>NC_134459.1:44851548-45477382 GCF_047948215.1 Lycorma delicatula
ACAAGGAACTTATGTGGGTCCACATCAGATTTTTTTTTATTTATTCGCAAGTTCCACCCTTCTGTAATGGAAAGAGTTTTTTCTGTGGTTTACTTACTGTATTTTGGGAGAAGACGAAAGAGTATTCCTAAATAGAATGTTAAACATTTCAGAATTTTCACCAATGATGATCCATTCCGGATTATAAATAAAAACTGGTACTCAAAGGACCCGGATAATTCTATAAATTTATTTATAAGAAAAATTTACTTTTTAAAATTTTACATTTTAGTAGAACTTAAGAATAAATTGTATAAAGAGATGGTTATTTATTTCAAAAAGAAGAAAATCAAGTACACAGGTATAATTTATTTTTATTTATAAAAACACGGTTTTTTCTTTTTCAATTTTTGTTTTTTGCTTTGCGGTTTTGTGTGTAATTAATATAATAATATACAATAGTATATTATTATTCCTTTTTCCTTATTTTTTTATTTTTTTCTAATTTTATGTAATAAAACTGTGACTAATTAAACGTACGAATAACGTATGAGAAATAAAATTAATCTATTATATAAACGGCTTACTACATTTTGTGTGACTTAAGTGGTTTACTGCATCTTATTTCCGGGACCGTTTTAGGCGAGTGCCTATTCGCTTGCGTGAGTAAGCCGCGTTCACAATTTCCGAAACGTTAAGAGTAGACTGTTTTTAAGTGGCTATAGATGTCTTTGCTTTTTCTTCTCCCCGTGCCGGGTTACAACCCTGCTACCTCTTTCTCCACCGTATCAATGAAAAGCGGTCAGAGACGCTTCCGACTCGTTGTGGTGAAGCGCGTTATCCGGTGAGATAACCTCCCGAGGGCTAGATCGTTATCCGAGGATATCTCGCTCGGTTCTCGGGACGAAATGAAAAATCCGCTCGACTCAATTTGGCGGGACAATCTCCCGAGGGGCGTTGTTTCTCTTGCCTCATCGCCATCCACAAGATAAACACTGGGCTGAACTTTATTGCTCCCCTACTCCAGTCCCTTCCTCTTCGTTCTTTCTCGATCCCTCTCTCTTACTTCCTTTCTTTTTCTGTTTTCTTTGTACTTTTCCTCCCTCCACCCTATCGTTTCGAAAAGAACTCCCTTTCTTCACTCCTCTTCCTTACCTAACTAAATAATAAGTTAATTTTTAGAATGGCGCCCTAGGCTACCCGTGAAGGAAGAACCCCAAGATGCTTTTTTACCATCACCACCACCCTCCACACAATATAGTTGTTTGCTTTTTTGCCTCCATTTGGAACAACAATGTTGTCATCAAAACGTCTAATAATCTGTTGTTTTTTTTTACTTTTTTTATCATTCCCTCTTTATATTTTAATTTATTTTGGTGATCAAATCTTTAGTAAATGATTTTTGAATATATAGTATAATGATCGTGAAGTGTTTAATCAATTTTTAAATCATTATTTAATTTACTTATTGTTGTGTAATCGGTGAATTATATTTATGTTTGTTTTAAAATAACTTTTTCCCTTGGAAATAATTATTCTGTACGGTAGGTTAATTATTCATTTTAGCAAATTGTGTGTGTGTGTGTGTGTGTGTGTGTGTGTGTGTGTGTGTGTGTGTGTGTGTGTGTGTGTGTGTGTGTGTGTGTGTGTGTGTGTGTGTGTGTGTGTGTGTGTGTGTGTGTGTGTGTGTGTGTGTGTGTGTACCCGTATATGTAAATACAGGATACTTACAACCCCCTCTAACGGTTTCATAATAACTGAGATAACTGGCATTCTTTATTGTACGGAGGGGCTAATTCAACAAACGCTTATTTCACTCTTTTTGATATTTGGGTGTTAAGGGGCGGGGGTTACTCAAAAGTTTCGAACAGGCTCAAAGGTCATTTGCTGTATCATTTTAAAGAGCTCGATGAGATGAGAAAAATGATACAATTAAAATTAAATTCTGATCGCCCAATCCAAAATCGCAGGGACAGGGACGGCTCAACATTTTTAAACGGGACATATGGTCATGTGATACTTTTAATTAAAATTGAAAAAAATTAATTTTTCAAACACTTCTTTTAATTAAACTTCGTCTTGAATTAAAAACAATTAAATATAATTAATTTACTCATTTTGTAGCATTAAAATTTTATTTCAATTCTTAATTAACGTAATGCCATTATGTTATCCATTTGGGTCTTACTTGGTTAGCCTCTTTCTTGTTAAAGATGATTTCCAGAGAGAGAATCGGGACATCTCAGATAACAAAAAAATGAAAGGGGAACATAAAGCCGTGGTTCTAGCTATTTGAAACAAATACATTGTTGGCCGCCATCTTTGATTGGGCGATCGGAACTTAGTTTTTTAATTGTATCATTTTTCTCGTCTCATCGAGCTCTTTAAAACGATGTATCAAACGACTATTTGATCATGTTTTATCGCTGAGTATTTAATCCTGCAACAGTATTTGACCCCTCTAAAATATTGCATATTTTCTTATTTTTACTTCATGGAAAAAAAATTGTATAAGATACATTAGTTTCGACTGGAATAAAGACGTTTTTGAAAAGATATGGATAGTATTCATTAGATATTTATTTCGTTTAAAGTTTCACCTGTAAGACGAAAACAAAACAAAATCGCGTTAAATTTTTTTTAATTCAATTTTCTTCGTATGTTTTTTTTAGAATTACGTATAAAATAGAGATGTGTAACGACACAAACGGATGGAGCAAGTGAATCTAATTCATTTGGTTTTTACGTATTCAATTTTAATTTAAATGATCATCGAATTTTAATATAAATATAATTTATTAATGATCGACTTAGAATATGAACTTAAATACACGCGCGCACACACGGTGTCCTTTAAAGGTGAAGCCAAACTCTAGGACGTGTTTCTACTTAACATATTGAAGAAAAAATGTCCAGCGAACATAGGTTCGAAAACGCATATTTTTCTGTCTGTCCGCCATTTTGTGTTATTTAAGAAAAAAAAAATTATTTTTCAAGATTAGTTGGAGATAACGCAATAAACATTTTTTACTTTATTTAAAAATAACATTTTTTAATAGAAAAAAATAACCATACTGTTCGTTGACAAATTTCAAAATGGCGGTCGTTTCAATTTTTCAATCTTAAATATCTTAGGAATTGTTAGATTTATGAAATTGTGTTTTATTACAAAAATTATGATGCATTTTTGTGAACAAAACACCTTAGTCTTAAAAATCCAAACTACAGATTTATTGCAAGTAGTGGGTCTAAACCGATATGACGGCCATCTTGTTTTTTTATTATCATGACTCACTTGATAACTAAATCAAATTTTCTGATTAAAATAGCTAAAATTAACAATTTTAATCAGATATCACGATAACAGAGCAATTATATTTCTGACTAAAAGCTCGTTTCGCCTGTGCTATTCGGCAGTTTATATCCCTCCTACTCCGTCCATCTATAGTAATTCTACTTCCCAAATAACAAAATTCTCCTACCTCCATAATCTTTTCTCGTCCTATTTTTATATTCAGCGGTCCATCTGCTTTATTTCTATTACATTTCATTACTTTCGTTTTATTCTTGTTTATTTTCATGCAGTAGGTTCTTGCGTAGGATTTCATCTATGCCATTCATTGTTTCATCTAAATCTTTTTTACTCGAGGCTAGAATTACTATATTATAAGCAAATCGTAGCATCTTTATCTTTTCACCTTGCTCTGTTAATCGGGATCTAAACTGTTCTTTAACACCATTCATTGGCAGTTCTACATAAAGATAAAATAGTAACGGGGATAGGGAACATCCTCATCTGACTCCCTTCTTTATTACTGCTTCTTTCTTATGCTCTTTGATTATTACTGTTGCAATTTGGATCTTGTAAATCTTAGCAATTGATCTTCTGTCTATACTTGAACCCAAAATTTTACAAAATGCTGAACATTTTCTTCCAATCTATGTTATCAAATGCCTTTTCTAAGTCTATAAGTGCCAAGTATTTAGTTTTTTTCTTTATTCTTCCTTCTACGATTAATCTGAGGCCTAAAATTGCTTCCCTTGTCCCTATACTTTTCCTGAAACCAAATTGGTCTTCTCCTAACACTTCTTCCACTCTCCTCTCAATTCTTCTGTATAGAATTCTAGTTAAAATTTTTGATGCATGACTAGTTAAACTAATTGTTCTGTATTCTTCACATTTATCTGCCCCTGCTTTCTTTGGTATCATGACTATAACACTTTTTTTGAAGTCTGACGGAAATTCCCCTTTTTCATAAATATTACACACCAGTTTGTATAATCTATCAATCGCTTCCTCACCTGCACTGCGCAGTAATTTTACAGGTATTCCGTCTATTCCAGGAGCCTTTCTCCCATTTAAATCTTTTAATGCTCTCTTAAATTCAGATCTCAGTATTTTATCTCCCTTTTCATCCTCTTCGACTTCCACTTCTTCCTCTATAAAACCAGTTTCTAATTCATTACCTCCGTATTACTCTTCAGTATATTCTACCCACCTATCAACCTTTTCTTTCGTATTATAAATCGGTGAACCATATTTATTTATTAGATTTTAACTTTTGTACCACAAAATTCTCCTTAACTTTTCTGTTTGTTTTACCAATGTTCATTTCTCTTTCCACTTCTGAACACTTTTCTTTAATCCACTCTTCTTTCGCTAGTTTGCACTTCTTGTTTGTAGTATTTCTTAATTGTCTATAGTTCCTTTTACTTTCTTCATCACTAGCATTCTTATATTTTCTACGCTCATCCATCAGTTGTAATATATCCTCTAATATCCAAGCTTTTCTTCCAGTTCTCTTTGTTCCGCCTAAGTTCGCTTCTGCTGATTTAAGAATTTTCTTTTTATCATTGTCCAATTCTTCTTCTGTATTTTCTACCTTATCTGTTTTAATCAGACCTCTTGCAATGTCCTCCTCAAAAATCTTTTTTACCTCCTCTTCCTCAAGTTTCTCTAAATTCCACCGATTCACCTGGCACCTTTTTTTTAGGTTTTTAAACCCTAATCTACATTTCATTATCCCTAAATTATGGTTGCTATCAGTGTCTGCTCTTGGATATTTTTGCAATCGACGAGTTGGTTTCTAAATCTTTGCTTAACCATGATATAATCTATCTGATTTCTTGCAGTTTCGCCCGGCTTTTCTATGTGTATATTTTTCTATTATGATTTTTAAACTGGGTGTTGGCAATTACTAAATTATACTTCGTGCAAAACTCAATAAGTCGGTCCCCACTTTCATTTCTTTTGCGCAGTCCGTATTCACCCACATATTTTCTTCCTTGCCTTTTTCGATGTTTGCATTCCAATGTTCAATTATTAATAATTCTTCTTCTCCTTTTATGTGTTTAATTACTTCGTCAATTTCTTCGTATACACTCTTTTTTTTCCCTACTCTCCCCGACCGGATATCCATTTAAGTATACTCAGTCGGGGAGAGTGTCCTTCTACTCAAAGGGGGCGTCCCCCACCCACCGGCTTTACATCCGGCACGGCAGGTTGGCCCCCCCGGTCTTGGATCTTTTGTTTTATTTTTTGCCTGCCTCTAATTCCCCGCGTTAGGGCCAAGGTCCGGCGATGCCGCCCCCCAGCCCCTCCGCAGGGAACTGGGTCTCGGTCTTTACGCCTATACCTCTAACCGACGGTACCCACCCCACAAAGCGCCTAGACGCCCGCAGGGAGAAACACCGCCGGCCGGGACTCGGTTTATTCCCATCTCCCCTGGAGTTCTCCCCCTTCGCAGGAACCCGCATACGGGCCCTCCACGGAGAGACTGTCCACCCTTCCCTACTTAACTTAATCACAGTCTACCGCCCTCTTCTTCCTTAGTTCTCAGGATCTCTCCAGCAAACCTTCTGAACCAGTCCCTGTTCTCTTGATTTTGTACCATCCAATTAATTAGATTATCCGGTGTTAATCGATTTGTTATAATTACCCTCCTGTTTTCAGCCCATCTAGGACATACAAATATAGTGTGCTCCGCATTATCTGTTTCCTCACAATAAACACATTGTGGTGTGTCCCTTTTTCCAATTCTGGCTAGGTACTGCCCGAAAGATCCATGCCCCGATAATAACTGTGTCATATAGAAGTCAACGTTTCCGCGTCTACTTCCATATCACCTACCTATGTCAGGGATTAGTCTTCTAGTCCAATCCCCGACTCTTGAGCGTGACCATTCCAACTGCCATTCTTGCTCCAATTCAGCCGCTATCTCGTCTTGTGGTAGTTCCTCATATCTAAGCATCCTGCTTTTAATCTGCAGGTCTATTGGTAGAACCTCTGTTATTACGCAAAGCGCATCATAGGACACCGTTCTGTAACTAGCGGCCACCCTCAACAGTGCAAGTCTATGCGCGCTTCTCAATTTTCCTTTATTCCGTTTAATACTAATTGTATGTCCCCAAACCGGGGCCGCGTATAATATTGATGTTGTTGCAGCAGTTATTAATTTCCTAGTTTCTATTTTTGGTGTTCCATGGTTCTGGAAGAGTCCTCTCAGAGCTTTGACCATTGGAGTGACCCTACTACATATCATATCGATGTGTCTGCTAAATCTCAAATTTTTATCGAGTATGACTCCCAGATATTTTGCCTCATTGACTTGCATAATTGGCTCTCCTCTGATATTCAAATTTATACCTCTAATAGGTCTTCTGCCGGAAAGGGCAATACAACTGGACTTCCCTGGGGCTATCTGTAGTTGGCTTCTTTGTAACCATTCATCTATAATTCCTAATGCCAGATTGGCTTTGCGTTCTAAGTTATTTACATCCCTATCCTCAACGAGGATTGCTATGTCATCAGCATAGCCAATTGCAGTAACTTCTTCAGGATAATTCAGTCTGAAGACTGCGTCATAAAAAATGTTCCACAAGGTTGGGCCCAGCACAGAACCTTGAGGAACGCCACCAAACATCTGGAAAACTGCCTTACCTTCCAAAGTTTTGATCTCAAGAAACCTTTGATGTAGATAGTGATTAACTTGATTTATTAGATATTCGCTTATTTGCATCTCATGCAATGCATCAATTATAGATGACCAGGGTACTGATCCGAACGCGTTCCTAATGTCCAGCATTATCACTAGGGGGATTTTCCTGGTCCTCCAGGTACCGCTCCTGCTATTTAAAGCCCAATTTTTAACTTTCTCTAAGGCATTTATGGTAGATCGGCCTTTTCAGAATCCATATTGTTGTGGATGTAGACAGCCCTTTTCCTCAAGCTCTGCCTTCTATCAGCCTCTCAACCACCTTTCCCATATTATTAATAAGAGTAATCGGCCTATATCCATTATTTACCCCCGCCTTGGGTATAAAAACCGTCCTGGCTGCTTTCCAGCAGCCAGGAAAATTACAGTTTTGTAGACCATAACTAGCCAGATCCAACATTTCCCAGGGTATTATTCCTGCTATAGTCTAGATGATGGCCACAGGTATGCCATCCGGCCCTGGACTTTTCCGGTTTTTCAACTTTTTAATGGCCTCCATTACCTCTTGTTCTGTGAATCTGCCACCTTCACAAACAATTGTTTCCCTATTCAGATTTTCAGGTCTAGGGAAAAGAATCCTAACTTGTCGTTCCGCTTCCTCCTTACTCAACGTTGGCACCTGTCTACCTAGCCTTTTGGTAATTGTCTTAAAAGCTTTCCCCCAAGGGTCAGTGTCAAGTTCGTTACAGAGCTCTTGCCATTTATTTCTCTTAGATTGCTTAATGAGAAAGTTAAGCTTTTTCCTGGCCTGTCTATAGTCTTGGGCAGCACGTCGACTTTCTTCATCGTTACTATTCCTTGCTCGCAACCTCTGAGCAGTTCTTTTGTGACGCTCCATGATTTTCCTTTGGTCTTCGATTTCTCTGGTCCACCAGTACACCGGATGATATCTATTACTGGACTGCGGTATGTTAGCAATTTCCTCTTTGATTATTTCTTGAAATTTCTCCGGTTCTATGTTTTCACAGTTCCTAATCCTATTTGCCGCATTATTTGACACCCGGTGTATGTGGAAATCCGTTAATCTAGAGATAATATTATCCTGCCTTACCCGCCTTTGACAATCTCTGATGTTAACCAATACGGGCTTGTGATCACTACCAGTTTCTTTGGTAAGGACAGCAAACTCGACGGTATCTGCTCTAAACCTACTATCCACAATTACCAGGTCTATTGTTGATTGGTGACCTCTTGCGCTGTATGTAGGAGCCCCATCATTTATACAGCACGCACCCGTAACCTCCAACAAGTCCTCGAGAATTCTACCTTTAGCATTTGTAAAATTGGCACCCGCTACAGTAGTTTTACAATTAAAATCTCCAAGCACTACCACTCTTTTCCGCGATCTGGTCATGATCTGCTGTAGGTTAAATATCTGGTTTTGATAAAACTGTATAGTGCAATTGGGGCTGATGTATGTACCCACAATAATCGTGTCACTTAATTCAATAGCTATTATTCCGTCTTCTCTGCTGTACAAGTTATAATCCACTCTATCGAGTATTCTTCTGATGGCCACAGCCCCATTCCTGTCGGGTATCCATTGACCTCTGGCAGCCGAATACACATTAGGCTCCGTAGACACCAGAAAGTCGACATTGTTCGTATACACTCTCTACCTCATTATCATCACGGGCACTTGTAAGCATGTAGACGTTAACGATCGTTTTCGGCTTAGGTTTTGATTTCATCCCGATTTAAATGATTCTATTGCTAAATTTTTTGAAATACTAAATTTTATAATATGACTAAATTTTTTGAGTATTTCAAAAAATTGCCTTTCCCAACTTCTTGTTCATTACAAAACCTACTTCTGTCTGCCTTTTATTTGACGCTGAGTTAATTATTCTAAATCACCTGATCAAAAGTAATTTTCCTCTTCTTACCAAACCTCGCTAATTTCCGATACATCTAAATTTAACCTACCCATTTCCCTCTAAATTTCTAACCTGTTAACCTTTTTAGACTTCTAACAGTCCACGATCCGACTCGTAGAATGTTATTTTTTATTTTTCTGGTGACCCCTTCCTTAACAGTTCCCACCCGGAGAATGGAACAGGGGTCTAGTTTACCTCCGGAATAGTTTACTAAGGAAGGCGCCACCATCTTTGTTATATGAAAATGTAGAGAGCTACATCTTCTTGGAAAAAAAACAGCTGAAGTTTTCCATTGCTTTCAGGTGCGCAGTACTCAGAAGATTGAATGTTGATGATTACATAGCCTTTAAGTCTTCCTGTCCTACGCCCTTAACAGCTACTGAAAGAGCTGATGCCCTTTTTCAGGAATCATTTTTTAATCTGGCTCTCAACAGATACCACTCCGATATGGTTGCACCTTCGGTCTAGCTACTCATTGAGAACTCAAGCCCACTCCCCATCAGCAAGGTTTTATGATTTATAGAGGGGTTTATATGTTTATACTTCTAATAAATTTTTAAATACAATAATTGAATTGTGCAACTTCTAAATAGCATGATCATGCATGCAAAATTTCAAAACATTTGGTCAGATAATTTCAGATGAGTTTGCGAACCAAATTTTGGACAAACTTGGCTTGAGAAGATTACGCGTATTAATATTTAATTCGAAATAATTGGATTAAACCAAACATCATGTGTTAATCAAAGTGTTAGATATAAATTTACTAAATAAGTTTTATTATTATAAAAGCAGTTATGATTATAACCCGTGAATGTACAGAGTTATTCAAAAAGAACTTCACAACTTTAAAAACATTAGAAATTTATGGTGTAAACTTAAAAATTTGGTTGAGGTGTCATTTCATAGAAAAACAACAAGTTTTTTCACCCATCATTCGATATGGCTTCTATGTGTATTGCGACATACATCCACCGGAAGTCGATTTCATCCGAGACTGTAGCCAACAAGTCCGACGTTACCGCTGCAACTTCGGCGTTAATTCAAAATCATATCTCAATAAGATCAGCAGACAAAGATGGTGCATAAATCCGATCTTTTATGAAATCCCACAAGCAAAATTCTAGCGGGTTGAAATCTGGGGAACGAGGTGGCCATTCAGTTGGACCTTCATGGACAATCCGGGAATTGAACATCAAAAAAATCTCGGACTTCTAGACGGTAGTAAGATGGTGCCCTATCCTCCTGATAGCATTGGCGCCAATCTTGGTCATCATGGTCTAACTGTGGAATTAGAAAATTTTGAAGCATGTCCTGTGAAACGATACCATTTACGGTTGCCTCCTGGAAGAAGAACTGGCCGTACAGTCTTTGTTTGCTTAGGGCACAAAAATCTGTTTCAACGAAGGCTTTGTGCCACAATTATATATCATTTTCTCTACGAAAATTACTTTGACATTCCACACCAATATATGTATCCATTTTTAACAACCCTGGTGACAGGGCTGGTGGCCGAATTCTTCGGTACTACTATGCGAGTCAAAACTTCATAGGGTTTTCTTTGAAATGAGACCTCAATCGAATCTGTAAGTTATCTAAATAAATTTTTGTATGCTTTTAACCTTAGACGTTCTTTTTAAATCAGCCGGTATTATTGCGTAAACATATATAATAAAAAAATTGCCATCTTCTAATTACTTCTTTACTTTTTTCGATTCTTTTTTAATAAAGTAAATTTAAGTAAAACGTATAATTAATGAAAATAAAAATGATATGATAAAAATGAAAATAAAAACTGCAGTTGTTTAATAATATAAATCAGTGTTATTTTCTTGATTGTCTCTGCCTTTATACAACTAAAAGAAAAAAAACCTCTTAATGCAATACTTCACAATACTTCCTTTACTTCGTACAAGGAAGTAAAAAACACTCTCGTAATTAAGAAATTATACAATGGAGCGCGTGACGTGTATTAATTTTTTTTTTAATTCATTTATATTGCGTAATCTATTACAAAATTTGAATACTAGTACATAAAAATACAACGTAGCTCCGCATATACCTAACGTCATATTAGTGCTGGTTTGCGGGAGCCAAATAACAAATCTGATTCATAAACCAAAAACAGTATATCAAATAAAATTACCAATACATTATTAATAAAATAGTTATAATCGTCATTAAATAAATTACAATAAAATCAAAAATATTAAGATAAGATCGTTCAATAATTCAAGCAGGATTATCGACTGTAAAGGTTAAATATCATTTAAAAGCGCAGTTAATATTTATACCGTATTTAATTAACAGCACATCTGAAACATAGCGTGCCTGTTTAAATAATGCTGTTCGATATTTAGGAATATAGATTAGGAATATAGGTGATTTCGAGACAGTTATATAGCCACTCAATATAGACAGTCATTCGTGTCGTGAACTTGTGTATATAAAAAAAATCTGATGTGGACATCACATGACTTCCTTGTACGCCTATTACGTTACATATACACATTTTTTGCTGCACTTCATTTAAACTTATTTCATTTGAAAGTGAGATACGTTCCTCCAATTCTTTAATAAAGTGGAATGTTGCTGAATTGCTCAAATATTAGTTTTTATTAATAGTAAATATTTATACAATTATTAATTTAAAAATCTTACATGAGATAGTAGGACAGACTAAAAGTCCTTTTATTACTCGTATTACTTGATCAGTATCATTCGTATCTTCGTGAGTTGTTGATTAAGAAAAGTTTTAGATTTCTGGTGGGTATAAATAAAAGTTAATAATAAACTATTCCGTTTAGTGAACTCCTGTGTACTGGTTACAAATGTTAATTTCGACCTTACAGTGTAAAACATTCAATTTTTATTATTGGATTATTTGGTGAATAATCAAAAATGAAAAAGAAACAATCATACACGAAAAATAAAGATAACATGAAGAAATATATCTCAAAAAAACACAAGAAGATGAATATGAATGGGAAGAAAAGAAAAATTTAGAGAAGATGATAAATGTAAAGAGAAAGAAAAGGTTTAGACTAACGAAAGAATAAAAATATTAAAAAAGGATGATGAATATAGAAAGAGAGAAAATTTGAAAACTAGAGAACGTGTTCACAAATTATGATCAGAAGATCAAACCAAAGAGAGATTAAATGATCGACAACAAAAAACAAATTAACAAAATGATGATAGACTCCGACTTAAGGAGAATATTGTCTGACAATATCAGAGGAGTAATGAAATAAGTATAAGAATTTTTTGCAATTTATTAAAGATCGGGCATGTATGCCTCACTGTACATATTGTTCTTGTGAGGGTCTACTTTTCAGTCACTCTGTAGTTAACTTTAATGTTGATAAAATTAAACAGAAGTTCCAGAATAATTAAGTAAAATTAAACAGCAATTTAACTAGAAAATGTTAAATAATCAGATGTATCACCAAATGTATTACATATGCACATATGTAATAATGCCTATTAAATTACATATGCACATATGTAATAATGCCTATTAAATTACATATACACATTTTTAAAATTAAAAAATATTTATTTCACTAATAACTCTGATTTTTTAAATATTTTTTTTATTTTTTATTATTGAATAATTACTTATTGTAATTTTTTTTACAATCACGATTTAATAATCATCAATAAATCAATATATTTAAATTTAAAAAATAGGAAATGAAGCTGGATTCGAACCGATGTGCCTTCAATTGTAAGATCCAAATATTTCATTAATTAAAATTTTATTTAGCTATAACTCTGGAACGAATGAAAATAATTACCGCTTATGATAGATATATCGTTGAAAAGCTCTCAATGAAGGCTTATTACGGCAGATAAGAAAAAGACCAGAATCCATTTATTTTTTTTTTATATTGGAATTTTTTTGGACACTTTTGGTTCAGTCGATTGCAATCAAAATGGGAGCTGCGCAACTAGATGTTACAACAGTCCTAAATCCAAAATTCAACATACTACGGCAAATCGTTTTTGAGTTATGCGAGATACATACGTGCAGTCGTCACGCCAAAACTAATCAAAATGGATTCAGGGATGGTCAAAATGGATATTTCCGTTGGAATCTGATAACCGAAATTTTTCGCGAAAATACTTCCTTTAATTCGTACAAGGAAGTAAAAATCACAAAGTGTAATATTTTTTTATAGGTAAATAGTAATAAGTTTGTAGTGCTCCTAACTCTATGTAAATCTTCAGTAGCGTATTAGTTTAGTACAAACAATCTTAATTAAAAAATTATGACTTGTTTTTAAAGATTTAATATGATAATTAAAGTATTAGCTCACAAAATATTAGCCGAGTCAACAGAAACTCAATAAGGCGCTCTCGAAAAAATTCACTATAACAAATAAATTATTGTAATGGGTTCTGAAAAACTATGTAGAATAAAAGTGTGCCGTAGCGGATATGGGCGAATAACTATTTATTTTGTTTATTAATAAATGAACATAAACATTTTAGTTTTTCGCTAATAGCAGCGTTATTTTTAATCGCATGTAAAAATAAAAAGGCCGATAGATAGCTGAGGAAATTTCGCATAAAAATCCTTTGGGGTACTTCTTTCCACTAGCAAAACTAAGTGCGCTAGCGAATTTTACAGTAAGCACCAAAATCGCGCTTTACCTATCATATATAGGTAGCGTCTTTATTTGAAAGGTAAAAGATATTAACGGGAGAATTGTTTTGTAGATATAAATTTTCTGATGAAGAATATTGTGGATACAAATTGATTGTCTAGTAGAACTGTTGTTACCGGCAGATACAGCATCCGAACTCTTAATTAGATTTGGAGTTTATCGGTAACTATCTGCGGTAAGAAAATAGCAAATTGCGCGGTTCCCAAGCCATTGATATTATATAACTGAAGCACTGAAAATCTGAATAATTGATAAATCTTTCTTAGTAATAAAGTTTGTGTTGGTTTTGTTTGACCTCCATTACTCTCCCACGCTTTCTGTAATGTAAAGTTTATCGTTAGTTTTTTCTTGCTCATTTTTTTAAAAATATTTTATCAGTATTAAATATTTTCTGTCATTAATTTTTCGTAACTGATAATCATTAGTTTTGATGTATTTAATGTTTTTTTTCTTTTTTCTTCTTACTCCGGGACCACTGTTGGGTATTGTTTCAGAGGATGAAATGAATGACAATTTTTGTAGCGTGTAAAAATGCCATGCCTAACCGGGATTCGAACCAGGGACCTCCGGATGAAAGGCCGAGATGCTACCGCTTACGCCACGGAGGCAGGCACTGTTGCTGTTATGATAGATTATCATCACGTAACAACCAACTCTGTGAATACTAATTAAATTTAGTTTGCTCTGATTTGATTTGATTTTTGTTTTATTTAATATTTTGTTAGAATATAAAATAATGCTCGTATTAAATCCTATTACTTCCTCCTAGAGTAAGTTTCTTACTTATACTATAGTGTATGTAATATCTAAAGGCGGGTCCGTAGTAAACTGTGGTATCCCCTCCACTTCCCTTCACCGGCACATCACTCAGCGATTTGTAACACCAGCAGCCAAAATAGTGTATTCCAAAAATCAAATCAATTAATTTGCAATGACTTGCACCGCATCTAATTATGTCGTAACAAATAAAGTTATTTATACCTTATGTTTTGTTCAAGATGTATATGAAGTAATTTTTTTATTTACTTTCTGAGAGTATGTTTTTTCAATTATATTAACGAAGGTTTTGCTATAAATAAATAGTAAAAATGACGTATTGCAAAGGTATATGAAATGAGTTTGTTTATTATAGGCTATAATGTTATAATTTTCTTTGACGTGGCGTAGTTTTTTACGAAAATTATTTTTAAATACCACTTACGCATTAATTTTGTGGCAACCAGAAACAAGTGTTCCGCATGCCTGGTTATAAGAATGGTGTAGAGGAGGCAAGTAGAGGCAGCTTGTAGGAGGGATTAGCCTTTAAATTTTTCATACACTATAGTGGGATAACTGTTTATAAAAAGTGTAATAAAATGCATCATATTTACTTATTGTAAAATAAATAAATGAATTGAGTACGTCGTTATTTATTGAAAAACTGCTATCGTATTTTTTTAGTAGCTTTGACTCTCCAGTTAAAATTACTGAAAATATCTAAAGGAATTTTTTTCTCCGTATTTTCTCTACAGTTGTACATTTTTGGTAATAAGAAAATAATATAATCTGATTCGAAGATCTCACGTACGGTTTAAAATTTACTGCATATTACAGTTGAGTTTTTTGTTCATTAATAATTGTACCAGAAGGTTTTTAATATTTGCTGTTTTAATGGTCTTTACTAAGAATTTTTGAAAACTCAATAATTCTGGAAAATATTCG
Organism: Lycorma delicatula; assembly: GCF_047948215.1. Lineage (NCBI taxonomy): Eukaryota > Metazoa > Arthropoda > Insecta > Hemiptera > Fulgoridae > Lycorma > Lycorma delicatula. The sequence goes on from NC_134459.1 coordinate 44,866,774, forward strand.
TTTTAATTTATTATTTAATATTTTTCCAACGTTTGCTACAGAGCCAGATCCCGTGCACTTACGGATTTAATCCTGATTTTTTTTTTATTACTATGTTCTAATCATTTTTGCTATCAAAAAAATTGAATGTTATGAAAAGATTGTATGGATCTCTAAATCATTTTTTTTTTTTAATTAAAAATTATATGTTAATTTACTTAATAACTTTGACCGAATAGGTATATTTGATGCAATCTTTCTGGTCTGGATTACATGTTACGGTGGTATTCTTATTCAATTGTTAATATCGGCAAAAATGATATCACATCTAATTTTGAACGTCGCTTTATTATTGCTGATCTCCGTGGTGGAGTGGTAGCCTATCTACCTTTCATCTGGAGGTTCTAGGTTCGAATCCCGATCAGGCATTTGCATTTTTTCATACTACAAAAAAAACCTCACTTCATTTTCATCCATTAGCAGCTGATGCAGAGGCAAGAACAAAATGGAATTAATAAAGGAGTTGATTCCTGTTTGCGGTTTCTCTTCTTCAATCACTTATAGATATTAAACACAATTATATTAATAAATTCATAATTGTCATGGATAAAGGCTTTTTATTAAACCGAACAGAATTTAACTCAGATAGAAATAAGAATTCTGAGATAAGAACCTCTATTCTGAACCTCTATTTTCTTTAGATCTTTTCTATCTTGGCAAAATTTTATTTTTATATTTTCTTTGTTTAGGTCTTCCTTTAAGTAGTTTTATCTATGGGAATGGAGTATTATATTTTCAAAATTTATCAAAATGTTTTTTGTTCAATCTATCTGAATCCATTCGAAATTTAATCTTTTTTCTCGGATTGTAGTTTCTTAAACTTCAAAAACGAAATCTTTTTTTCTCTTTAATTTTGTAAATTTCTTTATTCTGTAACCGTTTTCCGTTTTTCTTGGGCCATGGATCGTTCTTAAAATTTTCCTTTCATTTTATAAAAGTGATTTCAGATTTTTTGTACGGGTGGTTTCTGTCCCATATTTCTGTCTCAATTTTGCATTTATAGATAAACTTTTCCTGTATTACGTATTTTTAGTTAAACATTTTAAAAATTATTTTTCTGCTTTCCAACGCCCTCTTATCCGAACCATTTCAGGTTATTATTTCGCCTAGATATTTAATTTTTTCTAAATTTAGTTTCTATACATGTCTTGTTTTGTTTAGAATATATCTCAGTATTTCTATTTTAGAAAAGGAAATTTGTAATCCTGCTTTTCAGCAATTATTTTCAAACCCTCAACTTGAGAAATTAATTCTTTTTTTTCTGATTCGCCAGTAAAGATAATCATCTGCGAAAGCTAAACAATTTTTTTTCCTTTCTCTACCCCCATTCTAAAAGCAGCTTTGTTAGCATTCCAAAATGCTTTCATTATTTTATCTAATACTAGGTTAAAGGCTTATTTACCTTGTTTTAGACCTATTTTAATTTCAAAAGGATGACTGATTTCGCCTAATAATTTTATTTTTGAGAACGTGTTTGTGACAGTTTATTTTATTAAATCTATAATTTTCTGATCGTCTCCATTTTCTTTCAACGTATCATTAAGAGTTTCTCTGTTTATAGAATCATAGGTTTTTATGAAATCAACATTTTATAAACATCAGTTTTGATTTTAACATCTGATTTTTAATGATTGATTAATTTTAATTTCAAACTTATATCTGTTCTAAACATGACCTACCCCTTCTGAAACTTCCTTGAAACTCACCTAACTTTAGATCAATTTGAATTTGTAATCTGTATATACTTATAATTATTACATTAAATACTTATTATAGTCTGGAATTTATAGATTTGAATTCTCTTATGGAGTTTTGAAATTAGGAATTTACTATGAAAGCTATTCCTAGATGTGGCAAACTCGTTATTATTTTTCTACCGCATTTTTCTTTATAGATTCGGAAACCATCTAATTCAAATGCTTCTTCGTTGTTGTAAAAATAAGATTGAAATATCTTTTTTAATTTATTTGTTAATTGTTTTAATTTTCCTACTGAGATTAAAGTGTTTATATTGAAAGTGCCGAAAAAGCATTTTCTTTTGTTTTTCAAAACTAGCTGTTTTCTTGTTACGCTCCGACTCATTGATTTCACATAACTTCAAATACCCGGGCACCTCAGAATCCGATCGCCCGGTTTTGTGTTCGGGGTAATTTATTATGTGAGAAGTAATTTCCGTGATATAAATTTTCTTGTGGTTGGATATTGCCCAATATTATACTACTAAGGTTGTAAGCCCTAGCTAGAGGTTTCGTTTTAGTTCACTTAATACAACGTTTATCGGATTAAACTATCCAGCCGCACAATCGTCGAGGCAGCCATCTTTATTGTGTTATTTTAGAGACTAAAATAATACGGAAAAGAAAAATGTGAAGATGCCGATACCAAAAGCGGCGGATTATTATTTTTGTATATTTTTTTAATTTCTCTCAGTTCGTGTTATCAGTAAATTAATCAATCTCTCCATAAGACCATACGCTAAGAAAAGACAACCGTTTGCACCATTTATAAGTCGCCATCAACAGAAATCCCCCATAATGGTATTGCTGGATAGGAAACATTCGGGTGCTTCAAATAAGATGAAAAAGAAAGTGAAAAAGTGTAAAAAAGTTAATTCAAATTAAAATTGTTTCTGGCCCATTGATGCGTCTAGTTGCTACCGCAGTCCGGTCGCTGTGTTACTAGAATCAGTACTATTGTTTTATACTAATGTACTTATGTTTTGTAGCAACTTTTTTATTATGTTTTCTAATATTCGTACACTTCAATCATTGTACAGTTGTGTTTTTCATGTTGTGTAATGTTCTTGAATGTATCTATGAACGTACTATTGATTTTTAACAACTGACTTTTTCATGTTTTTTATAAAGTTATGTACATTTTATTCCTAACAATTTCAAGAATTGTACTTACTTTTCCTTTGTTTTTAAATAAATTATTAATCCAATGAAGGTGATTTTTATTTTATTTTTATAAAATTTTAATTGCTAAATTTTAGTACCGGTTCGTTTGTATACTATTATTTACAAAATTTGTTATGATTATTTTTAGGCGATATATTTATGTAAGGTTACGCTAATGTTATTTCATTAAATTAAGATTTATGCGACCACATAATTTGTTTTATAAAGTAATCTATTGTTTATATTTTATTAAAGTTTAATTTGTTAATAGCCTTGTTTTGTTAACTTTGTTGACGTTAAGAGATGTACTTCACTTTAGTTTGTTATTATGTCGTTATGTTGGTAAGTGCACTTACGTAACAACGTCGTTCAGAGAATTTTACTCTACACGACAGTTATATGTTTATTGTTTTTTTCAAAACGAATAGAGTATGAAATTTTTAAATTTGACTCGTTGATGCATATTGAAAGATTTTTAAAAGAAAGACCAGTGAGTATTAAAAACGTAAATTGCAATTTTATTACATCTATTTAGGTATGTATAGAATTTTATAGAAAATGAGTTGGACGTGTTATATAGAATACTGCTTTTCCTATTAAATTTATTTTAAATAGAATTCTATTTTGAAAAAAAATTACTTTTTCGTTATCTGTAATCAATATAATTATTTCATGATATCATTGCATTAAGTAGTTATGAAAATATAGAATAAAATAAAATCATCTGCTTTATCTTTCCAAAAAAAAGCATGGTGCGTTGGTTTGTTTGCTGTATGTGCTCGCATTTTAATTTTGAATGAAGCGCTACCATCTAGCGGAAAAATGTTACTAACTGTGTAATAAATTGTATAATGTACTATAAACAGTACGTTGTGTATATTAATATTTATTATACCGATTATTTTTTTACATTTTCAAAAAAAAATATTGTAGACGTAAGTTTTTTTATAAATTTTATAAATGTAAGTATAGAAGGATCATGGTTCTTGATACAAACTATGAATATTTATTTATATAATATGTAAATGTATTAATCTTTTTACTTCATTATATTGGTGTCACAATGGCAGCAGAAATATAATTAAGTAAAATTATTAATTTTTTTTTTTAATGAATATCTGCAAAATAAATATTCTAACAAACATGAAAATACAATCGCGTCGAGGGTCCAGGTGCGGAGCCCCCTGGCTAATGACGGTCGGGCGAGCAAAGCGAGCCCTAACCGGCTAATAACAAATAATATGAAAGAAATTTACAGGTAGATAGATTTTAAGTAATTTTATTTTGATAGGGAATAAAGTAGTATTGTAAATTTTAGATTGCGATAAAACATTTTATTTATCAAATTTTTAATTCTCTCTTAGTTTCCGTAATTATTATGATTACTTTTTACTGTTTTTTTTGTGATTATATTTTGATAAATGTTTTAATTTATCGAGATGTAACTGAAATGTAATATAAAACGAAATATTAAAGGAACTCGTTTGCATTTATCCTAGAAAATATTGAAGATATCGAATATATTTTTTTGAATTGAGATCTGTTTGTTCAGTTAATTCGCCCATATGTATTAAATCTAGAAATATTAATTAAAATACAGGCCACGTGTACATTTATCTTCTGGAAATTTCTATAATTTATTTTGTTTTTCTGAAGTAAGGGAGACTTGAAACTTCGAAATTTGCAAAAGAAACCGTTGCCCAAAGTTTTGGCTGATCTTTACCTTTAGGTATACTTCTGTAACAGTAATAGCCGGGAAAGTAATAGTTTATATTCCCACATTTCTTAACGTACATTCGGAAGCAGTTTCTTTACGTGATTTCTCTGTATTCTCTATCCTGTTTTTTTTTTCAAAACGAGTGTCTTATTTTTATATCGGAAGTGTTTTTTTATGGGTCTATCCAAATTCTTAATAACGAAATATATAATAAAATAATATTCTTTATAAAATCTGATTCTGGCTTAAAAAATTTCTCTAAAAAAAATTTCTTCTTTAAATATCGCTAGTAATGCGTTAGTAAAGTAAATTTTGGATAGAATCCCAGTATTGATAGTTTTGTTTTTAAATTGGGTAAGCTGAAATTTTAAAAATTGAAAATGTTTTATTTTTGTGCAGTTCATGTGTGTTTTATTAAACGACTCCCCAAAAAAAGAGTTTAATGTATATAGGGTTATGTATGTTTATTCTACCTCAGCAGCTCAACGGCTGAACCGATTTAGTTGTATGCTCCGCGTTAGCATTCCAGGTAACGTAAGACCTGGAATGTCATATATATATATATATATATATATATATGTATATATATATATATATATATATATATTGGTTTCCCAAAATTCACGCAAGATTTGAATTTTGCGCCATTTATGCGGTAACGTTTTGCCAGGAAAAAAAAGACAGCGTGGCAGCTAACAGTTCAGGGTTATTAAAATTGGAGCGCTACACGAAAGAACAACGCGTTTTCATTGTTGAGCAATAGCTTAAAAATATGAAGGTTTGGCAGCTACAGTTCGCAAGTTTCGTACAAAATATGGTCGAAATAGTGATTTAACTTCATCAACTTTGAAGAGATTAAAAAATTCAAGGAGACTGCATCAATTAGTGATCTTATACACTCTGGCCGTCCAACACAAACGTCGAAGCAGTTCGTGATAGTGTTGCTGAGTGTCCAGAAACATCAATTCGGCACCGTCGTCAAGAATTAGGCATTTCGAGAAGCTCTCTACAGCGTATTCTCACGTAAGATTTGCATCCATATGGTTACAAAGTTAAATTAGATCAAGAACTGTAGCCTACTGACCACGCCTAGCAAAGCAAATAGAGTTCGTTGAATGGATTATGGAACAAATGAAAATTGATTTTTCGAACAAATTAATCTTCAGCGATGAGGCCCATTTTCATCTTGGTGGCTTCGCTAATCGAAAAAATTGTTGCATTTGCGATTCAGAAAATCCACAAGTGATTGTTGAGAAAGAAATGGATTCACGTGTCACTGTTTGGTGCGTATTTTGGGCTGGAGGCATCATCGAACCATTAGAAAATTCGGCTGGTCATGCAATAACAGTTAATGGTGCTCGCTATCGCGACATGATACAGTTCTTTTTGCATAAACTGCAAGATATGGATATGGACGACATGTGGTTTCAAGTCGTGCCACATGCCATACAGCCCGAGAAACAATTCAATTACTGCACGAGTCATTTCCTGGCCGTGTAATTTCCCACTTTAGTGATCAGAATTGGCCGCCCACATCATGTGACTTAATTCCGTTGGATTTTTTCTTTGGGGTTTTTTGAAGTCTAAGGTTTATGCCAAGAGGCCACCAACACCCATGCCTTAAAGGAGGAAATTATAAGCGCTATATCAACGAAATTCAGCCACATTTATGCAAAACAGTTATGGAAAATTTCGACAAAAGTATGTCCCAGCAAACCCGTAGAGGCCATTTAAAAATTTATAATTTTTAATCAAAAACCTGTGTCTTTATCAAAATTACTTCTTGCGTGAATTTTGGGACACTCTTGTTTAAATAAATTTGAAAAAAAATTCTTCTATATACAAATATTATATACAAAATTGTCACCCGCAGGCTCTTTAAGTATCATTTAATAGTAATTATCCTATATTAAAGTTCAATTTTTTCAGTTGTGCTTTTTTGGCAGTCTTTTTTTAATATTTTCTCTTGTTTACTTATTTTTTATGCTTTTTATTATTTAATTATTGAATTTCCCTCATATTTTCCGTTCCCAATTAGCAATTGAAATTGGTTTTCATAGTAGAAAATTATTATTTTCATGAGAAACTTTAAAAAAGTTTAATTTGTCTTTGAGTGCGCTTTTTTTACATGGATCTTGTAAAGTAACCTACTTATTATATATAAAGTAGGACATTTCACATTACAGAATTCTTACTTCATTTTCCATTACCGCAGTAATGGAAAAGTACTACCTAGTTCTACTTACTACACTACCTTCGTTAAGTTTACACCCTTTTACACAACTATAATGGAACAATTCAAAGTGTGATAAAAGAAAACAAAATGATGTTTATTCAAGAAATATATGTAGACGGTTCATTTCATAGATGTTTTCACTTTGTGCAAAAGGAAAAATTGATTCTCTTTTGACATTTTTGTTTTTATTCTTTAAATTGGATAGAATAATACGAAGAATTCTTTGTTTTTCTTTAAATTTACCAACGTTATTTGAAGTAGTCTTAAGATTGTGTAGGACCGTTAGACAGAGGGAACTTATTGTCGACAGCAAATGGATTCAGAATTTCGTTGCTTTCCCGCTAACACCCTTCCTTTTCTACTGATGGAAACTTTACTCGGCTCGTATTCCATTACAAATGTACTCTTTTTGTTTCCTCATCGTTAACTCTCTCTCTCCCACTCACACTCTCTCTTTCGCACTTTCTTTCCTGCTCTTGTCAGAATTTATATACTTTTAATTTAGATTTAAATCTAAAGTAAAATATTTGAATGAGTAAAGAAATTTCTACAGCTTTTCATAATTAAAATTTTGCAAAAGGCACTTATTTCAAAGGCTTGAGTTTAGTTTACATTTTTTCAGTAGCGAAAATTAAGGAAAATGAAAAGTAATAAAAGTATTTTATTTTAACTTCCACAAAAGTTGTTTTATAAACATTTACAATGTTTTCCCCTATTAAAGATATGTTTAAAACAACTATTTATTATACTTATTTACTTAATTTTTATTGTAAAACATATTTTGTTCTTATAAATTTATTTTTGTAGAAATTTACTTTCTTTTTACTCAAAAGTTTATGCACAGTCTTGTAATATTTTATTGTTCACTAATTAAACTATCTGTTGTTTTATTTGCATTTAATTTCGGACTTAAGTTTCTATTATCTTTTATTTAGTCCGCGAAATCAGATAACAAACATTCCGAGTGGTGCAATCGTTAGGATGCAGTAACGAAAAAATAAACGATAAGCGAATGACAGATATTCGGAAGGCCACGATGCTCCAAGAAAATATTTTAAATCTATCAAAATATGCATTATTGACTATAAATAATATATTTTTTTTTTTTATGGGTACATATTTTAAATACATTTTTAAATCACGTCAAGTATGAAGAGGATGTTACTTCATGGATAAAAAAGCAAATGCCCAAGCATTTACCCGGATGTATAAAGGGGAAATAATGATAAAACCTTGTTCACGTCAGCATTACAGAATACACAGTTAATTATAATGTAAAAAAATTGAAATGATTAAAGTTCATAGTAATAATTTTTTAAAAATGCTGACAACACGGTTGTAAGACTTCCCCATCACGCAGGAAAGTCTTTAAGATCCTAACCGTGGCTGGAGGTCGCGAAATATTCATTATTAATTCGTTTTTATTTTTGGCTGGGTTGTGGAGCTAAAAAGGTTAATTACTGCCCCAATCTGAAAATAATTTTAATAACATGTCAACTTTTATAAGGGTAATATAGCAAGAAGAATTAATTAAAATAATTTTCCTGCAATACAAAAAAGTAACTCTTAGTTTAAACGTGTAAAAAAGGCGAAGAGTAGCTGCATATGTGTATATATATTTTTTTCAGAACGATATTCATAGTATGTAGCGAAAAAAGGATAGAAAATAAAATTTGTGATTGTCCAGTCCAAAAAGCATTTTTCCTTTCTTTTACAAAAACGGATTGAAAAATGAATATACGTAGTTCAATATTGTAAACTTATATAAAGATGAATTCCCTATGAAAAAGATTGTCTTTTGATGTCACGTCTTATGTCATTTCTTCATATATGAATTTTTTTTTACCAGCATTGCCATACCTAAATAAAAAAGAATTGTTTGTTGCTTTATTTTTATAGATCATTGGCTTTCCCTCGTAAAGTTTTTATTTCTGTTACTTTTTCTTTTTTTCATGTTAGTAATTGTTTTAAGATATAATGATTTTTATTTTAAGTTACAATAATAATTTCTTTTAACAATAAATATTCCAGTACAGGTTTACATTTATCAATCACAATTGTTTCGGGTTATTCAAATAAAACAAATAAACATGTGCATTATTTTACATTTAAATATCATGAAACCCTATATGTTGCAGTCTTAATATTTAGAGATTTATTTACGTAATTTTAAAACAGGAAATATATTGTTAGATTTATAACCGTAAATAGGAAGTGTTATTAAAATTTCATATCATTATAAATAGGAATTAATAATAACATAATAAATGAGTAGCAAAAAATGTATCAGTCCCTGAATTACTGTAATTTTTGGTCGTGTCATATTTATTTTTTTTAAACAATTAAATATATGCAATCTTTACACTCAGAACAATGATTAGATTTATTGAATGTTTGTAATTGACTTGAAGGGGAAAAATTCACCAGAAATTAACTCCTATACATTTCGTTTTATACTCCGTAGTTGGTGTCCTGCAGCAGCTACCAATTAATAAAAATGATAAATGATTTTTTTTTTTTCTAACATGTGAAAAAATATTGTACCTGACCGTAACTCAACCCAGAACCTCCGGATATGAAAGGCAGACTTGCTACTTCTACGCGGCGGAAATTTTTATATACATATAAAACAATATGTCGTCGTAAGTGATTCATAATCAACACCCAACAAAAACTGCCAAAGATAAATTAATGAAAATGTATGTACACGCTTGTCTTAGTGCCCACTCAGAAAAATGTGTTTGAAATTCCGAGTTTAAAGGGTTAAAATGGTGTAACAATTATAAAATTTACTGCTTTTTTTTGTTAATTTCTTGGTAAAAAAACAATTTCTAGATTTTTCGAAATTCGACTTTAAAATGGGTGAAGAAGGTAAAACGTTTTGAACAAGGATTGCAAATTTTCCGCTTTTCCGACTATACTGAACTAGATTCTCACTAAATTTGGGCTTGCGAATACTCTTCAGATTAATATCTAAAAATAATTTTCTGGTTTTTTTTTTTAATTTCAATATTTTTTTTGTTTTTACAGCGCGGGGGTTCAACCAACATAGCCTCTGCCACTGTTACTGTGTGTACTACCTGTACCTTCCTCCGGTTATTTGACTAAAAAACACAAAATAAAAAAAATAAAAGATCCACCTCCTAGTTTTGTTTGTCAGATAACGCCAAGAACCGGCCGAAGTATATAACACTACGCTTTTGTCAGCTGTTGACAGCTGACAAAAAAGTTATAAATTATAAAAGATATGCAATTAGATATTATAAGATAATTATAAATTATAAAAAGAGTTATAAATTTAGTAACTGCCATTGCTGTTATTATTATAACGGAAAACATAATCTTATTTAGTTTTTTTTTACTGCATTGTTCGAAGTAAAGGAAGTATTGTGATCACGAAAAATTTCGGTTTTCAGATTTCAACGGAAATATCCATTTTGATCATTCCTGAATCCATTTTGACTAGTTTAGGAGTGACGTTTGTACGTACGTATGTATGTTTGTATCTCGCTTAACTCAAAAGCGATTAGCCGTAGGATGTTGAAATTTTGGATTTAGGACTGTTGTGAAATCTAGTCGTGCACGTCCCCTTATGATTGCAATTTATTGAACCAAAAGTGTCCAAAAAAGACCAAAATCCCAAAAACGTTAAATTTTGGATTTTTTCTTAACTGCAGTAATAAGCCCCCAATGAGAGCTTTTCAACGATAGTGGTAGTTATTTTCATTGGTTCCAAAGTTATAGGCAAATAAATATTAATTAATGAAATATTTGGATTTTATAAGGGGAAAGCACATCGGTTCTAATCAGTCATTATCTCCTTTTTTTTAACTTTTTTTTTTAAATTTAAATATATTGATTTATTAATAATTATTAACCCGTGATTGTAAAAAACTTTTACAATAACTAATAATTCAATAATATCAATAGAAAAAAATCAGAAGTTATTAATGAAATAAAATTTTATGTACTTTTAAAAATGTGTGTTATGTAATTTAATATTATGTATGTGTATATGTAATAGGTTTGGTGAAACATCTGATTATTTAATATTAATTGAAAATTATAATTTAGATGCGTATTATTTTTGGATTTTCTAGTTTAACTTCTGTTTAATTATTCTGGAATTTCTGTTTAATTTTATATACATTAAAGTTAACTACAGAGTAATTGAAAAATAGATCCTCAGAAGAAAACATATGCACTGAAGCATACATGCCCGATCTTTAATTGCAAAAAATTCTTATCTTTTAGTTCATTATTCCTCTGATATTGTCGGACAATATTCTTTCCTTAGTCGGAGTAGTTCATAATTTCGTTTATTTGTTTTTTGTTGTCAATCATTTAATCGCTCTTTGGTTTGATATAATTCTTCTGATCTTAATTTGTGTACACGTTCTTTAGTTTCAACAGTTGTGTAACCGTCTACTTTATTAAGAATTGGTGGATCGTATATCACTTTCAAACGAAATAAATTTAAATGAAGTACAACAAAAAATGTGTATATGTAATTTAATAGGCGTACAAGGAAGTCATGTGGTGTCCACATCAGATTTTTTAATCTATATCGGTCTCTGTAGGACTTCGATATATAGTTTCACTCATTGTCATCCCTTTTATTGTGTTTCCAATAATATTAATTTTTTATTTTTACGTAACCAAATTTACGTAATAAAAAATATTGAATTATTTTTATTTCACTTATATAAATTATAATTAACCAAATTTAGAAAATATATGCGATTGACAATGGTTTAAAAATTTCTAAATTTTAACAGTTATAAATTTCTTTGGTTCTTTAGCTATTAAAAGTTGAATGTTAAAATGTACATTTTTTTTAGGAGTTGTGAAACGTTACGAAATACAGGGAAGATAAATTCTGTTCGTTTATACGCGCGCGCATCTTGAGTTCTATTAAGTGTAATAACTCAGGATTCGCCAAACCAAATCTTCAGATTTGTAGGAGGAATTATTTTAATTTAATTTTGTTAAAGATTTTGTTAACAGTTTTCTTATTGGTTCATTTAGTTCTTAATGAAATATTGAATTTTAAGAAAACAGGCTTTAATTTAGTAGATAATGTGATATTTTTACATTGTGTTTTTGAAAATTCAGCAGTTCAAGTTGACACGATTTATTTTATTAGCTAAATTAGAGCTTGCCTTAAATATTAAATACAATACACATGTTGTCTAATTTAGAAAAGAAGTAGAAAGTAAATAATGACGTATTTTTGTTTGAAATTCACTTTCATTTTAGCTCTTCTAGGTAAATATTAGAATTACACATAAGTAATACATTTTTGAATTACTTATTGGTGATACGAGACAAAATAATTTCTAATTTAACTTATATAAGCGTATGTTCTCATGTATAACCGTATCCTGAATCTGTTAAAGTATTAATTCTACGCGCACTTGTATTGTGAATTCTTAATTTAGTATAAATTCACAGCTTTTAAATGAACTTCGTGTTAAATTACTAGATATTCGAAACCGGCATTCAATTTTGTCCTAGTTCAAAGGAGAAAAATTTTATTAAAGGATAGCTTACATCCTTACTTGACTCTCTAACTATGACCTTTTCTTTTGTCGTTCGTCCTAACTTTGCTTCCTTTGGTCCTTAACAAAAAAAAAGAAAAGTAAATCATAAGGACCCTTACGCAATAAATTGCTACTTTTCATCCTATTCTTGTCTTTCATATTCTTTGTTCTAACAACGCTGTAAGCACTCACTGATATATCTACATATGAATGTGTGTTATCTATTATACAGCCTACTGTATAAAATATTTAATACTAATTTTTATTTATATTGTTGAATTTGACGAGTGTATTTTGTAGTTCTACTAATAAATTGTATTTATTTTTAAATGTTTGTCATAAATTACTTCAAACTTAATATTGAATAATTTTTAAATGGAAATGTTTAAAATATAAAGTAAAGATATGTGCAGTAAAAAATATTTACATTACGTTTTTAAGGTTATCAACTCGCAGGCTGGTTTTGGAACTTTTAAATGCTATCATGAATCTATCAGTTCATAAATCCTGTATAACTCCAAAAATGTTGTATATCTTTTCTTTTTTTTTTCTAAGAAAATTTATCCATTACTTTTTTATTATTTTTGATGGATATTTTATTTTTTTCTAAACCGCGATAATATTAGGAATTTTTTTTTTTTGTCGAAGAGGAATAAAATATCTATATAGCTTATTCTTAAAATATAATTAAACGATTAATAATTAAAAAACCATCTTACCAACAATTCTTTTATATAAACCTTCAAGCGCTTTCAGAATAAAATTCCATCATCAGAAACTAAAAAAAAAAGTATTTTATAATCTTAATAAAACTAAAACGTCTTCGTCTGTAAATTTGTTTATGTAACGTAATATGATATAACAGTGATCGTCAAATATTTAAAATTATGTCGATTTAACGTCCCGACATTACGAATGTCTCCATCGTTATCTATAACGGTATAACATATAACGGTGGGGACATTCATAATGACGGGACGTTAAATGGAGATAATTTTAAATATTTGACGATCACTGTTATATCATATTACGTTACATAAAAAAATTTAATGACGAAGAGGTTTTAGTTTTATTAAGATTAAAACATACATTTTTTAATTCCTGATGATGGAATTTTATTCTGAAAGCGCTTAAACGTATATATAAAATAATTGTTGGTAAGTGGATTTTTTAATTATTAATTATATTACACGGGTGGGCGGCAGGGATGAGACACTGGGACTCTCTAATCCCTTCGCGAAAAAGACCGAGACCTGGTGTTAGTGTCCTGCACAGGGTGCTCTCACTAGAGGCATTGGCGTCAAGATCGAGTCCCGGCTTCTGGGATGGGGTCCAGGAACGACATAGTCGGGCTTGGGTACCCCACCCTAGGGGTTAAAGACAGGCAATGATAATATCTAACCGACGGGCTGACCTGACGGACTAGATTTACGGCCGGCGGACGGGGAGGCCCGTTTGAGTAGACAACCCCGGGGCTATGCTTTGCTTTGTTGTGGATCCGGCCCGGGGGTAGGGTGAAAAAAAAAAATTATAATCATACCAACGGGCAATGTTTGATAACATTATAATTAAACGAGTTAATTAAAATAAAAATAAAAATTATTATAACTTTAGTAAACTTTCCTTAATGCTCTTCTGTATTTTATCAAATTCCTTCTTATGTCTGTGACGCGTAAGAAACAGTAGGTAGAAAACTTGCTTTTTTGAGATTAATGATGTTCATTATACATTTTAGTCTCTATAGTGAAAAGATTAAACTTTCACTTGTAGTGGTAAATCTCGGTGGACTTGGAAGTATTAATGTACATTCGGTTAAGTAAAAACGGGAATAAGAAATCACTGCAAGTTAATTTTTTGATGCTGGTTATTGCTGATAATTAATTATATTCTTTGGAGTAAAATGTGACTGCTTTCATGTCGTAACGATGTATTCTTGTGCGCAAAACAATAAGTACACCGACTTCGGTAATTCGTGCCTTGTTTATTTCTGCGGTTCGTTTTAGAGATTTCATTGAAAATTTAATAGAAATATATTTTCTTTGGTAGGATTTTCTACCCATCGCTTTACGTATTTTTATCTCGAAAAATGTTTGTTCTTTTTCCTTTAACATTAAATGTAACTCTGTGGAAATTTATTATTATAATTTTTTTCTGTTATTGTTTTATTTATAATGTATTAAAATAAAAAGCCTCATAAATATAGTAAAGAGGGTTTTGTTTTTTTGAAAATTTCCATTTGTAGCACTATCTGTATTTTAGTGGTGGTAGTAAAATTAATTGTAACTATTGTATGCGAACTATGCATTCTCTCAGGGTTATTAACTAAAACCATGAATTGTGAACAGTGTGTCCTTAATGATTCGTATATTTAGTTTGAATATTCCTGTAATAGCTTTTTTTTGGATTAAGTATTTAATTTGGATAACTGTTTAACGCAGTGCGGATTTTTATCCTTTGAAAATTAGCATTCTTTTTTTTTAAATTAAGATTGTATGCAAGAATTTTCAGCAACTGTATTTTTAAATTGATACTTTATGTATACGTGAAAATACTTACGTACGTATGCAAATACATTCGAATTCAAAATTTAAATAGCTTGGAATTTGAAAAATCTTCGTTCCCTTTGTTAGATTAATGTTACTGTCGTATCTTTTATGAACTGACACATACAGTAATCGAATGCTATTAATTGCGGTTGTATTAAATATCAAATGATCGTTAGAGATGTTTACTTGATTCGGTGTTGAGTGGGATTTTTTTTTAAAAATATAATCAACCGTAACTTAAATAATTATTATATTATTATTTTTTTATTTTAAAAATGTGTAATTGAAATTCTAGTAAAATAAAAAAAAATCGGACCATTAAAATCGATCCAGTAAGCACAAAAAATAACTAATAAGCTTTAATAAAAAAGTTTAACTTTATTTTAATAAATAGACAGACGTTAAAAGAGTTGATGTTGTTTTTATTCGTTGTTACGGAAATAATTTGTTTCGAATTTATCACTTGGTTGATGTTGTACAATAGTAAGTAATGATACTCTACTCTAGATTGCTCAATTAATTTTCGACTTTTTTTTTACCGTAACTGTAACAGACTGTCATTGTTTTACAATAGTTAAATTAATTTCTTGTGTTAATTTAACCTACTAAAAATGAGAGATAATGTAGGCTCCTGTTTCATTTTACAATTGTCATGGAGCTTTGTGTTTTGTTTACTGTAAGTCATTGAAAAAAGTAATGATATATATAATTTTTTGTAATTTATTTTTTCTTTCCGTTTGTTTCAGGTAATTACTTTTCCAGCATTTAAGAAGTATATTAAATTTATGGTATGGTTTATGAGTAATTTATTTGAGTATTAAACTAAAATAATCATTTAATAATAATTAAGCGATTCATTAGAATCGTTAAATATTTGTACTAATTTGTTTTTATCTATTGATGATATCAAAACTATATTCTACTACTCGTATATTGAATTTATTTAGGTGTTTTTTTATATATCTTTATGTACATTTTTATTCTCTCTCGTAATTGACAAATATACATATTACCGTGTAAGACCGATATCTGGCAAATGTCGATATTCTCCGGTGAATGTCGACACATACTAAATGCGTCGGTGAAAGACCAAAATATTTGCTTATTTGGATATCAAATATCTTCTTTTTTTTGCCTGTTTAGCCTCCGGTAACTACCGTTTAGATAATTCTTCAGAGGATGATATGTATGAGTGTAAATGAAGTGTAGTAGTCTTGTACATTCTCAGTTCGACCATTCCTGAGATGTGTGGTTAATTGAAACCCAACCACCAAAGAACACCGGTATCCACGATCTAGTATTCAAATCCGTGTAAAAATAACTGGCTTTACTAGGACTTGAACGCTGGAACTCTCGTCTTCCAAATCAGCTGATTTGGGAAGACGCGTTCACCACTAGACCAACCCGGTAGGTGGACATCAAATATCTGTGCTTGTCCAAATTTATCTTCGCCGGTAAATCTGGTCAAGCACAGATAAGTTCTGGTGGGGGGTCGAAACTATAAGAAATTTTAAAAAACTCACCCAGTATCAATCCCTAAGGGAAACAGATTGTGAGAAACCTTTGTAACCCTTGTAAAAAAATCTGATGTGGACACCATAGACTTCCTTGAACGCCTATTAAATTACATATATTTTTACTACATTTTTTTGTCATTGAATTATTATTTATTGTAAAACTTTTTTACAGTCACAGTTAATAATTATTAATAAATCAATATATTTAAATTTAAAAAAATGTTAAAAAAAATATATGTATGTGAAGTCGGATTCGAATTGTCTACCCCTTGTAAGATCCAAATATTTCATTAATTAAATTTTTATTTGGCTATAACTCTAGAACTAATGAAAATAAGTACTGCTTATGATATATCGTTAAAAAGCTCTCAATGAAGTCTTATTACTGTAATTAAGAAAAAGTCCAAAATCCAAATTGTTTGGATATTGAGCTTTTTTGAACACTTTTGGTCCAGTCGATTGCAATCAAACGGGAAGATGCAAGTTGTGCATCTTCCAGCTGATTTGGGAAGACGAGAACTGTAGTAAAATCTAGTTGATTTTACTACAGTTCTAAATCCAAAATTGCAACATTCTACGACTAATCGTTTTTGAATTATGACAGATACGCACATACATCACGCCAAAAGTAGTCAAAACGGATTCAGGGATGGTCAAAATGGATATTTTCGTTAAAATCTGAAAACCGAAATTTTTCGCGGTTACAATACTTCGTATAAGGAAGTTAGAAAGGAAATTTTAAATTTAAGTTTAAACATAACCTACGCTCGCTAACTTCGCTTAATTAAGGTTAAATATACAAATTATATACGTTATTCTCCGACATTGGAGGCGATTTATCAAATTCACCGCATTTATAAAAAAATTTGGTGAAATTTTTAGCATTTTATAAATTAAAAGGACTAATCAGGATGTATAGAATATGTAACTGCACGGATGAATGATAACAGTACAAAAAATGATCAGATTGTTCGCCCTTTGTTCAATTTTTTTAATAAATTAATCGCCTCCAATGTTGGAGAATAACATATATAAATTGCATATTTAACGTTAATTAGACGAGTTTAGCGAACGAAACGGATGTAGGTTATGTTTAGCTTAAATTTAAATTTCTTTTTTTTTATGAGGCTTTCTTGTAATCTATTTACCTGAGAGATTGGTATTGTGTGATTTTTTCGTAATCTCTAGTTTTGGTTTCGACCTCCATCAGAGCTTATCTGTGTTTGTCGACATATCCTGGCAGATGTCCGAATAAGCAAATATTTCGATCTTTCACCGACGTATTTGGTTTGTCGACATTCATCGGAGAATATCGACATTTGCCTGATGTCTTACGCGGTAACATATATATATATATATATATATAATATATATTTATATATATATATATAATATATATTTATATATATATATACACACACACACATAAAATACAAACATTTGTTTTTCTACATTGATAGAATATGTCAAAGTACTTTCTCTAAGAGTAACGATTTTTTACAGAAACCGGTTCCTCTGGTGAATAGAACTAAAATTTCTCTCGTACGGTTTAATTTTTTCTTCATTTGATGAGGTAGCTCATCAAATCGCACAAACTTGGTGAAAAAATATGGTAGGAAGCTTTGTTTTATTATTAGCCTACCAAAAATGAGTGATTTGTGATTTAAATATCAATTCGTCTAACACACACATTCTTTTCTAGGTGTAATCAACACGTTGTTCATACACAAAAGCTGTAATTTAGTACTCTAAGTAATTAGCACTGACTTTTATCCATCTGTTATTCTTATAAATTATATTTCATTAGATTTTATGATCTCAAAAAAAAAAGTTAATTATTATAATCTTTAGAGATATAGGTTTTTTTAAAAGAAAATCACTAACAGCTTTAGTTAATTGGCTGAATTTTATGTTATTCCGGAATTCCCTAGTTGTGTTATACAACATTGTTGATTCATAGCCAGCACACAGCTGCATTCCTTTTTCATGTATTTGCACATTGTTGTTGTTGTACATTTCTGAACTGCCAGACCGTTGTGTATTATTTATCACAATCTTTAGAACGGTAGTCCGAATATATGTAGTTACATTATATGTTTTTCATTTCTTAAAAAAAAAATAAGAAAAACTGAAATTTTCTTTAATTACTCATGTAAAAAATTTTAGATATTTTAAATAAATTAAAAAACAAGTAATTCATTAAACAAAATGTTGTAGATGTAGAAGTGGATTAGAATTAAGAGAGTAATTTTAAAAATATGAAAGAAGTTACTTGAAAAAATAAAATTATTGGAAATCTCGGAAATGCAGTATTTTTAAATCATTTTCCTTCTTTCGCTACGTTTATAGTAAGACTTGCGATTTTCCAACATCCTACAATATGAAGGGAAATATTATTTTTTTCAGTGAACCAGTTGGCCGTTCTCTCTTTATATTTATTTATTTTTTAATTAACATTATTTTGCTATAAATTATATCTTATTTGTTTTTTAATTCCTTATTTGACAATTGCGGTCAGTAAGGAATATCGTGAAAGAACTTAGGCTGTATAATATTTGCATGAATAATTGTGATTGTATGTCCGTCAAGGCATATGTTTTAAAGATATTTTTCTTTTTATTATTATTACTATAGAACATAGCTACACGTCAGCTTAATTTTTTTGGCACGGCTTTAACCTACAACAACAAACGGTTTGATGGCTTGGCATGCAACGAGAGAGACCTAGTTTTGACGATGGGTGGTACTCCTGGGGAAAGCAATAGCACCGGCTTTTTTATGTTATACGTGTGCGTGTGTGTTAAACTCGCACTTTGTTGTTATTTAATTCCAATACGGAGAACGAAGGTGTTGTCGCTCTTCGAGTTGCATTATTACTTCATCGTAAGCCGGTCTGTCTGTCCTCCTCGTGGTTCGGCCTTGCTATCCACACCCACTGTGGAGTACGGTATTATCACTGTGTCTGTTGAATTATGTTATGTTATATTGAATAACTGTTGTATTATATGAATAACACTAAAATTGAGGACGACATTACGTACGAAATAACTGTCAGTACCTTAAATGTCAACATATAACAGTCTCTCGTAACTCACGCGATTGAATTTACTTTATATATGTGTGTTACTGTTATATAACATTTATTCTAATTCTACGAAAACTGTACAAATTTAACGTCATCAAATTTAGTCGTCGTATAAATAAATTTTTAATATCTATTTAATAAAAACAACTCTTAGGGTAGATTAAAAAAAAAATCATCTTAGAATTTTGAAGTTATTTGTAGTTATTTATTTGGCTATAACTCTGGAACCAATGAAAATAAATACCACTTATAATGTATCGTTGAAAATGATAGCTTGGTACTGCATTTAAGAAAAAGTCCAAAATCCAATTTTTGTTTTGATTTTGCACAACTGGATGTTATAGCAGTCCTAAATTCAAAATTTCAACATCTTACGACTAACCTTTCTTCAATTATGCGAGATACATACGTACGTACAGACGTCACGCCGAAAATAATCAAAATGAATTCAGGGGTGGTCAAAATGGGTATTTTCGTTGAAATCTGAAAACCGATTTTTTTTTTGCGATCATAAGTAGACTCTTTACTTCGTACAAAGAAGTAAAAAAGGAATCTGTTGGATTTACAGAATTTTTTAAAATTTTGATTTTTTTTTATAACTTCTGATAATTTTTCACAAGTTTAAAATTAAGAGTTCTATATTAATACTAGATATAATTTGATTTTCAGTCTTGAAAATTTAAATTTTAAAAATGTGTATTTTCAGCATGGACCCTGTTCAGCCTCTTATTTTTTTGGGGTTAAAAGCAAGTCGTCCCGATTTGGTGCAGTGTTACTCAAGAAGACTAAAAAAGAAGTTTAGTTTTTACTAAATAAAAAACAATTGTGGGTACCCCCTTATACGATGGGATCGAAAATCAGGCTTAAGCTTTTATATGCATATAAAATATATATATATATATATATATATATAATGTTATACACGTGTTATATATATAGCCAGATATTTATGCCAAATTTCAAATTTTATGATCAACAGGTTTTCGAAAAATTCTGCAAAAACTAGTTAGAAATAATATTGAATATCCATATATCACTTAATCCGATCGAGTAAAACTTTGGTATTTTAGATAACTTACCTTTCATTGTACTAAAGCTCAATTTTCTATTTTTATGATTTTTGAACAGTGGTACCAACATCTCTTTTTGACGTCCTGATCAAATGAAGATATTCAGACTCCTGCCTTCGATAATCATCTACCAAAAAACGTTTCCCGTTCAGGGTCACTCTCCGGTTGAGCAGCTCTCCTGAGACGGTTCACGGATTATTTCAACAAGGACAACTAACTGTCTAGTCCACCAACAGGCACTCTCTAGACCCGAACTGCGGGAACTGAATTCTCAGCGGCATTGATGAAACCCAGAGAAAATGTTTCTGTCAGATCTTCCAATTGAAGACCTGGCAGAATTTAGTATACTCGTAGGAACCCCTATACAAAATTCAATATGGCAAAAACGTTTTTAATCTTGTCCAATATTTAATGCCATCATTAATGCTTCATCAATAGCAGCAGTAGAGCTATAATCGGGAAAGTAAAAATTAAATACGTACTGCTTTGATGGAGAACCGTAGCCTGTTCGAAATTTGTTAAAAGTAAAATATTTCGTATTAACCGAAATAAATGTTTATTGTACTTTAGAAAATGTTTTATTTCGCTTATTTTGATTATTGTGTATATATTTTTTTAAATTTTTACACGTTTTAGCGGATTTAAAAATCTAAAGATAAAATATTCTACTAATTTAAGTCTGTTGTACAAATTATTACGCGAAGTAAAATAAAATATATGGTGTTGGATTGCATTTACATAGCGGTTGTGGTGTTTTATTTGTATAATTATATGTAGCAGATATGTTCGTGTACAATATGTAGGTCTTGGGTACGTAGTAATAAAATTTGCATTAAATTTATTTTGATTTTTTTTGTGATAAAATTCATGTTTTTAATAATTAACCTGTATTTTTAAATTTATTTTATTATAATTTTTGTGCGTTGTGTGTACACACACTTTCTACTGTTTTATACTTGAATTTTAAACTATGAGTAATTTTGTAGTTGCTTTTTAAACACGTAATTTATTTACGTACATTTTAGATTTATATTAAAATAAAAAGCTCCAGTTTTCTTTTTTAAAAGATAAATTTTTGGCAATAATTCTGATCCATAAAGAACCTTCGATATGACTAAATAATTACAGCTATTTATTGAACTTTGTACAACTTCTAGAAATATTCTACAAATAAACGTAGAATTGCGCTCCCATCCGAAAGCGGAATCCCGTTATGCTGTTAACGGATTGTCGTTCTGAATTACTCATCTACCAGACTTCTTACCAAGAAAGAAGTGAATGAACAATTCTTGTTCTGATTAGTCTTAAAATAATGGAGAAATATTTAAATTTGAAGTAATTGTGCTCAATGGGTCATTATCTCTTAGAACCTTTAACCCCTATTACAAATGGGTAATATTATTCTGGCTGATCTTTCTCCAAGGGCTCAGAAAAGGGTAATATTAGGAACGTTTTTCTGGAACGGAACTCTAAAAGAAAAAATAAAACAACCTATTTGGTTCTGTTTAGGTTTTCAATTTTTTTCATAGATGGTTCGAATATGTGTAAAATTGTTTTCTGGTTGGAATTTTGCGACTGTTATCCATTTCAGCAGATCCGTTTGGATGTCTTGATGAAAAAGTGACCTGATTTTTTTTTGTTGAACGTAGTCAAAGATACTCGGAGGTAGAAAAATTTGCATTGTAAACTTAAATTCCAGATTACTCACGATGAAATTATATGTAATGAAAAATATTGATTATGTCTATCGCCGGATAGTGGTTTAACAATACCGTGGTTTATTTTCGCATAAAATTATTACGCTGATCAATAATTTAGACGGATTAAAAAAAAAGTTCCTCTAAACAATCTACAATTAGGAATTTTGATATCTTGGATGATTTAAACCCAGGAACATTCACAACTTAAATGCAGTTTGATGGATTGGGATAGAATTTTCTGTAAAAGTCTTTATTGCAGATAATAGAGATATAATAGTTCGAAATAAGTGTGGAACAAATCTGTTTGACACGGATTGAAATTTTATCAGTGAACCCTAAAAAAAATCTAACCCTTTTGGTGAAATTTACAAAATAATAAAGTTTGGAAATATTTACATTGTTCAATAAATTTTCGGAATGTGTCCTATTAAGGATTGCATAATTTTTCGTACAGAAATTCAATTCTAAACATGGAATAGGGTGTGAGGTTATGTAAAATTAAGTCGCTTCTCTAGGGGAGCGAAAATAATTTACGTTTAAATTCTTACTATGTATTCTTATAAAAAATCTGATATGGACACCGCATAACTTCCTTGTATGCCTATTAAATTACATATACACATTTTTTGCTGCACTTCATTTTAACTTATTGCGTTTAGTGAAGTGAGATACGATCCTTCAGTTCTTTAATAAAGTGGACAGTTACACAATTGCTAAAATATTAGTTTTTATTTATTCAATTATTAATTCAACAATCTTAACTGAAATATTAGGTTAGAGTAAAAGTCCCTTTATTTCTCTTTAAATGAATGTAAGTTTTGTATCTATCTAATAATATGTTTTATAAATTATTATGATCTAACCATCAACAAAATGGAAACAAAAACGAAACAGGAGAACGTTACTAAATTTTATAGCGATATTTATTATCAAGTAGACTGAAACAAATGCATGAATAAAAATAATACGATTCTAAATTGTAATTTTCAATTAATATTAAATAATCAGATATTTCACCAAATCTGTTGTGGACACCACATGATTTCTTTGTACCCTATTAAATTACATATACACATTTTTAAAAGTACATAAAATTTTATTTCACTAATAACTTCTTATTTCTTTATATATATATATTTTTTTTTTTTTATTGCTATTATTGAATTATTATGTATTGCATTTTTTTTACAATCAGGATTAATAATTACAAATAAATCAATGTATTTAAATTAAAAAAAAAAATTGGAAATGATGTCTGATTCGAACCGATATGCCTTCCCCTTGTAAGATCGGAATATTACATTAACTAAAACTTTATTTGGCTGTAACTCTGGAACCAATGAAAATAAGTATCATTTATGATATATCGTTGAAAAGCTGTCAATTAGGGCTTATTACTGCAGTTAAAAAAAATCAAAAATCCAAATCTTTTTGAATTTTGGGCTTTTTTGGACACTTTTGGTCCAGTCGATCGGAATGAAAAGGGGAGGGGCACAACTAGATGTTACAACAGTTCTAAATCTAAAGTTTCAACTTTCTACTTCAAATCGTTTTTGAGTTATGCGAGTACATATGTACAGACGTCACGCCGAAACTAGTCAAAATGGATTCAGGGGTGGTCAAAATGGATATTTCCGTTGAAATCTGAAAATCTAAAATTTTCGCCGTCACAATACTTACTTTACTTTGTACAAGGAAGTAAAAATAATTTTGTTGCATAATTTTAAATTTTGCAGTATATTATATAAAATTTAAATCAAATAAATCTCTTATCTATATGCAGTGTATTAAATAGAATATTTAAATAAGGTTATACTGAAACTTTGTGATAAAATCGGTTACTGGTAGTTGATATTTTCATCCATTGAATAAGCTCCTCGTTCAGTGTCATCCAACGTAAAAACATGGTAACGTTAAATGTATTTAAAATGCACTATCTGTATTTAGAGAGGGTAAGTACATTATCGAAAAATGAGACAGCCCGTGAACAATTTAGATAAAATGGTTAACTGTACAGATAAACGCAGCTGATACACACTTAATATAGCCTGGCAGGTCAACTGTATGTATATTTATTTTAAGCTGCCGGTTTTAAAACACTTGCTTACATCACTGTGATAGATAATCACAATTACTATTTTTGTCCTATTATTGTTTTACCCTTTATCTAGATTTCTACTATCAGCAACTAACTTCCGGTTTGTTATCATTTTTACTTCATAATAGGTATATTATTTTCTAAATAATAATAATAATTTTTCTGCTTACATGAAATGAGGTTAAGTAAACGGTTTCATTTGTTGTTAAATTATTTATTTAAATATTTTTTTTTTTATTTCGTAATAAGTGTATTACAAAAACATATAAATTATTTCACACCTAGTTTGAAACGTATCTGAAATATTTTGAATAATTTGGTTAGTCTCTAATATAAATCTATTTAAAAAATTGTAGTTTCTATTTTTTTATCAACAAAATTTGTTCACACGTAAATATTAAGACAATTATAAAGGTCAAGAAATAAAAACAAAACGATAATTACGATCAGTTCTAAATGATTTCAGTTTTGCTAATATTAACAGTTACAAGTTGGTAATTAATTGAAAAATTTTAGTAAAACTTAATTAATTGTTAAATATGATAAAAAAAGTTATAATTTTTCTTTTTAAGACATGGATTATATCTTAATTGCAGGTGAGACTCAATTCAATTCTGGGTCTTAGTTTTATTTGCAACTTGGCTATGAGATCCTTTTTGACGCCTCGGTGTAATAATGATTTCCACCGGCTAAGGGTCTTTGTAGGGTTTTATTTTTCAGTGCAAAAACGCCATCCTGTAATAGAGCAAATTAGACAATTCCTATAGATACTTGGCTTTTTTGTTCATTATCTCGTTCAAATGTTATTTAGTTATTTCTAAAAATTTATAAATTTTACAGATTATAATTATTATTATAAATTGTTACGACATATATAACTAATTTAATATCGGCGGGCGATAACGGTAGCAACGATGTGAGCGGGGCGCACAGGACGAGCCGATACAAGCATTACTCCCACCGCGCAGATGACCGCACAGTTCTCCCACCATAGTGGCGCTGCAGTCCCACCACTCTCAGGCTCCAATAAAAGAGCTTGCATGAGAATGAATGAGGAGACCAAGAAGAAGAAGAAGATGGAAGAAGACAGAACAAGTTTCCCGGCCGGCTCAACGTGGGACCTTCCGGCGGATGCCAACATCCCCGCCGGAGCAGCAGGCCTGGCCGGCCCGCCGAGGGAGTCGCTGGATGCGGACGCTACCTTCCCGCTCCAGCTCGCCGGGGTTCAATCGCCCTGGCCGGTGGACTCAGCAGCAGGAGCCGGCTCAGCATGGGATCGCTCGGGGAGAACCGCCTCGGCGAAGGACGACCGACACTGCGGCGCTCTGGGGGCCACGCTGCAGTGGGAACCCAACTTCCGCCGAGGGAAAGCCCGCTCGGACTTCAATGGACTAGCCGCAACTCCCCTACTTCGCCGGAGACCAGCTTCCGGACCCAACAGTTCTTCTCAGAGCTAACGCAAAAAATAGCCCTTTTCAGGGCCACCACAAGGTTATGAAATACGAACCGTCGAAGCTATTTGGCGACAAAATATATTTAATTTTTAAATAATAATTTTGTTATTTATTTCGACAAACAACTTATGACCAAGGTTTTTGATGTGCTGTGCATATGTGTCTCTTTTTTTCTGTTTAGCTTCCGGAACCACCGTAAGGTATTACTTCAGATGATGAATGAGGATGATATATATGAATGTGAATGAAGTGTACAATTGCGGGTCGACCATTCATGAAATGTGTGGTTAATTGAAACCCAACCGCCGAAGACGACGGTATCTAGAATCTAGTATTCAAATCCATGTAAAAGTAACTGCTTAATTTGAACGTTACAACTCTCGACTTCGAAATCCGGTGGTTTGCGATGAGTTCAACACTGGAACTACCCGGTTGATATGTATATGTATCTGGATGTTATTTTCTAACTCATTATTAGATCGAAGTAATTATAAATAAAAAAAAAAACTTGTAATTAAGGGACGTAAATTCTTTTATATATTTTTAAAACTGCTTTTTTTCTAAGAAATATTTTTTTTTGTCCAGAGTTCGTTTTGAATTAAGAAATTATTACAAAGCAAATAGATAAAATAGATAAAAAATTGGATGTAACGTTTTTCCATTTGTTTTGGATCATCCAAGCAACCTATATTCTTTGATTTCATTGTTTCAGATGACTGACACATTTTTACTTTCCTGCTTAGCGCTATAGCTCTAGAAGAGAAAGGATTGTAATCGTTCCAATTTGGTTATATTCGGTCTTCACCAGACCTTGACTTTGGTCACCTAAGGAATAAAAAAAAAAGAAACCAGATGAAAAATTTCCAGATGTTAATGTTCGTGTTTAAGCGTGTTCGGTGTCGACTTCGAAATGACCTTATATATCAAGAACTACTGGACCGATTTTTACCCACTTGGTCAGTTTACATGGGGCATTGATGCCATTAAATTTTTTCTTAAAAGGTAAGGCTTTAGAGCAAGGTCACCGTCACTATCTTGAGATTTCGCCTGATAGGTCTTTTTTCCTTGGCACATTTGTTAACAATTAAAAAATAACAATTTTTGCAAAATCGAATCCCCACCCCAGAAAATGCTCTACGGAAGTTTCGTTGTGATACAACAGCTGTACTTTAGTGTTACCAACCTTTGAAATATTGACTGAATTAAATAAAATAAATATATAATATTTAAAGTGTAAAAAAAAATTTGGTTGGCAACACTATGGAATTTCAAATTTACCAATCCAAGATGATGAGGGAAATGGAATTTTCTACAGGGAAAAAGGGAAATTCCAATATGGCTGAATGCGACACTAACGCTCCTTGTGGTTACATGGGGATTAATATTAACGCAATATGCCAACTCGACCATGTTTAGAGCATTTTTTGGGGTGGGTGTGCGCTTTTGCAAAAAAGATTTTTGCAAATATTTTTATTTTTTAATTGTTAACAAATGTAACTAAGAAAAATAAAACCTTAATTAGGCGAAATCTTGAGAAACTGAGGGTGACCTTGCTCTACAACCACATCCCCTTGACATTTTAAGTTGAAAATTTAATGGCATCAATGCCTCATAATTTGAAGTAATCTGATAAAGTTTTCTCAAAATTGGTCCTGCAGTTCTGGAGATATAAGGCCATTTAGAAGACAACACCGAACACGCTTACACACGAACATTAACATCCGAAAAATTTTCATCCGGTTTTTTTTATTTCTTAGGTGACCAAAGTCAAGATCCGGTAAAAAATATGCTCAAATTGACCGATTACAATACTTTCCCTTATAGAGCTGTACCGCTATCCAGAGGGGAAAATAAAAATATCGTTTAATAGAAATACATACGAAAGGATGTAAAAAAAATTATATTTATATTTATATACACATATAAATAAGTTGTATGATTAATGTGAATTCAGTACGCAGTGAATTTAAACAAGTATAATCTCAGCGCTCAAATAAATAAAAAAAATATATATCAATTTAAAAAAAAAAAACAGCGATTTTGTTCTTTTTGGGATTAAGATACTTATTAAAGAAAAGAAATTAGCCATTTTACTTCATACGGTTGCGCGAGCGAAGCAATCCCTGACCGGCGTTTGGTTAAAATCGGTCGCACAGGTCTGGAGATATAAGGTGTTTATGATGCAACACACATGTACGTACAAACAACGGGAAAATCTCCATCCGGTTTTTTGGGTTCCTTAGACGTCAATACCTAACGTAAAAGATCCCCTGGTATAGATAAGGTAAAACCAGGTAAAGATCCTGTGAAAACAGCATTTTCCCGAATTGGGCCGATTATAATACTTTCCTTTCTAAAGCTATAGCTCTGCTGTAGCGCTAGAAGAGAATTTAAAACGATATTTTTAAACTTTAATCAACTCCCCCATCATCAGTACTCGAATGATCGGCTCCCCCACCCACAATACCAAAAAGTATTGCCAGTGAACTATCAGGAAGACCATACGCTTCCTGTTTGGCTGATTGCCATACGTCCCTTCTTGCAGCGTAGCTGTAGAGGTATGTTTCCAGAAAAGTAAAACTATATATATTTTATTTATTTCATAATACTCTAAATCTTTGCGTACGTTTTGTCAATATTTCTTTAACTAATTAATATTTTTGTTTTCTTACATGCCAACCTCTAAGATGAGAAGATATTTTTATCTATTTGAGCTGAGATTCTATTGATTTGAATTCGTTGTGTTCTGTATTTTTATTAAATGTACAATTTATTCTACGATTATATTTGTTTCTTTTCTAAGTATTTCTATTAAAGGATATTTTTTTAAACGTGTTGTAACTATGATGCATAGTAACATCAAATACTTCTGTGATAGAAACGTACTGTATCTAATGT
Source organism: Lycorma delicatula (assembly GCF_047948215.1). Taxonomy (NCBI): domain Eukaryota; kingdom Metazoa; phylum Arthropoda; class Insecta; order Hemiptera; family Fulgoridae; genus Lycorma; species Lycorma delicatula. The sequence goes on from NC_134459.1 coordinate 44,895,577, forward strand.
TTTCAAAATGCGTAATGTGTTTACCTTGTAAAAGTTATTTTATTTGATATTATTTTTGGGTTTAGAATTGATATAGTTTGCCGTCTGTTATTTATTTATTATTTTAGTTATATTATATTATTCCCAATGTCACTTAACGCAAAGAAGCATGTATCGTTAAATAATATTCAATGCAGTCATGCGTATATTCATTCATAAATGCAGAATTGTTTAACATATTTTGCTCCTTCCGTTGTCAGGTGGATAAAAAAAAATAAAATTAGTTTTAATAGTTTTTTAATTTAATAAACTAAAACTATTTTTACTAAATTATTTTTAATGTAATAGTTTTTTAATTTTTTCGTTTCAAAATGTTTTAGGTTAATTTCGCCTGCAGAAATGTTACTTTTTTGGTTTAAATTAAAAAAAAAAACATATGTCTTCGTAAGCATATATAACGTTATATGATAAAGTACTTTATTGTTACATTAATGAAACGTAAGTAGAAATGAAAAATTGCCACTTTACTAATATGATGTAGTCGAGAGGTAATTGTATTAAAAAAAAAAAAAAACAAAAAAAAAACAAAGCACTACTCTGTTATAATGTGACTACTAGGATTCCGTTGTAATATTTCTCTGCAGTAATATGATTGATCAGTAAGATTTACTGATAAAAAGGGGTTTCAAAGATATAACGAGCAAGAAACGAACTGATATATTGGTTGTAATAAACGATGGAAGAAGGAAAATTGCGATGTCGGTTTCCGCAGTATATTGTATTGCATTGCATTGTACGTAATCGGTAGACCACCCTTTGCTTCTTTGATGTCTCCTATCATTCCGCGGGTTACGATTTCGTAGTTTAGTTTCTCTTTTTACGTGATCATTCTTCTACTCTTTCTTTTTCTTTAGTTCGTAGTTTATCCTACTCAATTTATTCATCGTACATATTGTATTATTTTATTTCCATTTTATATTGACCTATGTCTGTCTAAATCCTTTAAAACCTCGCGTAACTTTTTTAAATAATTTATTCCTATTATACAGAAATAAAGATTTGTTTTTCTTGTACTTGAGTTTGAATGTTTATATTTATTCGCCGATAAATATTATTATTCTTTTAATAAACGCTGTTAAATAATTGGTTTAATGGAATCTTTATTTTGCTTATTTGTTAAATACGAGAATCGTTTAAGAAATAAAGAAATGAGGATATAAAAATGACATTGAAACTAACACTACTTTTACAAACGCGACATAATCTTCGGCTACATTTAGGTATAGGCACTCGTACCAAATTTCTGTGAGCTTTCTTATTCCATTACTAACAAATTGTTCTCCTCGGTGTGCGAGACATTCTTCATGAGAGGATCGAGTATAAAAATATCTGTTGGTGAAAGTTCGAGACTGCAAAGTGATTGTGGCAACACTTGTTGACCCGACTGTTGAATTGATTCCTGTATTTTTTGAATGGTATGGGAACAAGCGTTTTTATCCAGAAGAATTACGTCTTCTGAGAGATAATCCGGACTGTTCCTCATTATTAGGGTGCCAATTTGAACGTCAGACATTTTCAATTTATTTTGTTAAATGGGTTTCCGCTGTTACCATTTTTTTCTTTAATTTTTGAACAACCTCTATTATATAATAAAATTAGGGATTTTTTGCAAAATATTGGTTTTCATTTGTATAAAAAAAAGTATGTTTGTATGTTTATGTATTTTTACAAATAAATATTATCCTTTAATAAATTCTAGTCACCGATTTCTTTAAGAAATACTTTATTTACTTTGTTAAATATATTTCATCGATCAGTTATTACTATCCGGATGTCTGTTTACAATTGTAAGGATCAGCTTTTTAAATCATCTATTCATTTCAGATTTTTTCATCATCAAACTAATTCTACACGTTTATTTGTTCTTTACTAAACTTTAGATTTCAACAAGTTATTTGCAGGATTGTATTCGTGTGGAGTTTCTAACCGCAATCCGGGTATGCTTGAAATATATGCTTTCTCATCTCTCCCTGTCGTACCACCACCGGTTTTACACGACTTCCTTCCATTCTTCTCCCTTGTTAAGAATACACCCTTTCACTCACTTCAATCACCTACCCCTCGGCTTACCTCTTGGCCATCTCAACATCTCAATTTCATTTTCCTTTTTTCATCCATTCTCTTTACATGTTCATTTTCTTGACATATCTTTTCAAAACTGAAAAAAAGTCTCGTAAAAGATTATAAATGCGGGACTAAATCGGGAACTGAATATAAAAACAATCGATGGATGAAGCCGTTATTTGATGAAAATCCAACATAAGAGAAAGGACATTTTTTTAATTTTAAAACATTGCTTACGACATTTACTCTAAATTTTTTCTCCTGTATAGTTTTTCCTTTGAAATATTCGTACGGTTCTAAATTAACAGGTACATTAATATATGAGCAATCAATACTCTTCTAAGATTGTGTTCTCACATTCATCTTAAAATCTCTTTTATTGCATATTTTATCTTTTAACTTAATTTTAACATTCTTATAAAAACAAAATTTCAATAGGGCTTTATTCTTTTCCTTTTTGGATTTTTTAAAACCAATGATTCGTTATAATTAAGACAACGAAACGGAACAAAAAAATAAATAAGTAAAACATGTTTAAACGAGCCTCACTCCTTTAAAAAATATTTTTTTTTAAATTTTCGTTCTAATTTAATTCTAATTTCAGTATAAACGCAGGATAACATAATTAAAGAGACTCTCATCGTGAAATAATCTGTTTTGATTTTTATCCTTACTGTGTAATTTTACTATTTAAATAATTAAGCTGTTTGATTTGTAGAATGTCCGTTCTTCTTTTTTTGTTATATATTTTTTACGCTATTATTTTCTGTCTTGTCTCATTTTCTAATCATTTATTTAGTATTATTTATTTTTTAATTAGATTTCTTTTATATTTTAAGATTTCAGTGAACCTTAAAATTGTTATTTTTAAACTTTTCACATTTTTCTTTCTAAGTTTTTCATTGGATTTTATTATATAGATAAACACAAGCTGAAAAAGAAACAAGAACAGACTACATATTCTTGTCTTATTTCTTTCTGCATATAAGTTTTTCTTTCTAATTAAAGCTACATATTTTATTCTTCCTATATTACTTTAACAATTTTTATTACAATGCACATTATCGATTCCGTATTAGATAGATACAGTACATGTAGGTAGATTTATATTTGTTTATTTTTCCTACCTTACAAGATTAATCTGAAAATAAAACCCGTCTTCCTTGTGTTCATATTCTTTCATGTAGGTTACCTATATTTACCTAAAATAACTATTTAAAATTAAGTCTTAAAAATCTTTGTCTAAGCTGTATTTTTTTTACCTCTTCTCTTGTGTCCTTTTTCCCCCTTCTTGCATTCAGTCTATTGCTATCATCATTTTACTTCTCTTTTTACTACTACTACATCCTGTTCCTTTCCTTCCGTCACATTTTATTCGTAAAAAATGTTCCTTTCGTTTATATTTTCCTTCTGTCATATTATATTCTCTCCTAATGATAGCATTGATTCCTTTCTGAAATATAAGAGATGTGCAAAAAAATAACGGTAATTTTTCTGTTCCCCGCGCTACTGACTTTTCGATCAATTCATCTTCTTTCTGCGCGATAGCAGCACTGTCTACAATATTGGGTCATCGACAAACCTTGCGCGATAAAAAAAAAAAATCATATCTCTCTTTGTGATTGAGATAAAGTAGAACTTTAATCTCCTAAATTGGAACTTCAAAATATCGGGATATCATCAGTTTTTTTTTAGCCTTGACTTTGAACCGATGCGCAAAACGCCTATGTATTATATTACGAGTGGAGATTTATTTTGTTGGAAAATGACGGAACAAAGCATTTGCATTAAAAATAAATGAATTACAATAAAGTGTGGTTAAGATGTTATAAAAGACTTTTGTCGCCGGCCTCCGTGGCGCAAGTAATAACGTCTCGGTGTTTTACCCGGAGATCCCGGGTTCGAATCCCGGTCTGCCATGGCATTTTTACAAGCTACAAAAATTGTCATTCATCTCATCCTCTGAAGCAATACCTAACTGTTATCCCGGAGATTAGAGAAAGAAAAAACAACTTTTATCGAAGATGTTATTAAGTCGACACCAAAGGTTTATGAGTGGACCTTTCAAAAAGAACTGAAAGACGACAGATAGTTGGACGTCCTAGCATATCAACAATTGATGAGAATATCGACAAAATAAAGGACGTTACTATCAATAACAGTCGTATTACTATTAGAGAATTTTCTGAAGAGGTGCAAATCTATTATGACTCGTGAAAAGCAATCTTGATTGACAGTTTGAGTATAAAACAAAAAGCAGCAAAATTTGTTTTTAGGATTACGCAGGAAAGACTCCCAGGGACGTTCAACGTTTTTTCAGAACCGCTTGTTTGCCCCTAACTCTTCCCTTTACACAGACTGGTCTGCGTCTCTCTGTGTGAAATCGATTATATCATCGACGGATTTATATTGTTACTGTAACTACAGATTCACATTTAGCAAACCCCAAAGTACAGAAGGCTTTCTGTTCAGGAGTCGCTATCGTTACTAATTGCGCTGTTTAGTGGTAATATAAGGAAACGATCTACGGCCATGCGCTCAACTAAAACTATCCTTTTTTCTCTTTAATTATAGCCTTAAATCAACGCTGTTATTCCTTATCAAAGAGATATAACAAATTGAATTCCGATATTCATTTTTATACTCTCGGTATGTTAATGTAGGTATTCATGTCCATTCATAATATTAAATTTTATTATCAATAATAAATTTCAAATTATATATCTAATTTTTGTTACGATACGGAAAGTAGGTGAAAACACAAAATAACGATTCCAGAATTTTTATTATTATTTTTTAAAGTAACGCTAATAAGTGAAAATTATCAATTAAATACTTAAAGTGAAAACTAGATAATTGGAACTGATTTTGTTGGTGTGAGAGAGAGAGAGAGCGAATCATTTCAAATTAGTGAAGCGTAAACACTTAGGGTGACTAATTTCTCTTCCATCTAAATTGTACCTTCTTTTACTAATTGCTAGGTAATAATAAACCTTGTAAAGTTTAATTATTAAGTATACTCTCGGAATATAATTAAGAATGTGTGAAAAGTATAAACTTACATTTTCCTAATTATTATAAATAAAGGTATATAATTATACACTTCAAAGTAAGTTTTATACAATAAAATTCCATACAAAATGTTAAGACCTTTAATAAATAAAATAAAAAATATATATTATATATATAATGGAGAGTTTTACATTTTAAAAATTAATATAATATCGGCATTAACATCCATACTTAGAATTTCTTATTTATGGCTCTACCGTAATGAATTGTTAATCAAATCATTCCTTACCCTAAAAATTTCTTATTTTTATTATTTTCTCACTTCAAGGATTAGGCTACTTATAATCCGTTATGATTTCAAAATATTTTATTCCCAAGTTGTAACGGTCTTCCATGACTTTTCTCTGTAGCTTTATAATCCACAATATCATTATCAATTATCATTATTAGGGGGACTCTATTATTATTCATTTTTTGAGATGATCTTTACACTTTTTGCTATAGTAATCAACTTTTGATTGGAGTGTTATTTTCTTCCTTTCCTAGCATCGCCACTGTTAACATTCGTAGTTTAAATTCCTTAGTTAACATTAATTCGTTTTTATTTCGTTAGTTAACATTCGTGTTTCGGAATATCTCCATTCTCAAAACTACTTTTTTAGGGTGCTAAAAGTAGTCAACTACAAATGTTGGTAACATTTTTCGGAAAGGCAGAAAATAACATTCAAATCAATCATGATAACCCAACAGAAATATAAAATATTGTGTAATTATCAGCTTCATTCCAGATATCTGCCTATTTTAACCTTTCACTATTCTTAAAAAAAGACATTTCAGCTGTTTCTAACTTTTGCTGTATTTTCCTCGTAGAAGTTTAGAATTTCACGTTGCTTTAAATGGAGTCGAAAAAAGTAAAATCTATATATGTAAAAATGATTGTTTTTTGTCCCGTATGTGTTCCTATACCATTCATCCGATTACGATGAAACTTTGGTGAGTTGTGCGCACGCTCGCAAATGTTTATGAATTAGTTTGGACCCGCTAGGTGGCGCTGGGGTCAAGATATTTAGAAAAATTGTATTTATGGTCCGATTTGGCTCAAATTCAGAATATGTATTAATTACGTGAAAAAAAAATGTTTTTCAAAAACTATACTCCTTAGGTGGGGGCCGGTGTCGAGATATTTACGAAACAAACAGATATACAAACAGACTTTCTCTTCTATTCGTATGTGTGTCCGCTGCAGACTAAAAAAACTACTGAACCGATTTACGCGCGGGATTTTGAAAAATGGTCAGCGTTGTCGGGAGAAGATTTAAAGCAATTGAAATCCTCGATCTGACCAGTAGAAAGAAAGTTAGGGGTATTTTGAACCGACTACTCTGTTTAGAGAGTAGCTTGAATTAAATCCGATAGGTAGTGCTCTTTTGACAATTGGATTTACTTACATTCTGACTTTTATAAAGTGAAAGGTTAAATTTTGTGAAGTTGCGTAATGTTTTGTAAGTTTCTTAATGTTCAGTATTAATTGTGATGATTTTGCAGCTATATCTTTTTTCGTTAAAAAGTTATTTTCCACCAGGAAAATAACTTTTTAATCTAACTGTTGTTAGAGGGTGGTTTCAATTAAATCCGATAGGTAGTGCTGTTGTTTTGCCAATTGGATTTATTTACATTCTGATTTTTATAGAGTGAAAGGTTAAATTTTGTGAAGTTCAAAAATGTTCAGTTTTTTAATGTCTTATCAAACTTTCAATTGTGTTCATTTAATTTATATATAAATATATTTACTCATCTAGCAGTAGCGAAGCATTACAGGGTCTACTCGTACTAAATATATTCTAGTATTAAATTAAGGTTTATGGTCAGTATATCCTATAAGTTTTATTAAACTTTGTTAATCGGTTTTTGGATGAAGTTGTAAGAAACAAAAAACAAAATACCCAAAAATACGAGTAGATGAACGTAATATTTATCATTTTTTTCATGTTATTGTTTACCGTTTCAGACATTGATATAAAACTCCATATTACTAAAGTAAAAGGTTAACATACCTTCCTATACTTTTAATATTTTAAATTATATTTATTAAATTTAATTTCACAATAAAATGTAAGCAGAGACCTATGCTAAATTGATTAAACTGGAAGAAGAAAAAAAGCAGCGAATGAAAAACATAATTTTTGCTAAGATGCGATCTTTTAAACTATTTATTAACAATAAGCATAATATTTTCGTAAAATTCATAAAATTTTATTAGCTTAACGGGCTCATAAATAATTAAAAAAATTATTTCTTAAGGAGCCATATTGGGGGGGAGAGTTTTCATGAAGATTGCTTTATTCCCTACTAATATAAAAGGTGTTTTTAATAATCTATTGAATAATGTAAATGAAATATAGAAGGCACTTTTAACCGTGTAGGTTGATTAATATTATTTTTGTTAATCTTTTTCAGTTAATATTTGTATATATATATGTATATATATATATAAATATATATATATTTATATTTTAGATAAACTTCATATAAAAGTAAATAAATGACATTCTAAATCCATGGCTTTTTAGTTTCAGTGTTACTTCTCAGACATACATAATGAAATTAGGATAACCGATACAAATAATGGGAAAGCAGGAATTTAGTTAGTTTTAGTCGTTAAATGATTTTTCCAAATGTCTAGATCCTACTATTTCATTATTTAAATCTAAATATGATTATTTAAATCTACATACTTTATGTAGTAGCAGTATTTTGTATATTATTTTTTTCCTTATAGGTAATGCTGATTTTATGTGGCTTTGTTTTTAAAAACCTTTAGTTGAAGCGTTTTTCAATGTAATTTTCTCACTTTGTTCATATTTTATAAAAACAACAGATGTATAAAATGAAATGTCACCGACACCTTCCGTAGACAGATTTTTTATTTATTTATAGTTTGAAAATAACAAAAGGTTTATGAAAACGTGGAATATAATTTCTTTGTTCTATTTCTTTTATAAAATTGAAATCATTACGTGAAAGAAACTGATATAAAATGTTTTATATATATATATTTTTTTTTTTACATATAGTAAATAGAGTAAATATTACTTACTCTTTAGTTCTATTATGATTATTATTTTTTTAAAAATAAAGTTACATATATTTTAACGTTTTTATATATATATATATATATATATATATATAAATAATCTGTTTCGACGGAATTCTTTTAATTTTTTGAAAGCGAAAATTTTTATTTTATTTCGTAAAAAAAAAATTACTTGGTTAAAACAGTGGAGTAATAAAAAAAGACAGATTAAGTAGAACGGTGATTTAATCACCCGTGATTTTATTAGTAGTTTCTACTTAAGAAATTACAAAATGACTATAGAACTTCCTGACGAAGTTTCTTTTAATTATCGTTTACAAACGATAAACTACTAACGCGTTTTTGATTTGTGTGTTTTCTGGAATAACTTCTAATCAGATAGGTCGTAAAGTTACTTACGTATACTTTTAATTAAAGTGTTCTTAGTGTAATGTAAATACGAGGGTTGTTCAATATAATTAACGAGACTAATAGCAACAGCGGAAAAACTGTTTAATAGAATAAACTGAAACTTTCTGATGTTCAAGTTGGCATTCCCTGACGTAGAAAATATCACATGTTCGAAAAGAATTCCATTATTGTAACGGTTTTTGTTTATTTCAAAATTTAGGCTCCGCATATAATCTGATAAGAATGTTTTTTTTTTTTTTTTTGAAACTAGGAGTCTCCATTTTAAGCCCGAATCCAAACGTCAAGAGTATGGAATGAAAATATGGTGTTCACTCGCCAAGATAAAGTTCAAAACCTACGCTTCAGCTGGTAAAGCGATGCTAACGCTGTTTTGGAACTATAAAGACCCAATTTATTGCGATTATTTGAAAAATCATTTACAGTGAACAACGAGAACATGATAAGAAATAAAATTGAAACCCGCAGTATGGAGGGAATGTCCCAGTTCTCCTTCAAAACTAGCAATTCTTTTACATGGTAACTCCCGCCCCCATACCTTTCAAACGTCGAGTCGGGCTGAACGCATTTTACAGTTCCGATCTTGCACTGATTTTTCTTTTAGATTTTTCTGAAACAATGAGGAAGTCAAGAATGGGATAGAAGAATGGTTTAGATACCGGCGTGAATAATTCTTTACTACTGGAATAAGAAAGCTCACAGAAACATAGGACAAAAATGTAACCGGGAATTACACTGAAAAGCAGCAATAGTTTCATTGTAATTAAACAAATAATAATTTTTCGATGGTAATTTCTTTCTTTAATTATTAAACGATCCTCCAATTTTAAATCTATTATTTAAGTCATTCGTTCTCAAAGTGGGCGATAACGCCCCTTGTGGACGCTGGAAACATTCAGGGGGGCGGTAGAAGGCCCACAGAAAATTGAGGGCGTTCAGGCGGCCTAGGAAGGCGATGGCTGATTAAAAAAGAAGACAACATTTTTTTCTGATATTTCAAACTGAAATGTAAGTTTCAGCTCGGAAATAGGATATTCCATGTTTAAAAACAATAATTGCAGTTGCAATTATTTTTAACAGATTGTAAGTTTAAAAATTTTGGGGGCGCTAGAAAATTTTTGATTCTTAACGTGAGCGGTCGGTTAAAAAGTTTGAGAATCAGTTATTTAAGTGAATCGTGGTTTGCACCCAGAAACATTAACGCATTGATAGTAATTAAGAACCGTGTGAAATCATTTTGTCTTATGTAATGAAAACCACACCGACGTAGGTCAGATATTTCTCAAGTTGTACATATGTATTTCTACTATGCAAGTAAATGTGTCGGGTTTAAAGTTTTATTTGTTCTTCTGGATATATAGTAGTAATCATTTTCCTATTAAAAAAAGAAAAAAAAAAGCTGACGCATTTGTAGGACTTTCCCGTCACGCGGCTAAAACCGCATTCCAGGAAAGTTCTGCAACTGTTTGTAGTTTGTGATGCACGGCTTACACACACACATATACACACAACTTAATTTAAAATATTTATAATTTTATTTAAATATAACTTTTTTTATTTATTTAATTCAATAATTCTAACTAAACCGCGCGCGCATACCGTATTTAATTCAAGCGGGTTTGGCGGTACTAGCGGTGACGGTCAGCACTAACTAACTAATGTATAGTGTTACAACTTACATACAACAAATTTTTCCTGTACGTTCGGCGAAGTGATGTAGCCGCGGGGTTAACGCACGAGGTACCGAGTCAACCAGGCGATCAAATTCAAGACCAAGCCAGACCAACTTTTTTACATTCGATTTTATACTTTATTGTTCATTAATTAATTTTATCGCTCACCTGTGACGTAACAACATAGCAGTAGTTTCAAGCATTTTTTGGGGTGGGATGCGATTTTGCAAAAATTCTTTTTGCAAATTTTGTTACTTTTTAATCGTTAACAAATGTGCCTAAGAAAAATATGACCTTAATATGTCGAAATCTCGAGATACTGAGATTTTTGTTTAAATACTTTAACAATGAAGTATATTGATTCTGTTATAACGAAAGAAAAGTATGACCTTGCTCTACAGCCTCACCCCCTTGACCTTTTTAGATGAAAATTTAATGGCATCGTTGTTGCATGTATAGAAGTAATCTGATAAAGTTTGGTCAAAATCAGTGCAGTAGTTCTGGAGATATAAGGTGATTTAGAGGTCAATAGCGAACACACGTACATATGATATCACATGAAATTTCATTGAACATTGAACATTACACATCCGGGAGTTTCCATCCGGTTTTTTGGGTTCCTTAGGTGTCAAAACGTGAAGATCCGGTGAAAACCGCATATGCTGAAATTGGACGGATTACAATACTTTCCCTTTTCGAGCTATTCCTCTGCTGTAGCGCTATGTGGGAAAGTAAAAGTGGAAAAAATTTCCGATTACAGTAATTTTTTTTACGTAATACAGTGTGGCTGAAAAAAAAAATCCTTTTTTTTATCCACACTATATCTGCATTATTTAAATGTGTGCGTGTGTGTATATATACACACACACACACTTTACCTTTAAAAACTGTGTTAAGAGAACCAATATAGTTGATTTTTAAGTGTTTTGAATTAAGTGTTTAAACAAAAAACCAGTTTTATATTGTAACAAATTTAGTTTTTTTTAAATTTATTTTTAATTGAAGTGTACGTACGTTTTAGATAATAATTTATTTTATATTATAATGTATAAATCAATATAATTCTCATAATAATATGACCTACATATTTAACTTTTCATTTCACGAAGTCTTAACATTTCCGTTAGCTCAATGTGTGTTATACATTATAGTACTTTTATTATATGAAAAAAATTGTTATATAATAAATAGATATCATTAAATTAATAAATCATCATCTCTATAAATTCAAGATGAAAATAAAAACTTAGAAAGAAAGTTTTTTAATTAGCCTAGATTTTATTTGTGACAGTCAAACTAGTATTATTCAGTTATGTTTTATATATTTTATAACTGTTGTAAAATTAAATGTGATTAATAAAATTGAATTTTCTTCCAGTATCATGTTAGGGTTAATTTAACTAGTTATAATTTCATCACGTATGTAATTAGAGTGGCATCTGGGATAAATTGTAAATTGTCATTATTTTGTTAGTAGTAATATTTTAAAAGTTATGTAATATTTTAGCATTTCTTTTATAATACATACATACATATATATATATATATATATGTATATCGTTTATATGTATGTATATATCGTTTATATATATATATATAAACGATTTGTCATGTTACGATATACATACATACATACATTTTTTTTATTATTTAATCGAAGTTATAACATAAGATTTGTTCGTGTGTAATTTAAACGTACTTATATTTGTTGTAACGAATCGTACAGGACCAGTTGTTGAGTGCTGTCATCTTACAATCACTTCGATAACACTTTATAAATATTTATTTATTCATTCATTTTTTCTCCTCTCCTCTTTTTTTTACATAATTTCATAGCTAAATTATATTTTCTTACAAAAAAATTCTTATATCAACTGAACTGTTGCATTTAAAAAGTAGTAACATTATTTCTAATATCTAGCTCTGACACAATTTTGTTGTTACAGTTTCTTTTAAAGGTGAATCGAAATAGGTACTCCCGAGAAAAAACCTGTATGGGAATTATCATCATATATTTTAATTGCATCAATAAAAAAATTTAAACATATATCCTAAAGGCATTGTGCTGCTTATGACAAAAATAAAAGAAATAATACTTATACCTATTATTAACAATAAGTATTAACACCGAACCTATGCCAATAAACCTTGATAAATCAGAATAGCATAACAATAGAAGAAGTTTCCAGTATTTTAACACTCCAAAAAACCAACATAAATTTCATTTATTTTATTTCTTCAAATGTTTGTAGGAGAAGAATATATATCTGTATACAGAAGATGCATCGTCGTAAGATATAATGGGAATACCTGGAAGAAATCCTAGAATTTCAAGATTAAAATTCGATCAAGGGTCCATTATCCCATTTACCCAGATAAATAATTTCAAATATTCTTATGAAATCGTTATAAATCATCGTTCAATTTGAAAAGTAAATAACGAAACGGAACGCAAGGCTAGCGGGAAAATTTGTATCGCCCTTCTATTCGCAGAACCTGGACAAAAGTCACTTGCTGCTGTGTCTTTAATTTATCGGGAGGTTAATTATTTATTTTGTGGCGGTTATATATATATATATTTTTTTTTTTTATTTATTTATGGACGGAATTATATGCTGCGTTCCGATCCTTTAGACCGAAAAGAAATTGTTTGACCAGGGCTGACCTTGGGAGATTAGCCGCGTATGAGTTTCGTTCTCCGCGCGTGATTCCACTTCAGTCCATCCCCTGAAGTTCTTTCGGTACTAGTGCCTTGCGGCCCAGCAGGAATTCCCCTTAGGGCCCTCAGATTCCTGCGGGGGCCCTAGTGTTTGGAGGATACAATGTGCTTTCCTTACCGGAAGGAGTTGCATGTGCTGGCTGGGTCATAATTGTAAGAATTAGGGAAGGATATAGTAGATGGTTGGTGAGATTAAGTTAAGGAACTTTCCTCACTCGAGCTGTTTTCATTACTGCATCACGTCTGTACTCGGTCGGGTCAGATGTAAATAACGAGATGTGCCTACGAGCTTTATTCAATGATAAACGTAATATTCTCTTTGATGGATCAGAACCAGAAAACTGGTCTTCCAGTTAATCACGAGTAATATACACTCGTAGCTTTCCTATTTTTCCAAAGTGACAAATATCCTACACAGATATGAATCGAGGCATCCTGTAAAGGAGGGTACCTTAGGTGTATATAAATTTCCATTGATAGAATTGAAATGGATATTATGCTGAAATGTAAACAAATTTTGAGATACTGAATCTTGTACTTTTGATTCATAATGTGTTTAGAGTTCTGTAAACACTTTGGAAACATAAGAACAGTGATTATACGAGGGTTATTTTTTTTTCAAGGTCCGATCGGTCACGAAATTAAAACCACAGTGAAAATAAAAAAAAAATTTTGGAACAAGTGCTTACATAGTTACGCTATTTCTCTACATAGTCGCCACTCCGATTTAGACATTTGTCGCAGCGTGGTACAAACTTTCCAATATCCTCGTCATAGAATAAGGCCATGTTTCTACGCTGGTCTGCAGCTCGATGTCTGTGCCAAAGTGTTGTCCTCCTACATTTCATGTGGGCAAAGAGGTGAAAATCAGATGTAGCCAATTCCGGGCTTATGATTGGATAAAATACAAAGAATACGATTGGTTGGAATTTTGTGCCGTATAATGATAAGAATTACTCTCACCTTATGATTGGTTAAAAAATAACGAATACGATTGGTTGGAATTTTGTGCCGTATAATGATAAGAATTACTCTCACCTTATGATTGGTTAAAAAATAACGAATACGATTGGTTGGAATTTCGTTCATGATGATGATAAGAATTACTCTCACCTTATGATTGGTTAAAAAACAACGAATGCGATTGGTTGGAATTTTGTGCCCGATAATGATAGGAATTACTCTCGCGTTATGATTGCTTAAAAAAAAAGCACTCTGTTGGTTGGAATATCTGGACAGACATGGTGACAAGATCCGACCGGCGGGCCGACCCGTCATGCCTGACGTACTGTGGCAGACGGAGAGGCCAATTAGAGTTTTCTGGGCACTCCCCTGGGAAGAGTTATAGTTGATTGTAGGTTCGGCCCAGGGGTCTAGGGTAAAAAAAAAAACTAATCTTACTTTAGAAAGCTCAGTTGGCTCAGAGTGAGATTGGGTGCTTGTTCGGTGACTAGCTAGCTTCTTTTCGGCTCTCGCTGTACACTATCCCTTATATCGTACTATAATACTAGGAATACTATTATATTGCCAAAATTACTTCAGGTAGAACTATTATGTATCTATGTATGTACGTATCTGAAATTTTAAAAGTAATCATTAACTTTGTACTGCGACTAACAAAGTTCTATTTGAATACTAGTATTAAAGCGGTAAACATAAATTCTCCCACTCTGAAAGTGTATTTGCGGAAAGGGCTAGGCTTTACTGGCGCAAAGTTGGCTAGAGTTGAGATTTCTTGCAAGCCTGCTCACCGGTCAGTGCCCTGTTACGTAAATATCTGTCTAGGTCACATTCATGTGAGCCTCCTTAGCCGTGTAGTTACTTGATGTTAAGTTAACTTGATTTAATGTCTGATAAAGAGTCATACAAACAAATAATTCCCATGTTACGAATTTATTTTTACTACGGTTCGACTAAGGAAATTTAATTTGAAATAACTTTAAATGTTAGATCTTTTAATGTATGGTTTTATTATTATTATAATGCAATTGTACAATTTTTTAATTTATTTTATTTCAGGTATAGTTTTTATTAAATACTGTACAAAAATATGTATATTTATTGTTAAATACCTGTTATGAATGGCAAATTGTTTCCTGGGTAATTTAAAGTGATTGTATTGTGTACGTAGGTGGAAGGTAGGGTTTGACTCCATTATGTGTGAGAATAAAATAAATGGTTCTATGATAGATAGGCGTGTATAATATAAATAAAGGTTAGGCGTTATAACGTTTCGTTGCCCTTAAAGCGAGAGGAAGCGAGTTGATAAACTAAACAGTAAATGGATGTATGATATAGAATCGGGCCTACCTGATGTTGATTGTGGTGGTACGTTATCTTTTCTCTTGCAATAATAATAATAATTTTGTTTGTTACCTGGTGGTGTTGGTATGACGTGAGATGAAAATGGGTATTGGGAGGGTGGGGTGGTTGATGAGAACGCGAGTTTTCGTTTAAATAAATGCAGTTTTAATAAAACGGAAATGAATGTATACCCTATCTCTGTTATGAAATATGGCGAGAAACAAGAATGAATGTATTGCGGGGAGGAAATTGTGTGGCCCGATTGGTATCGCATTTTCGTGGTTCTTTCCCCTCTCCTTCACTTCATATAAATATTACTTTGTGTTTTCTCTGTACCTGTATGTATGCGATGCTATTTACGTTATTATTATTATGTTTCTAGTAATCTTTACGTATATGGTTTTATTACGGTTTTGCTCGCTATATATAGAGATCTCTTCGTTTTGTATTATTTGTTTAGTTAGTTCAGAAATATGAATTCACCATCCGATCTAGTCAGATTTTTTTTTAATTTTTGTTATTGCTTTTTGCATGCTTAACAGTGAATAGTTGATTTTTGTAGGTTGTAGGCAATTTACCAATCATTATTTTTAATGATACCCTTGATAATTTAAGCTTACGCAAGAATAATTCATTGATGGTTTTTTTTTTTAGCATCTGGAATATATAAGTTATTTCCACTTTTATGATTTATTTTGCATCATATACTGATGAATAATAATTTTATACTGAGGATTTTTTTGCAACGTTAAAATGTACATAGATATTGTACAATTTCTTTTTGCGATAATGCTGATGATATATATTTAGTAATTTTTTTTTAACTTTAACAAAAAAAAATGGCTAAAAAATTAAAATAACTAAAATGGCAGTACTTTCTCGTTTTACGCTCCGACATTTTTCGCATTCTTTTCACATAAAAATTACTTAATATAGCATGTTTTATAATAATTGATGAATAAAACTGTTGAGAAATACCGTTGTAAACCTATAACTGAATAAAAATAATCTAATATTACATTAGACACAACATATTTCTTCCTTTTTTCTGTTTAGCCTCCGGGAATTACCGTCAGGTATTACTTCAGAGGATGAATGAGGATGATATGTATGAGTGTAAATGAAGTGTAATCTTGTACAGTCTCAATTCAACCATTCCTGAGATGTGTGGTTAATTAAAACTCAACCACCAAAGAACACCGGTATCCACGATCTAGTATTCAAATCCGTATAAAAGTAAATTGCCTTTACTAGGACTTGAACGCTGTAACTCTCGACTTCCAAATCAGCTGATACGCGAAGACACGTTCACCACTAGACCATCCCGGTGGGTTAAAAGAGAGAACACACTACCATGCTCTATTATACCGGTCATTTTAAACATTCTTCCTACTAACATATTTTACAAATTGCAACAAGACCGATATAGCGGAACTGAGTAAGGATTCCAGCCAATTAAGAAGAAAGTAGTAGAAAATATAATAATGGGATGAATCCAAAAAGGGACTAAAAGGAACCCTTTTAGTAAAGGTAGCAGGTCCGTTTAACAATGGTCCTTTGTATTACTGCCTACTTATATACTAAACTCATGTTGTTCCGTGAGAAGAGTTACCGGACCAAGCCTCGGAATTTTATGGGAAAATGTGAGGGCGGTCGGCCATTCTCACGCTTCGAATTGGGTCCAGTCCGGCAGGTAAAGATGATAGGAATATAAATTCGCCGGGGAAGACCAGTTAAAAATCAGTTCCGCGAGGAGCGTCTCCGATGTCAGTCTGCGAGGAGGTCAGCGAAGGAGGGGATTTCGTGTACAGGTTCGATGCAACTAAGGTAACGTCTCAAGTAATGGTTCGGTGAATTACTGTAAGACAATACGTAAAAGAGCTAATGTTCTAAATTTCATTCTTAAACTGTTTGGGTGGTTTTATTTATGAACAGTGAAGGTATTTGCAGTGAAAGAACTTGTCTTACCTATTGTACTACTGTTGTTAATGCAAGACTAGTGGTTAAAAGTGTTAAGACTAGCGATCATGCGAATGTATTTTGTCAATGGGACTGAAATCTACTTTTCCATTCTATTTATCTACGTGTTAATAAATCATGACAAGTATTTTAAATTCTGTTTTGTATGTAATCTCTGCTTATTATAATTATTATTATTGACATTTGTGATTATTTGTTTGCTATTGACATTAATATTATTGTTTACTGTTACCATTATTGTCATTATTCTAATTGTTATTGTGATAAGTTTTTTTTATTGTCTGTTATTATTATTCTGATTATTGTTGTGGTTGCTTATACTGTACTTTTTTTTAATTTATTTGTTTTATTATCGCCGTTTACTATTATTATTAATGGTTTGTCTTGTTTTACTTATGTTTTCAAACCAATAAATTAGTAATTACATAAACATTTTCATTTGTCAATCTCTAAATATCCTGATCGAGTCGCGAACAAGTGATAATATTAAAAATAGAAGCATTATTGCTTATAATTATAAATTTAATCTAACCAAACTTAACCTACACTCGCTTCGCTCGCTAACCTTGAAAATTAATGTTTTGATTATTTAAATAATAAATAATTGCAGTAATTACTGAATTTATTATTTTAATAATCAAAACATTACTGTTAATTAGTCAAGGTTAACGAGCGAAGCGAACTTAGGTTAAGTTTGATTAGATTATTTTTATAATTTCTCAGAAAATTCTTCCAAATACCCACTAATTTGAAGAATTATGTCTCTATTCTTTTTGAAGATGAGAACACGTTTATTTCTACCGTCATTCCTGTACCACTTACCTTTATCGGTTTTTAATAATTGATCAGCACGCACCTGTCTCAGGTACATTTTCCAATCTGTTATTGCTTCACTTGACCTTAACCTACGCTCACTTCGCTAGCTAACTTTGACTAATTTGATAATATGTTTTAAATGACCGGTGTAAAACCTTTTTGTTTTATACCGGTCATTTTATTATTTAGTGTTTTATTTATAGTTATTTTAGTTATTGTTATTTTATTCATCAGTTATAAATCACGCTACATTAAGTAATTTTTTATGTGAATAAATACGAAAAAAGTGGGGGGGGGGCGTAAAAGGAAAAAAAACCAAAATAACATTTTCTTTCAATAATGTTATTCATATAATCCTTAACTTTCTTAAATATTACTTAACTATTTTTTTTCTTTTTCAGGTCAGCTGATTTATTGTTGAGTAATTTGTTGGTGAGTTTTATTATTTTAATTTAATGATTGTTTTTAGAATAATACAACAATATTTTCATTTTCAATATTTTCACCGCATTGGTCTAGTGGTAAACTCATCATAAATAACCTGATTTCGAAGTCGAAGTTCTCAGGTTCGAATGCTAATAAAGGTAGTTGCTTTTATCTGGATTTGAATACTATATCGTGGATACTGGTGGATGTTCTTTGGTGACTGGATTTCAATTAACCAAACATCTCAGGAATGGTCGGCCTGAATTTCTTCAAGACTAAATTTACCGGTACAGTTACATTACGCTGATAAGTCGCTAATTGCTTTAATTGTTGATGCGACCGTAAATAAAAGTATTAAAAGAAAAATTTCATTTTGTCGTCATCCGATGTTAGTTAGATTTTTTAAAATTATTTTATTTGTTTTATTGTAAATTATTGTTTTTCGTTATTTTCTTTTTATATAAACTATCATTACTTTATTTAATCTTTTATCATAAATATGACGTCTTTATTTAAAATAAAATAAAAAACTTTTTAATAAAATATGAACTCCTCAGTTGATACATTATATTTAACTGCGTACTTAACTTATAATAAATGATTACAGTGACTTCCTTAAATTTAAAGTACTTTTGAAAAGAGGATGAGTTAAAAATAAAAAAAGACTATTAAAAAAAAAACGAAATACACTGTAAAAACGGATGCACTGTCTGGTCGTAACTTCTTTTGAAAAGTTGACATTACTGCCCCCCGTAGTGTATATATAGAGTGCTAAGGTTTCTCCATTAGGGCGAGCTATGAATTTAAAATGAAGGCGGGCGAGACGTTATTTCCTGACAAAAGGAAAGCATGTACGTTACTATTATTTGTGTTATGAAAATGCCAAAAGTTGAACGGAAATAAGCCGGAAGTCCGTGGTACTTTTCCACTTTTATGCCATTCCGACGGGTGATTACAAGAAAGGATTGCCGAGCTGACATCATGTTCTTCTGGCTTTTATGATTATTATTATTATTTTAGTTAAATTGTTAAACCGTCGGGCGATTCAGCGTACCGTAATGATAGTCGTTTTGCCTATATATGACGTGTAACCCCTTTTATAATGATAAAGAATATCTACAAATTGGTCCCGTGGGCGTACTTTATCGTTTATCCCTATGTCTAGATCATTTTATTATTGCTTAGTAGTAGAGATAAATCTTTACCGTATGATAATTTCATATTCATGTTATTGATCTGGTATTCTAGTTTTCGTATCTCTTTATTAGATTTTGTGATAAAACACTTTATAGATTTTATTTTATGTAAGCAATATGCTATTTTTGTATTCTATAGAATAATCATCGTTAGTTGATTAAAAAAATTAATAAATACATAATATCTATTTTTAAATTACACTAAAAAAATAAACTGACGGTAAAATATTTGTGTTCTACTGAAGTAAGATAAATAATTAGATCTTTTATTCTAATCGAAACGTAATAATGCATTATATAGATCACGGCAGGAATAGGTAAAAAGGAACTACTTCAGCTTTGACCTGGATGTATCAACGGAAACCATAGTAAAAGCTTAATCTGAGACTCATTACAGAGTACACAATTAATTATAATATAGAAAATGTATCAGATTGAACTTCCTATTAATATTTAGGTAAGTGCATGATAATGCTAAATATAAAAAATTGCTATAATTCACAATTCAGAATGAGTTAATGAAAATTATTAAAGTACAAGTTAAACTTGGAATGTAGAAAATCTAGTTTTCTATTTAAATTGTTTAATAATATAATTTAAAAATTCATCGATAATATTTAAATAAAATGTATTTTAAATAAAGTGGAGGTAAATATTTTAAATGGTTCGTAATTTATTAAAAAAAGCTGACAACATAATGGTCGGACCACTAACTGTCCTATAACTGTGGGTTGTTTCTGATGTACGGCTTACACACACATACACATACAATTTAAGATATTTATCATTTTATTTAAATATAATATTTTTTCGTTTATTTAATTCAATGACTGTAATTAAATGGGGTGCGCATATCGTATTTAATTCACATGGGTGTGACGGTACTAGCTGCGACGGTTAGCACTAATTAAACTGATGTATAGTTTTTACAAATTACATAGAATAAATTTCGCTTGTACTGTCGGCAAACTGGTGTAGCCGCGCGGCTTAACGCACCAGGTACTGAGTCGACCGGGCCACGACCACGAAATTATGGGGTGGGGAGTGCGAATTTGCAAAGATTGATGTTTGCAAATATTGTTATTTTTTAATTGGTGACAAATGTGCCTAAGAAAAATATCATCTTAATTAGGCGAAATCTTGTGATAATGAGGGTGGCCTTCGTCTACGACCTCGACCCCTTTACCTTTTAAGTTGAAAGTTTAATGGCATCAATGCCCCATATATAGAAGTAATCTGACCAAGTTCAGTTTTAGTTGGTGAAAATCGGTTTAGTGGTTCTGGAGGTATAAGGTGATTTAGAAGCCAACAGTGAACACACGCGCGCGTATATACGAACATTAACATCTGGAAAATTTCCACCCGTTTTTTTTGTTTTTTTAATTCCTTAGGTTTCAAAATGTGAAGTTCCAGTGAAAACCGCACATGCTTAAATTGGACCAATTACAATATTTTCCCTTCTAGAGCTACAGCGCAATCTAGACGGGAAATCAAAAAATGGCAGTGGAAGCATAAGCTCTGCTTGTTAAGCCAAAACATTGTATTTGAGTTTAACGAAAACAGTTCAGTTGTCTAGTTTTGGTAAGCGTGAATATTATTATTTTTTTAATAATAAGTGACCATTCTTTTTATCAATATTCATAATTATAAACACAAGGATAAGTTAACATTTTTAAATAGTACATAAAATTATTAAGTATATATATTTTTTTTTTATTACATAATTTTTATTTTATCAGTGCGAATCTAATGCTTCTACGTGCCAGGACAAATAATTAGCTAACTTCTGCAGCATCAAAGGTTAATAACAGTTTGGCTAAGGGGGAAAACCCAATTTTAAAGCAATTTAATTTTGTTACCGTTCGAAAAAATAATACTTATATGTTTTTTTATACATTATTTTATGGAGAACTTATTTACACAATAACAATTTCATATTTTTTATTTCTATAAAAATGCAAAAAATATGATTTTTACTTACTACCTTTATTTATTATAATTAATCGGAATGTGGGTATAATTTCCACCAAGAAACTTCAGTTATTAACCTTGCTTTGTACTCAGAAAGAATATAAGTTTCCCCCCAAAAAAATTGATTTCTCTATTTCTAATGATTGCTAAAAATATTCCTGGTCAAGTTAATATTAATTACACTTCCCTAAATACTAGCCCTTTAAGATATGGAAGCATCTCCTCTCAAGAGTATCATCCAAGGATGATGTAGCAGTCTCAAGAGACTGATGACAAACTGTGTACGTCTCATATGACAACACCCTGGAGTAAACATATCGATTTCTAGTAATGATGAATTTGGACGTACCTCGAGCAGTTTGTACCAAATCCGATAAGTATGTTTGTAAGTTCGAAAGAAGTATTAAATTAGTGTATTCACCAAGCTTCATCTTGGATATTTAGCTATTATTAGTATGGTTTTAGGAATCGCAGATCTAGAGGTAGATGAAAATACGATAAATATTGTAACCTATAAAAGAAGTCGCTTTTTATCTTCAAACCAGCATCAGCTTTTATATTTTTTTTCTGCTTTGGTGATCGTGCCACCCAATGCAGTTTTACCTTATTCTAGGCACAGAAAGAGTGAGTAACTAAGATCTAGTACCATCCCTGTAAAAGTTCAGCGTTAACCAATGATTACTTAGACATAATGATACTGGTAGACACTGGATGATCCAGACCACGACTTCAGATTTTGATTCAAGCAAATTTATAAACTTTTTCAAAAAAATATTTTTTTTTACATATATTAAATTTTGACCATTTTCTTGTAATTCTCATTATATTTCACTTAGGTTTGTTATTTTTACGATTGTGATCCTTTATTTTAAAAATGGCAGTTTCATATAACAACGAAACGGTTTTTCCACTGTAACAACCAATTTTACAAGAAACTTTTAAAAATGTAGTTCGTATGATTAAAATAATATTGTTATCAAGATGTAAATCCATTTTTTTTTTTAATTTTAGTGAAGATTTTTATGTTTTGTGATACGCGGAGGGGAAATCGTACTACCTCAAAAAATATTCACATCATTGAGCATATGTGATGCATTAAGCAGTTGGTTAAACAATGTTAAATTTTTTTTTTCAATTAATTTCTTTCCAACCGCCTGGCTAAACATAGAAATCTGTTCCATTTTAAAACATTCCATTTTCATTTTCTAAATCGTATCGGGTGATAGAGTTATCAAGTTTTTCAAACGTCCATCAGTACCAAAATATAGATTGAACGTGAAATCTTATATGGGTCAACGTAGAACATTAGATAAGGTCCAATTATTTTAATATAAATTAACTGTAATATTTTTATATAGTGCGATAGTGTAACTTAGTCGTGTACCAAGTGATTTTGACCCGTCACCATCTTGAATTTTTCTACCAATGAGAATACACCCCCTCTTTTTTTCTCTCCTTAACCAATATAATCCAAATTTTTTAACTAATCAATTTTTTTCGCGGTGTTTTAGGATGTTACGTTTTTGTGGGGTGGGTATATATTAGAAAATGGGTGTAAAAATGATGTAATTCGGCATTTTATATGGAAATATATATATATATATATTTCCATATGTATATATACATGTGTATATATATATATATATATATATATATATATATACATACACACACACACACACACACACACACACACACATATATACACACATACATACCATACCCCATTATTTTTTGTTTAATCGAATTATTAATAACATAATGTAGAAAATAAGACTTTTAATTTCGTTTACACACTTATAATGATTTATTTCTGATAGTTTATTTACTAATAAATACAGTTTAAATTCAAGCTTCTTGTTTTGTTATTCAAAATGCCGTAAATTACCATTTCCAGGAATTCAAGTCCTTTTATTTTAAATTTGATTTTTATGACAACAGTTATACGTTTGTTAAATTGTTTTTTTTTCTCTCCCTAATTTCAGTAGTTAGTTTCATGACATATTGCAGGCAGAAATGCATTACATTTAAACATTTTCAATTTATCTAATTAAATGTTTTGGAAATTGTATTTATTTACTTTTGTGAGTCATTAGATTTTACATCGTAGTTTTCAATAAATTATTATTATTAGCGTAATATTAGTTAAGTACTGGTTTTCTACTATATTTAATGGATTGTATTTTTTCATTAACTTTAAAATTATATTAGAAGGAAAACAGTTATTTTAAATTTAATACCGCCCAATTATTAACAGCAATTATTAATGGATGGTCACACGTTGTGATCTCATTGTTGTTAAGTTACAGTACTCTTTCGCAAAATATCATGATTCTTCCTTTACTTTTATACGGACCTTCATGGATCATCGACTCAAGGACTTTCACTGCTTGAAACACTCCGTTAGCGGTTGCACTTCCCGCACTACTATGCATCGTATCGCATCACCGCCTTCTGTAACCGCCTCGTTCTATCGTGTAGATTGTTTTTGATCACCGTATCTTTAAATTATCGATCACAATTACTATTTGCATCGATAGTTCTGTAACCTTTAATTATTTTATAGAAAGTAAAAATTGTTTTTAACTAGCGTCATTTCCTCGTAAACTGTAAAAAATTGTCACGTTACGTCTACTAAATATATCCCAGTACCTTCCATCAATTCTCTCAACACTATCAGAGCGGATACTCTTTTATGCACGTGTTATCTGTTTCATAAGTGAATCGTGTCTTTCTTGAAATCATAATACTCGTAATAGAACATATTAGGTACTAAAAATAATAGAAGAAGACAGTATTTAACGAATGAAAATTAATTTATCCCGAGTAAATTATTTCGAATCGTAAACGTAGTCGTTTCACCGTAACTTGTAGAAATGCACTATCCATTATACGATTTCGAAGAGTAAATATAGAGACAATTTCACCGCATCTTGGAGAACTACATTTTGTGAACGTAACTTCAGTAGATTGTTGATTGAGTGTATTCGAGTGAGTCTTATCCAAATTATCCGCATAGTAGGGGAGCCAACAGAGCTTCAATCGTACCGATTGAAGACCAAATTAATGTTGAGCATCAAGTTGTTATTACATTTATGACAATTGTAGATTGTCATTGTAGATGTCATTACATTTCAGATTTATACGAGAGTTAGGGAATTACTGTTACTCTCTTTTTCTCAGTCTAGATAGTTTGATTAGAGCATGTTATTCAGAGGAATGGGAGAGAATAAAAAATAAATCTCACGCTTGTCTGTCACAAGAGCTTAAGTCAGTGAAGAGAAGTTGAAGTTAAAACAATTATTCCAGAAAATCAGCATATTATTATTATTATTACATGTTAAATCTCTTAGACATTTGAATAATATTAGTGTAAAAATATTATTAAGAGATAATCTCAAATGTAACAAACTTCTTGACCGATTCTTCACCTATCTGTATCCTAAACAAAAAATAACATGTTTTATCGCTACCGTATTATTTTTATTTCGATATTATTATATTATAAAAACGGCAGAAATAAGTTTTAAGATTCTATAATTATTTTTTCCTGATATATTGGGGAAGTATTCTACTTTAAATACAAAAGGAAAAAGGTATGGTGTGATGTGACGAAATTCAAACTTACGTTCGCTGGGGAAAATAGTACCGAACGTTTTTTAGGATTTACATGGAATATATCTATTAGTTCTCAGAAAAAAGAGCTGTAACTGCTTTTAAAGTATGCAAAATTTTAGTTACAAAATTTAAAGTCTAGCTTATAGTTAGTTTCAAAGAAGAGTCTATCATCTTCAGTTTCTTTCTCCAGGATTAATCGTTTTTTGTTCCCTCTCACACTGCCACTTTACCTATGGAAGATCTATAAGAGCTCAAATTTAATTAGCTAAACTACTTTCCATTTAACTGTTATTAATACTATTAGACTAGCATCTGTTCAGCTCTTTTAGAGCTTATAGAAGGGAAGAAATTCGATGAAAATGATTATTTTTTTCTCATCCTAGCCAGTACTAACCCAATTTTTATTTCAATAACATTTTTTGTAAGGATAAATCAATATCGTTATCAAAAGAATACGTTTTTTTTTGGTTCAAAAATCTTCCTACGTGCTTGAAGTTGTTCGTTTAAGTGACAGATAACATGAGAAATGGTATACTCAGAAATTTATTGTACTCAATATGTAAATCTTAAGCTCTGAAATTGTATATTATAGTTGAACATCCTCGTTTTTTTTTTGCCGGCTGTATAGTCATAAAAATGGAGATATAGTCTCCTGTATGCTAATCAAATTTGGACATCGGGGTTTTGCAGATCCTTTCACCTTTCATGACCGCTCTCTACCAAAAAAATACAAATTTAGGATTACAATTTTTTTTCTTGATTAATTCACCGTTTAAAGTGGAAGCTTCTGCGTGGCAATAAAAAATGGAAATTTTGTTGCTTTCGAAAAATACCGTGCCTGACCGGGATTCGAACCCGAGGCTTCCAGATGAAAGGCCGAGTCACTACCGCTCAGCTACGGAGATAGTAAATTTCGGAAGGATATATGATTTTGGCCAGTTTTTTGCTTATCTTCTGACCGGATGGATCAGTTTGGATGAATTTTTTTAGCGCGATGATTTCTGTATATGTGTAATTTAATTCCGCTCAAAGGGATAGGAAGATATCGACTTATGGGAGCTCCTACCTTCAAATTTTACTCAAGGATACGTAAATTTTTTTCGCATAATTTTATGTCGATTGTGTAGCAAATGTTCTTTCTGTTGATGTTTAATCATATTAAAAATCTCCATAAAGGAGTAGAGGCAAAAACGTTTTCTTTTTTTACTCTTTCTGGACACAAAAGTCAATTTCTGTACTAATTACGCATCATTTTATTACATTTGTATGTTGCTTTGATTCTGTATTCAGGCAATTTCACTCGAAGGTGGGAGATAAAAAGCATAATTGCTTTTACTTTTTTTTTATCAGTTATCCTTTTCTTTTTTGATATTTTCAGATTGGATCAATCGATTTTATGAAATTTTGTAGTACTATATCTGAATATGGGTCACTGAGATGCCATTTAATGTTGATTATAATTGGTTAAGGAAATGGGGAGATATGGTCTCGTATCTCAAAATGTGGTCACAGCTTATGAAGCACGATTATATGAACGAAGATTACCATGTTAGAAATTCTTCAAATTTTAAGAATGGTAAAATCTGACCAGGCATTGTTCCAGAGTATTATAATAATTTTTTCTTTGTTTGTAATTGTTGTACCCCCAATATATTCTGTATACTTTTTTTTAATCTCAACTCTGTTTTGCCATTTTCAAATATTGTTACACTTCCATAACTTAAATCGTTCATTTTACACAAAGTCGCTTTTTTGCCCTTTTTGTTATTATATTGAGAATTTTTTTAATACAAAGGTAAAACTCAACGCCCATGTGCTTTCGTGAATTCGAGTCTCAAATTTTGTAATGTTAATCTAGAATTTTAGCCGAATTATTTTTAAAAAAATTATATTTTTATTACTTTCCCATATAGATAGCGCTGTATCTCTAGAAGTGAAATTATTGTAATCAATCCAGTGTGGGGCATATGCGGTTTTACCGTATCTTGACGTTTTGACACCTAAGAAACCCCAAAAAACCGGATGGAAATTTCCTTATGTTAATGTTCGTTCGTATGTACGCGCGCGTCTGTGTGTATTCGTTCGATGTTGGCCTCTAAATCGCCTTATATCTCCAGAACTACCGATTTTTACCTAAATTGGTCAGATTACTTCTTTAATATGAGGCATTAATGCCATCAAATTTTAAACCTTAAAGATCAAAGGGGTGAGGATGTAGAGCAAGATCACCCTCAGTATTTAGAGATTTACCCCCAATTAAGGTCATATTTTTCTTAGACACTTTTGTTAGCAATTAAAAATAACAATATTCGCAACAAAAAAAAATTATGCATCATCGCATCCCCGCCCAAAAAATGCTACTGTAGTCGTCTGCTATGTTGTGACGTCACAGGTGAGGGGAATAATTAAATAAATGAATAATATTTAAAGTGTAATAAAGTGGGTTT
Source organism: Lycorma delicatula (assembly GCF_047948215.1). Taxonomy (NCBI): domain Eukaryota; kingdom Metazoa; phylum Arthropoda; class Insecta; order Hemiptera; family Fulgoridae; genus Lycorma; species Lycorma delicatula. The sequence continues at coordinate 44,923,344 of NC_134459.1, forward strand.
CGAACTCGATCGCACGGTCTACTCGGTATAGTTAGGGCCGACCGTCGTCGCTAGTACCCCCACACCCGTGCGAATTAAATACGTTATGCGCGCGCGCTTTAGTTAGAATCTTTGAATTAAATAAACGACAACATTTTTTATTTCAATAAAATGATAAATATTGTTAATTAAGTGTATTTAATAGTATTTAAGTGTATATTTAAGTGTATTTAATAGTGTGAAAGTCATGCATCGAAAACAACCGAAATTATAGGACTTTCCTGGAACGCGGCTTTATCCGCGTGACGGAAAATCCTACAACTGTGTTGTCAGCTTTTTTATTCGAATTATGAAAACAGTTAAACATTTTATGATTAGTTAGTTTCATATAGAACCCACCGGGTTGGTCTACTGGTTAATGCGTCTTCCCAAATCAGCTGATTTGGAAATCGAGAGTTACAGCGTTCAAGTCCTAGTAAAGCCAGCTATTTTTACACGGATTTGAATACTAGATCGTGGATACCGGTGTTCTTTGGTGGTTGGGTTTCAATTAACCACACATCTCAGGAATGGTCGAACTGAGAATGTACAAGACTACACTTCATTTACACTCATACATATCATCCTCATTCATCCTCTGAAGAATTATCTAAACGGTAGTTACCGGAGGCTAAACAGGAAAAAGAAAGTTAGTTTCATATAAATTTATCAAATGCAAGCTCTACATTAGGTTAAGTGGAACTATTAAGATTAAAAAAAATTAAATGCCGATCTTTGTGGCGGAATGGTAGCATCTCGACCTTTCATCCTGAGTTCGCCGGTCAAAATTAATAAATAAATTTATTTTTACGAATGGATTGAAAATATACATTTATTTCTCATATTTACGTCGGATTAAGTGTGGGCGTATTGATTGTTGTATAAATATGAAGAAAGGCATTTTTTTTGTATTTAATGGCTGATTATACACGTTTTTACTTGAATAAAAATGTTGTTTAATAAAGTTGAATGAGATAAAAAACAATTAGGTTAGCAATAATAATAATGTGTTAACATCAATCTCATTACCTTCTGAATCATTTAAATAATGATATTATATCAAATGTGTGACTTTTAATTAATTACAGCGTGATAAACATTGGATTAAATGTAATTTTATACCCGTATATAGTTAAATTTCCATTTATGATTTTATTTTAGTGATGTTAATCTAATAGAAGGGAAATGTTAATGATACATTAACAGAATTTTAATCAGAATACGTTATTAGTTTGCTTATTATTATTATTATCAGCTTTTGATTTATATATTCCAGTCAGTAAAGGAAATTTATGCGCTTTTCCGGAGTTGATATGAATTTCCGGGATAGTGACCGTGTCCTAATCTAGACAGCGAGAATGATTATGCTTTCCTCATGGAACAAACTGCCGAGTAAAAAAGAAGCTGGTAGTTTATCTATGCAAGTCTAACCGGATAGGCACTAAATTTCCCTTTTGAAACGACTAACCGTGACGCTTGGCTATTTTTATGTACACACACATATATATACGTTTTTTTTTCTTAATATAAATATTTTATTATTGTTTGTGGTTTTATGTTATTTTATATTTAAAATTAAGTACGTAATGTTTATTTAACACCTTTCGCGCAATCGTGGTAAGTTATTCAATTACAAGTTTTTATTTCCTTGTTATAATATGAATGAACATTATTTAATCTCTTGTAACTTAAACTTTAATTAATTTAAAGTTTTTCTTAAAATTTCCACCAAGATAAATATTTTATTCCTTATTTTATTTTTTTTTTCTAAAAAATGATTTTTTTTTAAATTGTGTGCTATTTAAATAATGGGTGTCCATGAAGTCTTTCCATGATTACAAAAGGTTTTTACAAAAAACTATTACAGTTACAGCTGTGCGGTTTGTGGCAGAAGAAAGAAAAGATTATCAAGGTTTTATTACCATATCAATAAACTTGTATGCCTTTTGTCGCTCGTAGAATGTCAACCGATAATCAATTTCACGCCATATGTTGGTCAACATTTCTTCGGTAATACTAGCAACAGCTTCAGTTATTCTCCGTCTCAATGTGTCCAGATCAGGTACGGGTGTTGCATAGACCTGTCTTTAACATAACCCCAGAGGAAGAAGTCTAAGGGAGTTATGTCTGGTGATGGTGCATCGGTCCCGCTCCCTGATGCATCCAATTCATCTGCCGTGAAATGATTCGTTAAGTAAATCTCGAATTAGTAATATCCAATGTGGTGGTGCGCTATCTTGCTGGAAAACTACCCTAGGTTGCATGTCATTTAGTTGAGTTATAGCAAAGTGTTGCAGCATATGCAAGTAAATGTTAGCTGTTATTGATTGCTAAATGAAAAAGAAGGGACTAATGATTCTCTTGTGCATTAAACCGCACCGCACATTCATTTTAGGAGAATCTCTAATTTTTCCCTTGTAAAATACTGATTTTCTGAATCCCATATCCTCATATTATGTCTTTTTACTTCGTCTGAAAAACACACACGCTGCAGGTTATCGTTACTGATCCGTTGCAAAATCACGGTCGCAAAGGCAGCACGGCGAGGACTGTCATCTGGCTGTAGATGTTGCAATATACGCGTACCTTTATACGCGTACCTTTATACGCGTGCAAATTAGTTTCTTGTGTAAAAGTTTGTGCACTGTTATCCGGGGAATTTCTAGTTCACGAGATGCACAATAGTTAGATTTGGTTAGGCTATGTAGAAACGCTTGCTGCACAACCTCAACCTTCTCTTCACAAACGGATGGCCCGCTCTGTTCGCGGAAGTTCGACTACATTTCCACTCTTCTTAAACTTTGCGTACCACGGAACGATACTCTTGCTATCAGGTGCGACTAGCACTTGATATAATAAGAACGACCAGTCCTTACTCCCTGCTAAAATTTCGCTGCACAGTAAATGGTGATTTCGACTCGTGATACCACAACACATATTGCGCTTTCTCCTGGATTGACGCCATTTTATAAAAAGTTGATTATAGTGCCTTCTACTCTGCCTTCTTCTACTCTACTCTGCCTCTACCTGTAACAAACCAATATAAAAAAAACTTGATGATTCTTTCTTTCTTTTGCTACAAACCGTGCAACTGTAATAGTTTGCCTTTTTTGTCCATAAAGAAAGACTTTATGGACACTCTGCAGTCGGGATTATCAACGGTAATTAAGCGATTACGTAGAAACCGGTTTATGAAGTATTTATTAAATGTTTTTCATTTCATTTTTTTTTCAATTTATTTCTACTTCAGTGGCGTAGCTGTAAAGGGAAACTGTAGTGATTTACAAAATTTTTGAATATCGAATTATTTTCAGACATCGACGTTTTTACCTTTAGACCAAAAGAAAACCTAGGAAATGTTATACAAATTTCCTGAAGATGTACGTGCGTGTATTGGTCTGTATTTTGATTAATATCGCCAGACTGGCCTAAAATAAATTCTTCGAAAACGGCTCAAAAATTTTTTATATATGGGGTATTGATGAAAATAAATTTTGGACAAAATTAAAAAAGCGGAAGAATGGATGGTTTTCGCCATTTTTAATTTTTTTTATTGTGGTTGTTGAAAATCGATGTTTGATACGATCAAATATGATACAGTCTTTAAAATTTAAAGTATTAAGTTGATGAGAGGTTATTCAACATATTTAAAAACAGTAGTTGGGTTGATTTTCGGTCCGATCTGATAAGGTGCATAACCGTTAACGTATATTTATTTAGCCTTATTAATAATCATTGCACGAAATCGGACCGACTTAGTGAAATAAATAATTAATTACTCTCAATAAATAAACTGTTAAACCCCCAAAAAAAAACAAGAACGGGACCGGAAATTTTTTTAACATTAATTTTTTAGATTGAAAATCCAGCGTTATCTTGTATTAATGTAGATGTCATAGAAACTTTAAGAAAAAAGGAGATCCCATGCGACCATACTTAAGAATTTTAAAACTTTTTTGAATTTTTTATAATTTCTGTTATATTCTAGTTTTTTAAGTTGTGGATGTTAGAATACATAACATTAAAAATGTTATTAAAGTACCTATTAATCAAGAGGTTAAAATGGGACCCAAATTTTTTTACTAAAAATTTTGATTTTTTCTTTCTTCTCCTTTTAGAAAGTATATACTATGTACAGTACGTTATAATTTTGATGATAAAACCCGTATTTCGTGAAAGTGGTCAAATCAGATTTTTTACTAAGAATTTTATTTTTTTCTCAATTTATCTTTTTTTTTCTTTTTTTTTAAGATGAACGCATCATTTGATTGAGAAGATCAGATTAGACCTACATTTTTTTATTAAAAATTTTGATCTTTTTCCATATTGTCCTCTAAATATTGCATAATTAATATATTATATTTAAAACTCCTACGGCATATCTAAATTAAAAATTTTTTCAAGAGAAAAATTGCGGAAAACTTATAGAATTATTTACCGGCGTGTTTTATTAATAAAATTGTTGATACAATTAAAAAACACCGTGTACAGTGTTTATTTAAGTCACTTTCTATAATAAAGAATTGGTATAAAAATTGATTTTATAATTGATAGCCTGTAATTTTGTCTATGCCAATGTTAATGGTATATCAAATAAACTTAAAATAAAACAAAACTTAAATAAAGTCTTAACTTAAAAGACTTATCTTATAGTCTTAACTTATAAGAAAATATATATAAGATATATGATATAATATAATAAAAATAAAAAAGTAAGTTTTATATAGTTTCTATATTCCATTATTTTAACTTTTATATTTTAAAGACCTCGTCTGCCGTTTAGTTTTGAGGGTTATTTTACCTTCTTGACTCTTGTTTTAATAAATTTTTATTATATGATTAATATTAATTTTACACCTTATGAGTTTTATTATTTTGGAGTTTTTTACCCTTTTATTAATAAAATTCCGGGGGATGATAACGTCCAGGCGTTTTTGGCCCACAAACAATAACAAAAAAAAAAATAATAATAATAATAAAAATGGTTATAATTTTTTTTCTACGTTGAGTACTGCTTACCTTTCTTAGCTTCATTTTTTATCACTTGTTAACTCGTTTCGGAACCACTCCATTGTCAAAACTTAATTGTACTGGTACTTTTACAGTTCTGTTAATCTTTATATAGAAGAAGATCTTTTTTATGTAGGAAAGGGCGTTTAGTCAACGCCCTTCCCTATATTTGAAGTCATGCGTTATCTGGCCTTCTTCTCGTTTACTTACTATTAATGGTTATACTTATCTTTTAATTTTATTGTTCTATTTCCTGTTTTCAATAAATTGAGGTTCTTAAAAAGGACAACCACTTGATTGTTGATCTGTTTGTTTCTGACCATTTTATTGTTACGTTTTAATTTAAAGGTTTCTAGATTTTCTGAAATGTTCATTCTTTTTTCTTTAATAAAATTGTGAATTAATTTCATTGATTCTTCCATTTTCATCGGGGTATGTTCGTTCTACTTTTATTAAACGCGTTGAATTATTAGAATCTTATTTTTTATATTTAAAAGATCTCAAATGTTCGTTATATCTTAATTTTAATTTTCTTCCCGTTTGTCCAATGTATGTTGCATTGTATTACATTTTATTTTGTGTATACCGTTATCGTTGTATAAATCTTTTTCTTCTATGTTTTTTGGGTACTTACGTATTAACACCACCGCAACTACAGCTTTATTTAAAATTGAGTATTTTTTTTGAGTATTTATTTTATTAAGTCTCTTTATTAATTTTAAGAAATGGTTATTTATATTTATTTATTTTATAAATATAATTTAACCAAACTTAACCTACGCTCGCTAACCTTGACTAATTAACACCGTAATTTTTTGAGTATTTATTTAATAAATTCAGTAATTATTGCAATTATTTATTTAAATAACAATAACTACTTAATTTATTAAATAAATACTCAAAAAATTACGGTGTAATTAGTCAAGGTTAGCGAGCGTAGGTTAAGTTATATTTATAAAATAAATAAAGACACTGTTTTGAATCTATGTTAAACTCTATATCGGCCCGTTTTCCACCGAAATCCGATTGACTACTTTGTTTTTAAATAAAGCTGTAGCTGCGATGGCGTTAATACGTAAGTACGGTTTTTTGTATATATTTTTTCTTCTAAGGACATTGAGAATGCCAATTATGGTCGCCTTCTATCTTAGAAAGCCATCTATCAAAACAGTAATTGCTGCCGCCGAGGAAGAATTCAACCTGACTGACGCCTGGCATCAAAAATGGATCACAAAGCAGAATAACCAAATTCCATGTATTTCTCAAAAGCCGCCGGGTTTGACTTGCCACGTAAGACATGGTCGTCGTTAAACAGATTACAAACTCAGCACGGTAGGTGTGCATATTTCCTGTATAAACGGAGTAAAACACCGCGCCCCTTTGCGAATGTGGTGAAAATCAAACCGTTAAACACATCACTGAAGTTTTCCCTAGGACAGGTTATGAAAGGACTACTGAAGATTTCCTGATGGCGACTCCAGAATCAGTAGCTTATATTAATTTGTTAGATGTTTGTTTGTAATTTTTGACTGTAATTGGTGTTGTGTCTTGGTGCCATACGCTAAATAAATAAATAAATCTGTATTACTATTAAAAATATTTTTAATAATCACTTTACGTAATGATAATTAATAATTATAACTTTATATAATAATTAATAATAATAATAAGGTAAGCAGTACTCAACATGGAAACTATAGTGATCTTAGCAGAAAAGATAATAGTAATTATAATCTTAATAACAAGTGTAACTTTTTCCTGCAAAAACATAGTTACACGTCCCTGTAACTACACGACACCGTCATTTCATAGCTTCATTAATCCTTAGTGTCTTTACGATCATTAATTTCATACAAGAACCAACGTAATCTTGCTTCAAATATTCTCCAGACATTTCTTCAGTAAACCATAACCTAATGAAGGTGCATATTTGCTCGTTCGCTTATACATCAAATTATTTCATAGCATTGGATGTCGATTAAGAAAGAGATCTCACTTATGGTTAATAAGAATTCTGTTTGCCTGTATATACTGGAAAATTTAAAATTTATTTATTATTAAATGTTTTTTTCTGATTTATACGTTATTTTCATTGTTTCACGAGAATTCATGAAGTTTGTAAGCGCGCGCCTAAGTCTATAAATAACAATAAACGAAATATATACAGTATATTGAATATTTAAAAAAAAGTCGTTTATTCTAAATTAATCTTGAGTTATTTTCAATTTTGAATTCTTCGAATTCATTAAGAACTTTGCACTGTACACCGTAAATTACTGTGGGTACAACGTCTTGCTAATCTTAAGTTATCTAATATACAAATTTTCGCGATATAATTACATAAACAAATGAAATAAATTTACTGATACTTAAAAACTATTAACATTTATGAAATATATATATATTTTTTTTCTTTAAATTATGTTGTTTATTATATAATGATGATAATGTTATTTACTAATGTTTTTAGCTTCTTGGAAAACTCAATATAATATACAGATTGGATAAAAGTTGGAGCTGTTATAATTACTAATAGTATTTATATGGACGGTAATTAACTTGCAGTTAGTGGCGTTTGTGCACTATAAAACAATATACTGTTTCTCTTTAACGACTAATTTTGTAAAATAATTTAAGCTGCAGGTAATTTTATTACGTAATAGAAGTATATTACTGTATTAATTAACTATTAATTAATAAATATTATCTTATAAAAAAATTTAATGCTAAAAGGTGTATAAAATATACATCTATGAGTATTAAATTTAATTATATACCGCTAAAATGTTTCTATCTTCTATTTATAATTGCTGTTCAAAGAACACGAATCTCGTTGTTTAGTTTCAAAAGAGCGCTGTGGAAATTTACAACAAAGATACTCGCACAACTAATTACCGTGTAAGTTACTGATTATATTAATTTAGTCTATGAAATCCTCACAGTTTTGTAGTTTTTTTTAATCTTCTTATTTTGTTAACGTAATTTTAATTTTATTTCCATTATTTTATTTTTATTTTTCCCACCTTTTATATGTATATGTATAATAATAGTATAAATGATAAATTCTCGGTTGGATGTTAAAATAACAAGAACACAAAGCATTCAGATCCCAAATAAGTCCCGCTCAAATAATGTAAATAAATTTAGATCTCAAATATTCCATATTATAATTCTTCAGGTAAAACCAAACTTAAAATTATTGTGATATTACTTAAAGTAACAGAAAATATAAAACAATAACAACGTTTCCCCTTCAATGTGTGGCTTTATCAAGTGCAACTAAAAAACAATACATAACCTTCGTTACACCTTTTTTTATAGTTTTTGTTTATATTAACATAGTCTTTCATCAGGTTACGTTTTTTTTTTTTGCGTGAACAACATAATCCAAAGAATGAACTTGTGCACCGTATTTATAGCTTTTCTCTATGGAGTGTATATATACAAATTGTTCCCACAGGAGATTCTGGAGCAAGTCGCACGCAGTTTCACGTGCGAGAAGCATTGGCTCTTCAAATGGAAACTACTTGAAGCGTCTACCTTGACTTATTTGTTGTCATCGACAAAACAGCTTTTAGTGGAAACTGGAGGCGCTTGAAAGTGAAGGCAAATGTAAAGGAATGTACGTCTTACACTGTCGCACGTTTAAAGATATTTTTATCGATAAGATATAGAGTCAGACATTTTTTGAAAAAAAAAAAAATTGATATACTCCAAGTGGTCTCCGAATTCGATTTGATCAGTGGTATGGCCATAATAAAGTTTAATATCGTCAATGAATATAATCTTGTTGGTACTGCAAGCCATTAAAAGGGTCACAATCTTGAAACGGTGAAATATTTCGTAACGCAATAGTCCTTTTCCAGGTATAAAACCATGTTCATGCACAATTTCAGCTCAATCTGTTGAGTGGTTTTTGCGCGAATCAGAAGGAGTCTGGACTATATGATGGATGATTGTAAATTTCCCATCCAAATGTTGTCAGTAAATCACGTTTCGGACCCGCTACATATGGACGTGCATTGTCGTGTGCCAGGACGACGCCGTCGGTCAGCCGCTCACGTCGCCGATTTTGAATGGCGCGCCGTAACTTACGTAGAGTTTCGCAGTAGGCTTCTGCATTTATAGTCGTTCCACGCGGCAAACCGATCCCCAAAGACTGTGGCCATCAGTTTGCGTCCAAATGGCTATGGCTTGATCTTGTTCGGTCTGGTTGGTAATTGTGGATGACGCCATTCACTGACTGCCGTTTACTCTCTGGCGTGTAATACGAAATCCATGTTTCATTGCCGGTAACGATTGAATTAAGGAACTCGTCACATTTTTTCGTGTAGCGCATCAAAAATTTCAAAGCAGATCCCATTCGGATTTTTTTGTTCCATTTAGACGTGCGGCACCCAACGTGCACAAACCTTTCTGAAGCCTAAATGGTCATGAGAAATGCGACCAATGACAGCTCTTGAAATATCAGGAAAAAGAAGGGCCAGGTCGGAAATCTTTGAGCGACTATCTTTTCTGACATCATCATCGACGCGTTTTAACACACGCGTACCGAGGACGATTATCGATTCCCTCCCCGAACGTTCTTAATCATGTATTAATTATGTTACTTTGCGATATCAAACAATTGAAAAATAATTAAAATAATTGATTTTTTTCTAAGGAAAAATAATACAAATTACCTTAAAATTTACGGTGCGACGTACATTTTAATTTGGTAAAAAAAATCTAAACGACGCGTCGTTCAGATTTTTTTTAAAAGAATTTTTCTCTACTGCCCATTTTAAGATATCAAATTAAAAAAAAATTAAAATGAAGAATTCGAAAAATTTTTAATTAAAATATTCTAGAATGAGGATTTTAAAGTTGTATCTAATAATTTGTGTTCAATTTTGTATGTTTGAAGTTTAGAAAGTTGTATTTTCGGTTATACGCGATCACATTCAGTTGTATTGCTAATTTTATAATAATTAATAGCATAGTTAGAAAATGTTTATTAGTATTATAGATTAAAAAAGCGGTCCAATCAAGATGCGAACTGATTTGATAACTGAAACTTGACCAAAGATTTACGAACGTGTTTTGGAAATTTGTTGGTTTTTAATACATTATCTACAAATAGATAATATTTGTAGCAATTACGTAATAAAATGCTTGTAGTGTAACAAGTTCAACAAATTCGATCGATGAGGAAAGCAAATGGATGTATAAGTTTCGTAGAACAAGTTCCTATAGTCGAAGTTTAGTATATTTTTGTAATACATGTTTTAATATAACGATATTTATGTATATCGGCATCCCAACCCCGTAGGAAAAGACACTCACCTTGACCCTCTCCGTTCTGAGCCCTACGGGGCTTTACCGGAGGTCGTCTTTAGACCCTCTAACTGATTGCATCTCACAGTCATCAGCCAGGCCTCGGTCGTGATGCTACCGATGTAAATGCCTCGGCAGACATTTGCATCAGTAAAATACAATTCAAATTTTGCCTTCACGTAGGCCTCAAACGGACATCTTCACATCCAACCTAACATAATTCCCTCAAACTAACTAACCGAGACCGCAGAAGCGCGGACCCCGCGCCTAGTCTAAATTTGACAACACCGTTCGTGACTGCGAATGCCTCAGAGAACGATCGAGTTGTAAGTCAAATCAGTGCTACACTCATACCGATCAAAATTATGTCTTACGCAACATAGAAATTCAGACCTTCACCCAAATAAGTATATTGGCAGTGAATTATTATTATTATTCGCAAAATAATTTAGTGAATTAAGATTAAACGTAACGGTTTTAGTTCATTTTGTTCCTTCAAAATCTAAGCAGTCTTTTTATTTTATATTTTCAGATTTCCTAATAATGCCAATCTTCTTCTACCATCTTTGTATTAAAAGTAAATAATTTGTTCCGTATGAATGGTTTCTTTGTTGAAGCCTTAATTTATACAAGCGGATAGATTTCGGTTGTCATTTTTTGTTTTTTCATTTTCTAGAGGAAGTTCCTCTAGTAGTCTAAATATAAGATTTTCCCAGATAACTTAAGTTCTATTAAAAGATTTTTTTTTTGCCGTAATCATTGTTTGGGGTTGTTTTAGGTATAATTACTCAAAAATTTGTCGGAAAACGTAATATGAAGAAGTAAAAAAGTGTCATCAAACCTCTAGTCTGAATGGTAGTCTGTGGGTTTTTTCAGGACCCACTATTTTGGTCATTGTTTTTTTTTATTGATTTTTTTTATGCGAACTGCCTTTTTTTGTATTTAACTTAAATTTAATAAGTGCTTAAACATACACTTTATTTATTTATGCAGTAACAAGAGGGGCTTATATCCCCTTACAGTTACCGATGAAATGATAAATGAATTTATTTTTTAAATTAAAACATATTTTTATGTTTCAACTTTTTTTTGAATTCTGAGTCAAATTTTATGAATTGCTGGAAGTTGTTTTTTCTAATTTGGTTTAAAAAAAAAAATTATTTAAAAAAATGAACTTTTTAATAAGTACCTTATTTTTCTACGAGTTTATATACGAGTTGTGTTTTTAAAGTAAGATCCGTTTGGAAAGTGCGCGTTTATTCTCGATGTTAACAGAAGGCGAATGCGTAGCTCAGTTACTCCATTAATAGTCAGCCGATAGCTTATAGTCAACAAATTTGTTAATTGTTTATATTCATTAATTTTTGAAGAGCGTTACAATTCGTGATGTAATTGAGATCTCAAACTCATCCGAGTGTGAAGTAACTGAAGCGATGTGATTTTTGATGACAAAGAAACAATTCTGCATCTTAAATTCACACGCAAATTTGTGACGTTTTTTGACCGAGTATTATGAGGGAAGCTAAAATAAGACGGTGGTGGCGTTCGTTTGGAGAAGGAAGAACGAACGTTCACGTTGAAGAACATGGACCAAACGGCCGTCTATAATATCTGATGATGTGAATAAAAAAATTAACGAAAAATTCCAGAAAAATGGCGCTTCGCCGTATCACGATTGTTTTTGATTTTACTAATGTTTCACAATCTTTTATATAACAAGTTTTGACTGAATAATTGTTATAAAAAAATTGTGTGCTAGATGAATGTCAAAGATGTTAACTGACACATACAATAAAAAAACGTCTTGCACTGCATTAATTTTTCTGGTGCTACGAAAATGGATTGCTTGATTCCATTGTTACCGGAGATTAAACCAGGATTTCTTATTACAACGTTAAGAGAAAGCAGCAGTCAATGCGATCATCATCAGTTCAAGAATCACTCATCATCTAGAAGAAGCATCACTCATCATCCGAAGAAGTTCAAACAAGTAAAGAAGCTTATGGCTTCTGTTTTTTTTTGGGGGAATTAAAAGGGCGTCTTGTTTGTCGAACTTAATGATTGCGAAATTATTTTGAATTCTTATACATATTGCGAACTTTAAAAAATCTTAGAAGAGTTATACAAACGAACTACCTGGAATTCTATTCCACGGAATTTTGTTTTTTCATAACGATATCCGGCCACACACAGCAAATCAGATAGTGAGAAGATTGGAAAAATTTCATTTGCAAATTTTCAATATTTACATATATATATATATATATATATATATATACAAGCGCGCGCGCACCCTTTAAATTTCACGGAAAGACACATTTGTCATGTTATACGCTTTCTTGAGAATTAGTTTATTGTCAAAGTCTTTATTTTCATAGCAGGGGTTTAGATTAAAAAAAAGTCATTGCTGATTGTGTATCTGTTTCACTTCCTGTTTTTATATCATATTGTGTTATTTTATACTCTATTTAAGTAATGTCTTACAAAACTACAAAGATTAATCAATCATCAATAATTATTTATAAGATAAGTAAAATTTTTGTTACGTTTCTTTTTTTCCTTTTCTTATTATAATAACAAAATATCTTATCTCATTTCTTATCTTCATTTTATTTTACAGAAATAGGTTTTTAAAATTGTTATAATGAAATGTGTTTGGTTTTGATTTGATAATGAATATCCGTTACAAACCTTTTTAAAACATCAATCTATTTCTTTAACTTGTCAGTTCGTTGTTTCATAAAAAGGGAGAGACTTCATATCCTGTTTATGAATATATTCTTAACCACTGGACATGAAGATAAGACGGCAAAACGTTGCATAACTTTCGCGGCTTTGTGAAATTACTTCAGTGCATATTTAAAACTAATAAAACCCAGCTGACACGGAAGGTATTATGCGTAGGGTATTTTTTTAGCTTTTCATGATTTTTTTTTTTAAAGGAAAAATAGTAGTTTATATACCACAATAATGATTTTTAAAAACACTTTGTAAGTTAGTAAAAAAATGAATATTATATTTAAACTTATTTTGAGTACAACTTTCAATAGTTTGATAAATCGTACAAATTTCATAAAATTCCGTTAATCAAGTCTGAAAATCAGGTAAAACGAGATAACTGATGGAAAAAAAAAGAAAATAAATAATACTACTTATCTGAATGAAATTTTCCAAACACATTATTTAAGTGACATATTACTGTTTTGAAATCAATTAATAAAAATGTAACTTTTGAGTCTAGAAACGAATAAAAAGTTTTTTTTTTCTTGAACCACTTTATGAAAGGTTTGAAGAAAGGTAAATACCATCAGAAAATATCTTAGCTACGTAAGGGATATTAAATTGTGTGATGAAATTTATCTACCCTTTTGAGTAAAATCGTGGATACCGGTGTTCTTTGGTGGTTGGGCTTCAATTAACTACACGTCTCAAGAATGATCGATCTGAGACTTTACAAGATCATACAGTTCATTTACATTCATACATACTTCTCATTCATCCTCTGAAGTAATACTTTACGGTGGTTTCGGAGGATAAAACAGAAAAGAAAGCAAAAGAAAAGATACAACTCTGAATACAGTTTATCTAATATCATCTACAAATATTCAATATGGTTACCTTTTGTAACACGGCAAATGTCCCATCTGTAATTAGTTTCCTGCCAAATCCTTTGAAGCATGTTTTGATCTATAGTGGCAACTGCTTGTGGCATTCGAATCGGTGGCATCCTAGGTGAGACTGACTGAAATATGTCATTGCCGAGGTACTGAAGATGACCTCCGGTAAAGCCCAAAAGGGCTAGATACGGAGGGGTAGCGTGGCGACCGAAACTATCACATGGAGGGCGTCTTCCCCTATGGGATCAGGATATTTGTGATATTCGGTGCCACAGCTCGTCGCCATTTTCTGGAAGCGGAGAAACAAACACTCTGCCATTAACGTAACCACGTACAGTGTTACAGAGATCTTTGTAGCTAGGAAATTGTTCTATCACATCCAATCAAAGTCGGCGCTTTGCTATTGAAATATGCGACAACTGCTCGATGATAATGAGGGGACGCGTAATGTTGCTGGAAAATGAATTCTGTGTCCATATCCTATTGTAAATTTGGCATTAGATAATGTTTAAGCATCTCCATTATTTCGGAGATGCTTGCACAGAAGTTCACAGAATGAACTTCTGTGAACTTATGTTACAGTTCACAGAAGTTCATACAGACTTCTGTGAACTGTAACATTTCAGTTACAGTTCACAGGCAAAATTTTGCGACAGTTTACAGCACAAAAAACATTTACCATAGACGAGTCCCGTACATGTTCGACTGTGTGACATGGATTCCGCTCATCCCAAATCCGAACGTTATGCGATTCACTTTTCCGCTAGTAGGGAAGGTTGCTTAGTCGGTGAACACAATTTTATTAAAATGATAATTATCTTCAGTTTCAATTTTGTTTAACATGTTTACACAAAAATTTCTTCATTCAAAGCTTGTATTACAACATAGGTCTTCAACCCACGGTCTGCCTAAAAGTTTTTGTGGCCTGCGAACTCAGAAAAATTAGTTGTAAAAATTTATATTATTTTGTTAAATATGTGTGTATTTTTAAAATAACTTTGAAAGAATTAAAATATAAACTACTGGATGTATCAATAATCTTATTTTATTTCATTCATTATTTGGTGAACAGGTAAACTCTAGCAGTAAATGCAAAAACGTAAATTTAATGAACATAAACTCTATGGCTCTAATGTTAACTGAAATTTCATCAATGTACTTTTAGACCTTAAACTTTTAATTCAGAGATGAAGCTGAAAGTTATTGACGTCTACCACTTCACTTTTTCTTTTATTAAATAATAAAAATAATCAAACATACCTTGAGGATTTGTTTAACCAGTAAAATCTTAGGAAACTTAGCACCAGTTTAATTCTGAACTAAGAGGACTGATCAGTGATATTTTCCTTATCTTTGGTTTCTTCTTCCTCATTCTAGTTTCTGTGGATGTAGGTCTTACCCTATCAGTAGTAGACTTTTATTCCGTGCAGCTGATGTGGATTTTCCGTACACCAAATGCATGAATTCTGTGCATTTACGTATTCTCAAGGTGGAACCGTGCCTCGTCAGATCAAAACCAATCATCGAGTTCTTCCTTCTGGGGTAACAGATGACATGAGCCGTTGACAGAAAGCTACACGTTTTCCAGTCTGTCCAGGTAACAACTCGTGAACTACACGAATTCTGTACGAATGTATCTTTAAACACTTGCGCAAACCCGTGTGGGCACTACCAACGGAGAGGAGTCATACAGACTTCTTGAGGCTAACAGAATATGCAGCTTGCACGTCGATCAAGTTTTCTGGTGTTAGCACTTTCGGTCGACCATTTTTGACTGTATCTGCCAAATTTACTGACCCTTGGATCTTGTCGTATATCCGCTTCATGGAGGAACCTTTTGCTGCATCAATACTATACTTTTCTGTAAAGGCATTCTGGGTCTGGGCATAACTGGCACATTTAATGTATTGGGAGACAATGAATATTCTCTGCTGCATTGTGTAACCCATTTTACCTCAGTTAAACATGCAAAAAAATGAAAGAAAAATTCTTCCATAAGGTTGCATCACTTTTTGAACACTCTGTATAATTAATAAATGTTTAAGAAACAGAATGTACTCTTTACCTCTGTTATAAAGATTGCAAATTAATAATTTCTGATAAAATTTAATTTAAAAAAAAATATATAAAGTTTTTCGATAACATGAACCATTAAAAAAGTGAAATAATTTATAAAAAATTTATTTTAACATTGCGTATGTTACCCGTTAATTGTCCAACAAGGATAAAAAAAAATTGTTCCATACCGCCTTATTTTAAATAATACCAATTTTAAAATCTATTATTATAAATATATCTAACGAGGAAATTATTTTTCTTAGATTTTTTTTTAATTACTTCTGATAATTTGTATGATATTATTGTTTGATAAGCTACAAATTATATACAATTATAATTTTCATGAAATCCAATACTTTTTGAGATGTTTACCCAGTTTATATCTATTAACAAATTCAAAAATTTCATTACTATAGGTTCATTGCTGCGAGTTATTAATTTATGCAGAAGGCTCTATACATGCATAAACTAGTTATTTTTTGGTTAGAAAACTTATATCGTTGAGAATTAATAAACAAAAATCCACGGGAAGATAATATTTTGATCAATAAGAATGATTTTTCATTGTTTTTTTTAGGAGAGAGCCGCTTAAATAAAAATTACTATATAATGTAAAATTTGTTCTTTATAAGTAGTATTTTTTTATTGTCTTTATAGTTAATCGTTGAACTTTTTTAATTGCGAGTGTGTATATAACCTTTTTTTTTTTTAAATAAATCGTATAATTATGTTATATGAGGTAATATTCCTTGAAAAGAAGCCTTCTTATTATTCCAAACGGTAACTCTACTATTGGATCGATTTAATGTTTATTGAAATGTAAATTTCTTGATGGTTCTTCTGTTTGTTACTATAGTAACCGATGTAAATACTGGCACATTAATGAAACGGGTTGCTGTTGTCGCCTGAAGCTTTATAACCACTAACTCTTGTCTTTCTTCGTCTGTCGTACTTACGCAGTCCTTTTGCGGAATTCGAATACCCTACCTTACTTTAGAAACTGAATTGACGTTCAGCTCCTATAAATTTCCTTCGGTATCGATCCGTTTTACCCATGTAGTAGTTATCGTCCATCAAATAAAATTCACAGAAAACATTTTCTTACCTCTTTTTCTTCTATATTTCATTTTATTAGCGTTCTTTCCTTATTAGATTGTAGTTGTGAAGTTAAATACAATTGGTCGATAAAGTTGTTTTACTTCGATTCTTTCTATGAAGTGGAGTTGTATAAATTATTCTTTCCTTAATGTAAATTTTTTACACATTTAAATTTAAACTGATGCTCACATATTATTTTTTTTTTTAGGATATTTTCTTTTGATATTAATTAAACATGATATATTTACAATTAAAATATGAAATGATTATAGCTAAAAACCAATTCTTAATAACTGTGAGAAATTTTTTTTTATCTTGAACTTTGTTGTTCACTTATCTCGAAAACTCGTCGATAAAAAGAGTTGAAATTTGGCACGAATATTTAAACTACGTATCTCCCAGCTTTTGGTTGATTTTTAACGTATCGGATAAGACATCTTGACTGCCGTTTTCTCTCGGGCGTGTAATACGAAATCCGTGTTTCATCGCCGGTAACAATTGAATTAAGGAACTCATCACATTTTTTTTGGGTAGCGCATCAAAAATCCAAAAGCAGATCCCATTCGGATTTTTTTGTGAAGCTCCGTTAAGATGTTCGGCACCCAACGTGCGCAAACCTTTCTGAAGCCTAAATGGTCATGAACAATACGACCAATAAAAGCTCTTGAAACATCAAGTAAAAAAAGGACCAGGTCGGAAATCGTTTAGGTACGTTCTTTTCTGATTTCATCATCGACGCGTTTCAGGGAGGGCCTCCCCGAACGTACTTCATCAAGCACATTAATTCTGTTATTTCTAAAAGTCACACCATTTTCGGACGTTTCTTTCATTCATTACATTATCATCAACTGTCTATGAATTTTAGCCGGCTTAACGTTTTGATTGTTTAAAAAACATATGACTCCACGTATTTCACAGTCAGCGGCAACATCGATTTTCCTATTCATTTTATAACGTAGTAAGTCACACGTAATCAAACATACTGCAACGCGACAACTTACAGACAATTCAGTGTGTACATTACTAGCGTGGCCATGAGCGACTATGGTTCCCCAATCTTAAGGAGAGAAATTTCCCAGCGGTCTTTACTTTAGAGATATCCGTCGTATATATCATAAACACATACGTTTATACACACACACACACACACACACACACATATGTATATATATATATATATATATATACACACACACACACACACACAAGGTACTTGTCGAGAAGGGACGCAAATTTTTATACTATAAAATTTTTTATGGAAACAAGAAGTTATGAATTCAAGGAGCCAACCGGTACCCAAAAAGATTTTGAAAAAGATTTTTTTTCTCAATTATTCTTTTAATATTGCTTAAATTTTAAAATTGTCATTTGATCTAAGGGTCAAATCGGACCCAAATTGTTTTACAAAACATTTTGATCTTTTAATTTATAATTAAGTTTGTAATATTGAAAAGCTGTACGGTATATTTAATGTAGAAATCTAACGAGGGGAAAGCAAAGAAAATTATGCAACCCGTTTCCGTCTTTTAAACTTAAAAATATTGTGCTAATTATGTCATAACTAAATCAACCGACAGTTTATAGCTGTTCGTTGGTAATATCAACGAACTTTTAACGAAAGTTTGAATAGATGAATTATAAAATTATTTTTTAAATAATGGTATAACTTACCTTATACCATTCGTTCTTAAAGTGGGCGATAACGCCCCCTAGTGGGCGCTGGAGGCCTTCAGGGGGGGAGGTAAAGGTCCACAGAAAATTTGGGCCGTTCAGGTGGTCTAAGAAGGCGATGGCTGATTAAAAAAAAAGACAAAACTTATGTTTTCCTGATATTTCAAACTAAAATTAAATAAATACTACACTAATACAAAAAATTAAAGGGACACCTATATTTTATGATAAATAACGATTGTATTCAAACTACTCTAACTTTGCAACCAAAAGGCTTAGAGAGACGAATAAAAAAAATTAAAGTTTAAATACTCTACTTTTTGACAGTATATTTCAGATTTCAAAAATCATCAAATAAATAAAAAAATCAATGAGAACAAAATTTTAAAAAGTTGTAAGTTTTATTTTCGTATTTGATCGAGCGCATGGGGAAAACGATATTTTTTCAGAAAATTGCATTGAAATCGTTTAAAATTTTAAGACTTTAGCGTGTATCTCTGTACAATTTTTCTGAACCGAAATATTCCACTTTAAAGGTAAAGGCCACTTTTTTGTTTAATGCTATATATATATCTGTATCTAAGCAATGTATTGATACAAATAGATATGAAAATTCAAGGGTTCTGATCTAGCTGATCTAGCTGATCTAGCTTTAATGACAAATTGTGAGGTCTTTAATGTAGCGTTGCAGTTTTTGGCTTTAAATTTTGGGGGGCTTTAAATTAACAATAGAAAGTTTTTCATTCTCAATGTGGGCGAAAACGTTTGAGAAACAATGCCTACTTATGAGCCCTTTATTATTATCATAGGAGTTGTAAATTTAATAAAAACATTAGAAATTACTAATTTAAAAATATAAGTAAGCCGCCAAATCAATTAATAAAACTTGAATTTTTCTTACTTTTCTTTGTTTTATTCAACTTATACGATTTGTTCAGTATTAAATTCTCTACAAGTTTTGTTTTATAACTTTTATTTGTTTCTTACCCATTTAACAAAGTTATTGTACGTCAAACGTAAAAAACAGGGTTTTTTACCCCAATTTATTGGTTTTCATAAATAATTACTCAAGTTACGGTTCTGGGAGCTATTTTATTAGATTTTTCAGGTCTTAAACAATAAAAAAAATTACTAAATTCTGTCTCTTAATTAACGTCCTAAAAATCTCAGTACGACCTCATTTCACCGGTGTAGCTGAAATCCGAGCGAAATCTTTCATTAGCCGTAGCTTGGAAACGAAACATTTTAGGACATACATACGTTTACATCAACGTTTTCCATTATTTTCACGGGTGCAATAGGTTATGAAGTCCCAGGAGAACTTCGTAATACACTCTGTGTGCATTCAACTTATCTTTTCATTGTTCGGAGTGTACAGAGTGTAGATATTAAATTGTGTCAAAAAAAAAAAACAATCATTTATTATCTGTTTTATACATGGTTAATTTTTGTTAACAATAGATGCATTTTTATTGAGAGTTATTTAACTTGCATTAGAATAGAAATTTGTTGTAGGAAAAAATAACATTTATATACCATTGTATAGAATCTGAAATTATTGACTTTCTTCTTTTTCTTTCGTTTAAACGTTTTTATATCACGTTGCATTTTCTTTCTTCTTTTCCTCTTTTTTCCTTTGTTTTCGATGTTTTTTCATTCATTTCGAGATTGTTTGTTTCTGGTCTTCTGTAAATTTTCTGGAGCTGTTCTTTGGTTTTTCCTTATCGTTTAGTTTGAAATCCTCAACTATTTTTCGAAACGCACTTCTGTCTGTTAATATTTTTTCCAGTTTTATTTGGTTTTTCTAGGTCTTGGTTTACTTCCAGGTGCCATCCTGTTTTTCTTTTTCCATCTTTGAAAAAGTTAAATAATTATTTTCTAAGCAATTGTAACTCGTCCTAAAAACAGGGGTTCGCGTATAGGCATTGTGGACTTGCAGAACCCCCTATCCCCACTTCATATGATATATAACATTTAATATAATGAGTCCTTTTTTCTTTAGTTCTTTCTTTATACTTGTACAATATATTTTTGAAAAATATACAAAAATCTTTGTAATGATTGTACGCTTTACAGTTCCAGCTGCGTAGTGTTTGGCTGTTGTGCGCAATCGCATAACAGCCGTCATCCAAAAACACGCTGGAAGGGCGAAAGAGAAGGTAATTAGTAAAAACTTACGTATTTGTTTTTGTGTACGTATAAATTTAAATTAAGCACCGTTGGATTATAGTGTTTTTAAGCGGACATTTTATTAAGTTATTACATAATAATACTAAAAAATATTATCTGTATTGACATTTTATTATTTATTCGGTAAAACCGTATACGGTTTTTAAGCAGAATGTACTTAACACCGTGTATCATATTCTAAAATGTGTTAAAGTGTAGAATTAGATTACCATCTTGCTTCCGGTTATTCTATTTGATTCCTTTTTTTTTTGAGTTCTTTTATTTTACAGAAAACTTTAACGATGGCCTTGAAAAGGTCTAGAAAAATATTTTCTGGAGCAGCATCCCCATTAATTAGATTAATTTTAGTTACGAGCCGCCACTGCTTATAAATATAGCCAAAAAAGCTCATTCTTCTTTTCGTTATTTCATTCATAAATCTTTTACTTCTTGTTAAATTTATTTGTTAGATTTTAGTCTATAACTTTCCTCGACCTCGAATTTGTTATTGTAAACATCCGCTGTTAAATCTACTTTGTGTCTATTTGCTTACTTTGTTTATTTTTTTTCTACATAGAAGAAATAATCATATTGACTTTATTGAAACATTTTTATTTTTTTTTTGTCTTCAGTCATTTGACTGGTTTGACGCAGCTCTCCAAGAGTCCCTATCTAGCTCTAGTTATTTCATTTCAATATACCCCCTATATCGTACAACCCTAACAATTTGTTTTACATATTCCAAATATGTTGCTTGCCTGCACAATTTTTTCCTTCTACGTGTCCCTCCAATATTAAAGCGACTATTCCAGGATGCCTTCTTATGTGACCTGTAAGTCACGTATAGTCACATATATAGTCTCTTCTTTTAACTATATTTTTCCAAATGCTTCTTTCTTCATCGTTTTACTGCAACAGCTCTTCATTTGCCAATTTATCCACCCATCTGATTTTTGACATTCTCCTGTGGCACCGCACCACATTTCAAAAGCTTCTAATCGTTTCTTCTCAGATATTCCGATCGTCCAAGTTTCACTTCCATATAAAGCTACGCTCCAAACATATACTTTCAGAAATCTTTCCCTGACGTTTAAATTTATTTTTGATGTAAGCAATTATATTTCTGACTGAAAACTCGTTTTGCCTGTGCTATTCGGCATTTTTTTTTCTCTCCTGCTTCGTCCATCTTTAGTAATTCTACTTCCCAAATAACAAAATTCTTCTACCTGCATAATCTTTTCTCTTCCTATTTTTATATTCAGTGGTCCATCTTCGTTATATTTTTATAATTTTTCTATATTTTTTACAAATTTACAATTTATCCGATGAAGTAGTGACTATTACGAAAGCGGTTATACTGTGTAATATAGGAATTAAAAACTCAATAAGGCAACTCAATATAAAAATAATAATAGCGTTAGATGCTTTGCTACAAATATCCATTAAATACAAATTTATCCTTTTTTATATTAGAGGAAAAACAATTTCGATTGCATGTACCGTGTATTTTTATCTAATAGTCAACTTATCACTTCGTTTTTAGAAATCTTCAAAATTAAAAATGAATTATTTGTCTTCTAAATATCGTTAAAAAATGGCTAACATTTTAACGAATTTATTGCAGTAAATATGATATTAACTTGATTGTTATTTTAGCAAGAACGTACAGTGTGTTGTGATATTATATTAATTTTAAACGATTAAAGTGCAAAGGAAAGCTATTAAATAATTAATTAACCGCTAATTAGATTTCGTTTTAAATCCGTTTATTATTTTAATTTAATCTGATTATAATAATTTGAAAGCTGTTAACATAAATTATAACGCTGTATTACATTTAATATAAAGGATAATCTATTTTATCGTTCAATGCAAAGTTCAAAATATTATAATAGTTGGTTTTATCGATTTTGATCTGTAATAACTAATTAACAACAGCGATGATCTCGTGTCGATTGTATTATATTTAGTTTCTTACCGTTTAATTGTTAATATAATAACTGTTATGTATAAAAGGAAATGTGTTACGTACCGTACATAATACGATTATGATTTTGATTTTATTTCCTAATAACCGGTTACATTATAAAATTAGATTTTATCTACTTTTTAATTTCTAATTACAAAAAAAAATATAAATAAATACAGTGAAGGCATATAAGTACTCTGTTTGGAATTCATATAAAATTTTATAATATTGATGAGTTATACATTTTAAGACTTCTTTAATAAAAAAAACAAACAGGTTTTAAAAGATATCGGTTCTGGTAATTTCTATCCCTTATGCATCGGCTTGATTTTTCTTATTTTATACTCCTGATAAAATACCTGGTATTTTATCACAAAAAGACTTAACAAATTTAAAAGCATATAAATATTTGTTGAGATAACTTACAGATTCGGTTGAGGTCTCATTTCATAGCAAAATACATAAAGTTTATTACCCAACATCCACTTCGGTTCGATATGGCTTCCATTTGTAATGCGACGTACATGTCACGTAAGTCGATTTCATTCCAGACTGTAGCCAACATGACGGGCGTTACCCCTGCAGCTGCGGCATTAATTCGAAGTCTTAGTTCAACTAGATTAGCAGGAAAAGGTGTTACATAAACTCTATATTTAATGAAACCTCACAAGAGAGAATCTAGCGGGGGTCAAATCTGAGGAACGAGGTGGCCATGCAGTTGGACCTTAACGACCGATCCACCGAGCTGTAAATCGAGTATTAAGAAAATCTCGGACTTTTCGGCCGTAGTGAGGTGGTGCCCCGTCCTGCTGATAGTAATGGCGTCCATCTTGGTCATCATCGTCTAACTGAGGAATTAAAAAATTTGAAGCGTATCCAGATAAACGATACTATTTACGGTTGCTTCCGGGAAGAAGAACGGGTCGTCCAGTCTTTGCTTAGGGCACGAAAAACATTGACCTTAGGACTATCAGGATTGCAAAGTTTTATGAGGGTTTTTGCTATCCCATATTCGACAGTTATGGGTGTTCACTTTGTAACTTATGTGAAGCGTTTATTCTTCACTAAATCGTTTAAAATTACACTTAAAGCGTTTAAAATTATATCGTCAACTACAATTCTATAATCATTTGCACACAAAACTATAGTCTAGCAGCTTTTGTCGTCATCTTTAATATGTTGAACCACGATTAGTTTGTATGGCTTCAAATGCAATCGTTTACGTAATACGCGTCAAACATTCTTTTGTGGAATACTAGTATCACGTGACGCATGTCGGGTTGATTTCGTCGAACTACTGCAAGCTGAGTTGTTCCACCGCAACTTCAGCGAGGCGTGAGAGTTTTGATGATTTTGTATGTTTAACAGAACAACCTGCCACAACGAAGGTTTGGTGCCAAGAGTAAATTGTATGCCTATTGGAATGCTCCCTACCGTACTCTACAAAAATTACATTGAACTACAGTTGCGGACTGCTAATGATGAAATCAAAACACACAGCGAGTACGTTCAGCACCAGTAAATGTTTCGATTTTTACAGCGCTGTTAAAATTTTTTGGTGCCGATGAACTGTGCGAGTCTAAACTTGATGTGTTTTTCTATAAAATGAGACTTCAACCTAATCTGTAGTTTATCTAAATAAATTTTGATATGCTTTTAAAGTTGCGAAGTCCTTTTTGAATCACGCGGTAGTTTATTATCCGATAGTTAGTAGTTTGTTCCGATATTAATGCGAAAATTTAGTTCTATCTCTAATTATGTCCTCATTAGAAGTAAATGTTTCCTTCTTAAAATATTCCCATTATCCAAGAATTGATTTCTGAATAGACGCGCTTCTTACTCTCTACTCTATATTTAATTGGCGGCTCGAAAAATAAATTAAGTACATGTCGGTAATACTTCTCTCACTAAATCACGTAATAGAAAACGTACAATCTATAATGAACGACTGAGACTGAGGCTGAACATGTAATGAAAGATTTTATACGTTCTAGGAAAAAGAAAAAAATATTGATTGTTTCTAACGGAAAAGGCTGTTGATTAATAAGATATATTTAATTTATGGCCCATTTTATGTTTCTATATTATTTTCCTCGCATGTAAAGGTCAGTACACCCGTGTACGAGTATGTTTACGTTACTTATTTATGTTGTTTGAAGCTGGTTTTCATGGCCGATACCTTAAAAAAATAATAATAAAAACACTTTAGGATAACAACTTTTACAGATTGGAAATCATCAGATACGATTTTTTTTTTTTTTTTGTTATTCTCAATACAGCGTTTTCGTGGTTTCATTTATTCGCACTCGCATATTATTTCTGTAATCTAGAAAATTAAAATGTAAGCAATTGAATCTGTATTTAGCTTCTTTCTTGTAAATATTTTGATACTTTAGGAATTGAATATCATAAAGTACAGCTAACAAAAGAGAGTTAAAAAAATAACTAATACTATGAAGGACAAAATATGGCAATGAGGAAGATACAATTCAATATTACGCGAATGATTGCTACATAATCTTGAGGTCGAAATAACCGCAAGTTGTTTCTGATGATAACATACATAATCGATATAAAACCAATTGTACAATGGATTCGTTCAGTAAAATTTTATATTTGCAATTGTATCATATTAAATGCAGTTTTACGAAAGTTCATAATATAACCACAGATTTTTTTCTGTTTTTTTAATTTATTCCTTTTTTTGTTCAGATATTCAATTTGATGGAATTATAATAAATAAGTAGTTTTTATCCTTTATAGTAAAGAAACACGTATAATTTAAAAATATTTTACTTTAAAGAGAATTTTTTTAACGTTTATAATCGACCGAGAGAAGCTACCGTCCTGCTTTCACTCGACCTTTTAGCATTTTGTCTGTATGTTTCTGATGCAATGACGACCTAACACGTTTTCCAATTTTTATGACATTTTTTTGTAAGACCCCTTGCTACTGGCAGAACGACATTCATGTATTTTCATAAAACATTTTCCTTCGCTTCAGAATTACCGTAGTTATTTTTCTAAGAAAACTAGATGAGGATAGTTGGTGGGAGAGTTTTCCATCACTAAATCAGCAAGTGGTCTTTCCCTCAACTCGTGATTTCTAGTCTGTTTCTCAAATGTTACGGTTGAAATACTTCGTGCTTTATTTTTACACCATCTTTAAATCTAATATCTGTCTTTGAAACTATTCTTGTAGTATTATAAACTGTCCTTTTTGGTTTTTTAGTTCACTATAAATATTAATCTTCCGTTGGGGGTTCCATATACTTATTTTTTTTATTATTTTCGTTCGGACATATATCTCATGTAGTATATATATTTTTTTTAAATTCAAGAAAAATAAACGTGGTAATGTAGTACTTCCTGGACAGTCTTCGGTCAGTGATGTCTGGGTTCTCTGGAAACTTCGTTATTATTAATACGATAAGATTATTTTTAGCGGAGTCAATCATTATCGAAAATTTTCTTTAATAGTATAATTTAAATTTCTCTTATCAATTTTGTTCATGAGCTCAATATTTAAACAAAATTGAGCTGATTTAAAACTAGTTATTTCAATAAACGGTCACTAATATTCATAGTGATATTTCCTTCATGTATATTTACTTGTTTCGTTTATGGTTAATGGAGGTAGAAGGAAAAAATTGTGTAGGCAGGCCACGTTTGGAATATGTAAAACAAATTGTTAGGGATGTAGGATGTAGAAGGTATACTGAAATGAAACGACTAGCACTAGATAGGGAATCTTGGAGAGCTGCATCAAACCAGTCAAATGACTGAAGACAAAAAAAAAAAATTATGGATTTCTATTTAATTTTAATACTACTCACTATATTGCTTTACGATAGATAAGCGCGTTAATTTTAGATCATTTCTTTGGGGAAAAAGATTCTTCAATATTCGTTTTGCCTTTTTAAGTATTTCATAGTTTAAAAAAAAAAGAAGACTTTTCTTAACTTACCTAATTTATGTTGTGTGAAAAACTAAGAAAAAAAATTAATTAACACTTCGAAATGAATTTATTTAAGTTTTATCAGGATATATTTAAATATATCTTTAACGGAAATCTTTATCTTTAGTTAACTACCTTTCAAATTTTAGATTCTAAATGTAAAAAAATTGTAATGTCAGCTGCATTTATGACTCTTGAGTACAAATCAATCATTGGGTTTGAATACGTTTCAAAGATTATTGTATGACACACAGGAGACGGATGGTTTTGAACTGCGTACTACTGAGAACAAAATGGTGGAAGAATATCATGGTGGGGATATTTCTGCTCCTCATAAATATCCCTATTATATTCTTTTGGCATTAACGGACTGTATTTGTTTGAGGAAAATGGCATTAATGTAACTGTTAATTCGGCTCGATACACTCACACGTTTCAAACGTTCTTCAGGTCAGAAATGCGAAGACGCAAAATCGCTTTCAAATTTGTTTGGTTCCAGCAAAATGGTGTTACAACAAACACCGCAAACGATTCAACGGCAGTTCTTTGACGCATTTTATCTGGACACATCATCTCATGTGTTGGCAATGTTCTGTGGCTTCGTAAGATCTCCCGATTTATCAATCAGTCTGTGATTATTTTCTGTAGGGGTATCTGAAAAGCTGTATTTACAGTCACAAACACCCCCCCTCCACAACTAACTTTTGACGAGTTAAAGAATGCCATAATTTAAGAACCTCAAAGACATTATTTTTCATAAATAAGGTGACCGTAATTACATTCAAATGGCATGTATTGAGCTTTAATTTCTTTTCAATATACATAAATTTAATTTTAATTATTGTTTGTTTAAAAACCGCTTTCTCCCGTGTTATCTGTATTGCATTCATAAAAATTTTCATTATATTAAATTTGCGGTTTTTTTTTGTATGATTATAGAATATATCAATAAGTTAAAATAGATTCTAAATGTAAATAATTTTTTTTGAAAAATATTTTTCATTTCGACAAGTTTTCGTTAAATTGTACAGATCTTGAACTGTTGAAATATTTATATCAATATCTTTTTCAGATATCCAACCGACCGGATTTTTTTGTGGTATATCTTGGTATAAATTTTTGTGAAATATTAATTTTAATATAATATTATAATATAACTGACCTGCATACGTATATGCTCGTATATATAATTAATATTTAATTTTTTTAAACCAATGAAATTTTCATAAAAATAAAATTAAAATCCATTAGATTAATTATTTTTTTTCTAAGCTCATTTGAATGCTATTTAAAGAATAAATAATTTTGAAAGTGGGGTGCAGCATGAACTACGATTTAATGGTCACCGATCAGCAGCTTTTATCGGGATGATTTTCAGAATATCTTTTAAATAATATTATTATATTGAACACGCACAAATTTTATTGATATTTGTGTTAGTTTTATAATAAAAAAAAATACGAAAAAAAACGTTTTCTTTAAAATAGATACCTTTTCTAAATTGTAATTCAAATTTCAGATTATGATATGCCAAGTGGTATAATTTTTTTTTACCAAATTTTCTTTAAAACGTTTGTGATTTTCTCTATTTTTTATACGCTCGCGTTGTTGAATATATATTTAAAGATGTAAATTAAATGTAAATTGATTTAAAATAAGATTAAAAAGATTTTATGAAAAAAAAAATTTTTTTAATTATTTAAAAATATTTAACATAATATTAAAATTTAATCAAAGGTTACTGCATTATGATACCAAGCTGTAGCATTAAAAAGAAAATTTGTTTGCATATTTTACCGAAGTAAATAAATTATTCTATGTCGCTTCCTCTCTTGCTATTAATTAACGTAAAAACTATGTAATTCTAAAAAATGGCTACGTTCTCATAAATATCACTTTTTATAACAGTAGTTCCTTTAATTGTATTTTTTTTACAACTAAACGAATTTCCAGACTAGTTCACCATGTTGAAAAATTTGATCTCGAATTAAGAAATATTGTTTACCTACCATGCCCCACTTTGATAAGTTACGTCACCGCTAGCACAAGACGTTCGATAATTTTCTAAAACTGGGTCTTCCTTTCTTCCCGTTAGAAACGGAGATCGAAAATTCTTAAACGATTCAGAGAATTTGAAAAAAATTCGTTTATTAAGTATTTCAAAGGACACAACATAAACGTTGTTATTTTCGCCCCATCGATATATTAGAATCTAGTAGCTTCCTGATATCTGAAATTACTGATAAATATGCCAGAAATAATTCACGTGTTTAAATATTGCGGAAGATTTTTATATTGAAAAATAAAATTTTTATTGCTGAAAGAAAACCTCGAAGAAATCATTAACTGGCTGCGTACAATTAATTTTCCAACGAATATTACCTCAGATATCTTTACAGTTGTTATAAAAATGTCTACTAGGAATTTCGTAAATAATAATTTTATTAGTGTTTTACTGGTAGGAAATTTTTAATATTATAAGTAACATTAGTTTTTATTGTCCAGTTAAATGTAAAAATAATTATTTTATCTTAATTTCATGTAGTAATAACAGATAAAATTTAGATCAGTTATTTTTACTCGAGGTTTATTTTTGTACGAAATAAATGTAAGGAAATTTAAAATTGAGAAAATTTATTCAAATTGTTAATTACATTTTTTAATTTTATTTTTATACGGTAGATTTTCACCTCTTCGCTGTATTATTATTATTATTATTATTATTAACTTTTAATTTTTAAAGGCTGAATTAAATAAAAAACGTTTTTTTTAAATTTAAAATTATATTAGGTGATCATATTGAAAATTATTTATAGAAGCAATATTTATAAGTTCGCTGAAAAGAGAGAGAGAGAGGAAGTTATTATGATGGTCCGTGGGCTGCACAATGCATTGTGCTCGGGCAAAGCCATTTATAGTAGGTAATAAACAATAAATGGAAGAATACAGAAGTAAGATCTTTGCTATAAAATATTTTATTATACAGAAATAAATTACAGTTTTTTACGTTTAATATATATTTTATAATAAATGTATAAAAATGTCAGCATCAGATACAAAATTGTTAAAAAAATATTACCGTTCATATTTTATATAGTAGGAAAAAGGTAAACTTATTACTTTAAAAGAAATTATAAAACATAAAACGGTGCCACGGGATGTTAAAAAGAGAACAAATAAGTTTGAGAAAAATTACTTTGTTTTTGACGTTTGACGGATATTATTTTTTTTGAATTATTACTTTTTTTTGATGATCGATGCATCAAATAATAGCAAATCTTAAAAATATAATGTACATAGTTTAAACTCTCTTCTTGTGAGTAAATAAGGATGTGTGTGTGTGTTTGTGTAACAGCACGTTTGTTTATTTTAACAGCACGTAAGCTATACATGATTCTCTATTATATTAAGTTTTGAAATTACAATTATAATTAAAAAATAGATATCTTTTTTTTCTGCGTTGTGTTATGTGTTCAGTCAGAAAGGAATTCTTATGATTGGATGTCCTACAAACTTCATATATTTATGTTAACTGCTTTAATCATTAACGTATATGTACCAAGGTTATTTTTTTTCAAGGTCCGATCAGTCACGAAATTAAAACCACAGTGAAAATAAAAAACGTTTTATTTGTAACAAGTACTTACATAGTTACGCTACTTCTCTACATAGTCGTCACACCGATTTAGACATTTGTCTTATCGTGGTACCAACATTCCAATACCCTCTTCATAGAACAGAGCTGCCTGTTTTTTCAGCCATGTTTCTACGCTGGTCTGCAGCTCGACGTCTGTGCCAAAATGTTGTCCTCCTAGCCAACGCTTCATGTTAAAATCGGATAAAGCCAAGTCCGGGCTGTATTGTGGGTGAATAACAATAAGCGGAGAGGAATATTGTCATCAGACATTGTCTTTCACCATGAGAATGCT
Organism: Lycorma delicatula; assembly: GCF_047948215.1. Taxonomy (NCBI): domain Eukaryota; kingdom Metazoa; phylum Arthropoda; class Insecta; order Hemiptera; family Fulgoridae; genus Lycorma; species Lycorma delicatula. The sequence continues at coordinate 44,954,157 of NC_134459.1, forward strand.
CGGCCGCACATTACAGCTGTAACAAAGAAGCTCCTGCAGCGATTTCGTCGGGAAGTGTTTGATCACCCACCATACAGCCCGGACTTGATTCCATCCGATTTTCACCTCTTTGCTCATATGAAACGCTGGCTAGGAGGACAATATTTTGGCACAGAAATCGAGCTGCAGACCAGCGTAGAAACATGGATGAAAACCCAGGCGGCTCCGTTCTATGACGAGGGTATTGGAAAATTGGTACCACGCTACGACCAATGTCTAAATCGGAGTGGCGACTATGTAGAGAAATAGCGTAACTATGTAAGTACTTGTTACAAATAAATTTTTTTTTTTCACTGTGGTTTTAATTTCGAGACCGATCGGACCTTGAAAAAATATAACCCTCGTACTCTCACCATATAATTGGTTAAAAAACAAAGAATACCTTTTGTTGGAATTTTGTGTCTGATTATGATAAGAATTACTTTCACCTTATGATTGGGTAAAAAACAAAGAATACGATTGGATGGAATTTTGAGCCAGATCATGATAAGAATTACTCTCACCTTATGATTGGGTAAAAAACAAAGAATACGATTGGATGGAATTTTGACCCCGATAATGATAAGAGTTACTCTCACCTTATGATTGGTTAAAAAACAAAGAATACGATTGGTTGGAATTTTGTTCCTGATAATGATAAGAATTACTGTCACCTTATGATTGGTTAAAAAACAAAAAATTCGATTGGTTGGAATTTCGTTCATGATGATAATAAGAATTAGTCTCACCTTATGATTGGTTAAAAAACAAAGAATACGATTGGATGGAATTTTGAGCCAGATCATGATAAGAATTACTCTCACCTTATGATTGGGTAAAAAACAAAGAATACGATTGGATGGAATTTTGAGCCAGATCATGATAAGAATTACTCTCACCTTATGATTGGTTAAAAAACAAAGAATACGATTGGTTGGAATTTTGTTCCTGATAATGATAAGAATTACTGTCACCTTATGATTGGTTAAAAAACAAAAAATTCGATTGGTTGGAATTTCGTTCATGATGATAATAAGAATTAGTCTCACCTTATGATTGGTTAAAAAACAAAAAATTCGATTGGTTGGAATTTCGTTCATGATGATAATAAGAATTAGTCTCACCTTATGATTGGTTAAAAAACAAAAATACGATTGTGTGGAATTTTGTGCCCGATAATGATAAGAATTACTCTTGCCTTAAGATTGGATCTAAAACAAAGAATTCGATTGTTTGGAATTTTGTGCCCGATAATGATAAGAATTACTCTTGCCTTAAGATTGGATCTAAAACAAAGAATTCGATTGTTTGGAATTTTGTGCCCGATAATGATAAGAATTCCGAGGGTTAGTTTTTTTCAAGGTCCGATCGGTCACTAAATTAAAACCACAGTGAAAATAAAAAACTTTTTATTTTAGCAAGTACTTACATAGTTACGCTATTTCTCTATATAGTCTCCACTCCGATTTAGACATTTGTCCTAGCGTGGTACCAACTTTCCAATACCATCGTCATAGAACGGAGCCGTCTGTGTTTTCAGCCATGTTTCTATGCTTAACAGCGCCCCAGCGGGGACCCCGTTTGTTACCAGTTGATGGTGATCGGTTTAGCCTCCGACGAGGTGCTCGCATACCTTATCGCTTTAGCTCACACGCAATTCCCGTGGGAAGCCCATTATTGTTAAGCAAAAGTTTTTTTAAATTTATTTAATATTATTTTATTTAACGTATATTTGTTTTATATTTTTCTAATATTATTCATTCGATTGATTCGAATCATTCAGTTCATACCCAGCTCACACAGTGATAGAGACTCACAGTTACAATTCATTAAAGTTGGTGCTTCAACCGGCAAATCTCCAATAAATCCGGCAAACCGATTTTGCCGGTAAACCGGCAAATCTCGAGATTTTTCGGGAAGAATTATATCTAAAAACCTTCTTAGGTATGCCAAGAAACGTGAGTAAAAATTTGGCTGCGATTGATCGAGGAATTTTTTTTCTACCGAACAAACAAAAACCCTCTTCCTGTATAAAGATTTAGCAGCAAAATGCAGATGTAATATCCCGTACAAGTAACAGTTTTGCTCTGTTTACCGCAGGAACCTTTTTACTTCCTTGTACGAAGTAAAGGAAGTATTGTGATCGTGAAAAATTTCGGTTTTCAGATTTCAACGGAAATATCCATTTTGACCATCCCTGAATCCATTTTGACTACTTTGGCCGTGACGTCGGTACATACGTACGTACGGCTGTGCGTATTTATCTCGTATAACACAAAAACGGTAGGATGTTGAAATTTTGGATTTAGCTTTATTGTAACATCTAGTTGTGTACCTTCCCTTTTGATTGAAATCTACTGGACCAAAAGTGTGCAAAAAATCCCAAAATCCAAACATTTAGGAATTTTTCTTAATTGCAGTAAGAAACTCTCATTGAGAACTTTTCAACGATAAATCATAAGTAGTACTTATTTTCATTTGTTCCATAGTTATAGCCAAATATAATTTTAATTAATGAAATATTTGGATGTTACAAGAGGAAGGCACGTCCGTTCAAATCCGACTTCATCTCCTTTTTTTTAATTTTAATATATTGATTTATTAATAATTATTAACCTCTGATTGTAAAACAAGTTTTACAGTAAATAATAATTCAATAATAGCAATAAAAAAAATATGAAATATATCAGAAGTCATTAATTAAATAAAATTTTATATACGTTTCATTTAAAATAAAAATTTATATATATAATTTAATAGGCGTACAAGGAAGTCATGCGGTGTCCATATCAGATTTTGTATAATGAGAATCATTACTCTCAGAAAACGTTGTTAAATTTCAGATACATTACTGCTATAACACAGACTGCATTAGAAAGTATAAAGTCCTTTAAAACAGTTTTGTAAAAAAAAAGCAGCAGTTAACTATCGAAATATGGAAAGTTACCTCGTATAAAACTTGGGCTAGTTTCGTTCACTACTTTGAGGATGAAAAAAAGCTAGTATTTTTTTGGTATTGTGTCGTATATGAATTTTATAAAATTATAATCAAATTTTGTTTATGAAGAAAATAGAATAGAATTTAGATATTTATAGATTTGGATTTTTTTTAACAAACACATTGTGATTAAATCCTCTTAAAATACAGGTTTAAAACGAATTCTAATAACGTTTTTATTTTTAGCTAGTGACTGTACGTAGTACATTTATTACATACTGTTGTGGTAGAGTTGGCAGGTAAATGAAAATGTTTAATCTTTTTTTATTGCAGTTGTGCAATCTTATAAATATCGATAATAAAACTGGTTATTACTTTGAAAAAATTTCTGGGGATGGATAAGTCCTGTTGTTGAAATAATGATTAATGGACAATTTTATGAAAGTTCATATTTTGAAGTTCCTAATTTTTTTTTATTAGGTTACGAAGTTTAGAAATTCAATGTACAGATTCCTTCAAAATGAATATTGGGGTTTTAAGTTATGTAATATTTCTATGATTAATTAACATGAAATGAAAGAGGAAGTCAAACAGGTTTAGCTGAGCGCAAGCTTATAAACTGTTTCCTGTACTTTCCGCTTAAAAGCGCTAGTACCAAAGATGCAACCCCCTCCAAACAAAAGAAAGCGTTTTGTGTTTTTCAGTTTGTAAAGTGTGAATCCGTTCAACGTGCGTTCCGTTGTGATCCGCCGAGTGACAATAACGTTCGTAGATGATATAAACGATTTGAAACCACTGGCTGTATTTGTAAAAAGAAGAGTACAGGCCTAGCGTATCCGAAGAAAATTTTGAACGTTTAAGAGAGTCTTTTGTGCGCAGTCCTAGGACATTTTTTCTCAACTGCAATACTAACCCCAGAACTTTATTTGGTAATAAGATCACGCCATACATGATCTTGTTACTAAATAAAGTCATTTTTTGGTAATCACGATATCACATCACGCTATACTGATCGGTTGCATTCCTGACCGCTGGATCGGTTACCGGGGACCAGATGACAGGGCTAGCTTGCCGTAGCCTTCACGTACCCCTGATATAACACTGCAATTTTTTCTTGGGTGTTTGTAAAGGATCGAGTGTATGTGCCACCGTTACCTCGACATGAGGTAGAGGATTGAAGCTGCAGTCGTATCAATTACTCCAGACTTCCTGATTAAAGTGTGGGATGAACTCTCCTCTCGGCTGGATGTGTGCCGTGTAGCGAATGAACACTTATAGGAAAAACTGTTTGACTTGCTCTTTCTTTCATGTGTAATTTATCAATATAAGTAAAACTTAATAAATATTACATAACTTTAAAAACCCGATGTTATTTTGAAACATACGGTATTGTAAAAATGTCATTTTATCTGGTTTTATTCTGTGTAATAATTTTTTACAGGCTTATTTAAGTGTTTTTTTTCGTTAACCAAACTCTAGAGAGTGCCATTCTGTTAAAATATAATATATTTTTTTTCTGTTATTACTGCAATATTTAATTATACTTGTTGTACCAAATATGAAGGCGGTATTATTTATGATCGTATACCGTTATTATTTTTAACTGAAAATAAAAGCGCGTACGATAATATTTATTCTCTTTTTTTTCGTATAGTTAAAAACTATATACCTAACGTATTTTAACGTATTAATCATCATGACACGTTAATGATGTTACAAAAAAAAAGATATTCAGAAAGAGAAATAAATGTTTCATGAATATTTTAACAAAGGTAACATTGTTAGCTATTACAAAAAAGGTAAAAAAGTAGAAGCTTCCGTTTAATATTGCGTGAGTTTTGTATATCTGCAATGTACACCACTAAAGCATGTTACCGTTGTTATTAAAAATGTAACGGTAGGCGCGAATGTATTGACTTTAATTTTTTTTATTGATAAAAAGAAAAAATATTCATTGTTATTAATGACGATTACGTATATTGTTGCACCGTATCAAGTTTTTCTTGATTTTTACAGTATTTTTTCACGTGTAATTTCATAACGGCTAAGCATGTTGAAACCTATTGAAATAACTAAACATTTTTTTTCTGTTTGAAAGCACAGGTTTTTCTTGGTAATATCATGTAAATTTCATCAAAATCGGTTCAGAACGTTTTTTTCGAAATTCAGAAAAAACGGAAAAAATTAAAGCGTTCACAATACATTTTATTTCCGCTGGGATTGTGATAGCTGATCTGATTGTTTTATTCTGCCCTTCCAAGTATTGTCATGCTAACAGTCGTAGGTACTCCGCGTTTCGGAGGACCTATTCTCAAAAAATGCTAAAAGTAATTCTGAGAATGGAGGTACTTTGAAACGCATCAGCTATGAATGTTAGAGTGACCGTACTAAAAAGGGAGAAAATAACACTCAAATATGCCAAAAAATTATTTGTTGTTAAGTTATAATCATGGAATTCGAAGGGTGTGGTTGTGCGTTTGTGGATGGGTTAATATTCATAAAAAGAAAAAAGAAAATAAGTGTTACTTTAACAAAAAAAGAAAAATGGTCATCGCTGATAATCTTTACATCTCTGCCAGTGATTTGTCATCATATATAGTTTATTTTGTAGTACTTTGATAGGCTCCAAATCAGATAACCTAATTCTTCTAATTTTTTCACTCTTACTTTCTTTTCTGTTTAGACTCCGGAACCACCGTAAGTTATTACTTCACAGGATGAAATGTATGAATCTACATATCTGAACAAGACAAGTGCAGTCTTCTTCAGTCCCAGATCGACCATTCCTGAGTTGTGTGGTTAATTGAAACCCAACCAACAAAGACCTAGTCCCGATCAGCGGTCCCCTGTGTGGTGCCTCTGATTTGAGACAGGCAAATAAAGACCGAGACCCGGTTAGGGGACCTCCTTGGGGGACCCCTGATTTGAGGCAGGCAATTGAGAGGACCTAGTCCCGGCTGACCGGGTGTTACCTCGTACCGGGGACGGCATAGCCGGCTTCGGCATGGTCGCCCAGAAGGTTAGAGGCAATGGCACCCTTAGGACCGAGTGTGCTTCTACGGCGGGGTCCGGGCCTAGGGGGATGGGATCAAAAAAAAAGAAGAAAAACCACCAAAGAACACCGGTATCCACGATCTAGTATTCAAATCCGTATAAAAGTAGCTGCCTAATTTGAACCTTACAACTCTCGGCTTCGAAATCAGGTGATTTGTGATGTGTTAACTACTAGACCAGCCCGATGGGCTTAACTTCTTCACTCGACTGGGAAATATACGCTTGGCCTTTTACTAACACCTTTTTGTCATCATCGATTACAGTTTTATTAAGGCCATGTTCTAATTTGTATACTGTTATGGCCCAGCATAGAATTAATGGAACCATTCAAGATTTAAGGTCATCCCTCCCATCCTTCAGTGGGTTGAAAATCACAATTTTCTCGTGCCCATACTTTTTTCATCCTTTGAGTATATTGTTCCTTCTTTTCTTGTGTCCATTTTCTTTCTTTCGTTGATTTTATCCTAAAACTTGCTTTTTGATTTGCTTTTTTAAAATTTCTGGCCCTTAGTCCATGTTACTGATTCCAACATTTTTCATACATTTTCCCATTTCCCAGAACCATTAAAATTTGGTTTTATAACTGCTTATCAAATCAAAGAAGTGCTTCATTAGTCTATTTTATTTTATTGTTTAGTCTATTTTTATTTTTATTATCCATTTAGTGCATGTGTTCATAGAATTGAAGTAGGCTTATTTTTCTCATTACATTTTTTAGTTTTTCAACTTTCAAATATAGTTCTATGTTAGATCTTGGTATTTGTATTCTGAATTATTGTTACTTTTACTTGTTGTATTTACGCCTTCGGATAGCCTCTTCCAACCACGACCACCTACCATAACTTACAACTGTCAGCTATCAAATTAACCGATTCGTGGAAGCGCGATCCCCGCGCCGAATGTTTCACACAAAAACTCTTTCTATATCTGCCTTCAATTAGACTATGCACTCAGATCATTTCTTCATTGGGTCTTTAAATAACAAAAATACTACCCTCGTACTAAAAAAACAAGGGTTGATCGCAACAACGACAATTTTGTCGTTTTTAATAAGAAACACCTTCGCCTGTTGTAGGACTCTATAAGAACCACCTTCGCCTATCCGTGAGAATGTATGATACAAGAGCGCCATGTATTATTAAAGCCCTTCATTATTAACCTGTTCAGCTTGGCGTGTACTAGATCATTGATTATATTTTTTATCATTTTCCCATGTTATCTGTACACCATAAAGACGGCGTAACTTGATTGATATAGGTTTAAATTTTTTTAAAGTAGAATGAAAGATAGAAGAAATCGGATAAAAGGACGCAGCTGTGACTCGTTAAATGAGAATTCTTCACTGCATTAATCGGTTGACAAATTGGATCAACCAATACTCAGTCAAATTATTACCCAGAATTGTTTTTTTTTTCTCGGATGGAATGGAATTTACAAATTGAATAAACGAAAGAGAGACTTACAAATATACAGGAAAAATAGAGGACTTAATCCGGAAAAGAAGATTAGTTTTATGGATATTTATGCAGAATGAACAACCAAAGATTGACAAAAAAAAAATTTAATTTTTACATAAAGAGCCATGAAGACCAGCTGGTTTAAATAAATATAAACGGATCAAAATCATTAAATATTTCTAAGGATCTGGGTAAAGAAAAAGATAAAGTTAGAGAAGTGATTCAAAAATCTAAGTTTCCAGAGAGAAAAAAGGAAGGACATAAATTTGAATAGATGGACGGAAGAAAGGCGACAACAAAGCAAAAGAATGAAAACCTTTTGGGAAAAGAAAAAGAAGTCAAAATGATGCAAACGTGATCCGTAATATTCGTAACGAAAAGAAAAAAAAGATCATTCATTTTGGCAGTATTGGTAGTGTTTAATTTATTAAATTAAACTTTTTGGTAGTAGAATTCGTCGTTTTGGTAGTTATAAGTTCTCGGTTAGTAAATTTTATTAAATGTTTAATATTCCAGGACCACAATTTTTTTTAAATATACTTTTTACTATTATGTTCATAAGAAGTTTGTTCTAGATTGATGAGATTTCATCGTTGAAATTTCTCTCAATGAAAGCGAGTAATAAGAAGCTATTGTAATTTCATAAAGTTAAACAAAAACAAGGGTGTGGTAGTGTTACATGTGAGTTCTTTAGAAGTTCAAAAAAACTAGTTTACAAGGCAGTCTTTATAACTAGAAAAAAGTCTCGACATTTTTCTCACTTTCTATGTGCACGCGCTTGCTTGTCCTTTAATTGTTTCTTAATTTTTTTTTAATGATGGATTTTAACCGTTTTTAAAATATTCACTATTTTTAAAATTAGATCCACTCAATAATCAAAATTAATGCTATGCGCTTAATATTGTTGACATATATATATAGAATATATATTGAGAGCACTTAGAAGAATAATTTTGAACGTTTCTCCCGACGATCATAATTTACAATTAAAAATAACCTTTTGTAGATTGTTACCATAAATTCTTATTATTACGAATCTTTTATTGATTTCTACTTTTATATTTAATATTATTCCACCAGTTTTAATTAAACAATATCTAAAAATAATAATAAAATTATATCTCACAGATTAATACCCGACACTTTTTCATCAGACTGTAATAATAAATTACTTAAGACTTAATACTATAAGACTACTTTCTGTAAAATTAATGAGTTAAAAGTAACCACTTTTAGTTAAAAGGACCACTTTGGCTTGTTAAACAAGCCAAAGTGGTCCTTTAAAATGTAATATCGTGATTTTTTATTTTTTGAGTGGGAAGGGGAATAGAAATGTGTTTGTATTAAAAAAACAAACCATAAAATTGTATCTTAAAAAGATGCACTAGAATCAAAAAATAGTGCGTTCATTTTTTCTTTCAATTTAAACTTTTTGAAGTCGTCTCCAGTATTTGAAACAAAATAATTAACAACAAATTGCTGATCGTTAAGTTGTTGCTGATTTCAAATATTTGAAAGTTGGTAGAAGGATTGAATAAAGAACTATTTTTTTGTATTTTTGTGCTTTTTTTTTTGAATTCGGTTTTTTTTTTTAATCGTCACCGGTCGTTATAGGACCACGTTTAATAGTTAATTCTGGTTATTCTCCTCTCCTTCATTTTCAAGCTGTGTTATTTCGTTCTCTTTTCTGATTATTTCTTATTACTACACTCTCCGTTTCCTTTTTGGATTCCTTCACGGTGTTGTAAATTTTTCTGAATGTTTTTCTGTTCACTACGTCTGTATGTTTTATATCTGCAATTCTGAGATTATGTTTCAATTGTTTGAATTATTTGACGTTAAATTTTCTCCATTACATTTGACAAAATCCTTTTTGTTATTATCTTAGACTTATTCTTATTAAGTGCCCATAAAAGGCTAGTAGTTTTCATTTCCGTATGGCGTCTGTGATTCTGTCTGTTTTGAGGTAGAGTTTATTGTTATTCCGTTTTTTCTTGATTTTTTCGTCCTGTACGCTGAAAGTTGCGTTTAAGTAGTTTGAACTTCTTCCTCTTTTCCTAAAAGGCTTTCCTTCTTTCGCTCAGTTGTTGTTTCCTTTCTTCCGTCCATCTATTCAAATGTGTACCTTTCTCTTTTTATCCTTTAATTATAATATCTTTTTAATTAATATTATCTTTTAATTCTTGATATTTAATATCTTGGTAACTAATGGTCTAATATAATTATATTTCATCATAAAATCTGAATAGAACTATTTACAAAAAAAAAAAACGATACCTCATCTCTTCAAATATGACTAAACAACAGTCGAGTTATGATGGAAATCGCTAGTAACAGCGAAGGAGCCGGCCTCCGTGGCGCGAGTGGTAGCGTCTCGGCCTTTTATCCGGAGGTTCCGGGTTCGAATCCCGGTCAGGCATGGCATTTTCACACACGCTACAAATCATTTCATTCTCTGAAATCCTTTGAAGCAATATATCTAACGGTGGTCCGGAGGTTAAAAAAAAAAGTAACAGCGAAGAAAATTCTTTATTTCGTTAATATTTGGGATTTTAAATTGAATCAAAAGTATCAGATATAACAGACTAATTCGTAATATAAAAGAGGATACGTAAAAATAAAAATTTTAAAAATAAATTTTATTGTGATGTGTTAAAGCGAAAATATCGACGTCACTCCGTAACTGTTGTAACAAACAATTCGTTTTGGGTTTTTTTTTAACAAATCTATGTACGATTGGAATAAATAATTGTTTTTTGTTTTAATTTGGAATTAACACTGTAATGATTTCCGTCTATTTCAATCAAAACTTTGAAAACACAATGCCTTAATTAAAACTATTCGGTTTGTACGTAAACTCTAAGAAAAATTAGATACAGTGGGATTCTTAGAATCCAGAGACATCAGAAACAAATAATTAGACTCAAATGTTAGAGATCCTATTTTCCGGTTGTGTTTTCATCTTTTATTAAATCATATGAAGGTTGTAAAGCAGGTCCATAGAAGAAAAACTTATTTTTTTTTTTACCACCGTAGATATCCTTTCCAGTAAATTGGAATGTCATAATCGGGAAACATATTAGAGCTCGTATTAAGCATCCATCTAAAACTATATTTGAAAAAGTATAAACTGCGAAAAAAATCCGTATTGGCTGAATCTGATCAAGGAAACTTACCAATTTTTCTTAATACAAAATAAAAATAACAAAAAACAAGATGTAAGTAAATTTTTTAAAATTAATTTTCATTTTGTATCTAAAATTAAAACTATATATTATTAAACTTTATAAGAATTTACTAGTTTCTAAATGCAATACATTATCACAATACAATGTCAAAACAAGCTCATCATATATGAAATTAGAATATCAAAGAAGTGTCTTTTTAGTAGAAAAATCTGCTTCTGCATCCATGTTCGTTTACTATTACAGACTCGACTGACTAAATAAAAACAAAAAAAATAAATAAATATCTTAAGAAACAATATCATAAGTACAAAAATAAGATAATCTAATAGGAATATTCTAAACAATATATTTTATAAATAATACAAGCAGAAAAAGAAAATATTTTATGAAAATGAAATAATGATTTTCACTTCATGCTTTCCAACGGATTTCCAATATTAGAACTACGAATAAAAAAGAAAGATATTCTGCAATAAATATTCTTGAGAGATAAATCATATGTAAGGAAATCATTCATAAATTTTTTCTTTTTAAAAAAAAATCGGGTCACTGGTTCCTTTACACATTTCTTTCTTTTTTCTTTTCTTTTTTTGCAACAATGTGCAATCTTCAAATAGAAATCCGAACACAATTGTGTGTTTGTGTTCGTGTGTGGCTTTTTTTTCAGTAAAAGCTGTCATATAAATAAAAGAGCAAATATGGATTCTTTCTAACGACAACTTATTGTCGCATTTTAAATCAAGATTTTTAACTACAGAGTAGAAAAAAAATCTTTCATTCGTATAAAAATAAGTATTGATTTAAATAATGGGAGGGATAAACATTTTGTTGAAACTGTTTTATAATAGAATTTTTTCAGGTTTTATCAAACTGTAAAAAAAACTATTCTCAATAGTTTTCTTTATGATTTTTTTAAATACATATCTTAAATTAAATGCACCGATTTCGATTCTTTTCTTAATTTTTTAGAAAAGTTTCTCTAATGGTCGCGTAATACTTTTTTTTCAAATAACATCAGAGAAAGAGTTTTTTATTCAATAAGTAATATGATCCCGTAAATCGTTTAAATATACATTGGTAATTGTCATGATTAAGCCGCCGGTTTAGTCTAGTGGTTAACTCGTCATCGAAAAATCAACTGATTTTCGAAGTCGATAGTTCTAAGGTTCGATTCCTTGTAAATGCAGTTGATTTTATGCTAGATGTGTATGCTGTGTGTAATATGATCCCGTAAATCGTTTAAATATACATTGGTAATTGTCATGATTAAGCCGCCGGTTTAGTCTAGTGGTTAACTCGTCATCGAAAAATCAACTGATTTTCGAAGTCGATAGTTCTAAGGTTCGATTCCTTGTAAATGCAGTTGATTTTATGCTAGATGTGTATGTTGTGGGATACCGGTGTTCTTCAGTGGTCTCAATTTTTTTTGTTTAACCTCCGGGACAACTGTTAGGTATTACTTCAGAGATGAATGAAAATTTTTTTAGCGTGTAAAAATGCCATGCCTGACCGGGATTCGAACCGGGACCCCCAGGATGAAAGGCCGAAACGCTATCACTCGCGCCACGGAGACCGGCGCGACTGATAGCTCGCGCTATTACGCTATAGTGATTAGTCAAGGTTAGCGAGTCTTCAATTCAACGCCTTTCTCCTTTGAATCAATTTCCCTTAACGAAACAACATCTTCACAGCGCAATAACTAGACAGACACAATCTGATTACAGGTAGCGACACCGTGAACATCTGTTTTTTGGTCATATTTGAAGAGATGAGGTATCGTTTTTTTCCAAATAGTTCTATTCAGATTTTATGATATGAAATATGTTTCTATTAGACTTATTAGTTACCAAAATATTATTTATTAATTATAAAATTAAAAAAACGCTGCCAATTTAAATATTTGGAAAAGTAAAAATATTTCTTGCATTTGTTTTCACACATTTCGTTTTGGATATATATTTACGACGAATAATTAACAACGTTGGAATTTATAATTGGCGGTTTGATTACATTATGTCTTTATTTTTTTAGGCTGAAGGCTATTGCAAGTATGTACTTGTATTTATTACAAACAACGGGAAAGTCTTCCATTGTATACAACGTATCAAATGTATTGTTTATAATTGTGTGTGCGTGTATGTCTTAGGTGATATTAGCGCATGCTTTTTCCGCGTACATTAATACCCATGTAACATTAGTCAAGGTTTCCATTTTTATTTCAACTCAAAGAGGGAATGAAAAGTGATCACAATCGAGTTTTGTTATTAGAAAAAAAAACGCAAAAAAATAAAATAGAACATGGTTAATAAAAATCAATAAAGTTTTGAGTTATACTACGAGTATATGACGATAATTCTTGAATTACAGCATCAAACTTTGTATATAAACGAAGGTTACTTCTTATATAGTAATAGATGTTATTAAAACTTACAAAAATCTTTAAATGAATTATGTTTTCCCTTTTATTTTACATTCCTTCTGCTATTATTCTCGATAAACCCTTCTCAATAAGTGACTTCGCGGCGGATGCAGCTACTGAATTTGGGAGGGACCATTGCAGACAAGTCACATTTTCCTACTCCCTTCTAACTGGATTTGGTATATAATATTTCATACGCTTTTATTGGATGCATATTATATTCCGAACATTTTTATACACGAAAAAAATGATAACTAGTATTGTAAAAGAGGCAAAAAGGGACGGTTTAGGCAAAACCATAGAAATGCTTAAGTTTTTTCAATTTTGTTTCGATTTATAAAAATTAAACTGTAAGTTATTCGAAGCGACCCTCACGGAGACTCCAGAAGCTTAATTAACTTTAAGCTCGGACTGCATAGTCCTAACAACTTTAATCAAAACTGCCATGCAATCAAAAAAAAAAAATATAATAATATAAAATGAGATAAAAAATTTTTATAAGATGAAGATTTAAATTAAGTTGATTTTTATTTGTTCATTTATTTCAATATTGAAATTTAATCCATTACCATCCTAAATTTTACACATTTTATTTCATACAGTAATTTATTTACGAAATAAACTCATCTCTGTGGTTACCAGTCTTAGTATACCGATCGATAATGCGATCTATATCTATTTGCATGTCGTTATGAATATGCATGAGACCAAGTGACGTCAGCCTCTCGTAATTACCTATTAAGTAACTTGCTCTACAGCTTCACCACCTTGATCTTTTAAATTGAAAATTTAACGGCATCAATGCCTCGCATATAGAAGTAATCTGATCAAGTTTTCGTCAAAATCGGTCCGATACTTTTGGAGATATAAGGTTACTTATGGGCCAATACCAAACACACGTACATACGAACATTGACATTCGCTTTTTTGAGTTCTTAGGTGTCAGAACGTCAGGATCCGGTAAAAACCGCATGTGCTCAAATTGGACCGATTACATTACTTTCCTTTCTAGAGCTGTAACTCTGCTATAGCGCTATCTAGACGGGAAAGTAAAAAGGTCTATTTACGTTAACTAAAGATTTGCATCTTGCAACTGGTTATTTGATAATGCAGTGTTGTTAAAATTCTTCAATTATTTTCAACTGGATTTTCAAAATCCAAGGTCTTTGGGTGAGCCATGGCCCGATGGCCCCCCTTGATCCATCTCTGCTTAGATGGGGCGTCATTTCTAATTTTTGTTATTACAGATATTTCATTTTTCTTCATACCTATTTTTGATAAAAATTAATAATTAAATTAAAATATTTGTATCATAGTCGTAGCATTACTTTTGTGATGTTTTTCTTTAATTAATATGAGTATTTTTAGACTCGGTCATTCTGGGATTTAAACTGTTTGATGAACTTTTTTGAGTTTAAAGATCCATCTTGAGGCAGTGTAAACTACAAAATAAATAATAATAATAAACTAGTGTGTACTATACTGAAGAAAAATTTACAGTTAGATTAGTAGTAAAACATTATTTTTTTTATTTTCTAGAGGATTGTTTTTATTCAGTTATATCTGATTAATCTGTTTTCAGTAATTTCTTCGGGATTATATGATTATATATTTATTTCCTAAATTTATGCATACGAATTCTTTTGGAACTATGAAGTACTTAGGAAAAGGAATTTGGATTATTTTATAAGAAAAAAAGATATCCTATTAGATCGACCGATTGGTAAACACCTTTGTAAACAATTAGAACTACAGTATGGATCCCACACCCTTAGGTTCCAACGGCTACCCACCGGGTTGGTCTAGTGGTGAACGCGTCTTCCCAAATCAGCTGATTTGAAAGTTGAGAGTTCCAGCGTTCAAGTCCTAGTAAAGCCAGCTATTTTTACACGGACTTGAATACTAGATCGTGGATACCGGTGTTCTTTGGTGGTTGGGTTTCAATTAACCACACATCTCAGGTATGGTCAAACTGAGAATGTACAAGACTACACTTCATTCACACTCATACATATCATCCTCATTCATCCTCTGAAGTATTATCTAAACGGTAGTTACCGGAGGCTAAACAGGAAGAAAAAAAAAAGGTTCCAACGATTAAATAACGCACCTAATACGAGAAACTATTTGCTTACTACTTTGTAATTTCAAACGAATAACGTTCATCACATTTTAGGTTTACCCTAAATTTAGAAATTTAGAAGCAAACTGATTTGCCATCATCTTTTTCGCTGAGCCGTATGTGTATTGCATGTTAACTTTTCAACTCCACCGAAATGCAGGTGATATTATTCCGTACAAATGCAGCCCTCTTTTTTTCTTCAACTACGAATGAACATTGTTGTTAACAGAGAAAGAAAATCTGAAATCATTGCTGCCTATGCCTCAGGTTTTTTCATATATCACAGATATAAAAAGTGCTGAGAAAAATAGTGTAAAATAAACCAAATAGTATTGCCCCGTTTATACATGAAGACGAAGAAATCAGGACCTAAGAAAATAGCGGAAATTGTACAGGATCCTAATGATAGGTCGAAGTAAATGGATGGAAAAGAAAATAATTTGAGGATAGAGAAGGAAAGACTGAAGTAATTTAATGTAGAAAGAGAGAAATCTGTAATTTACTTATTGCATTAAGATGGCAAAAATCGAAAAACTTTAGCAAGTTACTTATTGGAGAGGAAAATTAGTGGCTGATTTATAATTTTTTAGAATAAATCAGGGAAAAACAAGCATTCTGATGGCAAATGAATTTATTAACTACTGCAGTATACCTCTGAACAAGCGAGAAGTGATTAATAGTGAAGTAAGAAAAAAAAGCTTGAATCTATTGAAATATGATGCCACAGAAGAATGCTAAACAGAAAATGATGTCATAAAGTTAACTGTTGGTGACGTTTTGAGATGAATTGGGTTCTGTAGAAATTTTGAAAACTTTTTGAAAAGTAAATTAATTAGACATATCCTGATATATGATAATGTAGTAAAACTAAACCTAATTACGGAAGGCTACGTTGAAGGGAGGAGATTTAAAGGGTAACCAAGATTAACAAGATGAACTTATGAACTGTGGAAACTGTAAGGAACTGAAAGAAAATCATAGGCATGACCTTCAAAAGTTTCTTTTTACTTGGAAATTATTCTTTTGTTTGAGCACTAAGAATAAGATGAATGTTAATATACTCGTTCACATACGAGGGTCGTTCAATAATTAAGAGAAAAATGATTGAAAAAAAGTTATTTATTCCATGACAAACTAACTCCACTTTTCAAGATAATCCCGACATTTAGGCATTTGTCCATTCTTTCTAATAGCTTTTTCATTCTAGTAGTAAAGAAATGTTCACCTCGGTACCCGAGCCGTTCATTTAACCCATTCTTGTGCTACTTGTTGCCGAAATCTGTGCCACGTAAAACTTCTTTTATAGAATCAAGCAAAAGAGTAAACTTGATGGTGTGAGAAGATTGGGAGTGAAAGGTAGACGTGGCAATACTCTTCTCGACTCGACTTTTGAATAGCTTCCTGTGTCTTTTGAACGGTACGGGGTGGGCTTTATGGTGCAAAAGAATTTTTTGAGAGAGAGAATCAGGAAGTGTCCTCCCTACTGCAGGTTTACTTCATTTTCTAGCATGTCACAATAGAACACACGGTTGATCTTAAGGTGTTTTTCCAAAAACGTACTATAAATCGGGCTTTATAGTCCAAAAATCCTTTAGTATCACTTCGGCTGACGCGTAGATTTTTAATATGTTCCTGGCGGGTAGCTCGGATGTTTCCATTCCATATTCTGACGTTTGAATTCCGCTTCATAATGATGAATCCAAGTCTCATCATAAATTACTCGTATTTTGCGATCTAAAAAGCATTAAATTCCGCTATAAATCGTTGTTTAAGTTTTCTACAAATGTGAATTCCGATTTTGTGATTTTAATTTGACGGTCTTGGAACCCATCTGCAACACATTTTCGGTTAATTCAGCGTGTGGATAGTACATTCGCACTACAAAATTCAACAGTTTTGCAAATCTTTATGCGTCTGTCCTTGCAAAAAAGATCATTTATGAGATTTTGCAAAGCGTCAATAGAAACTTTCATCGGTTGAATATTTGTTTTTCTACCGGATTTAAATTGTTCGATCCACTCGTAAAAATTTGCAGGTTAATACAAGTTTTACCATATTATTTCAACATCCGTGAATTTCGGCTAGGTATTAAACTTTCAGAAAGGAATAATCTTATCAAGCAAAACTATTCTTTCACGATAGTCGTTCAAACTTTGCTACATTTTGAAATAAACGATAGCTTTAACACTAATGGAAATTCTTTTTGAACAGCTGTCTAACATGCCAACTAAAATGTAAGACAGGTTCGTTTTATGGTATTAAATACTTTTTCCTTTGGTACTATTTGTCTCTCTAATTATATTGAATGATTCTTTTATATAAATAAATTATAATATTAAATTTTCTCTTTATTTCACTAATGTAGATGCACATCGACCTTTATTTATTAATTTTCGATGTATACAGCGTTAAGGTGTTCAAATTCTATAAGCACATTATTTATTTCTTCAAAACAAAATATATATATATATATATATATATATAATCACTCATAAACCTAGATAAACCTGGGGGAAAAAGTAAAGACCGAAATTTACTATATGTGATAGAAAATATTTTTTTTTGTAATGTGTACATTTTCAATGAAAGGTTTTTATTCATTAATTTAAGAGAGAAAGCTCTTTGCCAGTTGTATCTTTTTTTGTGTAAAGTTATTAAGTTATTTATATTAGGGTGTTCGAGTTTACATTTAATTCTTAAGTACTTAAATTAAGAATATATGGATGAATGAATGAATTCGTTCACTGAATGGAAGATCTGTTACTTCAAAACAAAATCATAATTAAATATCTTTGAAGTATTCTAATTACATCAAGTTCCAGGGGAGTGAATGCTTTATTTGAAACATTAATTACGTTTTTTCTTCTTTTTTTTGTACGTAAGCAAATATATGATTTTAAATGGGAGTTTTGTATGATTAAATAAGTCGAGAGTGTTCGTACACATAACTGTAATGTACGCGAATATTTTCAAGTATTTTAAAACAGCTTTTCCTTCATATATTTTTATATGTGTGTGCGTGTATATATTTTACTTTTATTGTAGAAAAACCTTTTATATTTTTTTTAACCATTATTATAATAGACTCCCCCCTCTCTTTCTCTTCTTCCCATTCACTCTCTCTCTCTCTCTCTCTCTCTCTCTCTCTCTCTCTCTCTCTCTCTCCCTCTGTACGGGCTGTCACTTTAAAATAAATATTTAATTACGTTTTTATATATTTCTACTGATATAAATTTGTTAATGTAAAATTAAACCTGTCAAGTTAATTTATAAGTTTTATTCGTCAAAGAAAAAGTACATAATTATTACGTTATTTCTGTTTGTGTTCGTTCACCGAGTGAATAATCAATAATGTTTAGCGTAATAGAGTTAGTCCTTTTTTTTATTCTCTGTTTATTATCACGTTTTTCTATAATAATTGTTTAAATATCGTTAAATATTATAACAAAAATACCATAAATAATATTTATTTTATTTAGTTTTTCTTTGAGAGTAATTTATTCTAAATGATTATTTCCATATTTTTTTTATATTTTTTATTAGTGGTTAAATATTTAACTTTCATATTTTTTTCTTATCTTTTATGTTTATATAGAATTACGCAGTTTTTGTTTAACAAATAATAACAATTTAAATAATAACAGGCTTACGGCTCTCTTACAATTCCTAGATTATAAATGAATTTTGTAGCGTGTGAAAAATGTCATGTCTGACCGGGATTCGAACCCGGATCTTCCTGATAAAAGGCTTAGATGCTACCGCGTCAAACATTACAAGTATTTTTAAGTAAGCAGGCGTAGCATAAAAATCAATGATATTTAGATAATAAGATATATTTGCTTGTATGATTACAGATTTACAGCAAGACATATTCATAGGCTGCTAGATATTTTTCAACAAATTTTAATTTAAAAGTAAATAATAATTTTATTTAAAAAAATATATATCAGTTTCTTAAGTAGGTTTATTAGTTCCAGATTTCTTCATTTTTCTCATTCTTAACTCAAGAAAAATTTATTTTTCAATATTCTTTTAAATAAAACGTTGAACGATGTACAGAACAAGAATTATATTTAAGTCACCGTTTATCATCCTCATTACTAATCGACTATTGATACGAGTTTTGATACGAAGTTACCAATGTTTTTTAATCGTTATTATTTCAAGTAATACTATTCGTAAATAATATTTATACATCAATGTGTTGCTCACTTCTTGCGTATAGTTACCCTGAGAGATTTATGGGCGGAATGAGTCCTTGTTTGATGGATACAAACCCCTTCAGTAATTGTACAAAATGGACAGCCCCTTAATTTGAGATCCTTGTTAAGCAGTTCCGAGCCAATTAATCCTTTTTGATACGTACGTACATATAAATCTGACTTGTCGGTATAGGCTAGATGTAATTTCTATCGTAGACGTTTTAAATGTGTATATGAGATAACCTGTTGGGTAGTTGAATAAGAATTACAGGTAAAGTGCTTATCGTATTATGACGAGCTTCATGATATTTTCTATAAAAACAATTATAAAGATTAAAAAACACGATTGCCAAAAATTACAACTAAAAAAAAAACAAGGTGTGGAAATTGTTAAGATTCAGGTTTCATTTCCTCCTTTTTTTTTTTTAAATAAAAATTTTCACTTTTTTCTTACTCTTATTAAATGTATTTGTATAAATTAAAGTTAACTTACCAACAATTTTCAAAATATATTTCCAAGTCCTTTCGGAGCCGTCATCATCAGGGATTTCTTATAAGATATTAATTCAAAATTCATATGTCATATGTATAATTATATTTAAATTAAAAATTCTTACGTTAATAGTCGGTCAAGTTCTTACGTAATAGTCGGTCGTCAAAATAAAAATAATTTGTACGTCAATAGACTAACGTAATGTCCGTAAGATGTTTGCGACTTTTATTTTTTTTTATTTCCTGACGACCGACTATGAACATAATAATTTTTAATTTAAATATAATTTTACATTTGAATTAACATTTTAAACATCTTACGGACATGACATTACAGTCTTATGACGTACAAATTATTTTTATTTCTTGACGACCGATTATTATGAACGTAACAATTTTTAATTTAAATATACTTTTATAGGTATGACATATGAATTTTGAATTAACATCGTATAAGAAATCCCTGATGATGGAATAACGGCTCCGAAAGTGCTTGAAAATTGTTGGTAAGTGGAACTTTAATTTGTACAATCGTATTAATACCACGGTAGTTTAGTAAATTAAATCTGAATGGATTTTTCTTATGCTTTGTTGTTAGTCAGTCTTATTCCATCTTTCAAAGACTCAACATGTATTTATTACGAATGTAATAAATACATGTGTGTATATATATAAAATTACCAAGTTAAAAAATTATAATAAAAATAATTTATAACCGAAATAAAGAATTTTATTTATTTGAAAGAACCAACAAATAATAAAACATTTATAATAAATAATTAAACCAAACCCAGGTATTGAACCAAGGCGGCATATTATTCGACAGATGTTTTGGTCTTCTGAGCCGGATATAATTTGAAACTTTGAAAAATAATTTTTGACTACGGATAAAATCTGAAATTTTGAAGAATCATCATCTTCATCTTCCAGAATCATGGATATACGTAATCATCATTTACGTAATATCTTTGTTAATTGATTCGCCTTACAATTCCGTAGAGAAAGTAAATATTTTTAAATAACTCTTTTTGGAAGAGTAGCGTATGAAAAATGCCATGCCTGACCGGGATTCGAACCCAGGACCTCTGGATGAAAGGCCGAGACGCTATCACAAGCGCCACGGAGGCCGGCCGATTTATTTTTGCATAATATGTTTCATCTGTTGAATTTTAAAGTTCTTTGATCGTTAAAAATAATTCTTTATGCATATGTGAGCGCGCGCGTGTACGTGTAATGTGTAATATAATATAATATTTTCATACTCAGTACTACTAAATTCAGAAGAGGTGTTTTCTTCCTTATAAAAATCTAGTTTGTTTATTACCATTTTACAACAATATTTATTATTGTAATATAAAAGATAAAATGTGTAGTCTTATAATAGGGCTATAGGTCGCGGATGGACCAGTTTTGTTTGAATCACTTGGCATTTAAATACCAAATCAACGTATAAAAAATGAACTGGTTCATAGTAGTAACCGAGAGGAGACTCGTCTTAACCGGTTTTATATTGATGTTATATTAGTATGTAACGTAACTTATACGTAAGCGAGTGCATCTTTGCTTAAGCCTATACTCGTCCATTGAAGGAAAGTGGTCCAATTTATGCAAAAGGTCCTCCGATCTTAGACGATATGGTACCGTGTTCGGATTGCTAAATTGAAATTTCTTCGTTCTTTAATGTTGTTACTCGTTACCTAATTTAACCCCGTCTTTTCTTTCTTCTTCTAATTCTGTTTTAAAATTGTTGTTTAGTTGTTATTTCGCATTAAAACTCTTCAGTTTGTTGTTTCTTGTATATCTGGTTTTGAAAGATCTTGCTTTATTTTGAAGGCCATCTTTTTGTAGTAATATTGCTGACATTTAATAATTACATTCTGATTTCGTTCTCTGTCTTAACTATTAGCAACTGGACTAAATATTTATATGCTCTTCTTTCGTATAATAATAATAATTGTCGCGCACCCTTTTTACTCTTTAATTAAATTTGGTTTCGTTATTATTATTATTAATTATTTATTAAAAGTTTCTACGTATTTTTTTAATTTTTTAACATTGTGAAATATCTCCCTGAGTAAAAAAAAGAAAATATTTCTTCACTTGTAATTAAAATGAAATGATTTACACTGTTTTTTTAATTATTGCTTGTTCTGTAATACAATTAATATTCATGATCTGTGAAGGTTACTTGTCTTCTCCTCCATAATTGTGTACGTATAATTAATTGATTATTTCCATTTAGATCTAAATATACATTTAATTTTGCCATATAATTCACTTTTGTTTTTATAAAATGATTTATCAGAATAAAAAAATTTGGGCTATCTACCTATCTATCTTTAGATAGATTTTTAATTACTTTTTCAATTCTAATTATTATATTTTATTTATATAATAATAAACCGATTCGTTCACTTCAAAATAAAGAGAAAAGAAGAAGCCACAATTTATCCTACAAAAAATATTACATTACGAGACAAATACATAATATTTTTTTCCGTCTACCTCTATTTCTTTATCTTAATTCTTGGTGTTTATTTGTATTCTCTTGATCTGCGTTAAGAAATACTCAATTAAAATATAAAAGACCTGTGTGCAGTGTGTACACAGTGTAATTTACTAGGAGATGTCCTGCCGTTCCAGGGACTTGTTTCCCATTCTTTGACTGCATAATTAAATATATGACAGAAATGTTTGACGAATAAATTTGATACTAATTTTTTTCTAATAAAACATGATTTTGTCACAGATTGAAATTTCGTTATCAAGTTTTATAGTAAATTAAAAACAACTGTTTTAAAATCGGATTGGGTGATTGTTTGAACAAAGATTAAAATAATGTAAAAAAAAAATCATTTAAATTAAAAAAATCGAATTAAAAAAGAAAATTGGCTCAAAGTATCAATACTTATTATCAGTGAACACTATAATGATGTGCAGTCTGTATTTTTCCTTTCTCGTTCATTTAATTAGCGATGGAATTTTCAATTTCTAATTAATGGTTTTTCAGATTTTTTCAAATAAATTTATTAAATTTTTTATTGTAACAGACAACTGACTGTCAAAAGTTTCAAAATGTAGAAATATTATGAAAGATTTATTTATATAGTATTTTTCTTTTCCATTCTTTTTTTCCGTTTAGCCTCCGGAACCACCATAAGGTATTATTTCAGAGGATGAATGAGAATGATATATATTAATGAACTGAAAACTGTAAAAGACTACAGTATCGACCATTCCTGAGATGTGTGGTTATTTGAAACCCAACCACCAAAGAACACCGGTATCCACGATCTAGTAGTATTCATATCCGTATAAAAGTAAATGCCTTTACTGGGATTTCAATCTTAAAATTCTCGACTTCTAAATCAGCTGATTTGCGATGACGAGTTCACCACTAGACCAACTCGGTGGATTTTCTTTTCCATTATTTCTCTAAAATTACGCAACTATAATATCAATGCGCAACATAAAACTAAAAATCGTATTATATTTGAGATCCGCCTGACATGCCAAACTCATTGACATATGAGCTTCTTATTTCATGTTTGTGAGATAAGTGTTTTATACGTTTTCTATTTATAAGTGTTTATAAGTGTTTTATACCTAAATTAACTAATTCAGACATCAAGGACAATGCGAAATCTGTTGTTTGGAATCTTTATTTTAGTAATTTATTAAATGTGCCTTAAAGGGTAAAAAATAAATTTCTGCAAAGTGCTTTTCATGCGGTTTGGTCATACATATCAGGGACATGTGTATGTGATTTTCACTCTTTAACGATTTGGCGTGATGGAATGTATATGTTAAAGTAAATAATGAATGCCGGAATGGGTTAAGATTAAGAGATGGATGCGACAGGATGTATATTTTCTCCTTTGCTCTTTAATGTGTACTATGAGACTATTATGAAGGAAGTATTTCACAATGAATCGTCTTTGATTTTAGTGAATGGCGTACCAATTAAAATAAACAGATAATACTGTTTTACCGGTCGAGCGTATTTAATATTTGCAAAAGAATTGTTAAGAAAGTATGAGGTTAGGTTGGCTTATGGGCTAAAAATGGATTTAAATTTAACAAAGATTATTGTTTTCATAAAAACGCCTGAACATTTGGATAATTTTTATTTACAGCCTATCAAATTATTGAATATGGTTTAAAGGTACAAATATTTGGGAACTTAAACTATTGACGGTTTGCAGTATATTGAAAACGAGAAAAATTGCTTATAATTCTTTCTTAAATATGAGGAAGCTCTTTTCCTTTAGTAATTAAAAATAAACCATAAAGTGCGCATTTAAGATGTTGTGTCTTCCAGTATGGTCTGGTTAAGAAGATTGATGCATTTGAAATATGTTTATATAGATGAATGTTTCGATCATGTGAAGATCACAAATGAACTGCTTTCCGTAGACTTCATAAAGAAATGGAATCTGAATTAAAAACAAGGAAATTGTTAAACTTAGCTCATGTTATGAGGAAACAAAGATATCAGCTATTAGGAATAATTAATTATTCAAGGCAAAATAGTAAGGAAAACTTGTCTAGGCATAAAACACATGTCCTGCATTTAGAACTTGGGGGAGTGGTTTAACTACTCATCAGGGAATTTTTTTTTATTATAACCGCGGTTTACAATTTTCAGATAGTCATGTTGATCGTCGAACTTCGAAACAATATGGAACCTCACGAAAAAAAAAAAGAAGAAATACATTTTTTTTGTCTTCAGTCATTTGACTGGTTTGATGCAGCTCTCCAAGATTCCCTATCTAGTGCTAGTCGTTTCATTTCAGTATACCCTCTACATCCTACATCCCTAACAATTTGTTTTACATATTCCAAAAGTGGCCTGCCTACACAATTTTTTCCTTCTATCTGTCCTTCCAATATTAAAGCGACTATTCCAGGATGCCTTAGTATGTAGCCTATAAGTCTGTCTGTCATGTTAGCAATTGTTCTTCTATCTCTGTATCTGAACCCTAATTTTTTTTAAATGCTGAATATTTTATTCCAGTTTAAGTTATCGAATGCCTTTTCTAGGTCTATAAACGCCAAGTATGTTGGTTTGTTTTTCTTTAATCTTCCTTCTACTATTAATCTGAGACCTAAAATTGCTTCCCTTGTCCCTATACTTTTCCTGAAACCAGATTGGTCTTCTCCTAACACTTCTTCCACTCTCCTCTCAATTCTTCTGAATAGAATTCTAGTTAAGATTTTTGAAGCATGACTAGTTAAACTAGTTGTTCTGTATTCTTCACATTTATCTGCCCCTGCTTTCTTTGGTATCATGACTATAACACTTTTTTTGAAGTCTGACGGAAATTCCCCTTTTTCATAAATATTACACACCAGTTTGTATAATCTATCAATCCCTTCCTCACCTACACTGCGCAGTAATTCTACAGGTATTCCGTCTATTCCAGGAGCCTTTCTGCCATTTAAATCTTTTAATGCTCTCTTAAATTCAGATCTCAGTATTGTTTCTCCCATTTCATCCTCCTGAACTTCCTCTTCTTCCTCTATAACACCATTTTCTAATTCATTTCCACCGTATAACTCTTCAATATATTCCACCCATCTATCGACTTTACCTTTCGTATTATATATTGGTGTACCATCTTTGTTTAACACATTGACTTATTATTAGATTTTAATTTATGTACCCCAAAAGTTTCCTTAACTTTCCTGTATGCTCCGTCTATTTTACCAATGTTCATTTAACACTTTTCTTTAATCCACTCTTCTTTCGCCAGTTTGCATTTCCTGTTTATAGCATTTCTTAATTGCCGATAGTTTTTTACTTTCTTCATCACTAGCATTCTTATATTTTCTACGTTCATCCATCAGCTGCAATATATCGTCTGAAACCCAAGGTTTTCTACCAGTTCTCTTTATTCCGCCCAAGTTTGCTTCTGCTGATTTAAGAATTTCCTTTTTAACTTTCTCACATTCTTCTTCTACATTTTCTACCTTATCTTTTTTACTCAGACCTCTTCCGATGCCCTCAAAAATCTTCTTTACCTCCTCTTCCTCAAGCTTTTCTAAATTCCACCGATTCATCTGACACCTTTTCTTCAGGTTTTTAAACCCCAATCTACATTTCATTATCACATTATCTACATTCCATTTTATTTTATTATGGTCGCTATCAATGTCTGCTCCAGGGTAAGTTTTGCAGTCAACGAGTTGATTTCTAAATCTTTGCTTAACCATGATATAATCTATCTGATACCTTGCAGTATCGCCTGGCTTTTTCCAAGTGTATATTCTTCTATTATGAATTTTAAATTGGGTGTTGGCAATTACTAAATTATATATATTTATATATACTCAGTCAAAACAAAATTAAACTAATAGAATAAGAATTATATATAAAACAAAATACTCAAAAAAAAAAAAAATTAAATCATACATTTTTAATAAAAAAAATTAAATAAAGCAAATGTAATAAAAAAAATAGGAAAACAATGAAGTAATAAAACAAAACATTCACGAACACATTAACTAATATATATATATATATATATATCTGTCCTACTTCTTTCATTAACAGCTTGCTAAATATTCGCTGTATCTTATTTCAAAATATGTTTTAAAATTTCTAGTTTACCAGTAAGAAAAAAAAATACAAAACAAAAAATTACAAAAATATATTTGATTATAAATATATTATAAATTTTTAATTATTTTTTTTAAAAAGCTTTTATTTAACTAATATTAATATTAGCATTAATAAAAAAAGGAAACAAATTAGAAAACCCCTCTAAAAAGTAAAAAATAAGAATTAAATCAAATTGAGAATTTTAAACAAAAAAATATAATATATTAACAAATATAAAAATATACTGAAAAGTAAAAAATAAATTATATAAATATTTAATATATAACCATAAATAAAAAATAAATAAATGTAATAATGATTAAATTTTAAAATTAAAAGTAATGAAAATATTTAGTTAAATAAAAACGTGGCGCAGTTTTATAATTTATTTAAAACAACACAACATTTATTTTTACAACAATTAATCTTTATTTTTATTTTCAATAACGACGCGAGGAGGCGGAAAGGTCTGCTGGAACCTTTCCAGTTGAGCCCGACTAGCTACAAGTAACAATCTGGGAAAATGGACCCACTCGCATTCTTTGTACGTGTTCTCACATATTTGAAGTTCATCTTCGAATTATACTTGTAATCTCAGCCAAACTGAACGCACGCTTTCCGCTAAAAGTTTCGTTTTAATTAATTATGAATTTTTATTTAACGAATTCATAATTACGATTACAATTATAATAATGATAATAATTAATATTTTTTTAGATTACCAGCAAAATGTAATAACTTTGTGCAAGATTTCTAAATTTAATTTTTATTTTTAATGTTATTAACCCTTAAAGGTCATCTCGGTGCAAATTTGAACCATCAAAGAATTAAAACTTGAGATATTTTATTATAGATAAATATAGTATATATATACTAAACAACCTCATTAAACAAAAAATATGTTTTAAAATATAGCAAATGTCTATAAATACTTATTCAAAAACATTGTTATAAAAACGCCACGCTTTTATTTAACTAATTATTTTCATTACTTTTAATTTTAAAATTTAATCATTAGTACATTTATTTATTGGTTATTTATTAGATGTTTATATAATTTATTTTTTACTTTTCAGTGCATTTTTATATTTGTTTAATATATTATATATTTTTTTTTAAATTGTCAATTTGATTTAATTCTTATTTTTTACTTTTTAGAGGGGTTTTCTAATTTGTTTCCTTTTTTTTATTAATGTTAATGTTAGTTAAATAAATGCTTTTTTGAAAAATCATTTTTTATATATAATCAAATATATTTTTGTAATTTTTTTGTTTTTTTGTAGTTTTTTTTAAGACAAAAGTAAAAATATTTATTTTTACACATCGAAGTTACATACGTTTACCAAATTTCATTGATTTTCATACGATAGATCAAAAGATTTATCAGTTGCAAGATTTGATTATTCCTAAAGCGAGTTAAATTAAAGCTTTTAAAAAGTTTGAGGATTTTTCACCATTAAACCGGATACTAAAATTTCATAAAATATTTCATAATGATCGTGTGCTATTTTTTAATGATATATTTACAGATTTCTAAATAAGTATCTCTGTTAAAAGTTAAATTGGTCGATCTTTCTCTGATAATATGATTCATTTTTGTTAAATTTTGTAAGTTACAATGTTTTTTTTATAGTTTTTACTCTTCCGATAAATAAAGCTAGAAGAATAGCTGTATTAAAGGGGAAAGGAAAGTATGGTGATCATATCAGAAATGGAGAGTCGGTTTTTTTGCAAATCTTTTTAGCGTCGAACTAGTTTTTTTTTTTTTTTAACCTCCGGGACCACCGTTAGGTATTGCTTCAGAGGATGAGATGAATGATTTGTAGCGTGTGAAAATGCCATCCCTAAAAAAAAATAGTTCATTTAGGCCAAAAAAAACATATATAAATGTATATATATATATATGTTCGTACTTATGGAAGATATTGCAACAAAAAAAAATTTCGAATATTATTCAGGGGCACTTTAGAAGAAAAAACTTTGGCAAGTTTGTTTCCAACGCATATATAAATAATCAAAACAAAATCAACCGCCACTGATTGAAATTGAAATTATTGTCCTCCTTTCGGTTTTAATATTAAACTTCTTTTTTATTCGATTTTGTACATGATATAACTATCTTTACGTTATTTTATTGTAATTACGAAAACTTTCAACGGAAATATCCATTTCGACGATCCCTGAATCCATTTTGACTAGTTTCAGCGTGACGTCTGTCCGTATGTATGCACTTATCTCTCATATCTCAAAAACGATTAGCCGTAAAACGTAGAAATTTTAGATTTAGGACTGTTGTAACAACTAGTTGTGCACCTCCCTTTTAGATTGCAATCGAATGGACCAAACGTAAGTCCAAAATCCCCAAAAAGTTGGAAATTGGACTTGCAGTAATAAGCCCTCATTGAGAGCTTTTCAACAATATGTGTTACTGTTTTCGTTGGTACCAGAGTTATAGCCAAATAAAATTTTGATTAATGAAATATCTGCATCTTAAGCGACGGCACATCGGTTCGAAGCAGACTTTTTTAACTGTTTTTTTAATTTAAATGTATTGGCTTATTAATAATTATTAACCTCTGATTGTAAAAAAAAAAATTACAATAAATGATAATTCAATAATAACGATTAAAAAAAGGTATGAAAATAAATCAGAAGTTATTAATGAAATAAAATTTTATGTACTTTTCACTTAAAGAAAAAAAAATGTATATGTGTAATTTAGTAGGCGTACAAGGAAGTCGTGTAGTTTCCACATCGGATTTTAAGGCCTTTATTAAAGGCGGTGTTAGATTTACAGAGAATTTTACTTCCGCAGATTTGTTAAGCTTAACCTATTTATGAATATTTTTATATAACATTTTTCTTTTTTTAATTATTCCAACCATCTAAAAAATATAAATTCCGTTTTCGTAATTTTTTAAAAATTTCTTTATATTTTTTTTTCTTCTCCTCGCGCCGGATCTGCAGTTAACTATTACACAGCCCACAGGAGTGTCCTTTACTCTAACGGGCCTCCACGTTTCGGCCCGCCGGTCAAATCTTACTTTGCGCCCGCCTCAAACCCCCAGAGTAGGATCCACAAGGCCCGGCTATGCCGTTCCTGGGTACCCATGCCGGGAGCCGGGACTCGGTCTTTATGCCAGTGCCTCTAACGGGGACACCCAGAGTGGACCATCCCTGCCGGGACTCGGTCTTTTTCGCTCCGGAGTGAGAGAGTCCCCATGCCTCATCGCTACCGCCCACTCGTGCAAGCACGCGCGAACGGCAGCTCCACAGAGGGCTGTCCCTCATCCCCGAGCCCCCCGATCAACCCGATCCTTCTCCTGAAGAACCCTCGTCACGAACCCTGCAATGGTATCAAAACTCTTGGGGCTCCGCAACATGGTAACTATGATGTTCTCGCTGAGCGGTCCGGTAATCGCCGAGTAAGGAAGGCGGTAATCAAACCGCTGTGGGCAGCAGAACACCACGTGCTCTGAGGTATCCGGCTCGCCACAGTAAGGGCAATAGGGGAAATTTTTTGTTTTTTTTATTACTTATATTTATTTAAATATTTTTTATGAAAATAAAAATAAGATTTCTGTTGACTGAATTGCAAAGAATTTCTGACAAAGCCGGAAATTGATTTTGAAATTCATTTTTCATTTTGCAGAGAAAAAGCGTTACAAGGTATTATATTCCCGGCTACACCGGTCAAGTCATGCAATGTTTCATCAGCTTTTTTTATTTGAATGTTATTTCAACTTAACTGATTAATTTATTATTGTACTAGTTTTCTCTTTTTTTTTACTGTTTGTCAATCCTTTTTGTTATTTTTAGTTCAATCGATTCTGATGCATTTTGTATCTGTAATTCTCTTTTATTTCGAGTTTTATTTCATTTTTTTGATTTTATTATTGTCTTTATTTACCATAAATTATACTGTAAGTTCTGTTGGTTAAAAAAGCGTGTTTTAAGTGAATGCCATTATTTAATATTCTTATGTAAATGTAAATAAATACATTATTTTCGTCAACTTCACTTACTTCTTGCATTTCCTTTTCTTTTTTTTTTATCTTTCCCATCAACATTCTTCTTTTATTAAAAGATATCTCTATTATTTCGAAAAGTTTCATTGATTTTACGATAAATCGTTGTTTTGTTTTCATAAATAATAATGAATAAAATTAATTGTATAATATTTTAATGTTTATAAAAAATTCTTTGTTTAATATTTAAATTATTTAAAAAAATGCCTATTTATTTAGTAATGACACGCTAGACCTTCATGGTAAGACAAACGTTCACAGATCCATGATGTGTTTGTTTTGTTTGTTAATCTTACAGCTTAAGGTATTTCGTGATTTTTATTTTCATTTCTTTAGTACATTTCCTTTCTAATACAACTTCCTTCGACCTTCTATGTTTTTATTTCCTTTTTTGTAATATGCTTTCCTCTTTTTTTTTTACTTTCGTTTATATTAACGTTGGTATTACTCAAGAAACAGGTCAGTTTTATTTAAAAAAATCTGATGTGGACTCCACATGATTTGCTTGTACGCCTACTAAATTACATATATACTTTTTTTTTTAATGAAAATTACATAAAATTTTACTTCACTAATAAATTTTCATATATTTTTTTGTTATTATTGAATTATTATTTATCGTAAAAACTTTTTTTTACAATCAAGGTTAATAATGATTAATAAAACAATATATTTAAATTAAAAAAAAAGGAGATGAAGTCTGATTCGAACCGATGTGCTTCCCCTTCATCCAAATATTTCATTAATTAAAATTTTATTTGGCTGTAACTGGAGCCGATGAAAATAAATACCACTTATGCTATATCGTTGAAAAGCTCTCAATGAGGGCTTATTAATGAGAATCCAAATATTTTTGATTTTGGGCTTTTTGGACTCTTTTGGTTCACTCGATTGCAATCAAAATGGGAGGTACACAACTAGATTTTACAACAGTGATAAATCCAAAATTTCCTACGGCTAATCGTTTTTCGGTTATGCGAAATACATACGTACAGACATCACATCAAACTATTTAAAATGTATTCAGGGATGGTCAAAATGGATATTTCCGTTGAAATCTGAAAACCGAAATTTTTCGCGATCAAAATACTTCCTTTACTTCGTACAAGGAAGTAATAAGTAAATTTATAATATTTTGTCAGTTTATTTTCTTATTTATTAATATAAAATATTTTGTACAATCGAGTATCAACCATAACGGTCAAGGTTTAACTATGTTCAAACGGCATCGTTATATAAGATATTTTTGTTCTACTTGTTTTGCTTTTGATTACCTGTGTTATTATTATAAACTCTTATTCTCTTTCTCTTATGTAATTTATTAAAATTTCTAGGGAATATTCGCTTTTATTTATTTATTTTTCGACGAAAATAGTATATTGTTTCAAATTAAATTTGATTTATTTATTTAATATGGTGAAATATGAAATTTGTGCGCAGTTTTCTTTAATTTTTATAATTCAAGTTCTTTAAAAGTCACGTGACATTTGCGAATGACTATCAATGTTATTTATTTGTAGTTTATAAATGCTGCGTGTAATTATTAATTTTAAATTAGTTCATTTGTAATTATAATATGAACATATGTTACAACGAGTAACCTTGTTCATAGTGTTTCTTTACTGGTTACCGATATTTCTTTGTACGTTGACCATTTGTTGAATTTACTTAACCTTATCTATTGACTAAGAAGTTAATAAAAAATGAAATTTTATTATAACTAAAGAAATAAAAATATTTTTTAAAAGCCTTCTGACAGGTCTAAATTATTTTTAATTGTTTTAAAATTTGAAGGATTAAACGAAAGTAATTTTGGATTGTACACATTGTAATATATATATGCCAATCTCACTGACGCACTTCCAGTTGATCTCTTCGCACTACATGCAAAGCTTTCTCTGAGTTCTTCCACAGCAGCTTCAGAGACACATGGGTGTCCTGGTGATTTTTTAGAAATCACTAGGACGCTCAGGTGATGAAACAACCTGTCCTAACGAAAGTTTGGTACCAACAGTAAATTGTATGCCTAATAGGAGACTCCCTACTATAATCTCGACGAAAATGACTCTGAACTTCAGTTGCTGACTGCAAATGGTGAAATCAAAACACACAGCGAACATGTTCCGCTCCAGTAAATCTATCCATTTTTAACAACACTGGTGACAGCTGATGGCCGAATTCGGTACTAATGAACTAATCAGTCATATCTTGATATGTTTTCCTATGAAATGAAACCTCAACCGAATCTGTAGGTTATTAAATACATTTTTATATCCATTTGAAGTTGTGAAGTCCCTTTGGAATTACCTGGTATTATAAAAACAGGTATTAAAATTAAATGTTTTATTTTGTTTACACGTAATTAATAAAAAATAATAACATTTTTTAATTTAAATATGAATAGAAAAAACAAATAGATAATTTAAAAAAGTAACAAATCTACCAAGAAAACGTGGATTTACAAAACTGACAAGGCACCTGACAATTTTGAAATTATTATCTATTAAATAAATAAAATAACAGAAGAGATTAAAGTAGTAAACAAAAAATATGTCTTCTTTATTCTCTTAAAAATACAACATATTAATGAAACCATTAGGAAATAAAAGCGAAATATATTCATATAGACCTGTTAACATCTAAAAGCAAACGGTATTACGTGAATTATAGTATGTGAAAAAATAAAACTGGAATGTATCCAGAAACCTAAATGCAGACAATTTACATTTGCTGCGGAAAAAACTAACATATCTCTCCTCACTTGGATAAATTCCAAATAAAAATGTTTAATAAAACAGAAAAATATTTAATATCGATATTTTCGTGTGTATTTACACAAAATAAATAATTATGTAAAAAACTATAAATATGTTTTATATGTTACAACACATATTTGTTAGAAACCTGTTTCCTATTTACGTTTTATTATTGGATGATTTCATTACAGCGTATCATACGACAATAAATATAAAGCACGGATATTAATATTTTTTTTCATTTGACAGTAAGTGGGTACATTATTAAATATATTCTTGACAAATACTATATAAATCTGCTGCAGTAGTAATACAGCTATAGCTGGAAAATAAAACAAAAAACCAGTTCAGCGTAATTTTATTGAAAAGAATTTATAAAAATATATTAAGGTATTGAAAATACTTGTATTTTTTTAAAGAACACGAATAATAAAAGTAAGTGTAAATAGATGTAATATTTTTAAGTTAATATGTTTGAAAAACTTAAAAATTGTATGAAGAGATCTCATTCCCATTTTTTTAAGGTTTTAATTAGATACGACTACAACTGACTTTATATTGTAAAGATAAACACGTAAATTTAATTAGTAACTTCCAGGATATGAAATGAGCTCCATTTTGAATAAATTTGAATTATTACACGACTACCTAATAAGGAGTGTAATGTATTTAGGGTGTATACTCGTATATGTATGTATTTTGCATTTGACCGTGGCAGCACAACGGATGAACCGATTTAGATGTTTGACCCCATGTTGGAATTCTTACGTTACCCGGGAATTTCGTAGGCTCTCTCTCTCTCTCTCTCTCTCTCTCTCTCTATATATATATATATATATATATATATATATATATATATATATATTGTGACCTGAATCTTAACTGTATGATTCGAACTTGAATCAATCGAATGAATAATATTACAAAAGTAATAGAATTAAATTTAAGTAGAATAATATTAAATAAATTTAAAAAAAATATGTATAGTAATAATGGGCTTCTCGAGGGGACTGCGTGTGAGGTTAAAGTGGTGATGCGAGCACCTCGTGCGAGGCTAAACCAATCATCACCATCAACTGGTATCAAACGGGGTGCCCCTGGAGTGCTGTTTAGGGAGGCACAGTAGGTGCTCTTATATCTCTGCAAAAATCGTCTGATTTTCAAAATTTAAACGAGGTATTTGTTAGTATATTGAAGGCTAACTTTTTCATGCATCAGTTACACTCTCGATCTAACAGATCACGGTTATTCGAAATTTTGTTATATTTTCGCAACCGATCTTCTGACTTTCAATAATCAAACTGGGTATTTGCTAGTATAATACAAAATCACGATGGAACCAAAGCAAAACAAAAATTAACTGATATACTCAGAAATGAGTATTATCTTATTTAACGCTACTTAGCATACAACGGCTGAACCGTTTAGATGTATGACTCCTCGTTGGAATCCTTATATTACCTGGAGTGTTATAGGTTACTATTTAAATATATATGTATATATGTACATTTTTATGTATATGTATGTTTAAATAAATTTTTTTTAAATTTGAAAAAGACATTACAATACATACAAAATTGTCACCCGCACGCTCTTTAATTATCCTATATTAAAGAGCAATGTTTTTTTAATTTTTAATATTTATCTCTTGTATTGGAATTAAGAATGAATTTATTGTTTCCTCAATTGCGGTTTCCTGCAGTGGTATAGCAAAAATTGACCTATGCGGGTGTGTAACGATATACATAAAATTGCGGGTATTTGAGCTATGTGGGTATACATATGTATATCATTTACTGTACAATATTATATACGAGTATGTATATATATATAATATTTTATTATATAATTGTAACAGATTTGAATATTTTTTTAGCGAAATCTAGGGAAAAGAATACATACAAGATGTGTTACAAGTAGAGTTATCCTATACAAATGATTTTTGTAGAAATGATGTTGAAATACCATATCTCATGAAATTCATTATTCTAAAAGTTAACGTTTTAATCATCATTAGGGTCTTGTAAGTATTGAACTCCTATTGTTTTTTACTTCCATTGTTCTCGACATTCTGCCTGTCTGTTTGTCCGTCCGTCGCAATAGATGTTTCTTAAATTATACGCGTTTAATAGGTAAAATGTAAAATTCATGTCTTCTGTATTAAGTAAGTGGCCTTAATGTAAAATGTACCGATAATTCTTTTCCTTTTAGGGGTTTCACCTCGAAAGTAAGACGGGGAGACTTTTTTCACATTCAGACGTCGGGGGTATTGAAGGGAATTTTTCACTTTTAAAATCTAGATTATTTAATATAAGATTAGTAGAAGAATTTTAATTAGTAAAGGAATTTTCTTCATCCATATCTAATTGACAAGACCAAAAACTCAAAAATATTCTTTAATTATTCACAGAAATATTTATTTCTTCATTGACACTTTTAAGAGAAATAAAGTGAATCTATATTTTTTTATAAATACCTAATTCCCTGCTCTTGATTTAAAAAATTCGGTCAGATATTTTTACTTATTTATTTAACATCAATAAATATTTAGTATTACATTTTTTTTAGGTATTATGTAATGCTTAAAAATAAGTATTTGAGAATTTAATATAATTTGCTTTGCGTTTTATTTGTTTCTGTATCTTTAGGATTCTTCGTACTAAAAAAAAATTGTAAATTTTTTTACTTCTAGTTTCATTGAAAAGTAAATAGATTTATCTCAAGAATTAGTTGTTGTATATTAAAACTAATACATGTAATTTTATGATTGTAAATTAATTGTTTTTTCTTTTTTTTCAAAATATAGCATTGTCTCCCATGAAGAAAGGGAGAAACTTTCAGGACATGTTCTACTAGTGAAAATAATGAAAAAAGTTCATATATACATAGGTTTTGAATTTTTTTTTTCGAGTTACGGTTAGCGAGTCACCCGGATTTCAGCTCTTCTAATAAAGATAATCCCTACTGAAATTATTGGGACCGAAATAAAGGTGTAAAGTCCGTGTGTTTATTTTATGGATTTTGCTGGGAAATAGGGTAAAACAGGTCCCAGAACTGTAGCTCCATTAGTTTTTATGATATCCGACGTAAAACACAAAATTCGGTTTAGAAAAACAAGTTTTTTTGTTAGTTTTGTAGTACAACAGCTTTGTTAAATGACTAACAAATGCGGAAAATTTGTAGATAATTTAATTCTGTGGAAATTAATGTAAGTACAGCCAATAAAATGTAAATAAAAACTTTCAAAAATCAGCTTTTTATTGAAGCAAAACAGATGAAAGTAGTCAAATGTTTTCTGTACCTAATAAACATTATTCTTAATATATCAAAACAAAAATAAAATACTTGAAATGATAATTGGTAACAGAATAACAAATCTCAGTTTCAGTAATTACTCGAAATTTCCTCCTTCACAATGTAGTCAGCACTCTGCCCTACGTAAAATATTTCCGGCAGCTTTCAGTTTTCTATCTTGATCGTTTCGCCTTGTACTAGTCACTAAGCTACGTTGATTATGCTGAATCACACGTTGTTCATCATTAAGATTATGATTTACTTGTTGTTCAAACGAAAACTAACACGTTGAAAGTGACACTTTCGTTGGTAAATGCTGATACACTGAAGAATGCTTAAAAAATATTTATAAGGTACAGAAAAAAATAATACAATTTTTCTGTCTTTTTCATCTGTTCTACTTTAATAAAAAATCGATTTTTAATAGTTTATATTTACTTTTTTATCGGCTGTATTTAGATTAATTTTCTCATAATTAAAATCTCTATAAGTTTTGTTACAAAATATTCCGCATTTATTAGTCATTTAACAAAGTTATTGTACTACAAACCTAAAAAAAAAAACGAATTTTGTGTTTTATGTCGGATGTTTCAAAAACTACTGGTGTTACAGTTCTAGGACCAGTTTTATCTTATTTACCAGCTAAAATTACATAAGAAACCACCAACTTTACTCATTAATTTTATCCCAAAAATTACAGTAGGGCTTCTTTTTATTAGAAGAGCTGAATTCCGGGCGAAATGTTTCGCTAGACGCAACTCGAAAATAAAGCGTTTCCTAGACCCATGTTTGTATGAACTATTTTCATTATTTTCCCCAGTGGAATAATGTCCTGAAAGTTTCAGCGTTTCTCCGTGGGACACTCTGTATATAACCAGGCAAGAAGTAATATCACAAAATACTATATTTTTGGCTGTTAAAAAACCTAATTTTTTCATATTTTTTGTTTCAGGTGAGTGATGTTTTCGTACTTAAATATCTGCTGAAGTAAAATGTGTGAACATTTGATATTCGAAAAAAATATAAGTATAAATTATAAATGAGCGTCTTATTAGATCTGTTTTTGAGATTGTTATTGGCCACAATTTTTGTTGCTTTAATTTTGCAATGAAGCAATTTAATTAAGGTAAGTATGCATTTTTGATAAATTATTAAAAATATATTTTATTGAAACCACTCAAAAGAAAAAATTAGAACATTAATAAATAAGTAAC
The DNA here is from genome assembly GCF_047948215.1 of Lycorma delicatula. NCBI lineage: Eukaryota > Metazoa > Arthropoda > Insecta > Hemiptera > Fulgoridae > Lycorma > Lycorma delicatula. The sequence continues at coordinate 44,991,943 of NC_134459.1, forward strand.
CTTCCGTTCACTTCTTTACGTTGGCTTAGTGCGGCTAGTCCTTTTTTAATGTCTGATTATTTTGAAAAATTTCAAATATTATTTTGGTGTTTTTTTTTTTTTTTTAAAAACTTGTTTCGTGTAATTTTTATTAATTGTTATTTATATAGAACTTTACGAGTTTGATAACTGCAAGCAAATTTTCATAAAATTATTGCACAATAATTTATATTTTCTGCCAATTTTAAAAACTAAATTTATCAAAATCAATTTGATAAAACTTTAATGTCTTTATTGTTATACAGAATACTAAATTTTGGCTCATTTTAAGGATTTCAGGAAAATTTTGTTAAATGATTCGAAAAAAGAATAGTGTTTTTTTCCGTTTCAAACGATTAAAATTATGGGCTTTCTTTGAGTAATATTTATCAGAAGCATATGTTTCGTTAAGTTTCTATTAAGGGACGTTCATGTCAATCCGGGACTTATGTTAGACTACAGTATAAATGGGAATTCCTGTGCTTTCTGTTGATTATACGCATAAGATACAAGTGTCAAATATTACCGCATGGCGCGCTGGCGTGAAACATCGTTAAACAACAATAACAGTCAGTCGTAAAGAACATGGCGGCCAACGTAGTGAATGGATATATGTGGAACAAGGCGTTATAATGAAATTTCTCGTGAATGAAGGCATTAAACTCGGTGAGATTTATTCTCGACTCCTTGCACATTACGGTGATGAGACTCTTAGTCGCAGTAAAACATTTGAGTATTGCAAACGTTTTGTGAGTGACGATCCCGGTCGAGGTGTTTCAGAGCCAGCAAAGTTATGCCCTCAGTTTTTGGGATAATATTAAGTATATTACTGCAAAGTTCTTCAACATGTACACAGTGCTCTCAAGAAAAAACGACGTGGTGCGATCACTAAAGGCGTTCCGTTCTGTTTCTGTAGTGTAATGCATGACCACGTACAGCCAACCGCACGTCATGCATGCTACAAGATCTTGGTCGGGAGTTATTGCCATACCCCCCCCCCCCGTACATCATAACCTCCGTAGGGGAAGACGACATCCACCTTGTGACGATTCCGGTCGGTACACCACGACCTCCCCACCGTTCATAACCCTGGTAGGCTTTAATGGAGGTTGTCTTTTTGACCCTCTAACTGATTACATCTTTCATTCATCAGCCAGGCCCCAGTTGGGATACCACCGATTTAAATGCCTTGCTAGACGCCTTTTTCTTCACTGTAGGCCTGTGAACTAGCTAACCGAGTTCGCGGAAGCACAAACCCCGCGCCTAGTTCTATATTTTAAACAAGCTATGAGTGACTGTAAATGTCTCATAATATACGAATCTATTTCAGTAATAATTATACACACCACAAGAAATGTTGATCGCAACAACGAAATTTAGACCTAGTTCCCTTAGTGAACTCAAATTGGTCAATTCTAAGCCTTTAATTCAATTGCAACTTCGAACTCTGGTCTAGTCACCCAGGGAGAAAAGGACGGGGACCACTCGGCTCCATCGCAGAGTCCCGCGTGGCATTTACTTCATCACGTAAAAACTACTTTCATCAAGATTGTGCTTCACTTCTCGGCTGCATGGACAACCATGCTCTCGGTAATGCAGTCGACCATCCCGTCACAGCGATACTGTTACTCATTCATAAACCACTCTCGTCGAGACGGCGCTACACCTCACGGCTGCATATATAACCCACGTACATATATGAACCTCGCTTTTAGTGATTTTCACCTGTTCGGGCTCTTGAAATTGTTATTTTTTTCTGTTTCGCCTCCGGACCCTCCATAAGGTATTACTTCAGAGGATGATATGTATGAATTGAGGCTTGTACAGTCTCAGGTCGACCATTTCTGAGATGTGTGGTTAATAGAAACCCAGCCACCAAAGAACACTGGTACCCACGATCTAGTATTCAAATCCATATAACACAGTAACTGCCTTTACTAGGATTTGAACGTTGAAACTCTCGACTTCGAAATCAACTGATTTGAGAAGACGCGTTCACCACTAGACTAACCCGGTAGATATGTTCTGAATTTATTAAAAATTGATTACTTCGGATTGACCTGAACGCCCGTCGTACAATTTTAATTAAAAAAATAAAATATCAGTCAACAGAATTGCCTCTTGTGTGCATAAGGATTTAATTGAGAGGAAGACAATTCAAAACCGGCTGGATTACTTTTTCTTTTTTTTTTAAGTTAATTGTACAACGGGCTAAAATTCTGTTATTAGTTTCTAATTAAAAAAACATCTCGTCTTATCGATTCAACTAATGTAATAGGATACAAAAAAAATGTAATGTAATAAATCGATCTCTACACTAATATAAGTACCTGCGAACCCCTTTTTTTATTTTTTCTGTTTAGCCTCCAAAACCACCGTAAGGTATTAATTCAGAGAATAAATGAGGATGATATGTATGAATGTAAATGTAGTGTAGTCTTGTACAGTCTAAAGTCTACCATTCCTGAGATTTGTAGTTAATTGAAACCCAACCACCAAAGAACACCGATATCCACGATTTAGTATTCAAATCCGTATAAAAGTAATTTCCTTTACTAGGAATTGAACCTTAGAACTCTTGACTTCGAAATCAGCTGATTTGATAACGAGTTTAAACACTAGGCCAACCCGGTGGGATACCTGCGAACTCTGAATCAACTTATCTGGTAAAGTTTTATGGAGGATATCAGAAAATCAAACGAATGAAACGGCCGATCATAAATTGCTGGATTCTAAATTTAATATTAAAAAAAAAAAAAAAGGTAATTTATGTTTAACATTTATTTATTTTTTGGTGGTATTAAGATTGTTAGACCTTATCTGTAATTAGTAATCGTCATCGAATTGTTTTCCATCACAGATAATTAGTTTCGATGTTATTATCCTTTTGCTTTAAGTGTTTTTCCGTGCTTCCGTATTTGTACTGGTATAATGTAACAATTACTTCATAAATTGTAATTGTATTTGAAATAATAATAGATAGCTCATTAATTATTTTTCATTAATTAATATTATATTAATGAAACGCTAGATTAAATAGATATGGGTAATTACATATTGTATTAGGTAAGTTAATTCATAGTCCTTTTACCTGTTGACGCAAGAGAGTGGTTTTTCTGATTATCTGATATGAGCCTTTGAATACGTTGGATTATAAGAAATAGTGTTCCTATTAAATAAAATTTAATATTATTATTACTATTTGATTCTTAACACTCTCACTACGTTACGAATTTAATTTAAACAGAACCTTTTATACAATTCAAATGACATTATACAAGGAAGATAATTTAACGAATTATGAAAAGTGTAAGGTAGAGAAGAGAGATAAAAAAAAAGTAATATAGATTTGGTGTTAATTGAACTTCAAATGAATAGAGACCAATGTAAATTTAATCAAATATAAAAATTAAATTAAAATTACCTTTCACTTTTTCTGATATGTTGTCTATATATAATCCTATAGAATAAAAAAAAAAAAAAAAAATGTTATCTTTGCTAACGTATTTGGTGTGGATAATATTCTATTATTACGTCTTACCTTAGGTTATATACGGTATCAATAATTTTATTACATTTTTTACACTTAGTAAATTTAATCTCTGTTTATTAATATTACAGTAGTAACAAATCGCCTTTAAGTAAATTAATCCAACTGTGATGTATAGTTGTTGATTAGTTCGTATAAAATAATACACTTATGTAATAGAAATTTGTTGTCTGACTAAGCCAATTTTTTAATTGTGTCTTATGAGAATTAAATGCGATATTTATATAATCGTAAAATTATTTTAAAATAATTTTTTTTCTCACTTAGCATATTTCTCACATATAAAAAAAAACCTATGATTATTTGTTTTATTTTAATTTTGCTAGACTTAAGTTCTTATTACTTGACCTGCTGAGGTACGTGTTTAAAAAATTTTCTCGCATTAGGATTTTAAAATTAGCCAGTAATTTATTACGAACGCCATACCAGTATTTTTCTAAAATCCACCAGAATTTTAGAACATATAAAATATTTTGGTATACAATTAGCTTGTTTTTGCAGTAAAAAGAAAATAATAAAAAAAAATGTTTATTTGCATCACTGTATTCTATGAAAACGGTTTATAGTATTATTTTATAAAGTTTTATTACAAAAAATTTGAAGTTCTAAAAATTGAAAGCTCTTTTAACATAATACATAATTCCATCGCGAATTATTTTCAGTTTTTTAAATTTTATTTTATGGTAATTTTTTCTCAGTATGATTGATTAATGCTATAAAATACAAAAAATTCGTACAAAAATTTATTTATTTCCAATATTTCAATAACAAAATGCATACCGTAAAAAAAATAAAAACATTCTTTGCTCCATATTCTTAACTTATTGGAATTTTTTTGCACATTGGCACGAAGCCAGTGCGTAAACTTGAGTTTAATGAGATATTAATGGGCTTCTTACAAAATTAGATAATTTATTGAAATAAAATAACAATACAAAAAATTAACTGACCGGGTTAGTCTAGTGGTAAACTCGTCGTCCTAAATCAGCTGATTTCGAAATCGAAGTTCTGAGGTTTGAAAGACCTAATAAAGGTAGTTGCCTTTATTCGGATTTGAATATTAGATTGTGCATCCCGGTATTCTTTGGTGGTTGGATTTCAACTAACCACACGTCTCAGGAATGGTCGGCCTGAGTTTGTTCGGGATTACACATTTACCGGTACAGTTACATTACACTGATAAGTACTTGACTCTTTAATTGTTGATGCGACTATAAATAAAATTATTAAAAAAAAGTACACCAAATTTTTCATTTTAAATCGGCAATAAAGTGATTCATCTCTTAAATCACGTTATTGTGAGTTTATAATTAAATATTTGATTCCCCAGGTTTCCTTTAAAGGAAATTATTTTTTTTAAAAAAGAGGTAAAATTATATAATAAAATAAAGTTTCCATAACTTTTGAATTTCCTGAATAATTTTGAGCTGTATCTTTAAATTGAAAGTTATGAATTTTTTGCGGGACAACTGTATCAGTAAACCGTATTATTATTGTTTTTTTTTTGTTTGTTTTTTATTAATATTATTATTTGGAAAACATGAAAATATTTTCCTAGCAATAAATTATGAAAATTTTTTTCGAATCATATGGCTGAGTAGAGAATTTATACAAAGTAAAAAGGATCTTCCTAGTAATAGAAGAACGTTCTGTTTAACCAACAATGGATTCTGTTCTCTTAAAAATTCGCAAGTAAAACAACGATGCGCAGAATATCCACTTTTGCGGACTCACGTCTGGGGTAAACGACGGAAATACATGTGCCCTATGGTGTTGTATTATGTCACGTGGTATTCGATTCGCCCTGATTGATTATTTATTTAACACAGCAGTCCTCTAACGGTCTCTTGAGTGTAGAAAATCTCTCACCGGCAGTACAAAACCTGCGGAATGCGAATGCTGGTTGTCGCTTGGTTGAACATTGACTATCAACCTTAAATAAATTTACAATTTATTACCTAAATCATCCGTCCGATTAAAAATATTTATATTACAAATATTTTTAATTAAAATGAAAAAATGATTCTTCTGGCTCCAAAAAAATAGAATTTAAATCTTATATAATTAGCCCAAAAATCTCATCATCGATTCGATTAATCGATGTAGACGGCCGAATAACAGTACGGTACATCACCCATTACCAATTATTGTGTCATTCAATTAATTCATAAACAATTCCTCTTGCTACTCATATTGTTGTTGTGGGTCGTGACAATATTTTGTGCTGTTTGCTCAGAATTTACATAGATACCGTTCAAATGTCCAGCACGCTCTCAACATCCTCGCCTGGGAGAAACATATAAATGAACTTTCCCCATTCAAGTGGTCCTCGACGCCGAAACAAACGGATTTTTATCGGAGTTGGACATGGTTCACGGCTCGTCGATAGTTACACTTACAACCGCATTCAGTAGCGATATTATCACCCGACTCTAGCCTCATCACCATGCAATGGGCAAATGGTCATAATGACCTGACCTGATTCAGAGTAATAGCTTCGCGGTATGCCAGTATGACCGTTGTGATGAGGAGTGGAGTAAAGGATACTATTCTCAAAATCAGGTTGAAAGTCTGAGATGACTCGAGCAGCACATAGTCTGTTCCCGATTTGCGAGAGCGACCTTCATCCCTGCGATAAGGGCCATCACTAGACCCACTAGTCCAAGCCTCAATACCCTGATCGCTTTGATGTTATCTTCACATTACTAAACGGTAACAGCCGCTCTTGGCTGTTAACCTTTACACTTAGGTCAGTTTACAGATCGACAGCCAACACTTATACTCTTTAATTATATTTTTAAGATAATTATTTTTGCTCTGGATTAATGTTATTGTCTACTTATCGTTAATAAAGTCGTGATTACTGATAGCAATATTAATCGGATAGAAAAAAAATCTAATAAGTAAGTGAAATACGTATTATCCTTTAATCAAACCGATAACTGCGAATCTATGCCTGTGTTGTGAATGAAAAATTCTCATTTCACGGAGAGAAAACTATTCAACGGCAGGTACTTTTGAATAATGTATGTTGTTCAGAACCTATTACACGGAACTGCCGATGACGTAAACGATCTGAAATAGATCGTTTGTTCCCATTCTTTTGTTCCACATAACCTATAAAAATAGTGAAGTTCTAGTCGTATATGTGATTCGGATAAGGGGAAAAGAAAAAAATAGTACCGGAACGTATAGGTAAAATGCACGGTTAGATTCGAATCTATCTGTAGTGGAAGGGGGTTGGTTGATAGATTCATGATGACCCATCACGAAAGCAGCAGGACTGACATCAATATATTGACCGACTGGGGTTACGTATAAAAATACTAACTCCATGTCGTACAAGTAGTAATATTGAATAGAAATCACCCTATATTGTAAAGTTGTGTGATAATACATAAAATGAAAATGATAAGGGACTCTTGAAGTTACATTAAATTAACATAAATAGATTTAATATTTAGGTAAGCGTTCAAACTTTAATGAAAATAAACAGTTAACCAAGTTTGTTTAAATTGTCAGTTTTTATTATGCTTATTGTAATAAAATTAAAATAAATTATCAAATTAATATATTAACCAACACAGTTGACTCTCGATAACTTGAATAATTTGATTTCGAAGGGAACAAGAAATTACTTCTAGTTATGAATACTTCGATTAGAGTAGTAAATAAGCAAACTTCGAAATACAGATGTAAAATATTTTGTGCTAAAACAACTTAAAATATTTATTAATAAAACAACTTTAAATGTTTATTAATAAATATTATTGTGTGAAAAATAGCTTATCTAAAAATATGTTTAAGTTAATTGAAATAAAGAATAAACTTGGTTATGTTATTATCGATATATGTTGTTTTGACTTGTGTTAAACAATAAACACAGTAATGTACGGTATTAACGTGCGAAAAAGTCTGTAATTTTTTTTTTCGAAGAAAAGAAGCCGTTAACAAGCCAAACATGATGACAAGAACAAGCTACACTGCCGGTTGTCAGGAAAAACCCGACAAGTTAAAATATGCTTGTTTACCAGAATTCAAGTTAGCCAGACTCCACGGCAAGAACTTCGAGATATTGACAAACAGTGATTACGCTGATTTAGGTTTCGATGTAGTCATGGTTTTACGAGTTAAACAGATAATCATTCGATCACTTCGACTTATAGAGATTCAATTTTCAATAGTAATCTTTTTGAGTTATTCACGGTCTTTTTTCGAGTAAGGCAAACGAAAAAAATACATGTATCAAGAATTTCGAGTTATCAAGGTTCGTTTAATCACTTGTATATTAGCCTATTAGTGTATTAATAAGTTATCAAATTTTGAATAGAAAATTTTATTTTATAGTAAGTGTTTTTTAAAGATTTTTCAATCATAATGTTATAAACGTTCTATAACATTATAAATTGTAGTATATATAAAATAAATAAATAAAAATAAAATATAATAAAAATTCAACAAAACGAAAACAAAATACAGTATGGTCGCAAGTACTAGTAGTCGAACTATATATTCTACGAATAACGCGCGTGGGGCCGGGGCCGTATGTTTTAATACTGATAAGGTAATTTATCAGTTATGTCAAATTAATTTAAGTTACTATCAAATATATTTATTGCAATATAATAAAATACTAACAAATTAATTTTATTTTCCATAATTTTGTTCAGATCTGTCTTGAAATGAATGGATATTAACGGTAATAAATGCGTATATATACGAGATGCACGAGAAATAAAACAAGATGCTGGTGTTCTTTGGTGATTGGGTTTTGGTTAACTACACATCTCAGGAATGGTCGACATTTTTTTTTCATGTTTAGCCTCCGGGAATCACCGTCAGGTATTAAGTCAGAGGATGATATGTATCAGTGTAAGTGAAGTGTAGTCTTGTACAATCTCAGGTCGACCATTTCTGAGATGTGTGGTTAATTGAAACCCAACCACCAAAAAACACCGGTGTCCGTGATCTAGTATTCAAATCCGTATAGAAGTAACTCCCTTTACTAGTACCTGAACGTTGGAACTCTCGACTTCGAAATATGATGATTTGTGAAGACTCGTTCACCACTAGACCAACCCGATAGATTAAGAATGGTCGACGTGAGACTGTTCAAAACTACATTTTATGTACATTCATACGTATCATCCTTATTCATCTTCTGAAGCAATACATTACGATAGTTCCGGAGGTTAAGAAAGAAAAACGTTATCGGTCAAAAACCGAACAGAAACTTGTAAGAAAAAAGATTGCCGTAAGGAGATAGAACGTCTGTATAAAAATAACCCTCCAAAAAAGAATATTCATAAAAAAAAAATCGTTACAAATTTCATGTACGTGCTAGTTTATTATTTAGGGTATCTTAATATAAACCAAAATGAAAACCATAAAATTACAAAAATTATTTTCGTTTTTTATTTTATACAATAGAACAGCAAAGCCTTGGTATATCGCACAATAGCAAGTTACAAGTGATACAAATTATATTAATTAATATTAATGTTTTTTTATGATAATAATCATCCGCACAAAATTTATTTAATATGTACGAGTATGATGTGAATTTGCCTGAAGCAAAACTATTATGAACTAGAAAACTTTTACATAAAATTATAAGGTGAATACTTCTATAATTAATGCAATTATAAATTTAACAAAATATAATAATAGTATTTTTGTTAAATTATATCTCTCTGTACAAAATGATTACAAATGAAATATATACTTTCGATAGCTTATAAAAAATTAAACTGGTGTGTGAATAAATTAAATGATACGGTTTTACAGGGAATTTTTCTAAAGTTTATGTTGGAATATCTGCTCTGCTGCTGATGTCAGTGATTGATGTGTTATGTTATCAGTATAACAAAATGGCCGCTCTTAGTAAAGGCAGTTATTTTTATACGGTTTTGAAAACGGATACGGGGTGTTCTTTGGTGGTTGGGTTTCAGTTAATCACAAATCTCAGGAATGGTCGAACTGAGACTGTACAAGACTACACTTCATCTACACTCATACATATCCTTATCTCTGAAGTAATACCTTAACGGTAATTCCCGGAGGCTAAATAAGAAAAAAAAGAAAGAAAGATGGCCGCTACTGCAGTAGAGAAAACTTTTTGTGTGCTCGAATTAACCAAAACAAACTTTTTTGCTGTTGTGCAGGGACGTTTCAGAACAAAATATGATAATCACCACCAACAAGAAACTCTACGACTGGAATAAACAGTTTCAAAATGCAGAATGTCTGTGTAAAAAGAAAAGTGCTAGAAGACCTCCTGTTTCAGAAGAACAAATCAATCGTGTGCTTGATGTGTATCAACGTAACCCAGGCGAATCGACTAGATCAGCAAGTTTAGGCCGTGCAAGCGAGGAAAACATGGTGTTTAAGCATTGGTCACCACTTAGTCCAGACTTGGTACTACTTTTTATGGGGTTGTGTAAAAGACAAAGTTTTTGTACCACTCCTTCCTGTTGATATCGACGATTAAAACAACTCATCACAAATGCTGTTGGTACCATTGGCCGGCATATGCTTGCACGTGTTTGGGACGAATTCGACTACCGTGTTGATATCTGCTTTGTTACAAACTGGGCACACATTGAATATTTATCAATAAAAAATTATAAACAATTCTTCTGTATAATCATGTACGTAATCATCTCAATAATTAAAAAATAAATTTTTAATAAGCTATCGAAAGAGTTATGTTTCATTTCTAATCACTCTTTATATTGTTACTCTAACAATTATTAGAGTTTTCGCTTTCAAGATTGAAAGTAGAAATTCTGATCATTATATGAAAGTATACACTATTTTATATGTACAGATATTTATATATATATATATTTATTGAATTTTCATTCTTCTTATTCTGAATGTCAAAATTTAAACGATTTTTGTTTTTCGTACATAAGCGTAATTTTTTTTAAATTTTTTGTTTATAGTTATATTAATGCAATTTACTATAATTATTGTACCGTTAAAAAATAATTAATATAATTTTGGAAAGCTTTTAGCGATTGACTTGGATTTTCATAACGTATTTATTTTTATTTTTTTTTGAAATATTTATCTTTAGTCGTTAGGCATAAATTATGGAAAACGGATTCTGGAATTTATTAGTAGCTGTACGGTTTTGTATCAGATTACGAATTAAATGTAATTAACAATCGTCCTTTAATTTTGGGCTGTTAATTCAGAATGAATATTTGGATAAATAAATGAGCAGCCTATTTTAAAGGGAAAAGTTTTAATGTACTTATTGTTTGCTGTTTTGTCGTATTGCAATTTAATTAACATTTATTCATATTACTTTAATTAAATAAGTATTTAACCTTACTTAAATCATATGAAATATTTATAAAGGTCATTGCTTTTATTGTAATGTATTTAATGTAAAGATTAAGTCGGAAGGAAAATAAATTTATAAGTTTTCTTAATGTTACATTTCTTTCGCTTTTTTAAAATAGTATTTACATAAAGTAATATTATTTATTAAGTTTTACCAGTACAGTATTTTCTTAACTTTTTAACTAAAGAAAAAAAAATCGTTTTTACATTTTCTTTAATAATTTTTTCTATCCATATTTATGAGATAAACGTTATGAGATTTTCTTTATGGAGATTATCTCTAACACTTTTATATAACTTTTACGTAACAGATTTGACTGTTTTTTTTTTTCTTGAGCTAATGGATTGCATTTATATTTTATTTATTTTCGATTACAGAAACCTTTGTTGTGTATTCCCTTTGTTTTTACGTTTAATAATAATTTTAAAAATCCGACAGGATAAAAACAAATAATAATAGATTTTTCTCATATTTTACAACAAAAAAAATATTTCTTACAAGATTGCGTTGTAACAAAAACAATTCTTCCTAATTTAAAATTAAAGAAACACAGTTAGGATGTTCAATTTAAAAGAGGCACCGTCACTTAGTTTAATGTATGAATCAACTATTATTAGCAAACACTTATATAATAATTTACAGAAGGTGTTGAAAGTTATGTCTACTCACTACTATGCACTTGTCAACGTGTCAACACGTTGAACATGTTCCTGACTACTCTTGTTAGCGTTACCCTGTTTATTTATTGGATGGTATTGGTAATGTTTGCAATTCCTGCAGGTTGTGTGGATTGCTCTTATATACAATTTCCTTTAATTAACCTGACAGAAAGTCTGAAATAGTCAGATCAGGGGATCTTGGTGGCCATAATCCTTCAAAAATGACTCTTCTACAAAAAAATCTATTAGCCTCATCATAGTAAAACGAGCTGTATGACAAATGGGGGTGTCCTGTTGCAATCAGCAGTCACGCTCATCGTCTTGCATTAAGGCTAAGAACTGTTGGATAATTTCTTAGTAGACGGGAGCATCTACAGTTTTTTCAACAAAAAAAACAAGGGTTCTATTATTCACCGACATGAAACCGCACCATAAACCTATTTGTTCGTGGGCGTAGGGGAGTTTCAAACAAAGTGTTAGGGTTTTCAGTATCCCAGGTCCAGTAATTCTGACTGATTACATACCACGAAAGTAACACCCCGCTTCATCTTTAAAAAAACACTTGATTTAAAACGCCACTGTTACCAGCAATAAAGTTCTTCAACCGTTGACAATAATGGACTCTTCTACCATAATCAGCATTAGCAAATGGAATACCTACATTCGATACGGATAACATTTGAGCATCCTCTTCACTGCAGTGCGGGCTGAATCTAGTAAAATGTTCTTTTCCTGTCTTAGTCACCGCAAAGATTTATGAGATCTTATAACTGTCACTTTAATATTCTGTACGACCTGTGTCGGGCACATTTCTGGTCTAACGCCGTATCACGAAATTTTTTAACTAACTTCTGAATAACGCTTTTCACTGGTGCTACCTTTTCAAATTTCTTCTCCCTGAAATTTTGCCGAAACGCAACATGAGATTTTGTCTTTAAATATATTTCCATCACGATTACACGTTCTTCAACAGGTAACCGCATTTTAATAAACAACAACACAGGATTACGCAACCTTGTTTAAAAGCCACTGCTCGACACTGATTGGTAATACTCAAATGTACAAGTACTAAAGTCCTCCCCATTCCAGCTCCAGTCGTACCAACATCTTCCACATTATTTTACCCATCTCGCCAATATATGCATTTTAACGACAATATATGTATTTGGCATAAACTATTGAGAGATGGAGCCTCTTTTAAGTTGAACTCTATTACGAGTTTTTGATGGTAAAAGAATAAGAACTAGGTTCTCCCGAGGAAATTTTTTATAGGAGTTATCAACTTAACAAATGTGAAATTGGAATTATTATATAATTGAATCGTTTATGCTGGGTGCTGCTGTATTTATATGTCGGTTTTCGAAAGAAAAAAAAGCAGAATTAATAGTGGCGTAAAATGATTTTGACTTCTGTATTTTGTTACTTTATTAATTTTTATTTATTTGACGTTATTATATGTACAGTTTATTATTAAACTTAATTATCTTATTTTTAATCAAAATATATACTTATAACACATATAATTCTTCGATGAATTAGCTTATTTTTGAACTTTCGGTAGAAATTCCTTTCGAATAGCCTCTTTTTTTAATGCCGATTTAAATTTTGTAATTATTTTATTTCTTTGATATCTGGAGGGATTTCATTGAAAATTCCAGTACGTAAAAAGAATAAATCTTCGGAAAATCTATGTGGTTGATTTGGTCGGTTTGATGTTACATTTTCGCATGTTGTAAGCAGTGCGAATGTAATTTTATTCCTGCTGGCCATTTTTTATATAAAATATTACTAGAGTCTTATAGAAGTACAAGTATCGAAGAGGTAAGTAGTTTCATACTCTGAAAATGGCTAAGGAATTAAATGTTCGAGGTTTTTTTGAAATAGTTTTCATAATATATTTTTCTGCTATTGTAAGAGATAATATATTCTAATAGGCGCCTCCCCACATTGAATTCTATTTTCAATTAAAGCGTAATGTTTTGTTAATGTCCTCTGGGCAGAGATTACGAATAAAATAAGGTTTTCTACAACCATATTTAGTTCTTTCTGTAATGTCACTGTGTGGCCTGATCAATACAACTTTGAATCGATCACTATGTCTAAATATTTCGAACTATTCGCCGCATCCTATATCCTCTCGTAGTCGCAGTTAATAGTTTTGCATTTTATAATGCGCATTTGAAACAGCAGTGGCTGAACTGAATTAGTTCTTAAATACAATTATCTTAGTTTTATTTAAATTTATACTTAAAGCCTTGAAACCTTGAAACCGCAATTATAAAATGAATAGTAATAATGTCTTGTATTAAAGAGCTGTGAATAGTAATTATTCTATATTAAAGAGCCCTTCCGACTGCATTTAAATATTTTCGTTGAAGGACAAAATTTTCTTATCGATGTAACACCTGGTGAGAACTTAATTATTATCATTAAAAAACCTTAAATGTCAGCCCAGCTATTTCTACAACATGAAAAATATATTCAAACAAATTAAAATTGTCTGAAAGTTGATCGGTCACCCATTATTTTATTTAATTAAATACTGCATAACGGTGTTTAGTCCTTTATTTCTACACCTTGTTTTCTTTTCTTTTTTTAGTTGGATTTATTGTTCTTTTTTTTTGGCAGATGAGTTTTTATAATTTTTTTAATTATTCTTGCATTAATTAGTTTTACTGAATATCTCTTTAATTATTGAATGATCCTTCCTACTTACAGTTTTTGATATAATTATATCGTATTTTATGTGGATATTACATTTTATTAGTAGTTTTATTTTGTTTAAATAACTGCTGTCATTGCAAACATTTTAATTACATTTAGATCAGCATTTTATTATTTTATTCCCTGTTAATATTATCTCTACTTTATTAATAGATATTTGATGATATATTAACTTTATTATAAATTAGCTTCAGGGAAAGTTACCGAAGTAGTAAATTAAAAAGTGTTTAATGCTTTGTGAATAGTAATAATAAGTTTTAAAGTAATTACGTAATGACGGTATTATTATGTTGTTAAGTAGTTTTCTTTATTTTTAATATTTATTTAAAAATATATTATTAACGTATTGTTTACATTTTCATATTTAATTAAAACCTTCCATTTCTCTTTCTTCGTCTTACCCGTTCATTTACATACTCTCCGTGTTAAATTACTGTAATATTCATTATTTGTTGTATCATATTTCATTCCTCGTTTTTTACATTGTTTTTCAGATGTAATTTTTTTTAATTTCCTTTATTTATTTAATATGTAGATGTTTGATTTAAATAAAAATAATATACGTATTTATTTTATAGGAAGAGGGCTTTCTTTATATGTACGTGTAAAATAGTTTTAATCAATTGATTGCATAATGTTATCGTTATTATTTTTAAAATATTGGAGTAAAAAGATTTTTTTTAGATAAAGCTTATTTTCTTTGGTATAAATAACTTGTAAATTATTTTACAGAATTTTATTTTATTCCAGGAAATTTTTAAGCGAAAACTGCACGTACTATATAAACTGAAATGTATAATATAGCAAATTATATACAGAGTGTGTCACAAAGTTCTCCTAGGACTTTCATAAACTATTCTATCCGTAAAAATAATGGAAATAAAAATATGTTCTAAAATGCTTTGTTTGCGAATTAAGACTAGTGAAAGATTTCGCTCGGGTTTCAGCTTTCTCGGTGAAATGTCGTACTGAAATTTTTAGGACATTAATTAAGAGAGAGAATTAGTGATTTCTTATGGTTTTAAACTGAAAAATTTAATTAAGTAGGTCCCAGAACCGTATCTGTCGGTTATTGAAATTATTGAGAAATTTAGGGTGAAAACCAATAAATTGGGATAAACATTCTTGTTTTTTTATGTTTGACGTACAATAACTTTTTTAAATGTGTAAATTATAAACATATAAAACTTAAAAAACTTACAAAGAGTATAATTCTGGACAAAATAGTGTAAGATAAGTTAAATAAAACAAAAGAAAAGTTACAGAAATTAGAATTTTATTTAGAAACAGTACAATACCAAAGTGTATTTTTTGTACCAGTTTACAATAAATGTTCAAAAATGAGCCCGCCATTTTCAACACATTTCTTGGCACGCTTCTGTACTGCTTTTGTTGCTCTTTTTAGTTCTTCAGGCCTGTCCTTAAGTTGCTCAGCCGCGTCCATAATTCGGACAATTAATTACTCAGGAGAATGTATTTTTGATTTGTATACAATATTTTTCATCCATCCCAGATATAAAAATCTAAAAGCGTTAGATCAAGCGACCTTTGTGACCAGGAATATGTATCTCTACGACCATCCATTTCTCAGGGAAATGATGATTTAAGCCAGTGGAAACGGCGTAATAGAAGCGGGGAGGCGCGTTATCGTGCTGGAAGTATACTTTGCAACTCAGGGCTAGAGGGACATCTTAAAGTAGCTGCGGCAGTTCTTTTTGAAGAAAGTACAATCAGACCTTAGCATTTAAGGGGCCAGGTAATATGAGCGGTACAACCAGCTGATTGTGAAGAAGGCCTCACCACATTGACGGTAAATAGGTGTTAAAAATTACCTTCTACCGTTTCGTGAGGATTTACTTCGGCCCATATGTGCTCATTGCGTAAGTTGTTGACGCCATCTCTAGTGAAATTTGCCTCGACGGTAAACAAAACATAGTTGTAGAGTTGTCGATTTGTATTCCACCAGCTGCAGAACGCCAAGCGAAGCGAACTGTCTCCCGGATGTAGATTTTCAGCTGACTTTTTATGATAAAGATAAAACTTGTTTTGTATAAAGTGTCCTCCAAACCGTGGAATACCTAACGCCGATCCGCCTAGAAAGACGTCGTGTACTGCATCGATAATAATTTCATCAACAACAGTGTTGTGCAGGCCACATGGTTCGTAGCTGGTACGAATACAAGGTAGTGAACCTGTTTCCCGAAGATTGCCATAAATCTTGCTAATTGTTTTGGGATCTGGAATCCTGCAATTCGGAAAACGTAGTTCATATTCTACAGCAGTAGAATGGTAATACAATCATACATCCAAAGTGAACACCATATCAGCATATTACTCTGTTATAAATAAATATGGTATTACTTCAATGACAAACCGATCGCGTTCAAAGTAAAATTCACAGAAAACCTTCGCTAACAACAGCACAGTTCACAGTAACCTATAACCCATACTTAATTTACCTTACAGAATGGTCTAAACACTAATACATTCTTGCGCATTGTTAATCAGCTGTTATTTTATTGCCAACTTTGAAATAATAATTTTTTAAATAATTTATTGTATTTTTGTCATTAATAAAAAATTATTATCTAAGTAATTTTCATTAATTTATGTTGATTTTAAATTTGATGTGAAATTTTAATTTTTTACACTAAGTTTTGTTTTTTAAATTTTTACGTCACCAAAAAAGAATTTAGTAATATACTGTTTCTATAAAATCCGAATCTTTCAAATTTTTTTCTTTTTACTCAACTTATCTTACAGCATTTTGTTCAGAATTAAATTACTTAAAATACCATTAAAACTACCAATTTAACAATGTTATTGTACGTCAAACAACAAAAAAAAATTGGGGTAAAAGGGGTTTTTTTACCCCAATTTATTGATTTTCACCCAAAATTTCTAAACAAAATATTGGAGATACGGTTTTGGAACCTATTTTATTCTATTTTTCAGGTTAACAACCATAAGAAACCACTAATTCTGCCCCTTAATTAACGTTTTAAAAATTTTTATACGACCTCATTTCACCAGAGTAGCTTAAATCCGAGCGAATATTTTCACTCACTACCCTCAAATAGAAACGTGAAGTTGTTCCATAAATTACACCTTCGATTCTTCTTTTTAGTTTACTGGTGTTGATAAATCCCCAAAGAAAGAAATCGAATTTCGTAACGTCAGGGGATCGAAGTGGCCAGGGAATTGGTCCGTCACGGTCGATCCAAGTTGAGGATATTGTTCACGTAGGTAGCCCTAACATGTAAACCCAGTGTGGTGGTGCACCATCTTGTTGGAAGTAAACGTTGGGTTAAGGTGTTCAAAGATATGCAACATGTTTACAGGAGTATGTAGTACAAGGTAACTCGCGCTTGTAACCCGTTGGCTCGCGAAGAAGACTAGTCCGATCACTTAATAAACAGTCAATGCATATCAAACGTTATATTTTGGGGATTTGTCGAACGACATGAGGGTTCTTGCTACCTTACATCCGACAAATATGACGGTTAAAATACCAACGGGTAAAGGGACAAGAAACATGGAAGATAGCTCTGTCAGAGAAGATTACTTTTTCTGAACACCCATTATCTTCGTTCACTTTATCTAGAACGTCCACGGCAAAAGTGTAACGGCGAGGTTTATCGTTATCTTCAATTACATGCACCGACTGAATTTTATATATATGAATTTTTAGACGCTTATTTAGAACCTTCGTAATTTTCGATGGCGGTGTTCCCAGTTCTAAACTCGCACGATAGGTCGATTTACCCGGGATTTTCTTGAAAATTTCTGTTATTCGATCCACAACTTCCTCGGAGACCGGACACCTTTTTTGTGTGTTACACTTCCTCTACCCCTAAACAGATGTTACCAAGTTTAATAAAGAGGATCATGGTCGTACTTTAAACGAAAACATCTACGAACACTAATAATAGATTCACTTTCATGAAACCATAGTACTCATTGCTATTTCCTGCACGGGTAGTCATTGGTCAACTACGGTTCCTCCCGTTACGTCGCGCTGGCGTGTTCATTCAAGGTCAACAATAACTTTACACTAACATTTGAAAAAGGTAACGGGCGCTACATTGCTTTGTACAGTTTGCATTAACTCCTAAAATGTGCTGAATTATTTATCTTCACCTTGTATATTTTCTTTACGCTATAGATTTATATTCTAGTTTATTTTGTTTTCAGTTTTAGAAGTTATTAAAAAACTTAAATGTAATTATAAATAATTCAAAAAATCGCGTCTAAATGTACGGGTTTTATATTTTCTTGATTTCATTGAAGTTTTCTGAGTAAAAGGGGAAAATTTATTGCGAAATAAGAAAGAAATATTTATTTTTCGTGGAAAGTTTGGCCGTTTGTTACGTTGTATTGTTTTTTTTACAGAACTAGTGGCAGGTTAATAGTGTTACCCGTTACCCGTAAGCGTGCGATAACATGCTCATATAACTTAACGAAAAAAGTAGAAAACTCAGCCTTATTGTAAAAACAGTTCACGTATATAGCCACCTATTGTAGTACGTCGTTATGTTTTCCGAGTTCTCTACGGTTCTACTGCCGGTTAACTCACTCGTGCTTCTCTCCACGTGTTGTGTTCTGTACGTTCCATTTATTTCCCCAGATAATTCTGATAGTATAAATCCCTCCGTTACTCTCGTCCGCGTTTCATTGTCACATTATGATCGGTACAATTGCTTTGTCACTTTCTTTATTGCTATTTATTAATTTATTGATTTAATCCACCTAAATGATTAACAGTGGATTTTCTCATTAAACCTATTATGTTTTACCTAGATTTTTTATTATTCAATAGACTTAAATTATTTTCATCATTTTTGTGAAACTATTTTATATATAATTAGATCGTCAATGGTGTTTTTAATTATCATCGTAAAAAAATTCAGGGTAAAATCAAGCATGTAAGTTTATTTAATGAATTTATTTTTAGGAATTTTTGTATTCTTTTTCTCCGCCTCCATTTACACTTCTTAATTGCCTCTTCCCTATCTTCCTCATGATTTTCCATTTTATTTTACGGGCAACTAGCTGTATAAAGTTAACAGCACAACTTACAGCAACCAAATACAAAAATTAACAGTTTTCTTAAGAGAATATTTCTATATACAACAAATTAATTATTAACTAATTCGAAGTCAGTATTACTGTATGTATACCGAGTATTCGTAAAGTATGATATCCATTAAATAATTTTCCAACTTTCATACAAAGAAAAATAAAAGTTAACAAATTTTCCTATCTCGAAACGATCTGTTTTTTTGGTATGAAATCACTACACTGCCATACCTTTAATACCCGTTTTTGGACCAATCTTAAAATTTTTAATGGAATGGGTAGGTAATAAAGTTTAAAAAGCATTGAAAAGTAAAGATTTGTAAAAATCTTAGGATTGTGATAATAAACAAAATAGCGACCATTTAATAATTTTTTACCGTTAAATTCAAAAGTGATGTGTAGAATATCTAAAGATGGACGAAACAGGAGCGATATAAAAAGCCGAATAGCACAAGCGAAACGAGCCTTCAGTAAGAAATATAATTTGTTTACATCAAAAATTAATTTAAATGTCGGGAAAAGATTTTTGAAAGTATATGTTTGGAGTGTCGCTTTATATGGAAGTGAAACTTGGACGATCGGTGTATCTGAGAAGAAAAGATTAGAAGCTTTTGAAATGTGGTGCTATAGGAGAATGTTAAAAATCAGATGGGTGGATAAAGTGACAAATGAAGAGGTATTGCGGCAAATAGATGAAGAAAGAAACATTTGGAAAAATATAGTTAAAAGAAGAGACAGACTTATAGGCCACATACTAAGGCATCCTGGAATAGTCGCTTTAATATTGGAAGGACAGGTAGAAGGGAAAGATTGTGTAGGCAGGCCACGTTTGGAATATGTAAAACAAATTGTTAGGGATGTAGGATGTAGAGGGTATACTGAAATGAAACGACTAGTACTAGATAGGGAATCTTGGAGAGCTGCATCAAACCAGTCAAATGATTGAAGACAAAAAAAAAGTATAGTATATCCCCAGATAATAATGCTATCATTCCAAAAATAGATGAATTTGATGTAGGAACATTTGATAAATTTTGTTTTTTAGGGTTTCATTGTTGACTAAGTTGAAAATTTAATGGCACCAATGCCCGATATATGGAAATAATCTGACCATTTTGATCATATATCGGGGTTTGGTGAAAATCGGTCCAGCAGTTTTGAAGATATAAGCTAATTAAAGGCCAACATCGAACACAGACACGTACATGCGAAAAAATATCCGGAAAATTTCCATCTAAACTTTTGGGTTCCTTAGGTGTCTGAACGTCAAGATCCGGTGAAAACCGCTTAATGCCCAAATTTGATCGATTACAATACTTTCCGTTTTAGAGTTATAGTTCTACTATAGCGGTATCTAGACGGGAAAGTAAAAATAAACCATACAGAGTTAGTTGTCTTCTTAAATTCTTACTCCCTTGATAGCTGCAGAAAAGAACGAGAACCGGTATAAAAACCAACTATAATAAAATTTATCTTTTCCACGATAATCCATCGTGAATTTGATTCATAGTCTAGTCCATGTAAAGCAAAGTTGGACATCACGTTTATATGGCAAATAGCTTGTCCCGTTTAAACATCCTCTCTAATTCATTGTAATTAATAAGTATGAAAGCAATACTGAATAAATGTTCTCATGGAAGTTATAAATTATAAAACATCTTATAAAATCTTTTATATATTGCTTCCGATTGCCGATTATATTTAAAATTATATAGATTCGTTATAAGAGCTTAATATTTAACTTTATCCCTTATAGAGAACATAATAATAATTTAAAGCAGTTAACTGATAATGAAACCCCTTGTATTTCTTATTATAAACCTAAACCTTAATGAAACATCCTATATATGAGAAGTAAATGATAACTTACGAGTCAGATTAAATACCGAATTCTTTGTAATTCGTTTCAAGATCTGATCAAACATAAAATAAGTAAAATTTGTAAAAGATTTGTTTTACTCGATTAAATCATAATTAAACATTTATTAACGTGTAATTTTCTCCTCTACCTTTTCCTCTTTTACGTAATCCTGTTTAATTTTATTTTTTCTGCTTCTTTCTTTCTGGTTTATTCTTTTTCTATTTCATTTCTTTCACTTCTGTCCACCCGAATTACTAATGTCAACTTAGAATGTTTTATTTTCAGTTTGGCAAAACTACGCTCTCTTTTTCCTTGAAGTTAATTATTTACAGTTTGTTAAATAATTTTACTGTGTTTGTTTCTTTATTTTTTTCCAGGCTGTAACAGTATATAAGAGAGAAAAATGACCTTCCTCATTTTTGTTATAGTATTAAATTTAAAAATTAAAGTTGTGTTCGTTCAAAAGTACTGAAATATTGTTTTTTTTTAATCGTGTGTACATAAATCGGTTTGTGGTTTAGGTTTTATGTTTGATGCTAAAGATCATACAATTTTTATAAGGTATTACCGGCCTCCGTGGTGGGAGTGGTAGCGTTGTCCCGGCCTTTCATCCGGAGGTTCCGGGTTCGAATTCCGGTCAGACATGGCATTTTCTGACGCTACTTCATTTCATCCCATCCTCAGAAGAAATATATAACGGGGGTCCCGATGTGTATAATAAGGTATCTTATATTTTTGAGGGAATTGATTCTCTTAAACAATTTTTGAATAATCTAAATTTGAATATTCTGTTAAATATTTTGAAGTTTTGGCGAGTGGAAAGTGAGGAGATATAAATTTTTACTATTTTTTGAAGGGGGTTAGACTGTCTAGTGCTGTCTAATGATTTGTAGCGTGTATGGCATTTTCACACACGCTACAAATCATTCATCTCATCCTCTCTGAAACAGTACCTAACGGTGGTCAAAAAAAAAAGGTTATAAGCCTAACAAAATATTATTTCATTGGAAATATCAATGAAAAAAAATACTGTTTATAATGTTTAAAATTTTATTTTAAAAAATTCCTATCTGTAAAATTTTGATTTTGTACATTTTTTGCTAATTAACCTCTTTCCACCTGAAAGCCTCTATGTATTTTTATGTGGTACCTTTTCGTTTTACGCCCCCCACTTTTTCCGTATTTTTTTACATAAATTTACTTTATATAGCATTTTTTATAATAATTGATGAATAAAACATTAGAGAAAACACACTAGCATGCTGTTTTCTACCATTCATTTAAACATATTAACATTAAGTCAAGGTTAGCGAGCGAAGAGAGCGCAGGTTAATGTCAAATGAAGCAGTAACGGATTGTACCTGAGAGAGGTGCGTGCTGCTCATTTATTAAAAACCCAAAAAAGGTAGGAGGTCCAGGAATAATGGTAGAAATAGACGAGTTCTCACTTTAAAATGAAAGTACAATAGAATTCTTCCAAATCAAGTGGGTATTTAGAGGTATTTACAGAAAAATTATAAATTTATTCTAACCGAACTTCACCTACTGGCGCTTCGCTCGCTAACCTTGTCTAATTTACAGTAATGTTTTGATTATTTAAATAATAAATTCAATAGTTGTTGCATTTATGTGTTATTTAAATAATCAAAACATTTATTAGTCAAAGTTACCGAGCGAAGCGAGTGTAGGTTAAGTTTGGTTGGATTATATTTATAATTGTAAGCAATAAAGCTTATATTTTTAATATATAAAACATGTTATTGTGGAAAATATTTATTAGATTATAATTATTAGCAATAATGCTTATGTTATTAATATATAAAATATGTTAATATGAAGAATATTTAAAATGACCGGTATAAAACAGCATGTTAGTGAGTTTTCTCTAATGTATTATTGGGCTATTTTATTGAGTTATAGTACAGTATTTCTCTAATTTTTTATTCATCAATTATTATAAAACATGCTGTATTAAGCATGTTTACTTAAAACTTGGTCAGATTACTTCCATATATGGGGCATTTATGCCATTAAATTTTCAATTTAAAAGGTCAAGCTGGTGAGGCTGTACCGCAAGGTTACCCTCAGTATCACCAGATTTCGCCCATTAGGCACATTTGTAACAATTAAAGATTAACAATTCTTGCAAAAAAACTTTGCAAAGTCGCACTCCCACCCCAAAAAAATGCTCTAAACTACTGCTATGTTGTGACGTCACATGTGAGCGGTAGAATTAAATAAATTAATGATATTTAAAGCGAAAAAAATTATTACTCGGTCCCGAACTCGACCGCCCGGTATACTTGGTACTTGGTGCGTTAAGCCTCGCGGTTACACCTGTTTACCGACCGTAAAAGCGAAATTTGTTCTATGCGAGTTGTGAACTTAGTTTAGTTAGTGCCGACCGTGGCCGCTAGTACCACCACACCCGCGCGAAATAAATACGGCATGCGCGCGCGCTGTAGTTATAATCATTGAATTAAATACATGGAAAAATATTATACTTTAATAAAATTATAAATATTTTAAATTAAGTTTCGTGTGTATGTGTGTGTAAGCCGTGCATCAGAAACAACCCAAAGTTGTAGGGCAACCCATTGAGTTGGTCTAGCGGTGAACGTGTCTTCCTTAATCAGCTGATTTAGAAGTTGAGAATTCCAGCGTTCAAGTCCTAGTAAAGACAGTTACTTTTATACGGATTTGAATGCTAGATAGTGGATACCGGCGTTCTTTGATGATTGGGTTTCAATTAACCGCACATCTCAGGAATGGTCGAATTGAGACTCTAGAAAATTATACTTCATTTACGCTCATGCACATCTTCCTCATTCATCCTCTGTAGTAATACCTGAACGGTAGTCCCGGGAGGCTAAACAGGAAAAAAAAGATAGAGAGTTGCATGACTTACAGTTCGCTTAATTTATTTTATGAAAGCTGGTTAAAGGATTAAATTATAAGCATTAAGCAAATATCTAGAAAGTTCAGCATTATTTTAGACAGCTTTTTTAAACATTTTTTTAAATTTTATTATAATATGTTAATCTTATTAAAATTGAATTATAAAAAATATTTTATTTGTATAATTTTTTCTCTAACATCGTTTAATGTTTTAAATTCTGTTTAACGCTTTTATCGTTTATTAACTAATCATGTTTACTTTTATTATTTATTTATTTTTTAAACTCAAGAAACTGTTGTTTTTTATTTTATTTTAGAAATCGTTACTGTATGTCATTAACTCTTTATGTTTTACAGTGTAACTTTTGTTGTTTAACGTACAATTTGGTTTAATGTATGTATTGAAGACGCTACGAGAAATCATCATTATGTAATTAATAAGTAAAACCATTGTAATGTATAACAACAATACCAGTGAGATACTACTGTACATACTTATAATGTACATTTCCGTAAGTGAAAGTGGCCACTTGTGACAAAAATATTATTGTGTTGACTAGTTACTGACAGTCGTTCAATCATATATGATAGTAATCCTTTATTTATTTTTAATCATAAAATCATTTTAGCCTGTCTGTACTAAGTAACTTAGAATGTTATTTATTTATGTAATTTTTATGTGTATATATATATATATTTAAGTATTTTTAATTAGCTATGTACATAAATTGGGATTTGTTTTATATTTTGACAAAACTATACAATTCTTAACAAATTTTAAAGTGCATAATTTCTTGTAAAAATTAATATTTAATAGCGTAGGTATAAAACTTCTTTTTAACTCAAAGGAATAATTTTAATTTTTTCCAATAGGACAATTTATTTTAAATCGGGAGCGTTTTAAAATTTGAATTAGGATTTAAAATAAACTAAAATCTGAACTAAATTAGATACGCTTCAAA
The DNA here is from genome assembly GCF_047948215.1 of Lycorma delicatula. Classification (NCBI taxonomy): domain Eukaryota; kingdom Metazoa; phylum Arthropoda; class Insecta; order Hemiptera; family Fulgoridae; genus Lycorma; species Lycorma delicatula. Next base: position 45,017,048 of record NC_134459.1, read on the forward strand.
TAAATTATTTGTTATTTTATACGAATGTTAATTCTTTTAATATAAATAATAAATCCTATTAAATACTGGTATTTCATTGAATAGTTTGTTATTTTCGCGCTATTTTGATTTAAATCTTACTAAATAACTCTAAAGTTGGATTTAAGTGGGATTTTTTTTCTGTTTTTTAGTGATTATAACCTAAAAAAATCTCGTAATCCGTTATTATAAACATAAGCTTACGAATACTTATTTTAAGATCTTCTTATCTGAAAATGTGGTTTTTGTTTAATAAATATAGAAGTAATTTTTTGTTATAATTAAAATTTAAACCAGTGAATTAATTTTGTGCGGATAATGAAACAGGCGTACAAAAAGAAAGATCGAAGATATAGTTATGGAGGAGATTGAGGACGATTAGATGGCTAGACAAAATTAAAAATGAAATCTAATAAGGAGTATGAACGAAAGTAGAAAATTAATTATAAAAATCCGAAATAAGAAGCCAAACGGTTAGAAATATCGTTGGTGGAGAGGAGTTGATTAAAATAACTCTAGAAGGATCATACAAGATACAGAAAAAATAAATCAGAAAAGTAAGATGTCAGTTTGAGGCCTACGTGAAGGCGAAATTTGATTTGTATTTTACTGATGCAAATGTCTGCCGAGACATTTACATAGGTGGCATCTCGACCGAGGCCTGACTGATGACTGTGAGATGTAATCAGATAGAGGGTCTAAAGCTCGACCTCCGGTAAAGCCCCGTAGGGCTCGGAACGGAGATGGTATTGTGGTGACCGGTAACGTCATAAGGTCTTCCCCCTACGGGGTTGGGATGTACAATATAGGCTGTTCTTATATGTATACATATTTAAACAAAAGCAAGTAGGTAATTTATTTTATTTTAGATTAACGTTTTTCTTAACTTTTTAATTTTTGTCTTCTGTCTTTCATAGAAATCCAGTGGCAGCTCGTAGCTAAAATTAAAGTGGGGGTGCTGCTCTAGAAAATTTTTTTCTGGGTCTTTTCAAGGCCATGGTTAAAGTTTTCTGTAACATAAAAGAACCGAAAAAATAAATCGAATAGAATAGCTGGAAGCAGGATAATAATCTAATTCTAAAACTTTATCACATTCATGAATATGGTACACGGTTTTTAAGCACATAGTGCTTACAAACCGTATTCGGTTTAACCGAATAAATAATAAAATGTCAATACAGATAATATTTTTTTAGTATTACTAGATAACTCAATAAAATGTCCTCTTAAAAATACTATAGTCCAACGGTGCTTAATCTATATATCTACGTACACAGAAACAAATACATAATTAGTTTTTACTAATTACCTTCTCTTTCACCCTTCCAGCGTGTTTTTGGACAGATTTGACAATCAAAGACCCCTTGCTTTCCGCCATCTTCTGATCACTATTGAAAAAAACTAAACCGCTTTCATATTCCTTCTGCCGACTAAACTAGAAAAGGGAACGAAGAAGTAACGTTCCATGCACACGCGGAGTAAACAGAAAAACTACCTTCCAGCCGCACTGTAGGTCGGCACTGGGTAAGTGCCGCCGACCCTACAGTGCTCTTTCTCCCTCGCAGCCGTGTGTGCAGTTTCCTATGTGGGCATGCGCACAATAGCCAAATACAACGCCGCTGGAACTGTGAAGTGCACAGTTCCATACAATGATTTTTGTATCTTTTTCATAAACTGGAGGATGGCTACTGCATTAAGTTTAAGGCTTGGTTGTGTATTGTACAAGCATAAAGAAATTATTAAAGAAAAAAAGGTTTTACATTAAATGATATCGATAATATCAAGTGTGAATAGGGGGTGTTACAGTTCTACGCGAGCCGCCGCTGTAGAAATCAATTTTTGGTAAGTGTCATTCGTATTTACTTTTTGACCATTGGTTAAACGTAATTTAATTCTCATATGGTCACCCAAGTGTTCATTTTAGAGTCTGTTTTGTAGAGTCTGTATTCTGTTTTTTATGGAATTCATAACAGAAAATTCACGTTCGCAGTTTGCGCTGGATGCTTGAAACTTCCCATAATGTTATATAGAAGAGAAAGGTTAGATAGATAATTCAGGGTTATTTTGGACAAAGGTAAGACCTTTGTCTTTGTTAGTTGGATTAACAAACAAAGGTACTACCTTTGTAAGGTATCTTTGTTATCTTTACCTTTGTAAGGTAATACCTTTGTTTGTTAATACCTTACCAGCGGTAAGGTACGGCTGAAAGTCTTGAACAATTCTAGTTTAGTTTTCTCTGAATTGTAAATTTCAATTCTAAATATTCGTTACACATTTTATCTGTATCAACGGTTTAATTTGCCTATAATTCTGATAATTTTTTTGGAAAGCTGTATTATATTTTACTTACTGAAATCAAAATTGTTTCCTGAATTTATAATAATTAAGTTATAAAATTCTTGCACATCTTCAAATGTTTCATCTGGAAATCCGCTTTATAAGTGAACATAAACGTACGATAAATCGAATTATTGCTGATGTATGAATATCATTTGAAGTTCCGATAATATTTCTTACAGTGTCACTCCAAAAGATTTCGTGTCCCAAATATTGAGGTTTTAGCTTTTTAGTTTTATTTTTACATACCGATGATCGTCAATAATAGTTAAATCACTTTTTTGTAGATATTTTCATAAGGATGTAAGCTCGTCTAATGTATTTTTCAGAACAAATATTGCTACCCGATATTGTGAATCGTGAGTTTTTCCACAATATTTACAAATGGGGTCAGTGCATTCTGCTATCTTACTTTTATAATAGTCAATTAATGTATCGTAATTTTTTACTAAATCACCAACAGAAAAGTACCTGGATAACCATCTAACTTCATTTAACAGTTTAAATGATATAACATCATGCTCTTAACTCTTGAGTAATTCTTCAAAAGTTTTTTCTTTTGATACCAAATCGGTGAAACATTGTGTATACAGTTCTATTCAAATCTTCTATATCCTGCATAACAGATACATTTTTCCATTCATCGTCTAAGCCTAAATCTTCTTTATGTGCTACACAGTGTTGTTCTGTTAAATGGAATATTTCTGTTTTGAGAATTGATGCTATCCGATTTTTCTTCCCGAGCATTACACTGGATCTATCTCTCGTAAATATTACAATTTTGTTGTAATCAACTGCCTATAACTGAATGAAATGTTTCTTTTTCCTGTTTAGCCTCCGGAAATTACCGTTCAGGTATTACTTCAGAGGTTGATATGTATGAATGTAAATGAAGTGTAGTCTTGTAAAGTCTCTGTTCGACCAATCCTGAGATGTGTGGTTAATTGAAACCCAACCACCAAAGAACACCGGTATCCACGATCTAATATTCAAATCCGTATAAAAGTCCTTTATTGGCTTTACTAGGACCTGAATGCTGGAACTCTTGACTTGCAAATCAGCTGATTTGGGAAGACACGTTCACAACTAGATCAACCCGGTGGGTTACGGTGTAAGCTAATACGTAGTCTCAACTAAACGGTAATTGAGTACGCCTTACATAATTACTATAGCTTGTAGATGCGCGGAAAATAAATTTCCCAGTATTGCAATATCTAAAATCATTGCGCAGCCGCGAACCCGCGCAGTTTAGAAGGAACTATGGTTGTAACTGTGTTTAATCTTTAGCGATTCGGTTTTAAGTTGCTCACTCGGATTATCTTCAGTCTTCCAAATAATAATAAACAATAGATTTAATTAATTGCTCTGTGTAACAATAACAAATTTCATTATTTATTTATTACATTGTAAAATGTGTTGAGCAGTATTTATTATAATTATTTTATTCACGGGATAATGATGTTTAACCAAAAATACTTTAAATATAGATTTTCGCTCATTGCTTTCACCTTACAATTCAATATTACAATATGCCTGGCGTAGTGTTTTTGTAATATACGGTTTGATAGTAACGAATATTATATTTGAGTTAATGAGTTATTTGAGCTATATGGAGTTAATATTTGAGTTATATCTTGTTCAGGTAACGAATTTTAATTATAATTTTATTGCAGATTGGCTCACAGCATCAGATACTATCAGAAATATAAATTGACGGGCTTGTTTAAAAGCTTATTTAATGTCACAACCAGAGTTATGTGTGAGCTATTGGATGTTTATATTCGATCGTAAAATAAAAGGACAAAACTTCTGAACAAGAAGTAAATTAAACTTCTCTTTATTCAGTTATAAAAACTACGAAGTCTATTATTTATGCTTTGTGATGGTAGTAAATTATTGTATTTTCTTTTTTGAATAGAGATTTTAAACATTTTGTATTTCCATTTTATTCAAAATACGTATACTCAGCTTTTCTGATTATCATAAATTCTTTGTTATTGTATATAAAAAAAAAGTTATGAGAACTAGCATTGTATCTTATAAGTTATCAGCGAGCTGAGACAAACGTGTTGGAAAACTCCTTTTAACTTTCGTGCATAGAATGCTTAAGGAAGAAAAGTTTTAAATCTCGGCTTAAGAAATCTCGAAAGAGCTTTATACTCTTTTTTACTCGAACAGAAAATTCGAATCCTTTTCATTCTGCATCGCGATGACTCGGAACAAGTTGTTAGAGTTTGATTGAGGTCCTTCCCTTTCCTCGTCTCGTCTAGCTTTGCTCCTTACTTAGTTTTAATAGTTTCAAAAATAACTTTAGAAACAAATTAAACTTCACGATCTTTTGCTAGTAACTTTTGATCTATTCTCAATCCAGTCGATTGTAATGTTTAACAGGCAGTTGGTTTTCTTTGTGTTCGTTATTGTTGGGTGTCTTTTATTATTTCGTTAAATGTTATTTTTGAGTTTCTTTTACATAATTTACCGGCTTTTTTTTAAAGAAAAGATTATAACTGCCTGAAAGAGAATTTAAATAATCATTAAATTTTTGTTCAAGAATTTAAAAAGAAAAACATATTTTGTTTTACAATAATCTATGTTAAAACGCGGATTTACTTGAACGACAAAGCTATTAATTTTTTCCATTGATTTATGGATTTAAGTAGTTGTTATAAAATTATCCTTTCATTTTACGAGTGATGTTCAATTATTAAGGAGACAAATTGATGTAGAGATAAAACGTTCATTCAATGTCAATGAAACTTTTTGAGGGTCGAGTTGACAACCTTGGGAATACATTTAAATCATCTGTTCGATCATAATTAATCTAAACGTAACCGCTTCTGTTGATTTCAGAACGTCAACTCCGCTCGAAACGTGTACGCCGAAAGATCAACGTTCAGTGATAAGATTTTTGCTATCAGAATGCGTGAAACTGGTGGAAATTTACTCAAGAATGTTGAAACAGAATAGTGAAAAATGTTTAAACTGCAGTAACGTGTTCAAGTGGGTGGAACACTTTAATTCGGGCAAAACAAGTGTGACCGATCTCCTGAAGATCACTCTTGAAGATCAGTTGAAGTTTCGACTACCGCGCTGCAAAATCGCATAAATGATCTTATTCGCGAGTCAAATTTTCCAAATTGCTAATTTGTGTAGTATTAGTGTTGGAACCGCGCATTCGATCATTCATGACGTGGTGAATTATCGCAAAACGTGTTCGAGATGGATTCCAAGACAGTTGACTCAAGCTCATAGAGAACCGGAAAAACGCTCGAGACGTTGGGTTGGGAGGTGTTATCACATCTTTCTTACAGCTCAGACGAACTCGTAATTATTGAATTTTTATACCGCCGCAACACAATCTGAACGTCAAACGATAGCTGGAAACACATGTGACTTGTGATGTAGATTACCAACATGTATTCTTTGAACCTTTCAGCCATTTATCGTAGAGGCTACCATGATGTGTCGTAAAAATGTTTCAGCATCTTCAGGCTTTAGTAATGATAGACGGAAGAAATTTTTCAGATGATGATATTTCTTCCTTTTCCAAATCCCCAAAAATATTGCGGTTTTTAGAAAGATTTTGATCCGATTCAAATATTTATCCTCTATGCATCCAGTTCCAATCACAGTATCCAGTTGTCTTTGACGGCTGGTCTTACGTGGGCAACTCTTTTTTGTAGTCTTTCAAGAATTTCTCTGTAAACATATTCATTTACAGTTTGTCTTATACGAAATACCATTACTATCGAAGAAACAAATTAGCTTGGTTTTGATTTGATTCACGATGCTGCATCATGACAATGCATCTTGTTACACTGCACTCTCAATTAATGAGTTTTTGCAAAGAAAAACATTTCTGTAGTTCCTCAACCACCTTATTCACCTGATTTGAGTCCCTAAGACTTTATTTCTGTTCCCGACTTTAAAAAAAAAAACACTTCAAAGGACACCATTGTAGAACAGTAGAAAAATAAAAAAATGTAACCGACCACCTGAAGGATATTCCGGTTTCTGAGTTTCAACACTGCTATGAAAAGTGTGAAAACCGTTTGAAGTGTTGCGTGAATTCCCAAGGGAACTATTTCGAAGGTGATATAGTCCATGTATAACTGGATTGTAACTAAAACGTTTTCCTGAACCAGTTTCATTACTTTATTTACAGACCTCGTATTATGTACTAGTCTCTCCTGGCGCCCTCCGGAGCTAGGCCCTCAGGGCGGGTTGCCGTGGCGGTTGGCGTCTCGGAATGGGGGAATTATTAGGTGTCCAAAATTGATTACCTCTTGTGTAAAAATTGTTTTTTTGAATGATGAAAATCAATCAAGGAAAAGCGAACAAATATCAGCAAATCTTCTCAATTAAATTTAGTAATCACTACTAAGACTAGTATTTACCGATGATTTTAAAGCATAATAACTATTTTTTTTTTTCATAAAAGAAAATAATTGAGAATTGTCTTATTCATTCTGACACCATTTCGTAACTAAAATGTTTATTCTTTAAAAAAAAAACTTTTGATTGATTATTACACACAGGTTGAATTTTTTTGTTCTCGATTAGCGTAAAAATGTATTCCTATCTTCTTCCTCAGAACTAAAATACACATTACTGCTTCTTTTCCCAGTGCGGACGATTTGTATCATCGATTTTAGTTATTGGTCATTTTTCAAGCTACTACTACTTCTGGTTAATTTCGTAGATAATAATAATTAGTATTTCTGATTTCATACACTTAGCAAAAATAAAAGTTTTGTAACCAGAAAAAAAGCAGTTCCTTTTATTTAAATTAAAATGAATAATGAATATGAAAATTAAATGAAATCAAAAAAGGATGATGAAGGATGGTCAAAAGAAATAGTTTTCCAGCCGGTTACAGTAATTACTTTTTGCCTATAGTTCATTGTTTTATAAAGAAAAAGAATCACATAAATAAAAAATTATATTATTAGCATATATTCCGCATATATATCGCTTGAAGAAATAAATATATATTACAAGTATAAATATTAACAACAAACAAGTAATAAATATATAATTACCTTGAACACCACGAGACATGTACTGACGAGTCGGGACTTTCCGCTAGTGATCGGTACATTCCGGTGCTACGATAAGGGGGACGGGCACACACACACAGACACACATACAAATGTCCTTTAGTATGGTAGGATGGTAATATTAATTTTATACGTAACCGTTTCAAATCGTTTATCAGTTTTACAGCTATTTCTTGGAACTTTACTTGGAGATTTGACTAATTGAATCAATGCCGGTTTAACCATAATTAAGATAAATACTGGTGACTCGAAGTTACTAGTCACCAGCTTATTTTTTGTGTTAGATAAAACGTTTGTTGACTGACTTGTATTTGATTAATGTCGATATTACGTACAAGTAAAGTATAGTATTAAGCGATGGTGTCGAGGGAAACCCACCGGGTTGATCTAGTGGTGAACACGTCTTCCCAAATCAGCTGATTTGGAAGTTGAGAGTCCCACCGTTCAAGTCCTAGTAAAGGCTACTTACTGCCTTTATACGCTTTATACTGCTTTTCATACTCTTTTTTTTTTACATACTACTTTTATACGGATTTGAATACTAGATAGTGGATAGCGGTGTTCTTTGGTGGTTGGGTTTCAGTTAACAACACATCTCAGGAATGGTCAAACTGATGCTGTACAAACTACACTTCATTTACACTCATACATATCATCCTCATTCATCCTCTGAAGTAATACCTGAACGGTTATACCCGGAGGCTAAACAGGAAAAAAAGAGAAGTGTCCAGGGCACTCACTATTCTGATTAAAATTATACAATATTTATAAACTTAAATTTGTAGTTTGGTAATAAAATATTCCTGAATCATTCCTGACCATTCCTGAGATATCTGGTCAATTAAAACCCAAACACCGAAGATTGATCGAATTAAAAATAAATTTAATTTCATTACTATTAGTAATAATAATAGAACAGGCACGAAATTGTCAAACTGCATAATTTTTACGATTCTGTTTAACAATTTCAGCTATATCTCAGCATGTTATCAACCGATTTGAGCAAATATGATGTCATATTGTTCACGATAAAAGGCTTAACATTTTATCATTAATATAATTCGTTAAAACTAATATTTACAGAACTATTAACGATTAAAAGATTTAATTGCCATCACAACTTATTTATTCAAATATTTTTTATTTTGTTTAAGTTAAATTTTTATTGAAAAATTATCAAATATCGGACGTAGATAGGGCACTTTTCCATGTGACCTTTTTATTTTATTTTTATGTCCTGAATCTGACCCTTAAGTTTTACCAACTTCCCCCTGGAGATTCTGTACGTTCCGCCTGAACTTATTTCTTTGGTTTCTAATGTTTATTTTATTTTTATTCCATCCAATTATCGCTAAATAATACTTTAAATAAGAAAGAAAGTAATGTTATTAACGGATGTGAAAGTGATAAATCTTTTTCCTAACTATTTCCGATTACAAATAATTAAAAAATGTTAAATATAATATTTTTCTTATTGAAAAAAATGTTAATAAAAATGTAAAAAGGTAAATAATTTATTATTTCTTTCATTATAGTTTTCATATATTTTTTCAAGGTAGCATCTTGTTTTACGTTTTACTTTTTTATATCCTTGTCTTCAACATATGCAACAAATTAATGAATTCTACCTATATATATGAGTTACAGGTTATTCCAAAAGTAGAAGAATTATTTTCAAACATAATTAACATCCAATGCCAGACTTACTAGGAAAAATGATCGGTACATACGAGTAGTTTGTCGTCTTTTGTACTTCCAAACATACTGATGCGTACCAATATTGCATGCTAAACGCTCCGAAATCGATAAGATATTCAGCTTTACTAGAAACACTTTCTCTTGAGAAGATTGTAGAATGAATATCATTACTCTATGTATCTGAATAATCAATCCCTCTTGTATTTCTGATACAGTCAAACCTCTGATTCGAATCTCAAGGGACCAATATTTTTTTTCGATTTAGCAAGTTTTCTATTTAGATTGGTAAAATAATGAAACTCAAAAATTGTACAGAAAAATTTCATGATTTGATAAAAATTTATGTTAATCTATAATAATGTACTAGAGTACTAAATTACGTTAGAAAAGACAAAATGTGTATAATGTTATGTAAAAATTAAAAGTAAAAAAATGAAATGCAGTACAAATCCTTTAATTATTATTATTATTTTTTTTTTTTTGAGTTTTCTTCTGGCAGATTTCAAAACCAGTGGATTTTTAATTTTCACTAATGCACTAAACACACCATCTTCTATTTCGCGTGAACTTTCGAAGGTTATTTATTGCCAGTTTCGCGTCTTTTGCTTTAGTTGTAATTTCTACTTTTTCCGTTTCGTTTTATTCATCGGAATCCTTATAAATGATTGAATTCATTCGCGATGATACCATCATCGATTGGAGCGGCACTAACTGCAGTATCATCATCAAACTGTGCGAACAAGTCAAATGAAATTACATCCGTACTAAAGTTTTTACAAATTACACTCCATTTTTCTTGAAATTGAGAAAGGGTTTAAAAATTCATCTTCATTTTTTCCGGATGAAAATCCACAAGTTTTGAAGCAATTAACATTTGTTTCTGGATAAGACATTCCTCTACGCTATGTCAGCGAAGGAGTAAGACCGGATGTTACTCATCATACGCTGGACCGTGCACGTAGTTTTATTATCGACTACTCCAACCACCAACGACGGAAATAGACAACTCTGAAGTTGACATTATTCATACAGTTTCGGATATAATTCACAGCCTACATAACGATCGCTATACACTATTAAACTGAATTTACTGTTATCTATGTTTCTTTGGAAATCGTGTACAGTACGTAAAGTCTTTATTGAAAAGTTTTTTCATCAAAAAATATGTATATAAAGTCCTCGAAATTTTCGAATAAAGGAGGTGATTTAATTCGATTTAAAGAGAATTTTTCAAGGGGACAAAATAAATATTCGCTTTAGGGAGTTATTCGAATTAAGGAGGTTTGACTGTATTTTATGCATGGATTATAGCTTTAAGAAAGACCGAACAGACAGTGTAAAGTTACAAATTAATATATCCCTTTTTATAAAAACGTTGTTTATTTTTTATTTATGATTTTTATTCATTAAAATAAAATTATTGAACACATTTTATTAGATTACGTTAGAAAAAATTCAGTTTTATCATTTATCATTAATTAGATAATTTTATTTACTGTAATTATATGTTATATAGATTACATCTAAAAATGTGTGGGTAGTTTTACTATCTTATGGATATAAAAAGGAAGTGGTGCCATATTTTTGTGAAAAAATCAAATCAGATATTTGTCAACATATCAACACTAAATATAAAAAAGCCGGCAGTGTATTACATAACTTTCCCGGCTATGAAGGTTTTTATATTATGTTTTTATATTAAAAATGTGAAATTGTGAAAAACTACTTTTTTATTTTAGGGGCTCCCATACTCAAGGAGAAGCATTCGGGTTGTATTAATTTTTAAGAAAATAATACCTAAGTGGTGATAATAAATTAAAAAAAGATTTTTTTTAAATTGTCTAAAAAGTACAAACAAACAACTATAATTTTGAATAAACAAAGATGGGATATCTGACAAGGGGTGAACATTTTTGCTTAATATATATATTTTTTTAAGAAATACAAAGAGTAAGGGTTTATAAGAAGATTAAGATGGATTTAAATTTAATAATCGTTATTTAAATTTGAAAAAATTATTTTTTGTTATTACAGACCATTGGAGTGGAACGGGGAAAACTTGATTTTTGTGGTTTGAAGGCCTATTGATATAGAAAATACAGATGCAAAAAACTCTCATTAGCTCCTTTTCTAAAGCAGAATATAGTATAGAATAGTTATTTTCTGGGAAAGGAGTGAAAATTAAATAAAACCTTTTGGTAATTACTGACTTGTTAACAAGAAACAAATATTAAAAATTACGACTGCCGACAAAAACATTGCTAACAAACATTGCTGTTTTTGTTCTGGTTTGTTTTATACTAGCAAATTTACCGTTTGAATTTTGATAATCGGACGACTGTTTGCATAGATATTGCAAGAGCACCCGCCCTCCTAAAACAGTGCCCCAGGGGCACCCTGTTTATTACCAGTTAATGATGATGATGATTGGTCTAGCCTCACACAAGGTGCTTCCTTCACCTCACCTCTCTAGCCTCACGCTCAGACCCCCACGGGAAGCCCATTATTATTAAACAGATTTTTTTTTCAATTTTTTTAACGTAAATTTAATTCTATTATTTTTGTAATATTATTCATTCAACTGATTCGAATCATTCAGTTGAAACCCGACTCACACACACACACACACACACACACACACACGCGCGCGCGCGCGCGCGCGCGCGCACACACACACATTTGTGTAGCCCATGACACTCCCGGTAACGTAACGATTCCAACACGGGGTCGTACATCTAAATCGGTTCAGTCGTTGAGCTGCTACGATGGAAGAAACACACATATATACATACACACAAACTAGAGTACACTCCTTTTTGGGTTGTCGTGTAAAAAGTGCTTCAACTTTTGTAAGAAAACGTTTTTGCTAAACTACCCTAGTAAAGATTGGAAATTTTATTTCGGCCAAAACACCCCTACCCATTTTTTCAATTTTTGGAAAAATTTAATACATCCTTTTCTCGTGACGGTAGTACCAGAACCTGTCTACCAAGAAATCAGTCAGCGGGTTCCAGAGTTATAATTTTTTTTTTCGTTGATTGTTTATAATTTATTTAAATCTATTAAAAAAAAATATAGATAATCATGTATCTCCTCAAAGCACAAAACCTAAAAGAAGACCACATTTTTTTCGATTTTTTCTGTTATAGCTATAGTGCTATAGCAGCATATGTCACCATAGTAGGGAAAGTAAAAAGCAAATTAATGACAATTAATTTTTAACAACAATTTTTTTTTTATTAAAAACAAAATTAATAAAAATCTTGAAGACAAAGAGAAAAATATATGTGTACACGTTAAACAAGCTTAAAGAAAATTCAGATATTTATTTACGCAATATATTTAAAATTTTATAAGCTGAATATTTTTTAAATAAATTGACCGGAAAATTTTTAGGTTAGAAAATTATTGAAAATTGTTTAGGAAATGTAGTACAGTTCTTTCTCTTACCGTAAAATATTCTGATTTTTAACAGGAAAATGTTTGTTTTCTTGCTGTTTATATATTTTTTTTTTGTCTTCAGTCATTTGACTGGTTTGATGCAGCTCTCCAAGATTCCCTATCTAGTGCTAGTCGTTTCATTTCAGTATACTCTCTACATCCTACATCCCTAACAATTTGTTTTACATATTCCAAACGTGGCCTGCCTACACAATTTTTTCCTTCTACCTGTCCTTCCAATATTAAAGCGACTATTCCAGGATGCCTAAGTATGTGCCCTATAAGTCTGTCTCTTCTTTTAACTATATTTTTCCAAATGCTTCTTTCTTCATCTATTTGCCGCAATACCTCTTCATTTGTCACTTTATCCACCCATCTGATTTTTAACATTCTTCTATAGCACCACATTTCAAAAGCTTCTAATATTTTCTTCTCAGATACTCCGATTGTCCAAGTTTCACTTCCATATAATGCGACACTTCAAACATATACTTTCAAAAATCTTTTCCTGACATTTAAATTAATTTTTGATGTAAACAAATTATATTTCTTACTGAAGGCTCGTTTCGCTTGTGCTATTCGGCATTTTATATCGCTCCTGCTTCGTCCATCTTTAGTAATTCTACTTCCCAAATAACAAAATTCTTCTACCTCCATAATCTTTTCTTCTGCTACTTTCACATTCAGTGGTCCATCTTTGTTATTTCTACTACATTTCATTACTTTTGTTTTGTTTATTTTCATGCGATAGTTCTTGCGTAGGACTTCATCTATGCCGTTCATTGTTTCTTCTAAATCCTATTTACTCTCGGCTAGAATTACTATATCATCAGCAAATCGTAGCATCTTTACTTTTCACCTTGTACTATTACTCCGAATCTAAATTGTTCTTTAACATCATTAACTGCTAGTTCCACGTAAAGATTAAAAAGTAATGGAGATAGGGAACATCCTTGTCGGACTCCCTTTCTTATTACGGCTTCTTTCTTATGTTCTTCAATTATTACTGTTGCTGTTTGGTTCTTGTACATGTTAGCAATTGTTCATCTATCTCTGTATTTTTTTTTTTTTTTTTTTGTATTTGAACCCTAGTTTTTTTAAAATGCTGAAACATTTTATTCCAGTCTACGTTATGTATATACTAGGTCCTCTGGGTAGTCCTGACGGGTGGCGTCTCGCAATGGGATTATTTGGTGTCGAAAATTGGACACCTAATAATGGACACCAATTGGTGACGAAAAACAAATGAACGAAATGATGATCAACTCCGACTTAGAGAGAATATTGTTAGACAATATCAGAGGAGTAATGAACTAAAAGATAAGAATTTTTTTGCAATTTATTAAAGTTCGGGCATGGATGCCTCAGTGTATACGTTGTTCTTGTGAGGGTCAATTTTTCAGTCGGTCTGTAGTTAACTTAAATGTAGATAAAATTAAACAGAAATTAAACTAGAAAATCCAAAAATAATACGATTCTAAATTACAATTTACAAAATTGTTATTAAATAATCAGATGTTTCACCAAATGTATTACATACACATATGTAATGCCTATTAAATTACATTTAAACATTTTTTTAAATACATAAAATTTTATTTCACTAATAATTTTTTTCGTTTTTATTTTATTTTCTTTGAATTATTATTTATTTTAAAAGTTTCAATCACGGATTAATAATTATTAAATCAATTTAATTAAACTAAAAAAAATAAAAGAAAAAAACAAAATGAGATGAAGTCTGATTCGAACCGATATGCCTTCGCTTTAAGATCCAAATATTTCATTAATTAAAATTTATCGATGTATATTAATACAACAAGTATACACCTTTTTTTTTCTCTTTTTTATTATTTAATCTTCAGAACCACCGTTAGGTATTGCTTCAGAGGATGAGATGAATGACAAGTAGCGTGTGAAAATGCCTTGCCTGACCGGGATTCGAACCCGGGACTTCTGGATGAAAGACCGAGACGCTACCACTCACGCCACGGAGGCCGGCAAGAAGTATACACCTGACCATCACGAGATGTACTAACGAATCGGGATTTTCCGCTAGTGATCGGTACATTCCGGTGCTAAGCTAAGGAGGACGGACATACACAAAGAGTCAAATAGTCATATATGCAAGTGGCCTTTACTATGGTAGGATTTATATGTTAAAAGTTTTTAAATATTTAATATACTCATCGTTGAAAATATGGAACTGTATAATTCATATTATTCAGCAATAATCAGGAATATTATTCCTGATTAAACTCCAGGATACTTCCTGATTAATTCCGGAATATTCTGGTATTAAACAATAATCAGGAAGCCAAATGTTTTTATTTTTAATACTTAACATTATTTTAATGAAGCTTATATATATTATATTAAACATGACGATGTTTCTGTTAAATGCAATAGACTGTAATTTTTTATTTCTAAGTTAATTTATTTAGTAAGATTACTGATTAGATGGATGTAATTAGACATGATAAATATTGAATAATAACAATGACTGTACCTTAAAGTTCTATTAAGATTCAAACAAAACATTTGTTTTGATCGTTCTAATGAAATCTGATTGTCTCAAGAAAATCTATTTTCGTGTGATGATTAAACATGGTACTAAAATATTTCATTGTGTGTAAAGAAATATTCAGTCTATTCGATGCATAAGACGAAATTACAATTTTTGACGAAAACGTACATTTATTGAAAAAATAATTTAACATTATAAATTGTTGTTTTAAATGGATTATGTTTGTAATAATCTTTGTATATTTCTTGTGGTTTGTCGTAGTTTATTATTATTTTAAAAAAAAATTAGTTGCCCTCTTATTGTAGCAGTGATTTTCTACCAGTGCACAAGCGGAGACCTTCAAAATAAAGTAATAAAATAAAAAATAAAAACGATGATTACGATGTGGAGAGGTTGTTATGAGGTGGGGGAATATGACTTTCACCACTCCACTGTAGTCTCCAGAGGACGTACCAGTATTACTAAGCGAGTCGAGAAGCTAGGCGAGGTGCTCGTTCATTTCATTACAGTTTAGTTTTAAACGTTGTGCGTGTGTCGTTAACGCCGGTTGTCGGTTGTTGCTAGTGCTTGTGTGAAACTCGCGCGATTACGATAACAGTATCACTGTTCGCTGTTGTTGCTTACTTTTATTATAGTACTTGTGTTTTATCAGTAGCGTAAAATTAGTCTATTGTAGTTAACAGAAACATCATCATGTTCCGTGCTTACGGTACTTCACCTGTTGAAACAAGCCACGACTTATTTTGTCCGTGGACAATAAATATTAATTCTTTGACAAAAGGTAATGTATTTTTTTGACGGTTTTATTATTATTTGGCATAATGATCTCGTATTTTGAAATTACTTTTTTTTGTTGGAAATATTTCTTTTTTGGTCTACAAAATACCTTTCTAGCATTTTTTATCAGTAACTCTACTGATATGTCTTGAATCAGTTAAATAAATAATTACAGATAGATAATAAGATTGTTCCTATACAATTAAGGTGAGTTATATTGCTTTTATTAATTTTTTAGATCGTTTGTGTTGAAATATGTTACCTCAAATTATTATTGGATTGTTTTACTGAACTCTTGAGTTTATTATTTTTTCTTTATGAAATAAGTAAAAATCCTATTTGTAAGAAACAAATGTAATATTGTGCACTAACACAAGAAACCATAATTGTATATATCATGAAACTGTAATTACGTGAACAATTTTTTTTTATCGTCCAACTTGTTTTAATTTTGTTAAAAAAAATTAATTATATTAATTCTCTTGTAAAGTGATTACACCTAAAATTCATAATGAGTGTTTCATTATCGGTTAAGCGGGTTTTTTTTGGAGGTTATGTAGTTTCAGATAGTATTACCACCGACAAAACTTTTGGTATTTCTAGATGGTTTTTCAAGATTTTTTCCTTCAATTCTGTTGATTGTCGCAAACGTTTTATATATATATATATACACACATCATACATCATACGTTGTATTATTAAACGTCCCACACCCTTCTGCGCCATGCATTTTTTGGTGTTTTATCAGTAATTTTTATTTTTAAAATAAATGTGTCTACTTGTATAGAATTCTAATTGTATTCTAACGTTACAGCTTGGATTTACATTTGCGACTAACTGGAATCTTTTTTTTTGTTCTTTTTTTTATCAAAGAGGTATTTTCAAATTAGAATTGTTTGCCTTAATGTAGAATACACCGATGTAATTTACGAAAAAAATTTACATAATTTTTTTCGTACAATGTACATCAACAAAAACGTATGTTAAGTATTACATATACTTAACATACGTTTTTGTTGATGTACATTGTTTAATTCTGTAATATTAGTTGAAGTACG
Source organism: Lycorma delicatula (assembly GCF_047948215.1). Classification (NCBI taxonomy): domain Eukaryota; kingdom Metazoa; phylum Arthropoda; class Insecta; order Hemiptera; family Fulgoridae; genus Lycorma; species Lycorma delicatula. The sequence continues at coordinate 45,033,964 of NC_134459.1, forward strand.
TATAGTTGAAATTTTAGTGTTTATTTTCAAATTATGTTTAGTATATCTTTGTGTTGTAAAAAATTCCTTTTTATAGTAGAATATTTTATTATAAAATGTTGGTATTGAAGACGACCAACAGTCTGTAGTATGTAGATTTTTATTACAATCTTTTAGTGGCTCTATTAATATGGACGTGGAAGTAAGTTATTAAAAATATATTGTCCTTTATCAAATTTTGTTCGGTTTATCATTTCTGAAGTTTGTAGTTTTTAAATAATTTTCATCGTAGACAGTCATGAACGAAAACATACCTATTGTAAGTTTTTTTTTGTATACTGTTTAAGAGCAGGTTGCATGTTCTGAGTTTTTGTAAAGTTCATACTTCTTACAAATTATAACCTAATCTGCGCAATAAAATATGTAGATAAAAAGGGCTTCATTTTTATACTTATAGTTTGTTTTAAATTTATTTATTTTTTTTTGGCTATATTGATTGTAAACGTAATATATAAGTTATGATTAAAAATAGAATAAGTTATATTAAATTAACTCGTAAAAAAAAAAAATGATAATTTGAATTGTGTTTTAAATATGTTACAAAAACTTTCGTTTACAGTTTTTTTTTTTTTTTTTTTTTTTTTTTTTTTTTAATTACTCGTCTAAATTACCTCTTTTTCTTTTTGTTACACTCCATTAAATCTACCGTGATGTTTCTTAAATTAACTGAGCCATCAGGGACCCAAATAAACTTAACCTCGAAAAAATTTACCCAGCCAAATAAATTATTAAAATGTATTCGGAAAAGTATGTAAAATAAAGGTGTGCCTTAGCGGACATGAGCGAATATCTATTTAATTTGTTTCTTAACAAATTAAGGAAAAATCTTTAGTTTTTCACCAATTCCGGCTTTATTTTAATCGCATATAAAAATTAAAATAAAAAACCAATAGATAGCTGAGGAAATGTTTTTTCATTAAAAAAAACCCGGGTATTTTTTTCTACGAACAATATGGACGTGGACATAAGTTATTTAAATTAAACCCAAAAAGTTAAGGGCGCTAGCGAATTTTATAAAAAGCACCAAAATGGTAGGCTAGGTGGAAACCTTCTCGTATACAGCAAGTCTAAATGGATAAATTAATAATCTATCCATAATTTCTTAATTTTGCTATAGAAAGAATTGTTCGAGGAGCTCTTTTATACAGTATTGTCTTAAATTTTCTACTGGTAGCATTTCTTTTCATATAAGATTAGAAATAAACAGAATATTGACGAAGAACTAGATATTTTAACAAAAACCACTTTTTTCCACAAACCGCAAAAAATTTTCAAAATCAATCAAATCTAAGGTTAAATATTGACAAATGACGTATTTTTTCGTAAGTTTAAGGAGTTGCAAAAAAATATCTGTTTTCATTAATTTTTTTTTAACAATTTGTTTTTAGCGTCATTTTCATGTGTTTACGAAGTTTACTAAAATTTACTTCCTAAAATTCATTGAAAAATTAAAGTTCTTGAAAAACCTTCTCTGCTATCGTAAAGTACATGTTTTACCTTTCAAATATTTTTATATTTGAAAAAACAAAATTTATAATTATCGGTTTTGAGCGTTAGCCAAGGTACCGAAACATGCTTTTTCTAAAAGATGCAATTTCAAATGTTGATAAATAAACAATTAAATAAAGAAATAGAGATATGGAATGAGAAGGTAGTAAGCTCAAGAACAGATTTCTATATTGCCTTTTTCATTGTTTTGCAATTTGTTTATTGTTATAGGCGTTTTATCAACAACTTGCAAAATTTCATAATAGATCCGGATTAACGGGCTATCAGAAATTAAAAATCCTTCAAAAATTTGACTAATTGGGTATTATGAATCCGTACCTTTATAAATTTTTTTCTAAATTTAATCTAATCTAGCTCTAATAGGAAGAGAGTTAAGGAAGTCTATTGCGCGCACCTATGTGTGATAGCTGTAACGCGATTTTGGTGCTTTTTGTAAAATTCGCTAGCGTCCTTTAGTTTTGCTCGTAGAAAAAAATACATGAAAGTTTTTTTATCCGAAATTTCTTCAGCCATCTAGTGGTGCTTTTTATTTCTACATGCGATTTAAAATAGAGTCGCTATTGGCGAAAAACTAAAACATTTTCCTTAATTTAACAAATTAAATAGTTAATCGCTCATTTCCGCTAGGACACTTTTATTCTACATATTTTTCCAAACCTATTCCAATAATTTATTTGCTATAAATTTTTTCGAGGTTAAAATCTGACTCGGCTAAAATAACTGCATCTATAGAGATTGACGTAATTTTACCACGATTTCTTGATGGAAAACAGGATAATCAACCTGTTAAAATAAATTTAAAAGTATAATTATATTGTACTACCCATTTATTAGGCATTTCCTCAAAGGTTTTTTTAATTTTCAGGAAGGATTAAATTGAAAAAATTGGAAATACTTCATTGTGTATTATAACCTATTTTATTTTTTCAATATTTTTATTAAGGTATTTGTAATAATTTGAAGTACCGGAATAGTATTTTGGGAATCTGAGCCCTCGGGTAATTATTCTTGAACCAAACAATCAAATACCCATTTTATAATAAATAATAATTGCATTGAATTTACATTAATTAATCATAGCTGATTATTTACGTTCAAAACCTTCAACGAAAGTAATATGTTAAAAAAACGGATGGAAGACCATTCTCGGCACAAAATTATTACAGCACGGTGATTCTTTTTCTCGTTTTGAAATTAACGCGTTGTTTAACCACTTTCATTGCAACTAGGTTGTTTTTTTCAAGAAAAGTTGAAGTATTATCATAGTAAAATTTTATGATTTTGGCTTATAAAAATCATAATAGTTTTCATGTATAAATGATGATTCAGAAATTAATATGGTTGGCATTTGAAAAAACAAACGAAATTTTTTTAAAGATCAAAAAACCGCTTCGAAAAAATTGTGATTTTAAATATTATTATTTATTAAATTATTGTGTTAAATGATTAAAAAATATATTTTTTTTTGCTTTCTCTATTTACATTGAAGAGCAAATGAATTGCGATTGGATAAAACTAATTTCTAATTATCATAGGTCTTGAAGTTTTGAGTTTAGAGTTGTTCAGTCTGTTTTTCTCATTTTTTCCCGCGGATTAAATAACTGAACGATTAAATTTCGATCAAAAATTTGTTAGCACATTCAAGGATTCAGGAGGAACATTCCCAGGTGTTTTGTTGATGGATTTTCACCTATTCGAAATGTTTGTTTCTTTACAGAAATATACAAAAAAAAAATTGATTTTTCTGTATGAAAAAAAATAAAACTGCGATATGAAAAACAAGTTTTATATGTATTAAAAATTAATCATTACTAAAAAAAAATAGGATGTCCGGCCAGTGCAGATTACTAAACGATAGTGTAATTTAGAAGTGCGAAACCCCTAAATTTCGACTCCATTAGATCCGTGAAAGATTTATGCCAATATGACTTGGTTAAAATTGCCACGTGTTATAAACTTCCCCTTGCCTATATATTGAAAATGACATCGTTCATTTCGTTTGACGTATTGATGATTTTGCTGTATTTGTTTATAATATAATTTTTTTCAATTATTTTAAATTTATTTAAACACGCACACACATATATATATTATTTATATATTATATAATATTTATTTATATATTTATATTAATATATATATTTACGAGCCTCGTAAATATTTGTGTAGCCTATGAGACTCCCGGTAACGTAAGTTTAAGTTATTCCAACGCTGGGTCATACATATAAATCGGTTCAGCCGTTGAGATGCTACAGTGGAAAAAACATACATATATCATATATACATCGCACACTCTAAATACACTACACTCCTTTTTGGGTAGTCGTGTAATATATAATAGTCTACGTAATAGACGTTGTCACTAAATAATAATCGTCATAATAGTTTATCTAAATAAATAAGCTACGTAATGTTGAAAAAGTATAAGAAGTTTTCTGGTAATGATGTAACATATGCAAATTAAAACTTCTTATTCTTAGAAGATTTTTATTTCCGCATGGTATGCGTTAATTGCGCACGGCGACAATTTTGTCCACATCCGGTTTGAATGTACACAGTTATGAGAGAGGTTTGATCCTGCTCTATCATTAAAATTTGATGTAAATTTAATACAAATTATAACATGTAAATATAACCATATAAAAATAATTTAATTTAAATTTGTAAAAAAAAAACCAAAAAATGTAACTAAATTACAAAACCCTATAAATCTGGTATTCTATAATCTATAATTAAAAGTTTGCAAGGTCAATTAGACAATTATTCTGTGTGGAGTTTATCGCTATATGTTTTACATAGCAATATAAGTTGTTCTGAAGTTATTGACTAATGAAAGGAAACCAAATTAACATGTGCCCACTAATCTAACGTTGTGGTTACTTATTCTTTGAATCTAAGCACTGTACTCGTACTTACAACAAATGTATGCGGTATTACATTTCTTTCCGGATGTTTATAATTTTGCTTTATGACACCAGAATCGAAGTGGCAATTTATAACGATCCTGACATATAATTATGTAATTTTTTCTCTGCTGATTTTTCGCTAAAATGTTATTTGTATGTTTCGCTAAAATGTCACATCCCTTGGTTAATTTTATTGTTTTACGATTCATATATATATATTAATCAATTATTTTCTTAAAAATAATTGAAAAATTATCAAAATAATTGATTAATATATATATATATATATATATATATATATATATATATATATATATATATATATATATATATATATGTGTGTGTGTGTGTGTGTGTGTGTGTGTGTGTGTGTGTGTGTGTGTGTGTGTGTGTGTACGAAGCTCGTAAATGTTTATATAGCCTATGAGACTCCCGGTAACGTAAGGATTCCAACGCGGGGTCATACATCTAAATCGGTTCAGCCGTAGAGCTGCTACAGTGTAAATTATCAATTATTTTCTTTTAGTATATCTCTCATATTCATTCATTACAAATGAATCCACCGGGTTTGTCTTGTGGTTAACTCATCATCGCAAATCTGCTGATTTCCAAATCGAGAGTTCTAAGGTTAAAATCCTATTAAAGGCAGTTACTTTTATTCAGATTTTAATTATTTTTTTCGTCCTGTTTAGCCTCCGGTAATCACCGTCAGATATTACTTAATAGGATGAATGAGGATGATATATATGAGTGTAAGTGAAGTGTACAGTCTCAGGTCGACTTTTTCTGAGATGTATGGTTAATTGAAACCCAACCACCAAAGAACACCATTATCCACGATCTAGTATTCAAATCCGTATAAAAGTAATTGCCTTTACTAGGATTTGAACGTTGGAAATCTCGACTTCGAAATCAGCTGATTTGCGAAGACGCGTTCACAACTAGACCAACCTGATAGGTGGATAACGGTGTTTGGGTTTCAATTAACCTTACATCTCAGGAATGGTCGGTCTGAGATTGTACAAGAGTACACTTCATTTACATTCATACATTTCATCCTCAATCATACTCTAAAGTAATCCATTACGTTGTTACCGTAAGCTAAACAGAAAAAAGAGAGTAGAATTACAATAAATAAAAAACAAAAAAAAATTACAAAAATATATTTGATTACATATAAAAAATTATTTTTTTTTAATATATTAACATTAATAAAAAAAGGAAACAAATTAGAAAAACCCTCTAAAAAGTAAAAAATAAGAATTAAATCGAATTGAGAATTTTAAAGAAAAAAATATAATATATTTATTAACAAATATAAAAATGCACTGAAAAGTAAAAAATAAATTATATAAATATCTAATAAATAACCAATAAATAAATGTAATAATTATTAAATTTTATAATTAAAAGTAATGAAAATATTTAGTTAAATAAAATCGTTGGGCAGTTTTTATAATTTATTTAAAACAACACACCATTTATTTTTACAACAATAATACTTATTCGAAAACATTGTTATAAGTTGCAAGATTTGATTATTCCTAAAGCGAGTTAAATGAAAGCTTTTAATTATTTCAAAATATTTGGATTGCTTACCTTAATCCATTTATTATATTGTACGTAGTTTTCATAATAACGTATTTAAATGTGGGTTTCTTTACAGCATCTTAATCGTGATCGTTTATCAGAAACCGGTTGATAGAGATGTTTTGAATTAAAATAAGTAAAAGTGATCTTTTTTGCTTGAAAATTAAGTTACTGTAACGTTTTTTCTTTTAAAAAAATTATTGCCTAACAAAAAATTTTATATATATATTTTTTTCTTTTCATATTTATATATCCCTAAATGTTTTTATACTGTTCACTGGCTCTTACAATTATGCATTGTTTTCTTTTAGATTCTGTCACCTTAATCCGATTTTTTAAGTAACTTTTATATGCAAATATAGCCACTGTTCACTTTAGTGAGCCTTGTAAATAATCCTTAAAACCTTTAGACTATCTGATACAGCTTTACTTAGATGCACTATGTATATATCTGCGTCTGGTGTTCGTGTAATTGTTCTAGAATTGTTGAATCTCCTTTTGCCATAAAAAATACTAATGTTGGCTGGAAGAAAATACTGGTGTTAAACATGTCTTATCTCGCAAAATCATATTTACGTATGCTTACTGACACATACAGTTATTGTAAATTTATAATTTCAGTGCTCTGTTGTAATTTATTTAATTATTTACCTAGCAGTTGTTAATTAAATTAAACGATGAAATTTCACTTGCTTTCTTTTGAAAGGTCATTTAAATTATGTAACAATATTATTACGGTTTGTTACTAATGTCTAGTGTATCCCAGCGTTATTAAAGCCGGTTGGCATGCAATTGCAGATAGCTAGAGTCAGTAATTCTCGTATAATACATTTTAACTAGTGTATACTATCGAACTGAATTAACCTGGTATTATATTAAAGATAACGATACGTAACCTAGACGACCAATAAATGCAGTATACAAGAGAGATCGAGGAATGAGAGAGAGAGAATAGATTGTTAAATGAGAAGTTAAATTCGGTTGTTTTACTGCATTCATACCTACTTCTTGAATTCATACCTAATACAATATGATATAGATACTAATAAACACGTTTTACATAGTTATTATTCTCATATAAAGTAAAACCATCGGCAATCATAATCTTAATATATCTACTATTATTGTTAAAGTTACACAATATCCTCTCTAAATGCTTAAATTATTACACCCTACCGTAGAATCCTATTCATGTTATGCTATGCGGTGTTAAGTGGTAGTCGCATTACACATAGTATTATAGTTTAGTCAGGTGGGACGCGTATTCTACTGTTAGCTCTACCAAAGTACAATGCGCACCGATCTACCCACACGTTTGTACCTATTTCAGGATTAAAACGATCTTCCTCTCTACAACAATCTCCCCTTCTATTTTGCTTTCTAGCTCTACGGCTGTTTACGTGACGGTAATTTTATCGTCACCCCCTATCCTATATCACTGTATAAATGTTGCCCACTTCTGTCTCTTAATCGACCATAATATTTAATTACAGCTGCTCGTTTGCCCTTTACCTACATATACGTGCATTTGTGTGTGTATATATATATATATATATATATATATATATATATATATATATATATACGAAGCTCGTTTATAGTGTACGTGGTTTGTATATTTATATAACACGCGTATACCAGATTACACTACATACTTCGTCATGGAATTACCTTCTTTTACGTGAAAATACATTCATAAATTTCTAGTGTTAATGCTTTATGTTGTTCGTAAGTGTGTGTGTTTGTTTAGTGTTCTTCCAAATTAAATAAACCTCTTCAAAATTAAATAAACCTGGATATCTCAATACATGGTTATTAATCCAATTCGTATTCTTCTATTTATAAGATTCTGGCATAAATGTCTCTTTCGTCCTTTCATTTCAAATTCTATCGTCCAACTTAATTATCAATCCTGTAACAATAAATTTCATTCTTTTTATTTTATCAAGAATTTCTTTGATTTTTATATCAGTTGATTATATAATTTTTTATATGGCTGGGAAGTTTTTCGACTGAAATTTAGTAAACCACCGGGTCAGTCTAGTGGTAAACTCGTCATCGCAAATCAGCTGATTTCAAAGTCGAGAGTTCTAAGGTTCAAATCCTAGTAAAGGAAGTTACTTTTATACGGATTTCAATACTAGATCGTGGATACCGGTGTTCTTTGGTGGTTGTGTTTTCAATTAATCATACATCTCGGACTGTACAAGACTATACTTCATTTACGTTCATACATATCATCCTCATTCGTCCTTTGAAGTAATACCTTACGGTGGTTCCGGAGGCTAAACAGAATAAGAAGATTAAAATTTAATAAAAAATAGGTCCTTCATATTTTAGTTTAATTTTGTTTAATATGGCCCTTTGGTACGTATAATATATAGAATTATAATTTATAAATCGCTTACCAACAATTGTCAGTAGTAATACACGTTCTAGAGCTTTCAGAAACTTATTTCCGTCTTCAATACGGTAGTTAGTTATATATGTAATAATGTTTACTTCACATATTAATTAAGTTATATAAAAACGTAATACTTTTATAAAACAGTTGATCGTCAAAATTATTCAAATTAAGTCACGTAATTTGTCTTGTTATTAGGGTGTCTCAGTTATGTTTATTGGGAGGGAATCAGTTTGGCAACATAGGAATCAACAATTATTATTTAAAATTTGTTTGAATAAAATGTCATTATCAAATTTTATTTGCTCGTTTATCAGTTTGTTGTTTAAATATATATGAACTTTTCTAAAATATTAGTTTTATATATATTATTAGAATAATCTAGTATATTAATAAAATTGTCTGGGTCGTAATTATAAATTTGATTCAGAATGTGCTTGGCAAAATTAGATTTTTCTATGTATCCTTTGTTTATGCAATTTATATATTCATTAATCCTGATTGAAAAGGAACAATTGGTCATGCCGACTTATTCTAAATCGTAGTCAGCGCATTTAAATCTGTATACACTCTGTTTATTCAGATTAAATTTATTATTGTTTTTGAAGGATCTCTGTTATTTATATATTTTATTATTTTGTTAGTCACGTAAGCAGTTTTTAATCCGAATGATTTTTCGGCCTCCGTGGCGCGAGTTCTAGCGTCTCTGCCTTTTATCCGGAGATCCCGGTCAGGCATGGCATTTTCACACACGCTAAAAATCATTCATCTCATCTCATCCCCTGCAGCAATATCTAACGGTGGTTCCGGAGGCTGAAAAAAAAAAACAAAAATACGAATGATTTAAAATTTTTATTGAACTTTCTATAATTTATATTTCGATTCTATCATATTCATTTCAAAACCCGGATCTCCAGACGAAAGGCCGAGAGTTACTACTCTGCCACGAAGATCGCGGAATAATTTTGATGTAAAAAAATAACTATCAAAAAATTCATTATCAATTTGTTTCTAATGACGGTAATAAAAAAAAATCGTGGATGGTCGTTAATTTTATATTAAACTCAGTTTTCTGTAATCTTGTTATTTGTTAACTTTATTTTATCTTTTATGTATATTTTGTGTTTTATTTTAGTATACATTTTAATTCATTATATCCATTGGCGATGTATTTAATGTTATTTAATTCATTGTTGAAGTTTATATTATACATTTTAAATATTTTATTACTCTGTAAATGAATGTATTAAATATATCTATTTTATGATTTCAGGATGAAATCAGTTATAATGGATTATTGTATTGTTTTAGTGAGTTTCCTATATACGTGGATTTGTTATAATTTTTATTAATTTTTAGGTCCAAAAAATTTATACTATTATTTTCTCGAGTTACGGTAAATTTAATGTTGCTATCTAAAGAATTCATTTCTTCGATTACTTTGTTTTCTTCATTATTGAATTGTTGATTATATATGATTAATAATTTCATCTACGCATCTCTTATATAATAATATTTTATGTTTTTTTTTTTAAAAATGTTAGCTAATTGTTGTTTTCTAATTCGTTCATGAAAATTGTTGATTCCTATGTTGGCCAAACTGATTCCCTTCCAATAAACAAATTGAGACCACCATAATGAGACGAATTAGGTATGACTTAATTGTACTATTTTAACAATTAATTGTAATATTTATACAAGCATTATTTTAATTATATTAATTAAATAGGAGACGCGGCAATGCTTCGCTATATATATATATATATATATATATATATATATATATATATATAGAGAGAGAGAGAGAGAGAGTGAGCGAGAGAGTTTAAATGAACACAATTGAAAATTTGATAAAAAAATTAAAAAACTGAACTTCACAAATTTTTCCTTTCACTTATTCTCCTTCCCCTTTTCTCTTTCCAACTTCTCCCCCTCTCCAAGTTTCATTTTTACCCTTTCCCGTTTTCCCCTTTTCTCTTTCCACCTTTTCCTCGTTTTCCATTTTTACCTTTTGCCCGCGCGTAAATCGGTCCATTAGTTTTTTGATCTTTACCAGTCACACATACGAACATGTCTTTATATATATATAGAATAAAAAAGTCTGTATATTTGTTTGTTTGCTTCGTAAATATCTCGACACCGGCCCCACCTAGCGGGTATAGTTTTTGCAAAAAATATTTCTTTTCACGTAACTAATATTGATATTCTGAATATGAAACAAATCGGTCCATAAATATAATTTTTCTAAATATCTCAACCCCAACGCCATCTAGCGGGTTCACTATTTGCGGGGATAATTCTTTCCATGTATTTTGAATATGAGGCAAATCGGACCATAAATATAATTTTTCGAAATATCTCGACGCCAGCGCCACCTAGCGGGTTCAAACTAATTCAGAAACCTTCCCTGGCATGCGTCCAACCATTCCCTAAAGTTTCATCGCTATCGGATGAACGGTTTAGGAAGGCATAAATAAGAGACATACAGACAGACAAACATTCATTTTTATATATATATATATATATATATAGATATGTGAAGTAAATGTTATTACCTACATAACTAAGTACCGTACGTTCCTGAAGATGGAAATAAGTTTCTGAAAACGCTAGAACGTGTATCACTACTGATAATTGTTGGTAAGTGGTTATGTAAATTATAATTCTTCATATTTTCCTAATTTTTTTTTTTTTTTTTTTTTTTTAGAAAAAAGATTTTGTAACGCTTAATTTTACGGGAAACTGATTTTAATATAAAATTAACGACCATCCACGACTTTTTTTTATTACCGTCGTTAAAAACAAATAGTTTGAATGTTATTTTTTCTATCAAAATTATTCCTCGATCTCCGTGGCAGAGTGGTAACTCTCGGCCTTTCGTTTGGAGATCCGGGATTCGAATCCCAGTCAGGGATGTACCATTTTTCATACGATACAAAATTAAATTTTCGTTATTCCCATGAAGCTTCTGTTGTGTATTAATTTACCAAATAAATAAAAAATTACTTGTAATGGTAAATAATCGAATGTTAAAAATTGTATGAACAAACATGTCTTATTTAATAAACTTTCATTAAGGTGGATTTTCATTTTTCTTGCGCAGCCTATTTATTGATTTAACCTATAGATTGTACTCTGAAAATTAATCGGTTCAGATTAGAACAGTCGTAATACAAAAAATTTTTAACCTGTACTTTAAATATAAATATTTAATATTCCGTGGGTATTTCTTACTTGAAAAATGTTGAAAAATTCAACTTTTAATTTTTCTTGTAAAGCATATACCGTACAAACAATCTGTCAATATGCTTTTAGGAAAATATTAGTCACTGATACAGTCATTCCCTAGTTTTTGAAAAATATTTTAAATTCCGTAGATCACAAAAAAAAATTATTTCCAATTTTTCTGCGATCTCAGTAAAGCATTCAATTTAGTTTTACATAATTACTGATGATAAAACTTAGATATAGAATTAGAGGAGCTGCTTACAACCTTAAACCTTAAACAAATAGTTGAAATTTTACCGTTTGATAAGAATTAATATACATAATTTATTAGGACCTTAATTTAAGATGTAGAACGCGGAGTCCCTCATGGAAGTGTTTGTCGGTCCTTATATTTTTTTTTTTTTTTTTTTTTTTTTTTTTTTTTTTTTTTTTTTAATTAGTAAACTGCAACAAAATTTTGAATCATTCATTTTAACTCTTTTCGCAGACAACACAAGTAAGTAGTATATCTGAGTATAATTATTAAAAAGGAATTAAAAATTCTATGATAGCAGCTCAAAAATTATCCACTGGATGGATACTGACAATGTTTTAAAAATCGGTACTGCCAATGGTTTATGGATAGTAATAGGATGGGAATAATGAATGTCTCTTTTTTTTAGTAATGAGCCTTATTTTCACCTTAGCGGTTACATCAATAATCAGAACAAAGAGATATTGGTGGTCAACACAAAATCCACACATCTTATATGTACTCAGAGAAGTTAGGAATATGATGTACGATTTCTCGACGACGAATAGTGGGACTGATGTTTTTTTTTTGTTTTGTTTTTTTTTTTACCAAACGACGTCCGGCATACGAAGATATACAATTTGAAGCTCTTCTCCAATCTTTTCTCTTTTTTCTGTTTAGCCTCCGGGAATTAACGTTCAGGTATTACTTCAGAGGATGACATGTGTAGTAAATGAAGTGTAGTCTTGTACGATCTCAGTTCGACCATTTCTGAGATGTGTGGTTAATTGAAACCCAACCACCAAAGAACTCCGGTATATACGATCTAGTATTCAAATTCGTATAAACGTTTACTAGTATTTGAACGCTGGAACTCTCGACTTCCAAATCAGCTGATTTGGGAAGACCCGTTCACCACTCGACCAACCCGGTGGGTTCTTCTCCAACCTGATGAACGCTATTTGTTACCTGCAACAAGATGTGGCAACTTTCCATACATACATCCAAATTTAGGACTGTTGTAACATCTAGGTGTGAACAAAACCCAAAAAAAAATTTGGGTTTGGACTTTTTCTTAACTGTAGTAATAAGACCTCATTGGGAGCTTTTCAACTATTATCATAAGCGGTACTTATTTTCATCGGTTCAGATATAATGAAATATTTGGATCTCACAAAGGGAAGGCATATCGGTTCAAATCCGACTTCATCTCCTTTTTTTTAAACTTTTTTTTTAATCTAAATATATTGATTTATTAATAATTATTAACATCTGATTGTAAAAAAAAATTTACAATAAATAATTGTTCAATAGTAACAATAAAAAAAATGAAAATAAATATCAGAAGTTATTAATGAAATAAAATTTTATGTACTTTTCATTTTAAAAAAGTGTTTACATATAATTTAATAGGCGTACAAGGAAGTCATGTGGTGTCCACATCACAATCAGAATGATGTATTTGTTATATTTAAATAATCAATATGGACTTTAAACATGTATGTTTTATTTTATAATTTGTTTCTATATTTATAGTTATAAATATAGAATCACGTCAATATAAGATAAGTTTATCTTACATTGACGTGATCTATGAATTTATTTATTATTATCTTTTTGGACCACATAGGTTCACTTTAGTCAGTCCATTATCCAAGTCTCTTCGATGGGTCTTGCGGTCCTCCCAGTACTTTTTCATACGTTCCGATCTTAGTGCCCTTTCTAGTGTTGAGAATTCCGTATTGTGACTTTCTTCTTGTGATTTCGAAGCTAGTGTTTTTGTTCTTGATTTTCTTATTTAATTTTATCTTATCTTTGGTGTCTTCTGGTGTCAGGCTAATTTTCGTCAAATCCTCTCTTATTTCTTTGATCCATCTGCATTCTGTCTTGGTGGTTTTCGAGTCGTGACTGTACTATACTGACTGTTTCAGAAGCCTTGAATCTTGCATCATGGTGATATGTCCAAAGAATCCTAGTTTCCTTACGCACGATATCAGTGATGAGTTCTAACTCTTTGTACATGACTTTGTCGGGCACGATCCACCACTGCTCGTCTTTTTGGTACTTTTTATTAATGCATGTTTCTTCTTTCGATTTTCTGGAGTCTGTCTTTATTTTATTATTCGTTCAGTTGGAAGAGTGTTTCTGCTGAATAAGTGGCTTCTGGTTTTATAACTGTGTTGTAGTGTCTTATTTTTGCGTTTATTGATAGGAATTTTTTATTGAAAGTGTACCAGGTTAATTTTTGAACTTGAGCTAGTTTGTTTTTTCTTATTTGGAAAGAGGTTTTATCGTTTATATTGTTTGTTATAATTTCTCTGAGGTTATTTAAATCTGGTTACTATTTTGATTTCATTATCGTTTATATTTACTTCTTTATTCGTGTTGGTTTTAGGGGCATTATTTCTATCTTTTCGAATGATATTTTGAGGGAAATTTTATTTGCAATGTTTTAATAATTATTACTAGTTTGTTAAATACAATATATAAAATGTGTAATGATATAATTTATATGCTACTTTATTGAATATTATGCAATTTCTAATATCTGTGATTTAGCTTCGTCGGTGTCCTTTGTTGGCAGTGACAAGTCGTCGGGGAAACCAAGGCAGTTTGTTTTGATTTCTGGCCTATTTTTACTTTTCGTGGGCGTTTTTTTTAGCTATTCCCTCGTTACCATTTCTTGAGTGTAATTGAATAATAGCGGCGAAATCTCCATCGCCTTGGCGCAGTCCTGTTTTGATCTCAAATCGTTCCGAGAAAATAATAATATATTATTTGGAAAATAATAATACATGTAATGTATTGTTAATGTAATAATACATGTAATATATTATTATATTCCAATCAGAATTATGTTTTATTTATTGTTTTTGAAAAATTTATAATGAAATTATTTTTTGTTTTATATATTTCTTGCTCTTTAGTAACAAATATTTTAGAAAAAATTCAACTTATGTACGAGTAAATCTCGTACCTTGTATAATTTTTGTTTCTGTAATGTAAATGTTTCAAATAATTCTTAAATTTGGTAGCTACCAAATATTAAATTTACAACCGTATGGGGTGCGCATGTATTTTAATGTACAGATGTTCGTCCTTCCGGCCTTCTTGTCCCTCACAACTTATATCGAAGTTTTTCCAGTGCGTACACGAATAAAGTAAATGAAATCAGATTCTTTGCTTATCCCCGTGTAATTATCTCGGAATAATCTTGAATAGTAATTTCGAGGAGCTAGCAGTATGTTGTCTATTGTAGAGAAGCATGTGTTAGAATTTTTTAAAGGAGAATTAACTAGTGATATCTTTGATTAAAAAAAAGAAGACAAACTAAACTTATTTGCTGGAATAGTAATTTATTAACGCGTTAAATTAAATTTCTCTCTGAATTTTTGTTAACCTTTGAATATTTAATGAAATTAGTAGTTTAGAGATATTTTTTGATGTGTAGAACGCGTATACTGATATAACTTTGTTTTTATGTAAATAGTTCCATATGTATTCTATGAATGTAAATATATATTCATTTGAATTTCATTTCATGTTAATGTAACTCCGTAGAGAAATACAATACATGATTACACCAATTGTGTACAATAAGTTTACCGTACGCAGTAGTTTGTTAGCATTTTTCACTAACATTTGCAAAACTGTTTTGCATGTTGATTTCTTTATGTATTTTTTTGTTATACTGTAGTGTAAACTAAAAAAATGATTTTTTGTTTGATTAACATTGGATAAGTTTTAATTATTTTTGTAATTTAATTTAATCTCGTTTATTTAATTGTTGTTATATTTTCTTGCTGTTCATTTTAATATTTCTCTAAATTTGTATCTGTACATTTTTAATTCTACGCATGGCAGTCAAGTTTGTAAAACGAGTTGCTTTAGTCCACAAATTGCGTCGAGTTGTATCATTGATTACAGTATAAATGTCCAGTGAAATTATTTTTATTCTGAGAGATAATAAATATATATTTATTAAAACGAAAAAAATTGTACTGTATGATTTTTTTACAACAAATGACGCATATATATATATATATGTGTGTGTGTGTGTGTGTGTGTGTGTGAGTGTGATAATGTATTTTATTGCATAAAACCTTGTTAGCAATAATTTTTTCAACTTGGTGTTTCAGTGTCTCTAAATATTTAGTTTGAATATTAATTATATTGTATGTGACAGCTAATTATTCTTACTACACATTCTTATTTTAACATAAATAATAGAATATAAAATATTCTTGTTCGTTATTTTCCTTCTCTTATTTATTTATTATTGTTACTAAAATAGCCGGCTTCGTCCAGATATTTTTGTATTACAATAGACACCAATGGAATACAGTACTCTGTATTGGTCTCTTCATAAATATTATTCCAAGTGAAACTCGATTAAACAAAATCGATTTTAAATTTGATTTCCAGTAATTTTTTTGCTTATTTTTTTCTTACTTTTACTAATCCAATATTAATACCATTTACCGCAATCTGATCTCCATTTTCCCTTATCAAAAATATTGTCATTAATTCATTGTCTTCTTTGTATTGCTTCATACACTCTCCTTTGCCACCTACTTCTTTTCTTTCTGCAATGTGGGGTCAACCTCCAAATATTTTGTGGCAGTCGAACATCATGTTTTCGCGTATATGTCCATATCCTTTACAAGTGGTTTTATTAAAGTGGCGTGCTCTAACGATAAGTTTATTCCCATTTCTTCCCTAATCCTTTTGTTCCTTGCACGATCCATCAGAGTTTTCTGATAACATCTCCAAAACATCATATCCGTCTCTACGATTCTTGTTTTCAGGGTTTTCTTCAATGTCCAAAAACGCAACGTAGATAGGTTCATTCCCTCAATGTCAAAAACGCAACGTAGATAGGTTAATTCCCTACAAATGAAGCACGCCCGTTTGTTCGTTTTGCTGAAGTTCCAGAAAACAGAATGCAGTTGCCCAATAATAAATTTTCCTTTCTTGATTTTGTTTTAAATATTAACCTCATCTCTTCCATTTGATATTAGCATAACATCCAGGTAGTTAAATTCTAGATCGTGGATACCGGTGTTCTTTGGTGGTTTTTTTCCTGTTTAGCCTACGAGAATCACCGTCAGATATTACTTCAGAGGATGATATGTATGAGTGTAAGTGAAATGTAGTCTTGTACAGTCTCAGGTCGACCATTTCTGAGATGTGTGGTTAATTGAATCCCAACCATCAAAGATAACCGGTATCCGCGATCTAGTATTCAGATCCGTATAAAAGTAACTGGCTTTACTAGGATTTGAACGTTGGAACTCTCGACTTCGAGAAAAGCTGATTTGCGAAGACGCGTTCACCACTAGACCACTAGACCAACACGGTAGGTTGTTCTTTGGTGGTTGATTTCAATTAACTACCCATCTCAGGAATGGTCGACGTGAAACTGTACAAGAATACACTTCATTTGTATTAATACGTATCATTCTCTTTCATCTTCTGAATTACCTTACGGTGGTTCCAGAGGCTAAACAGAAGAGAAAGAAGATACTTAAATTCATTAACACTTTTTAATCATCTCCTTACCCAATTGCAAGTTCTTCTCTTGTGTAATATATCCTATATTAAAACAATAGTTTAACTCCCATCGCAATAGTTATTTATTTAGAAAATAATTTGACTGATATTATGTCTGTTCCGGTACAGTGCATCCTTTTCTTGCACGCCGGTTTGTTCCACGAATACGATGTTACCACATCAAAACTGTTTTCTTTAAAATGTTCTGTGATAAAATTTACGGAATCTACGTTTTAACACTTGTCTCTTTTGTATTCTAGTCGAGGAATCGAGTAAAACTGTTTGAAATTCGATATCTTCTCAATCACTTAACTGATTTTCAGTTTTTTGTAATTTGATACAAGTAAACACTTTTATGCAAATTCTCTTTAGGTGGTGGAAATCGTAATAAAAAATATCCGTCGATTCTCGAGTTTTTAAATTTAAAATCAACGGTCTTTTAAGTTTTATGTTAGAAATAAAAAGATTACGTACTTAAGGCAATTAAAAATTTTGATCACCATAACTAGTTGAAAGCTTTCTTCAGTTAGATTTTTAATATCTTTAGTAAAAGTTTAAAAGTGATTGCACATTTAGGAATACTCCAAATTTACAGTTTACAAAAAAAAGTTATTTAAATTTTCGTGTGAAAAACGTTTTTAAATTTTTTTTATTTGCAATAGGTAATCATTTTATCTGTTTATTTTTATGTAAGTTTAAAGCACATGTTTCTTCGAAGTACTTTATATTTAATAAATTATGTTTATTTACACATTCTTCATGTGTAAATAAAAAATTTTATGAATAAATCATATAAATCTAAACTAATTTGTATATGTTTCTTTCTAATGAAGAAATGATCACGAAAAAGACATTTTTCTACGAACGGCGAAATCTTCGTATTTAAATTCTGTTCTATGTTAGTTAATTATTCTTATTTTAGTTCTCTTTTTCTCAGAAATATCCTCAGTGTAAAAATAACAAAAGAAAATTCTTTATGAGTATTTTCCAAGAGATATTCTTTTTTTATGTGACAAATTTTTAAACCTTTACACAAAAACGTCGGCAATGAATTCATTTTTTTAATTCAAAGTTTTTATGATGAAATAATCCCTCTGAAAATTTTGGTCCTCATGCATCGGAGGGATTTTTTAGTTATTAAAATATTCGCTAAAATTGATATTTTAAATACGTTGGAAAAGAAATCTAAAAAAAAAAATTCGGCTTTTTTTGGAAGCTCTCCTATTTGGAAGGGGTATTCAGTTATTTTAGTGATTTTATAGTTTAAAAAAAAAAAAAAATGTTTTGAGCATTAAAGGTTTGTTTTCATTTTGGGAGCTGCCACACTCAACGGAATTTTCTTGTTTTGTTTTTAAATAATAATTTTTTTGTATTTTTTATAAACTTCATTATTTCAATTTTCTTTGAAACTACAAGTTTCGATAATAAAATTTAGTAGCATTTAGTTATTTAAACAAAGTTATTCTATTTCGAACTTAAAAAAAATAACATGCTTTTCGTCACCTATCTTCTGTTTTACATTGTATTCATGAAAACTATACGAGATACATTTCTGGGACCAGTTTTATTCAATTTTTCAAAATATAAAAAAAACCGTAAATAGTTTATCGCCTATATAACGCCTTAAAAATTTCAGTATGAACTCATCTCAACTGAAATCCGAGCGAAGTTTTTCGCTAGCCGTAACTCGATAACAAAAGGTCTGAAAAGGTCTGTAACATTTTAAATTAAAATAAAATTTGAAAGCGTTAATAGTAGATCATTAAACATTTATTTAACTTTTATCTACGTAAAAGATATTTTAAAAAAATGTTAAGTCAGATGTAATTACTCTTTAAAATTCAATTACATGGACCACTGAATACAAAAATAGGAAGAGAAAAGATTATGGAGGTAGAAAAATTTTGTTATTTGGGAAGTAGAATTACTAACGATGGACAAAGCAGGAGGGATATAAAAATGCCGAACAGCTCACTGGAAACGAGGTTTCAGTCAGAAATATAATTTGCTTACATCAAAAATGAATTTAAACGGAAGGAAAACATTTTTAAAAGTATATGTTTCGAGCGTAGCTATTTTGTGAAAGTGATATTTGGACGATCTGAGTACCAGAGAAGAAAAGATTAGAAGGTTTTGAAATGCGGTGCTGTAGGAGAATGTTAAAAATCATTTGGGTGGATAAAGTGACAAATAAAGAGGTAAAATGATGAAGAAAGAAGCATTTGGAAAATTATAGTTAAAAGAAGACAGACTTATTGGCCACATATTAAGGCATCCTGGAATAGTCGCTTTGATGTTGGAGGGACAGGTAGTTTAGAAAATTGGGCAGGCAGGCAACGTTTGGAATATGTAAAACAAATTTTTAGGGATGTAGGATGTAGGGGGTATACCGAAAATAAATGGCACTAGATAGGGAATCTTGGAGAGCTGCATCAAACCAGTCAAATGACTGAAGACAAAAAAAATACAATTGACGTATCCTAATATTTATCTAAATTATGTATTACCAAAGGAAAGAACATAATTTTTGTTTTGTTCTAAACTCTCTCTCTCTCTCTCTCTCTCTCTATATATATATATATATATATATATATATATATATATATATATATATATATATATATATATATATATATATATATATATTAAATTGGAAATCGTTATTAATTTCATTCGTCCCTTTATTGTTTTAATTAATTGATTTTTCATTAATACCATATTTTAGGCTCTTCTCTGGTATTGGCTTTGTAATGAAAAATAATTGGTCAGACTTCCTCACTTATTATTGGAATAGTTCCACATTCCTTCTCGTAATTGCTATAAAATTGCTGACTGAACTTATTGTCTATATGGCATTATTTTTTACTTTTTATTTATTTATCTTCTTTTTGTTTCCCGTTACGTGTAATTACATCGCTTACACATTTCATTGAAACCGAAAACATAAATTCTATTTTATTTTTCTTTATTTTTTATCGTTTAATGTATTATTTTATAGTTTTTTCACTCTTAATGATTAGTTTTAATATTTCATTGTACAATGTAATTTTTGTTATGCAGTTATCTTTTAGACGAATTGTTTTTTGTGCAGTTCAAGAATGTCAACACTTGAAATTCTACCATGGAAAGAGAATTTTGTGAACTTTAAGAAGTTGAGTAGTCTAAAATGCGTTACTATTTTTAAAGAATTATCGGAAGCTTCATTATTTTATGTTGTTTGGCGGAAAATTTATTGATAAAACAGATCTAAAGACCGTGTGTTATTCTGAAAAATACTTTAAACATTTTTTAAAAAATATTTACATAAAATTTCTATCTTTATCAGATAAATAAAAATATATATATTATAATTTAGTGCATATTTTGAGAATTTATATGCATTTGTGCTTATGAATTATTATTACACAATGGTTCTGAACGACCATCTTGCTGAACGAACAGAGCTCCAACTAAACATCACGTTCTTTTTGACATGTTACGAAGCAACTCCGGAATTATTGTTTTACAGGATTCCTTCTCACTGTGTAAGAACAATATTCTTCATTTGAATAACCCAATAATTCTTCATTTGTTGCCTAGCGACGTTGAGATACCATAGGCCGCGTTACAGTTTTTGTCTCCGGGCCAAATTGGAAAGAAAGCTTTTTCACGGGCCGAACGAAATATTAAAATTAAAAAATTTTAAATACAAAAAGATGTTTATTCATAAATGTAAGTAATTAGTACAACAGATTAACAAAAAAAAACTAATGTGACGTGTTAAGTATTTTAATTTCCGTATCTTCCATTATTCAATTGCTTATAAAAAAAAGTTAATATTGAAAAAATTCGCGGGCCGCATAAATTCATTACACGGACCGGATTCAGCCCGTATGTGGGTCATGTTACCATAGATTATTCCTCACAAGTGTTGCCGGGTGTAGTAAGGTCCATTGCAATGGGGCTGGTGATGCTTGTAAACCAGTGTCGACCCAGGGCCTGAAAATTTTTTATTTAGGAAATAGCCATTCGCAAATATACTGTATATGTTAGATTAACGTATATGTAACCTAATCTAAGTTTAGGAATAAAGTAAAGAAAAACTAACATAAATGTTATATCGTGAAAGATTATTAAAGAGAAAAGTTATCTGGAGCAGTGAGGGCTAGCGTATAGGCACTGTGGAACTGCAGCACCCCTTGTTTCACTTGATATTATCGATAACATTTAATATAATGAGTCCTTTTTATTTAATTCTTTCTTTATATTTGTTCAATGTGTAATCCTTAAACTTAATATCACTAGCCATTTCCCAGTTTATGAAAAGATACAAAAATTTTTGTATGGAACTGTGCGCTTCACAGTCCCAGCAGCGTGGTGTTTGGCTGTTGTGCGCATGCGCACATAGGAAGCTGCGCGCGAGGCTGCGAAAGAGAGAGAGAGCACTTTCGCTTTTGCAGTGCCAACCTGGCGTGCTGGTGGAAGGTAGTTTCTTTTTTACTCCGCGTGGGTTTTGAACGTTCCTTGTTCGTTCCCTTTTCTAGTTTAGTCGGTGAAAGGAATATGAAAGCGGTTTAGTTGTTTTTTCAATAGAAATCAGAAGTTGGCGGAAAGCAAGGGTTCTTTGATTGCCAAATCTGTCCAAAAACACGCTGGAAGGGCGAAAGAGAAGGTAATTAGTAAAAGTTAATTATGTAATTGTTTCTGTATACATAAAAATTTTAATTAAGCATCGTTGGACTATAGTGTTTTTAAGCGGCCATTTTATTAAGTTATTATCTAATAAAACAAAAAATATTATCTGTATTGACGTTTTATTATTTATTCGATTAAACCGTATACGGTTTTTAAACATAATGTGCTTAAAAACGGTGTACCATGTTCTTGAGTGTGATAAAGTGTAGAATTAGATTATTATCCTGCTTCCAGCTATTCTATTTGATTCATTTTTTCCGGTTCTTTTATTTGACAGAAAACTGCTTCTGGAGCAGCACCCCCATTAATTTTAGCAACGAGCGGCCACTAATCTGGGGCCCTCGGCGTGCTGTATTCAGGCATGTTGATACCCTTTTCTTAAAGGCAGAGTATTTATTATCTTTCCAACTATCAAACGCCATTCACGTATTTTTAAAAAATAATTTATTACGAAGAAGTATCACTACATCCCGCCCGTATTATGACGTCATAGATTCCTTTTCAACTTTCAATTTATGTACAAAATGAAGATTTTCTTTAGCTCACAAAATCGCATTCATGTCGTGAACTGCGATAAATTTTACTATTATGAGAAAACTACACTTGTGTGGAATACCGCATTTGGAAATCGTGATAATTGAGCAAGGCAGACTGCAACGTGCTCTTCCATGACCTCATCCGATAATTCATTCATACAAGTTCGTTAAATAATTTCATATTCACTAAATATGATTCTACATTTTTGACTACGGTATATTAAGTTCGGCCACTAGTTAATGTAAAATTAATTTAAAGTCGAATTTTCGAAGGCAACATTTTGATCACAGGAAGGGGTACGAGGGATTTCTTGGAGTTCTGTACTTCAAGCTTTTCACCTGCAATGAATGATTAAAGATTTACTGCGATCTTAGTTTACGTTTAATATGTACATGCTTGATATACCTCTTTATCAGAGAATATTTGTTTCTGAGATTTCTTTTTAACGGAGATTCTTTACCAAAAGTCTGTTGTGGACACCAAATAATTTCCTTGTATCCCTATTAAATTATATATATTTTTTATTGAATTATTTATTTTAAAATTTTTTTACCATCACAGGTTAATAATAATTTATATTTAAACATAAAAAAAAAAGTTAAAAAAAAGGAAATGAAGTGGGATTCTCGCCGATGTGCCTTCCCCTTATAAGATCTAAATTTTCGTTAATTAAACTTTTATTAGCCTATAACTCTGGAACAAATGAAAATAATTACCACTTACGATTTATGGTTGAAAAGCTCTCAATGAGGACTTATTACTGCAGATAAGAAAAAGTCCAAAATCCAATATTTTTGGATTTTGGGGCTTTTTTTGGACACTTTTGGTCTAGTCGATTGCAACTATGAGGGGAGGTGCACAACTAAATGTTATAATAGTCCTTTAACCAAATCGTTTATGCGAGATACATACGTACAGACGTCACGCCGAAACTAGTAAAAATGGATTTAGGGATGGTCAAAATGGATATTTCCATTGAAATCTGAAAACCTAAATTTTTTGCGATTACAATACTTCCTTGTGCTTAAAAATGGGGGATCTAATTAAAAAAATGAAAGGGATAAAAGAAGAACTTAAATTTTGCTGTAACTTGAGATCATCGTTATTTTCGGATTTTAACTAAAGATTTTACATATTTTATTGTGAAATGACTGTTTCATGTAAATTTTTTAAAGGTTTTTTTTTGTAGTATTGCACTTAAAAATAGTACTTCAATAATTATCAGATTTAAAAAAAAATGGAATATTTGTGTTCTCTGTCGAAATTTTTATTTTTTTTAATAATTGTAGAATACAAGGTTAATATTTTTTAAAAGACTTTAAACTTTAAAAAGTTCCTCTTTGATACTTTAGTTCATAGTTAAACACAGTGGTAATAAGTATAAATTTTGTTGAAAAAATAATTTCATTTGATAGAAAAAAAAACTTTCCATATACCAACGTTTATCTGAAAAATATTTTAATTATTATTTTTAAATATCGTAATTATTTTAAATTATTTTTCTTTCTCTATTTCAGGTAAGGTGAAATCCTGTAATATTTTCTACCATTGCGTAAGTAATTATTTTAAAATGAATAAGTTTTGTTATAATAGAACTATAATACTACATTTTTTGTTGGCAACAAATATAATTTTTTATTTTGTATCTTGTTTAATACCCGAGAGTCGAATAGAATCTTAAAGCGCGATTGATTAACAACAACAACTTAATTAATCAAGAAAAATTTATACAAACTAATTTCATCGATAGTACATCTGTACCCAATAATGTTATTCCCGACTTTCTTGGCAGACTGTTGGCATCACATCACTTTTCTTTTTCCTGTTTAGCCTCCGGTAATTACCTTTCAGATAATACTTCACAGGATGAATGAGGATGACATGTGTGAGTGTAAATGAAGTGTAGTCTTGTACAGTCTCATTTCGACCATTCCTGAATTGTGTGGTTAATTGAAACCCAACCACCAAAGAACACCGGGATCCACGATCTAGTATTCAAATATGAGTAGTTTGTGAGGGAGACTTTGGGGTGGATTGTATTTTTTGTTTGGGAAAAAACAAAATGAATATGAGCAAAAATGAATTCGGGTAAAATGGTAGTGGCGAGGGCAGCCGTGACGCGCCCGTTTTACATTTCCTTTTATCATTGTGTGGCGCGTTGTTTTTAGGAATTTATTTATTTTTCCTATTTCAGATGTCGCCTTTCTCTGATGTAGATGAAATAGAACCCTTCAGATAAAACCCCACGGCTATAGGGCTCTTTAAACAATATCCATGTACTTAGTTCTAGAGTTACCGCTTATATTAGTTAACGAAGTTTAAGTAATGGAAATATTTGATCTAATTAAAAAAGATGTATAAGAGACATTGTTAGAAAATTAGTTGAATTATAATAGTGAATATGAAAGGATAAGAGTTTTTGAATGCAGTTGCAAATCAAGGTTTATCAAAAGTTTAAAATTAAATGTTGTGACTGAATTTGATTCAAAATGATTAAAATTATTTAACGGAAGAGCAAGTTGGGTGCCGTATAAACTTTTATATTACAATTGTTATACGTTTTTAAAATTATTGTAAACGTGATTAGTATGTGGAAATCTCAGTTATTCTTACTTCTATAAATATCTTTGCGGATAATAGACTTCTGGGAAGCGGAAGTAGTTATGTTGAAGTCTTGCTCTGCGGGGTTCAAACTACGAATTTCCGAAAATTCCCTGTTTACAATTTATACAGTTCCCTCCCCCCCGTTTTGTTTGGAGTGCTCCATAAAATACGTTATAAAAGTACCTGGTTCACGTATAGTGTAATAATTTTATTTATATACATTATGTTTAACGGAAGTTATATAAATAATAATGAATATATATATATATATATATATATATGTAATTATTATTTGCTTCCTGTTTAATGAAATGAAATATTATTATTATTATAACAAAGATTTGATGTTTTATGATCATTATTTATTATTGCACTCGTTATTACATAATAAATAATAATATATTATTCTCCACGCGGAGATAAACAATAAACAATATTGTGCTGAATTTTATTACTGTGACATTTATTCATTGTCACTTATATATATAGCAAAATTGTAGTCTGTTTCCTGGGTGTTAGGTTGTATCCTACAGTATTTGTGCTGAATAGGTAAACATCGCTATGTCCTGCTTTTGTTGTCATCTGTTCGCATTTAATTTGTCTGTTTGCAGTTTACTGTTGAAATTGTCGATATCGTTACTTTTATTTAATACTACTCGTTTTATTATTACTAATTGGGAATTTTGATAGATTTTTCTGATATATCAATGCTTTGATTGTACTTTTTCCGATATTCTTCCAGTTATTATTTAAATGTAATGTTAGATTTTTATTTAGCCTTTTTGTTAATCTTGTATTTTTAGACAGAATTACTAACATGCAATCCGAAAAGTTTATAATTAACTTAATAATTATGGCGAACTAGTGACGATAACGCCGATAATTTTCACTCGTTAGTTGATGGTTCAGATGATGTGGATGGAATATCATCCCAAACCGTTAAGGTAAAAGAAAAAACGTTGTTCTTCCTTCCTACTTTTCCTTTTTGATTAATGTAAAGAAATGAAACTATTATATTCGAAAAATAATGAATAAAAAGCAAATGAAAGGTATATATTAAATTAAGGAAATAAAAACTGTATTTAAGCTGATAATAAAGGGAAATTGACATTGTGATAACCCATTAAAATACTGTATTAGGTGAAACTGCAAGTGAAGTTTTTTATAAGCTTTTATTTAACTTGCTTTAGTTATAATCAAATCTTGCAATTGCTATATCTTTTGATCTATCGTATGAAAATCAATGAAATTTGGTACACGTATGTAACTTCGATGACAATACAGCACTACGGTGTTAGAATTTTGATATGCCCCCCCCCCACGCACTACCACTACGCTAAATTCATGCATGTTGCTGAAAATTTTTATTTCTCATCAACTATCGTATGAAAATGATTGAAATTTGGTAAACGTATGTAACTTCGATGTGTAAAAATAAATATTTTTGCTTTTTAGTCTTAATAAACAAACAAACTTGAACAAACAATAATATTCAGGTATAAATATTAACATATTTTTTTGGATGTAAAAAGTTTGTTGTTCATTAAGACTGAAAATTAAAAAATACTAAAAAACAAAAATACATTTGATTACATATAAATTTTTATTTTTTTTTAAACTTTTATTTAATTAATATTAATAAAAAAAGGAAACATTAGAAAAACCCTCTAAGAAGTAAAAAATAAGAATTAAATCAAATTGCGAATTTTATACAAAAAATATAATATATTAACAAATATAAAAATGCACTGAAAAGTAAATCATCACAACATTAAGTGACCTTTCACAACAGGCGTAAAAACAGTCACTATCATTCGGACGTAAACGAACCGTTTTAAAAAGTTTGAATCGTAAACCACGATAAAAACGTTTTACTAAATATCGTATCGAAAATTAATTGACTACGTTAAAAAATAGACGACACACGCCAAAAGAACTGTACCTAGTGGCAGAACACAACCTACCTAGTTAACAGAACTGAACTTTACGTATATGGAAAATCAAAAGAGAAATAAAATAAAATAAAAATAATTGTTTTGTGTATTTAGACGCGTGGTTATTAAATGAGGAACTTTAAATTTTATTTTAAAGGACTTTTAATTTTTAAAATCGGATAGCTGCACACAGCTCCTGGTGGCTCACTCGGCTCCATCCACGCTAAAGAAAAGCTTTACTTACGCTGGCTCAGACTAGTACAGCCGGTCTGATTCCATCCTTCAGAGACTCAACTTTTGTTGTATTTGAAATATGATGTCCTATCCTTAATGCTGTAAACACACAAAAAGACATTACTTCGTAAACCAACAGTTGCATTATGTTTGTACTAGAGATAACCTAGAAATAGAGTCAAGCTGGATCATCGTGTTTATATTACTAAGAGATTATTAATCATGGTATGCCAGTGTTTTAGAGAATAATAATAGTATAGGTTGAACAATAACGGCTGTTCAACCAAGCTCGCCGTTACGTGCGGGCTACTGTATGTAATCAATTATAAAAGAACATCTTATGCCTGGTTTTAAAGCAGTGATAGACCCCCCTCCCATATCCGTTTTTATACTGTGTAATATAGAGTAGTACATATCCAGTTAATCGATTAAAATACATTATTTTCATTTCACTTCTAAAACACATTGAAAAAGCATTTTTTTTTTTTGAATGGAATGTTCAAAATTATGGCTTTACTAAGGGTTCATTTTACGTTCTATTTCTCCAAGAAACCAATTTTTACATTATACAGAATGTCCCGAGAACTGTTGGCCAAACTTAAGAGTAATTGTTATTCATTTTTTCATTAATTTTAAATCCACTTAAGTGAAGTGAAAAAGACACAAAATTGTCAAACTGCATCATATTTGCGATCTTTTTTAATAATTTTAGATATGCCTTAGTTGTTTATTAAAGATGCAATTTTTTTATAATAAAAGGCTTAACATTTCATCTACATACCTAATTCGATAAAAGTAATATTTACTTTTATCGAATTAAAAGTAAATATTACTTTTATCGAATTAAAAGTAAATATTACTTTTAAGTAATTACTGTTTAGTATTACTTTTAATTCGATAAAAGTAATTTATCAAGTAATTTACCATTAGCTAAGGAGCTAATGATTAAATGGTTTTTCTGACGGCCATTTTGAACTTTTAAAGATTATTTATTTTGTAGAAGATGTTGTTGGGTACATGTACACCTAATTTCATTAAGATATCTCAATCCTTTTTTAAAATGTAAATTTTTATTGAAAAAATACCGAATGTCGCACAGTGGGAAAATAAAGCGAAAAATAGGGCTTTTTCATATGATGTCTGGCTTTTTCTTTTGTTTTGATGTCCTAAATTAGTCTCTTAGATATGGCCAACAACTCTTAGGACACTCTGTATAATTGAAACCTATTTTAGAGAAAAGTTAACATTTAAAAAGTACACTTAACGGCTAATAAATATTGTGTGTTGTTCTCGATAAATTATTTGATAATAATTTATCGAGATAAATTGTCTCGATAAATTATTATCAAATAATTTATCGAGACTTGCTTGCAATCCCAATTGAAGTGATTTTTTTCCTTTAATAATACACTGTACTTGCTTATCTTTTATGACGTAATGAAGCCTCCTTACGTCTTCATTTACAATTCACTGTACGAGTAGTAAATAATAAAGTTCGTAATGATTGTTGTTATATATGTACGGTGAAAAGCTGCGATGTAATTTTGTATAGTTTGTTTAGTGCGAATTGTTCGTCTTGGTGTCTTTTTCTTTTCCGTTTATTATTATCAAGGTCAATGTTTTGCGTGTATATAACTCGGACTTTACATCGTATTGCAGTCTGATTTATGTAAAAAAATTTACTGAAATTTACATAAATTCAAATTTATTCTATAGAAAATTACGTCTGTATTATTGCAGATGTTTCTTTTATTTAACCTTATTAAGCGGTTTTAAAAAGATGTTAAAATAGTTTTTATTTTATGTTAGAAAGTTACATGTAGTTGAAAATTCTTATATAATAATAGCAACCACAGTTTGACTTCATTAATGATTTTTTTTTCTCTGATTATTCTGTAACATCTTTTTATTTTAAATTAAGCTATTTCTAAACTTTTACTTTCCCATCTAGATAGCGCTATAGCAGAGTTATAGTTCTGGAGGGTAAATTATTGTAATCAGTCCAATGTGGGCGTAAGCGGTTTTTACTGGGTCTTGATATTTTCACACCTGAAGAACCTAAAAAATCGGACGGAAATTTTCCGGATGTTAATGTTTGCATGTACGTGTGTTCGGTGTTGGCATCTATTCGTACGTGTATTCGGTGTTGACATGGGACATTAATGCCATTAAATTTTCAACTTAAAAAGGCCAAGATGTGAGGCTGTAGAGCAAGGTCACCCTCAATATCTCAAGATTTCGCCTAATTAAGGTCATATTTTTGTTAGGCATATTTGTTAACAATTAAAAAATAATATCTGCAAAAAAGCAGATATTGTGATATTGGGTACATCTACACCTAACTTCATTAAGATATCTCAATCCTTTTTTAAGATGTAACTTTTACACCGAATGTCGCACAGTGGGAAAATACAGCGAAAAATAGGACTTTTTTCATATGAATTTTTCTTTTGTTTTGATGTCCTGAATTAGTCTCTTAGATATGGCCAACAACTCTTAGGACACTCTGTATAATTTGAACCTATTTTAGAGAAAAGTTAACATTTAAAAATTACACTTCCCCCCCACCACATAAAATTCTGTTGTAGTCTTCTGCTGTGTTGTGACATCACAGGTGAGCGGCAGAGTTAAATAAATGAATATTACTGAAAGTGTAAAAAAATTAACTCTGTCTGGTTGGTCTCGAATCGATCGCCCGGTTGTCACGGTACTTGTTGCGTGGTATTTAGTGTAGTAGGCAGATAAGTTTATAGACAGACTACAGGTAGAGAATGGAAGCAGAGTTACTAGCGAAAAATGGTGATATTGAGAGCGATATTGCAATAGATATAGGAGAGTTATTAAAAAAAACTAGAGTGAAAGATGGTGAAAAAAGAATTTAGTATTTTGAAAACTAAGTAGTTAGACGAGTAGTAGTGATAGGCCCAAAAAAAAAAATTAAACGAGATCACACAGCGAAGTAAGAATAATGAACTAGTACGAAGGAAAAAAGACGCGGCCAAGAAGAGTTAGGCGAATAAAGTTTTTAGAGTAGGCGAAATCGAACGTCAGAGACGGCGTAAAAATACCCGATGAGGCCAGAGAAACGTAGCTGATATGTTGTATATCAGAAGCGGTTTGATGATGGCTGAGGGGGTACATGTTTGCCCAGTGCCAAATGCACTGGAAACAAGTATGAGGGCTTAAGAGGACTGCTGACAAAAGCCATTGACTTAGAAGCAGCAGTGGTGGAGAACTACTGAAGAAGTCCATGGAAGAAACCTCTATGCGTCATTAAAGGTGCCTGTGCGTTAAACCTGCGGCTACCCAGTCTGCCGACCGTACAAGCGAAATTTGTTCTATATAAGTTTGAAATTGCATTAGTGCCAACTGTCGCGCCGCTAGTACCGCTATACCCGCTCTAAATACGATATGCGCGCCCACTTTAGTTGAAATCATTGAATTAAATTAACGAAAAAATATTATTTAAATAAAATTATAAATATTTTTAATTAAGTTGTGTGTCTAAGCCGTGCATCAGAAACAACCCACAGTTGTCGGCTTTTTTCTTATTCTAGAATTAGAGTAATTTTTATAATTTGTTTATTTGATCTAGCTTACGAAGTTTGATTCTACGAGTCAGCAGCTTTATTGGTTTCGTCTCTAATCTATAAAAAAAGACAATTTTTTTTTAATCTTTTATGAAAATATATTTATAATGAATGATTCAATTCAGAAATATGTTTTTTTAATTTTTTTATTAATAATCCTAACTACAACCAAAATTTGATTATCTGAACATAAAACAGTTTTCAATTGGTTCCTGCGTTGCTCTGGTGAACTGTTTACTAAGAAAAGGATATTTACATTGTGCAATCCAATTTACAAAAATCTTTGCCTGGTTCCCTCTTACTACCACATTTATTATTATTATTTTCGAATGCTCCCACTAAATGGAAGACCTTAAGCTAATAACTCAACTTTCCTTTCGGTTCTTCTTGTTGCTCCAATAAATTTTCATTATTTCCGAGAAATCTTATTTACGCTCTTCTGATCACGTTGGTCTATACTGATTTTGTTTTGGTTGCTCTGATGTAACTTCCCATTTGTTTATTTTGTATCTGAAGGTGTCTCTTTCTAAAATGTTTGTTGGACTTATGTTGGCGTTTTTTAGCGTTTGGAAGTTTGTCCATCCAAGGCATTGAGTTCTTGAGCGAGGTTACATATTCTGTTACCCTTTTTGTCAATCGATTTTCTGGTAGTCTATTGAGATGACCAAAGAATTTCATTCGTCTTTTCTTAATGTCCCATCTTGGTATATTTTGCTCCTGGGATTTTCCGATTGATCTTCTTTTCTACTTTTTTAATTTCTTCAAGTTCATTTTCTGTTAAGTGTCAAAGTTTCACTGGCGTAAAGGACTGCTGGTTTTATAACTGTGTTGTAATGCCGGAGTTTAGTCTGTCTTGACATACATTTTTTGTTGCAGATGTTGTGAACTAACCCTAGTGCTTTTTTTACTTTTTGGAGACGATTTTGTTGTGAGATTTTTTCAAGGCCTGTTGGTTCGATGAATTCCCCGAGGTATTTAAAGTACGGGACCCTATCGATTTTACCGTACTTTGTTTTCAGACTTGTGATATCTGTCTTTGTACATAAAATTTAGTTTTCTCGAATGAGATCTGCACTCCCACTTTTTCTGCATTTTCTTTAAGTATCTCGAGCTGTTTGACAGCAATCTCCTCATCCTCTGTTAATGTTGCCAGATCATCCGCAAATGCGAGGTATGTATGTAGAGGTTGTTTTTGGGAATGCCCAGCCGGAATTGGTTTCCAAAACTCACATTCCTTAAGTTCCTTCTCCCATTCTTCCATAACCTTGTTAAGGACAACACTAAACAACATCGGAGAAAGTCCATCACCCTGTCTCACACCTGTATGAATGTCGAAGGGTTCTGAGATTTCTCCCATAAATTTAACTTTAGACTTAGTGTCAGTTAGTGTTTATTTTATGAGTTCTCGGGTTTTAGGATGTAGTCCCATTTCTTCCAAAATTTGGAATAGTGAGGACCTATCTATCGAATCATAGGCCTTTTTGAAGTCTACAAATGTGCATACTACTAAGGGTTTCTGTCTTAGGGCTTGTATTTTGAGAATAGTTTACAGGTTAAAAATTTGTTCTGGGCATGACCTATTTGGTCTGAAACCTGCTTGATATTCTGCTAATTTAGGTTCTAATTGCTTTTATGTTCTATCCAAGAGACACGCTGATAGAATTTTGTATGTGACCGGTACAAGAGAGATCCCTCTATAGTTATTTACATCTGATTTGTTGCCTTTTTTATGCAGTGGGTGAATTAGAGCAATCATTTATTATTATTTATTTATTTAAGTATCCGTCGCTTGAGTAGTTGTGATGCACTTTTCCACTCTTTTCTGTATTGTGCTATATTCTGTTAGCCTTTTTTTGTTTTTCGGTCAAATTTTTGTCAAGCTGCTTTTTCTTTACACTTTTCTTTCTATTAAATTTATTAAACCTTGGATGTCTTAGTATCTGGCCTATCATTCTATGTTTTATTTTAATTTAATTAACCTATTTCAACGTTCTTCTTTAACATCGTATCTCAAAAACCATTATTCTCTTTTTCTTTTTTTGGGTTCCATATCCGTAAAACTACCAAATAAATGTTTTAACAAATTTCCTTCCAACTGTGAGATGAATTTTTAATACCAGAAGACTTCATTTCCGAATGAAATACTCTTTTAATTTTACTACAAAAATAACGCTTGACTTCGTCTGCGATATTAGTTTTGAGTTTTACTTTACTTTCTTGACTTTTGTTTCAATAAATTTTTATTATATGATTAATATTGATTTTACACCTTATAAGTTTTATTATTTTGGAGTTATTTTAAAGGCGTTTTTTGCCTACAAAAAAAAAATAAATAGAATTCTATTGTTTATGATTTCGTATATTTTTTATTCTAATTTTTAACTTACCATTATCTCCTCTTTTCCTTTTGTATAAAAAAGATATAAATATTTTTTTTTTATTTTCAAATTTGTTTTTGATTTCTTTTATAAAGGAATCATATAAATATAAAAGTGACAAAAATTTCGTTTTATCTAGAAATCTTTGTTTATTGGTGAAATTAATAACATACAAATTTCAGTCATTTTGTGGGCTATGGTCAAGATGACATCCAAAACTCTAATGCTGTTCATTCGGTGCTAACGGCTAATAATAAGAAGAAAAAAAATCAATTTAAAACTTTAAATATTGTTTAATTTAAACAAAAGTAAATTATTCATGATAGAAAAAAAATAATTTTATCATCATCGTCGTCGGCAATGCCATTCTATTTATACATTAATAGCGTTCGTGAATTGCTTCAACATTAAAAGTTTCCTTCGTCTTTCATTATTTCTCATTTCTGAAGGCTTGTATTTAAAAATGTTCTAAATTTAAAAATTACTTCAAACCTTGTCCTCCTTTATTTTATTGTCATTAATATCTACTAATTTTGTTCAATTGTTCTGATAAATTTGTTTCTACTTTTGACGTATTAAGAAATTTGTATCGCCTGAATTCAATTGTAATTCGGATAATTTGTACAAAAAATTACTTACGTTTACTTCAATAATAAATATAATTATTGTAGCTTAATTGTTTTAAATTTATGTTAATATCATTTTTGATTACTTACCGATTATTTTATTTAGAAATTAAAATAAATAGCTCGTTTATTTTGATCGATAAAAAATAATATAATATATAGATTACATTAGGAATGATTAAATATGTTGCAGATAAAAAAATAGAACTACTCCAGTATTTGACTGGATGGAACAAGGGAAACCATGGTAAAACCTGTATCAAAATTGTATTATAAAATATAAAACTATAAAATAAAAATTCGATGCAGTTGAAGTTCATATTAATTATTTAAAATATAAATATAAGGTTGTCTAAAAAGTACTGAGCCTTTGGAAGCCAAAATCGAGAATACGTTTATTGTTTTTTGAAAATAACATTATGAGACCACACGCATCATTTTTTTTCGATGATCTTTTGCCATTTTTCCGGTAAAATTATAATCCCGTCGCTATAGAACTTCTGTGGTTTCTGTAAAAAAATTGTGACACGTGGTTTTCACAGCTTAACACTATTCAGGGAGTTCTGCGGAGACCGAAACAAATGATGGTCTGACGGTGCCAGGCCGTACTGTACAGTGGATGCATTAAAACTTCCCATCAAGTTCTATCAATTTTTGTCGGGCCATTAAAGATGTATGCGGTCTGGGGTTGTCAGCGTGATATGACACCCTTTCTGTTGACCAGTTCAGGCCGTTTCTTTTGAATTGCTCGGTGCAATCGCACTAATTTTCGACAGTACAGGTCTGAGTTTATCATTCTGCTTGGCGTTACCAGGTCGTGATACACAAAGCCGTTCCAATCTCACCAAACGCACAGTATTTCCTTCCTGGGCGTCAGTATGGGTTTTTGCCACAGACTTTGGAGCTTATTCTCGCTTCGACTAGCGATCTTTTTCTCACATTGTTGTATGTTATCTACTTTTCAACACTCTTGATCAACTGCTTCAGAAATGGCTCGATTTCGTTACGTTTTAGTAGAGACTTTCAGATAGAAATATGTTCGTGTAAATTTTTTTGAGTCAGATCATGTGGCAAACGTCGAGCTTCTTTTTGTAGCTACCTTTCTCCAAATAATTTAACACTGTTCGGTGATGAATGTTTAGGTCATTGGCGATATCATGACTGTTTACATGCCGATTTTTCTCTACGTTTGCCAGAATACAATAACGCTATCTCGTGCGCAAAAGGCTCACTACCTTTTAGACTACCTAAGTAAAAAATGTAGTTTCAAGAATTAAAAAAAAACTTTTGCACAATTCTGCGCATGAAATCTGACTTTTCGTTAATTTAATTTGGTTTTAATGTTTTAATATATTTTTTTTTAATTTGATTTAATATTGCTAACGATAGATACCGCAGATAAAGAAAATTCAACGTTCCATCTTGCAGGATCATAAATTGGAGTTGTTAACATAACTACAGTCATGTCATGATATGTCATGACTGCTTATGCCGGTCTTCCTCGAGTTTTGCCGGAATACGCTAACCCGTAAAAGGCTCAGTACTTTTCTTGCGTTCGCTAAAGGCTCAATACTTTTTAGACTACCTATGAAATATTATTATATTAAGGTAAACTACATGATAATTATGTATAAAAAATTACTAATAATAAATCACAATTAAGAAGGCGTTAATGAAAAATTATTTAAGTACTTTTACTTTTAGGTACATGTTGAACGGAATACAGGAAATTCATTTTTATTAATTAATATTAAAAAAAAAATTATTTAAAAAATATTTATAAAAACACAATTTTCTCGCTAACAATGTACTGAGTATTCTGACCGCTTTGTTATGGTTACCGCTTTGCATCGACGCATTAGTCAGTTGTTGGACGAGTCCATTCCTGGAAAAAGTGGGGAAGTAAAGTTAAACCAAATTTTTTAGGAGGCTGATTGATGAATTGCGTTTACATGGGAAACTATAAAGGGAGACAACTTGTTTTATTTGTTTAAATAATTAAATAAATTAAATATTTAAAGGGTACCTTTATTTAATTAATAATTTCATCTTCCATTTTTATTTTATTAAATAACAAGATTCACACTTTATGTTTGCTTATGTAATTGGTTCTTTTTTTCTTTTTTTAATCTGGACATTTTTATAACGTTATTATGGAATGAATGATTCCAATTAGTAATAAATTTTTATATACTAATATATACATATATATGTAACATACTGTTAAATAATCCTGCAATAATTTTACTTTGACCCCTTTTTTAATCTATTTCTTTTTAAAAATAATTCAATATCTTAAGTAGATTTTCTCTCTGGATAGTAATTTTATTTTTTCAAATATAAATGAATTCATAAAATGTCAGAATCGCTTAATATCTCATTATTTTTACTTCTTAAAAAAATTACGATAAATTGGTGTTACGGCTTAAAATAAAACTAATTTACTAAATTTCGCTTTAGAGAAGACGGTAATAAAAGTTCATTCCCACTGATTACAGCTGGTATATAATTTATAAATATTCCACGGCATTTTTTAATTTTTTTTTACTTTATCAAGTTATCCTGCATTGTTTTGTTTTTATTAAATAACAGTGTATATGTTTTAAAATTATGCTAATTGAATTTGATTGTCTGTAAGGATAATCTCTGTTATTTATAATTTATTTAGTTTTTTTTTTATGCACTGCTAATTCAGTATGACTGCTGACCCTTCTGGGGAAAATGTAGTAATATTTTATTAATTCTGTTATTTATTTTTCATTTTTTTTTAAATTCCATCATACTTTTATACGTATTTAATTTATATTGTCATTTCTCATTGTTATTTTTATTTTGTTGTGAACGATGGGAAGTTAATTTTTTTCTTAAGATTTTTCCTATTACAATTTAGGTTCTATTTGTCTGTTTATTTATTTATTTTTCTTGAAATTAAATATCATAAATAAGAACAGATTTAAATGAAAATTTTTCGGGATTACTTAATCGAAAAAGATAAACACTTTGCATAATGATATTTGTATAATTTTCTATTTATTTCTTTTTCGAGAAAAAAAATTATTCTCACCCATGAAGATTGTTCGGTGACATTTCAGAATATTCTTTTCTCCTTCCTTGTACTTCGTTCAAGGAAGTATTTTAATCGCGAAAAAATTCGGTTTTCAAATTTCACCTGAAATATCCATTTTGACTAGTATCGGCGGACGTCTGTACGTACGTTTTCGCGTAACTCAAAAACTAATCGTTTTTGAGTTTTGAGACAATCGCAAAATTCTAAAACGATTAGCCGTAGAATGTTGAACTTTTGATTTTAGGATTGTTGTAACATCTAGTGGTGCACCTCCCCTTTTGATTGCAATCGACTTGACCAACAATAACTTGACCAAACAATTTGGATTTTGGTCTTTTTTTTAACTGCAGTAATAAGCCCTCATTCAGGGGTTTTCAACGTTGTATCATAAGTGGTACTTATTTTCATTGGTTTCAGAGTTATAGCCAAATAAAATTTTAATTAATGAAATAGTTGCATCTTAGATGGGGAAGGACATCGGTTCTAATCTGACTTCATTTTCTTTTTTTTAACTTTTTTTTTAATTTAAATAACTTGATTTATTAATAATTATTAATCTCTGATTGTAAAAAAATTTACAGTAAATAATAATTCAATAATAACAATAAAAAAAAATATGAAAAAAATCAGAAGTTCGTGAAATACAATTTTACGTACTTTTCATATTTTTTTTTTTTTTAAAGTGTATATTTAATTTAATAGGCATACAAGAAAGTTATGTGGTATCCATATTAGATTTTTGGTCATACGTTTACAACAATTATGAGTAATGTGTAGTATAATTTTCAACCCCAACAGTTATTTACAACCCCCTGACGTAGGAGTTGAAGTGGCAAAAACAATGATTTGCTAGAGAAACCATAATTTCATAAGTATTGTACCTATAACAGCAAAACTAGTGTCATTTAAAAGGCCTAACTTGGTTTTATGAACTCAAGTAAAAATTAAAAATACACTGTTTCTAAGCAACTATTTAATTTTTTTTTTGTTTTTCCTGAAAAGTCAAGTTCATTGATGTAACTGATTTTTTTTATAAAAATACCTTATACCAATATATATAGATAGTATCAGTTTATATAGCAAGGAATTCTGGGCACTTGGAAATAAAATTGTTTCTACCTAGTATAGAACCAAAGATATAATTGATCTAGCGAATGAAAACATGTAAAAAGTAAATTTGCGGAAAACAAAAAATTCAAATTAACTAAATAAATAGTAATTAAATTCTAAAACTCAATCAGAATCTTCTTTTTTACTTCTTGTACGAAGTACAAGGAAGTAATTAAGTACTTGTACGAAGTACAAGGAACGTTTATTGTAATCGCGAAAATTTCGGTTTTCAAATTTCGACGGAAATATCCATTTTGACGATCCCTGAATCCATTGTTACTAGTTTCAGCGTGACGTCTGTACTACGTACGTATCTCGTATAACTCAAAAACGATTAGCCGTAGAATGTTGAAGTTTTGAATTTAGAACTGACCTTCTTCCTGCTCATGTTTTTCTTCATTTTTTAAAGTCTTCAAACGTAATCTTCTCTTTTTTTCTTGATATGTGTTTGGCTGGTTTTTAGTGATTCCCCTTTTCTTCTCTTCACCATTTTTCATCTAAAAATCCTGGATGAACTCTCTGGGAAAACTCTGTCCATCGCTGATGAATATGATATATTTACAAAACTGTACTTACGAACACCTTCTGCTATAAACTTTTTATCGAGAAACATTCCAGGTTTTGTTATATCTTCGCCGTATCCAATTATTCAAACTTTCATTACCGTTTTGGGTTAACTCTGTAGTACATGTTGAAAGTAGTCGGCTGTCTGTTTGTATTTTATATATAGGGGCGCTATGTTGTAAAACAAACAAACTGGTTTCGTATTAGCTTGAGTTTTATCGTGCGTTACAAAAGCGCTAAGATTCTTCTCCTGTTAGAGTTGTGATGTTTAGGTTTATCATCAGTTGATGTGCAATGTCTGAGTGTTGCTAAAATTGACCGCTTCACTTTTATTTGTATTAGTCAAAATAGCATTTCGTTAGTACTTAGTATTTTAATTGTGGTGTCTGTAAGGGCGCCTGACTGTTTTCTGTTATGCCTTGTGCCTTATAGATTTTTTGCCATTTTTTAGTAAACAAATTCGTAAGCGCACATAGCTAACAGCTCTATCGCCGCAGAGAAAAATATATAAAACAACAGAACAAAAAAATAAATTCTACAAAATAAAAAAAAAATTACTTCTTGCATATATCAAAAGTTATTGACATTTGTAAAAGTGCGTTTTTTTGTTTTCTTTTATAAAAACGAAGGAAATTTTCACAGTGACATGCTATGCAATTTTGAAGTTTTTCATTTATTTAGAGAAAACTTAGAAAAAAATAAATATATCATCAACATTTTCAGAAAGTTTCAGGGAAGAAATTACAGCAAAGAAAAAATTGTTTGATGAAATTTTTTTTTCAGTATTTTTAACGTATATTATTCCCCCCCCCCCTTAAAAGGATAATCAAGCACACGTTACAGTCTCGGAACAATAAAATCAAGTCACGTTGTCTCGGTGCAGACCGTGATGTTAGGAGCAATCTTTATTTATGTGTAAAAACTTTATTTATTGTAAACGCGACCAACAAACAGATTTATCATTTGTGCGTAAATCCAGCTCTTCATCGCTTTCAAGATGACCAGATACTTGTATACTACTTGGAAATTAAAACAGATTTTTGTCTTATAGTGCTCTAATTGCCGCTCCATATCCGGGGACCGTCATTGAAAATTATACGCGTCCAATCCAAGATCATTTATATACGTTTTTATTAAATTTCAATATTCCAAAATTAAAACGGTTATTATTGAGTGATGCCAACGTAGGCTCCATTTCTGTCTTAATTATTTGTCACTAAATTTGTTAAATAGAAAAAATAGTTTTATCAGACTAAAAACTTTTGATAAAATTATAGTACAGGCAATTTGTCATCAAAATAGGCTGTATTTGAAAAACCTTACCTACCTATTGATCTTTTGTCCATGCGTTAGGGGTGATGAGGGAAGCTTAACTCCAGATTTTTAACATCCCCCTCCCATAGATTTTTGAAAAATTCGTAATACTCAAAAAGTTTTGAAATGCGTTTTTCTCTGAATCTATGCATTTTAGAGAAAAGTTTTACAAACAAAAAATGTAGAGGACATTCTCCTCTACAATTAATGTGTTTGAAGTTATGTCGTATAATTTTAAATTGAAATACTAGGTGGCGCTGAAGTTGTAAAAAACGTTGTAAACGAGTAGACCGGTTTCGAACACGTGCCCAATTCACAACATTTTCACAAGCTACAGCTCCAAAACGGTAAGTCGTACAAGAAAATTATTTAAATAAAAGTTGTCTGTTTTTTTGAGATTAACAACTTTTCCAAATGCAATACAGACGAAAAACAATTTTTTCCGGTGAAAAAACCGAAAAAACACGTTTTCTACAACTTCAGGGCTACCTAGTTATTTCACTTTCAAATTATACGGCATAACTTCAAACATATTAATTATAGAGGAGAATGTCCTCTACATTTTTTGTTTGTAAAACCTTTCTCTAAAATGCATAGATTCGGAGAAAAACGCATTACGAAAACTTTTTGAGTTTTTCAAAAATCTATGGGAGGGGGGTGTTAAAAATCTGGAGTTAAGCTTCCCTAATCATACCTAATATATGAAAAAAACATCAATCGGTAGGTAGAAAATGAAAAAAATTATTTAAATAGTTGGGTCATTCAGTTGTATCATTGATTATGCATAATAATATAAAATAAAATATTGGTTCTATACTGTATTCAGTTAGCGTATAAAGTGAAGAATAAGCTAATATTGCGTTTGTGTGAATAAGTTCCTCATGATTTTTCTGAGTCACGTCTAGTGTATCAGTCCCTATTCACAACTCGGCCATATCTGTACACAACACTAGTGATACCGGGTTTGTGAACGGTGGTCTCTGAATTTTTGAGTGTTTTTTCTGTTTAGCCTCCGGAAATTACGGTTCAGGTATTATTTCACAGGATGATATATGTATGAGTGTAAATGAAGTGTAGTCTTATACAAGTCTCAGGACGACCATTTCTGACGTGTGTGGTTAATGGAAATCAAACCACCAATGAATACCGGTATCCACGATCTAGTATTCAAATCCGTATAAAAGTAACTGCTTTTATTAGAACTTGAACGCTCGAACTCTCGACTTCAAAATCAGCTGATTTGGGAAGACGCGTTCACCACTAGACCAATCCGGTGGGTTGAATTTTTGAATCTAAATGAAGTTATTATAACGAGATGAACACATCTTTTGAGAAGTGGTTTAGCGATGTGTTACCACTTTCTGAAGATAATTCGGTTATTGTATTAGACAACGCCCCTTATCATTCATTTAAAATGGAAAAAAATCTCAGCCGTGTCTTCGAAAAACAATGATATCAAAACGTGGCTTAGTTCAAAAGTGATTCTTAAAGATTTTAAGATAAAATTATTGCAAAGGGTTTCGCATATTAAAAGTACTTTTAATTTGTATAATATTTATGTTTTAGTAAAATGTAGTATTAAAACCGTGCTTCGATTACCTATTATTATGAACTTAATCCAATTAAGTTAATTTCGGAACAAATTAAAAATTACGTTGCGTCAAAAAATACTGCTTTTAAAATATTTCTTCTTAAAAATTTCTGTCTAAAAGCCATCGATAAAACAGGCCAGCAGGAATGGAAAAACTGTATAAAATATGTAACGGATAGTATTGAACCAAATTATTGGGAATTGGATAATATAATAGAAAACAAAATTGAGCCTCCGTTGTATCTCTTAATACTGACACCACTACCGATTTCTCGCAATCAGGTGACAGAAACTGAATTGAATTTACAATTTTGTTTGTTATTATAAAATTTAATCTAAAATATTAGTGAAGTTTTGCTGTTAACGGAACAATTGAATACTCTAAAAAAGTAAGGAAATGAGTAAACAATTTTAATGAATAAAATACTCGTGGATTATGAGAAGTGCCGAATAAGGTTAAAAATATTTATTGATTATTTAGCATATCTTTATTTATTTAAATTTAGATTATTTATAATTTTTGTAAAATTTAATAGCGTGTGGTTACTGAATATTAACGTCGCGTAGTTTCTTTTATATGCATGAGGATTTACAAAGTGCTTGTGAATCGCCCGCCTGAACACTGGTACACGCAATTTGATTACTAGAACTCGATAAATTAATTGGTTTATTTATGAGTAATAATTTTTTTGAAAACTAATTGGGTAAATGGTTTATATAATAGTCGTCATTATTGCTGTTCTATCATGTTATTAGAATCTAGTAAGGAGATACTCTTTCTTTTTATATAAGTTTAAATGTCCATGAAGTATTTCAGTTATTTCAATGGTGTTCAGTTAAGGGCTAATTTCTTCGGAATTGGTCGGCAAATAAATAGATAAACCTTTTTTTAAGATTACAAACACTCTCCACCATCTCACTCTCTTTCCTTTTTTTGCCTTATTTATATTTTAAAAGTTTTTTGTATTGATTTTAATTTAATAGCGTTTTTATTATTTTCGTTTTTTAAACAAAGTTATAATATTAAAGATCTCTGGGCGATGGAGTAAATTTAGTTCCAGTTTATTAAAAAAAATAATCAGTTATTTTTATTTATTTAATTAGAGATTTTTTTTTATTCCGAGAGATATTTTTGAAGTATAATTTAATTTTCCAGTAACGTAATTTAGGAGATAAAAATGGAATTAATTATTGTGTTAATTATTCAAAGTATTTTGCAACAAAGAGTCAGAAAAACAGGAAAAAATACATCAAAACAAATAACTCTCGCTCTTCAAAAGCAAAGTAAAATTCAATTTTAAAAAGCATAACGTATAATTTTTAGTCTGTTATTTATTGATCGCTGTTGTTTGCTGCTCCACTCATACCTGTAGAAGATTAATTCCGGGTGTTTAATTAAAGAAAATATATAATTTAAAAAAACCCGGTAAATAAATAAATAAAGTTGGTAAATATTTCAACAACGGTTCCACTTAATTTACAAATTACATTCTCCTTTTTACACATGCTGTGTAGTGTAAATTAAATTAAAAATAAAAATGCCGATAATTAATAATTATATAATCAAATTTTAAATAAATTTATTTAGTGGTAAGCTTTAGATATTACCCTGAAGAATTCAGATTAAAATCTAGTTAAATTCCTTATATATATTTTTTTTTTGCCGCCTTTTTGTATCGGTATATTTAGCCTGTTAGGTTTCAGTTAACGGTACCGTCATCGATGTCTTTGTTCGATGTTAAACAGGATCAGGTACCGAACGTAGTAGTTCATGTTTCGGTTTACAAAGTATGGCGTAGTAATCTGGATAATACGTGTAAACTATTTAATTGTAATTTATTTGTTTTGTTGTAAAAAAAGATTATGGATTTTCCGGTACACGATTTCTTATTAGAATCACCAAACATGAAAAAATAAGAATTTTTTTAAATTTATTTACAGGTCATCGAGAAAAGTTGCAGCAATTTAAAAGAAATCTTATCTCAGAACTACTAAAGATAATCAAACGAAAATTAATAAAAAAAATTCGCCAACTCAGAACGGTTTTTTACAACCGTAGAATGTTTATTTTTGGACGCACCACACGTTTATTTTTGTGGAATGTCTGACATACTCAATAATTTCATTGGGTTGCTGAGATCCCCATATCCTACAATTATGCCGGTTGGCACAACCATTGACGTGGAAAGTCGCTTCATCTGTAAAGATGTTTTAAAAATGTTTCGTCATCGTCATTGTTATTAAGTATTTTACTTGCGAATTCATCACGTTTTGGACGATCCGTAGGTTTAATTTGATGTTTAAGCTGAATTTTGTAAACGTGAAGGTATAAACGCACATGCAACATATTTTAAATAGTTGTTTTTGGAATTCCTACTGTAAACTTCGCCTTAAAATTGTTTTTTTATTTATGTAACTGTTTTTTTTCGTAAAATAATGAATTATAACCAGAAAGTAGGCACCGGAATGTACCGATCACCAGCGGAAAATTCCGATTCGTTAGTATCAATTTCTAGAATTTCTAATTTAACTTCCGTTATATCAGTGTTTATCATTCAAAAAAAATATTTTTACGCAAGAGGTAATCAATTTTGAACACCTAATAATCCCATTCCGAGACGCCGCCCGCCAGGGCAATCCGCCTCGAGGGTCTAGCTAAGGAGGGCGTGCCT
Organism: Lycorma delicatula; assembly: GCF_047948215.1. NCBI lineage: Eukaryota > Metazoa > Arthropoda > Insecta > Hemiptera > Fulgoridae > Lycorma > Lycorma delicatula. The sequence continues at coordinate 45,078,320 of NC_134459.1, forward strand.
ATGGCCCGCCTCTTCAGCTACATAAGAATAATATAAACAATGCCAGGAAAGTATAACAACTTTTATTGTTAGATTTTTTTTTAGACAATACCGCAAATTTTTTATTTTTTTTTTTTGTGAAACGCATGTAAAATACGATTCACAAGAATGCCGTATTGTAGGATTTCAGTTAGGTATGTTCATTATTAATTAGGGGTTAGGTATTTGGGAAGATCTAAAAAGAATGTATCGTTTTAAATTGAAACCAGTGTAATTCATATTCTGTAATTAACAGTAGAAGATTCACTTGTTTATCATTAAGTTATATATTTTGTAAAAATTAAACTAGTAATTTTTTTAATGAAGGGGAAGAAGTAAATTTCAGATGATCGTTGGAATTTATACCTCTTATATTGTTTGGAATTTTATTTAATAAATCATCAAAACTCTTGACTGATATTCTTGTGAAATTGAAAAATGTTTTTCATGTTGATGCAAATCACAAAAAAGATAAAACCTGCCTTTTGAAAAACGATTTCGTAAAATGGGATGTACCCAATACGTTTCTTTGCCGTTTCAAGCGATTATATAAATTCACCACTGCAACTATCTCGGTGTCATCCATCTTGTGATTGGACGGCCGAGGCGCGTCAACCATCTTGCTGGCCGCCTGTTCGGCCCAAAATCAGTATTTCGAACCCAGGATCAATCGAATAAAAGGACAACGTTCTTTAGTAAGCAGGATCTGTTAAAAAGTCCATGATTCCGACTAACTACTAATCTTTTCACTGGTTTGATGTTTATCATTGATTAATAACTTTTTGTCATTTTTCCTTGTTTCATCAATTCGAAAAATTCTGGGAATTATTTGTACATTTGTTGAAGAACTGTATTTCCTATTTGGTGCACAAAAATACATCCTGATTTCTTAATCAGAATAATTAATTATTATTTTCCTTATTTCCCATTTGTATAGTAAGAAATTTGCTGTTATTGTCCGTTAAACTGAATGCTGACTGTAAATTAATAAAATTTATTTTTCAATATGTTAGTTATTTTCAGAAACACTGCATATTTAACTATTGTATTAAAATAGTTTTAATGCATATACTTGTTTCATTATCATTATCATCATTACATCGCCACACCACCCCGCACCATCAACATCACCACCACCATCATCATCATCATCATTAGATAATAGCAAGATTCAATTTATTAATTAAATTTCGTGTCAAAGTGACGCAGTTAGTGATATCCCTCTTGTGCACAATGTTAAGGTTGTTACGCATATATTCCTGTTTAAATTATAATGACATTTTGACGCTCCATTTAAGTCTGAACGAAATTTTAAAATACAAACATGTACTGTCAAAATTACCTGTTGCTCGCACGTAGAATAGTTTAGACTGATGTTTAGAATTATGATATATAGTACAATAACTTATCCTTGTGTTTATGTTTATGAAAGTCCTGCAGTCTATGCTAAAAATAATATTCGGCTATTCTTAAAAAATAATAGTCAACCGAACGAGATAACGGAACTGTTTTCGTATAACTCAACATAATACTTCAGCTTATGAGAAAGCCTTATTAAAATTCCCTCGCCATTTTCAATAATTATGGAACTATTTGAAAAATGTTCCCATCAATTTTTTTAAAACACATTTAAAAGATTTTCTTTTACAGAAACAATATTTCTCTGTCTATGAATTTTTATATAATTTTTTTTATTTAAAAAAAATCTGTTTTTTTTGTCCATCGTGTTCATAAATATTTTGTTAAAATAATTTTCAATAGCACCTTTTGAATTGTGAAGTATTTCTTAGTAATTTGTTGCATTTAATATATTTCATGTGTTATCTTAAATAATTAATGTGGACTTTAATTGCATATATTTTTAATGATTTTATCTACAGAATGTATTATTATATACCAATCAGAACAAAAATATTTAATTAAGCGTTAGGTAAATAGTTCGTTGCCTGTTCGAAAAAATTATATTTTAACGGTAACAATTCTTCAATACTGTCCGGGGTATAAAATCAATATCGGGGTTATAAAACCGAGTAATATTTCTCAAGTTTCACTTACATTAGTCAATTACACATTAAAGGAACTGAAACAGTTTTAGCTGTGCAGAAGCTCATTAACTGTTTCCTGTACCTACCGCTTGAAAGCGCTAATATCAAAGATGGCTACATCCTCCAACAAAAAGCGATTTGTGTTTTGCAGTTTACAAAGTGTGAATGTGTAATTACCGTTCAACGTGTGCTCCGTTTAACTATCCTTTGTGATCCCCTGACTAACAATAACATTCGTAGACGCTATAAAAAAATTGAAACCACTGGCCATATTTCTAAAGGGAGGGGTACAGGGCGACTGAGTGTGTCCGAACACAATGTTGAATGTGTTAAGTCTTTTGTGCGTAGTCCTAGAAAATCCGATAAGAAGGCTAGCCGCGAATTAGTGATTCCAGTGACGTCTGTGTGGAGGGTTTTCAGGAAACGCTTACAGCTGCGTCCATATCGTTTAAGCTATTACAGGCTCTAAAGCCTACAAATTATGGTTTGCGTGCCAGCTTCGCAAATGAAACTACGCAACGATGAAGACTTTTTTTGTCGTGTCGTACTCAGTGACGAATCAGTATTTCATGTTAATAGAAAATTAAACCCTGATAATGTATGTATCTGGGGATCACAAAATCCTTACGAAATATTTCAGTGTGAGTGAGATTCCCCAAAACTGAATGCTTTTTGTGCCGTATCCCGACGGTAGGTTTACGTCGTTCTTTTTCGCGGAAGCAAGCGTGTCTGGAATGAATTATTTTGATACATTACAAATATGAATCTTTCCTCGACCATAATTCGAACCGCAGAACTTTATTTGGCAACAAGATGGTGCGCCTTCTCACTGGCGTAACGCTGTACGTGATAGCTTGAATGAAATTCTTCCAGACCGCTGGATCGGTCACCGGGACCGGATGACAGGGCTTGTTAGCTTTGGCCTCACGTTCACCCTATCTGACTCCGTGTGATTTTCTCTTTGGAAGTTTATAAAGGATCAAGTGTAGGTGCCACCGTTACCGGCGATCTACCTTACTGACACAGAATTGAAACACCTGTTTCATCAATTACTTCAGACTTGCTGATTAAAGTGTGGTATGAACACTCCTATCGGCTGGATCTGTGCCGTGTGACAAATGGTGCTCACATTGAACACTTATAGGAAAAACTGTTTGAGTTGCTCTTTCATTTCATGTATAATTTATTTATGTAGGTAAAATTTAATTAATATTACATAACTTTAAAATCCCGATATTCATTTTGAAACAAACGTTAAAACTTCAGACTTCCGGGATATTTACGTATCCAAGTAAAATATAACATGCATATAAATTTTATTTGATTAATAAAGAATTTGTTCATCGCAATAATTATTATATTCCCTGGTGTGTAGTAATGATTAAGATAAAGCTTAATATACATATATATATATATATATATATATATATATGTACAAGAAATATTACTGTACCACACTCTCTTCCTCTGTTTAATTCAAAATAACAGAACAATGCTGTTACTCGTCTGAGCAAATTTTGTCACGTTTATGGTGTTCTACATTTCAGTAATGTTATGAAATAAAGATCTATTTTTCCTTATTTTATTATTCAAACACGTATTGGTTTTCGATTGAAACATTATTTTCGTTGTACCTTATGTAAGTATACATATTAATCAAGCAGCAGGAAAACTTTTATGAACTACTTTAATAGAACATTTAACATCCGGCTTTATACTATTTACATAATTATCGGTTTTGTGCGATATTATCGATAATGTGCGAGTGTACGTATTTTTTCGTACTATTTTTTTTGTATTGACATTATTCAACGAAATCGTGTTTACATCATTCATGTCATTATTATTGTTATCATTAAATCGTGACAGTTGTCTTTTTTTTCAATGTTCTTTAAATAAAAAAAAGATCATAATTTATCGAAGATATATATTACTAAAACATTTAATTTATCGTTTCAGTTTGTTAGATATCTCGATTGTTCAAGTATGATATACATTTTTTTTTCTTTTTCATATTTCACTGCCTTAGAGTGCCTGATTTCATCATCATCGTCAAAGGTGTGTTCCATTCTAAAATATTAATTCCTAAACGTTTTTTAACAAAAATATTTTATACGAGTGTAATAGGAATTTTGTTGTTGTTGATAAAATGCCAATATCCGAAGCAACTTTTTAAGTTGAGTTCAATAGAAACAAAGGCGGCAAAGGACTGCTCAACTTTCTCCGTTTGGCCCTCGACAGATTTTTATTTCGAATACGCCATAGGGTTTTTTTAAAAATATTATTGACCTAATTATGAAATATGTATAGTACAATTGAGAAATGGATCAAAATATTTAGTAAAACGTTTGGTCCCGCTTGAGCTTTGATCAAATTACATTTTTATCAAAATTATACTGTATTTACAGTGTAATTGATATATATATATACTTTTTTCCTAGTGTGTACGTTGCAATCTGTTTAACTAGCTAACAATAAGCAACCTCCCCCAACCCACTTTGATGAGGCTCTATATATATATATATATATATATGAGCCATAAATGAGGTATAGTCTAGTAGAAACTCAGGCCGACCATTCTTGAGACGTGTGGCTAATTAAACCCTAACCACTAAATTACACTAGTATTCATGTCCGTATAAAGCCTAATATATGTCCGTATAAAGCCCATGTCCGTATAATTAAACCCTAACCACTAAATTACACTAGTATTCAGATCCGTATAAAAGCAACTAACCAGGACTACTCAGGACCTTCGAATTTTAAAATCAGCTGTTAAACAATTCATTTGCGACGACGAGTTAACCACTAGATAAGCCCGTTGGGCATTGCTCGTATATGTATATATATATGATAAGTTAAATAATTTTCTTCACATTTAATTTCCTTGATGTAACATATCGACACCTACCTCATGTAAATTGTTAATAAGTCTCAAATTGGGTAAACAGATAAAGTATCAAAAATTATACAAAAATTAAGATCCTTTAGTGGGGTTCCATTAGACTTTCTTTTCTTTAAAAAGTTCCCATGTCATCTACATTTACAAGTCGGCGCGACTAGGAGCGATGTTATTTAATAAAGTAAAAAATAAAAAAAATATAATTACTAAAAATAATCCACCGGGTTGGTCTAGTAGTGAACGCATCTTCGCAAATCAGTTGATTTCGAAGTCGAGAGTACTAAGGTTCAAATCCTAGTAAACGCAGTTATTTTTATACGGATTTAAATACTAGATCGTGGATACCGGTATTCTTTGGTGGTTGGATTTCCATTAACCACACACGTCAGAAATGATCGTCCTGAGACTGTATAAGACTACACTTCATTTACACTCATACATTTCATCCTCATTCATCCTCTGAAGATAGAAAAGAAAACAGTTATTTAAAAAAATTAACATGAATATCGTGATGCCATTTGTCGGATAAGGCCGAAAATCTGGGCAAACTTTGTATGCATACAACCAAATATAAACTTTCTGATTTATGGGAATTCCGAGATATGTGACGAAATCATTTATAAGTAAAAATTAAATATCCCTTACCAATAAATCCGATCTACGTGTAACTTTGGAATGTTAAACAACTAAATAAGTACTTTCATCGTATTAAAGCTCAATTTTCTACGACCCCTGTAGAAGTAAATAAATAAAAATGACGGAAACTGTCCCTCTCCTTTTTAATTTTGGTATAATTTAATGCCACCAATGCCCTATATATAGAAATTTTATGAACTATTTTCAAAGAATTTTTTTGTAAGATCGGAGATATTAATTTAAAGTACATACGAAAATAAATACATACCTACAAAACATCTTCTGGATTTTTTTTTAGTAGCGTCTTTAAAAGTCGACTTTGTAAAACTCCCATTACCCAAAATTTAGACCGATCGTTATACTTTCCCCTTTATAACTATGCTGGTGTGATAGCAATTGCTGTAGTGGCTGCTATCAAAAGTTAACGATCAGAAAACAATTTCCCGATCTTTTCTGGAACTTTTAATTTAAGCCGTATGAAGTCTAATGTTATAAAACGGTATTACTATTTTAATAATTTTATCAAACATGGCCCCTTAGTATGATTATACAATAAATAATTAAAATATAAAACCCACGTACCAACAATCTTTTAATGCATCCTAGCGCTTTCGGAAACGAATTCCATCTTCAGGAACTTAATTTTTTTAACTAAAACTAAAAGTTTTAGTTAATAAAATTAAAAAAAAAGATTAAGTTCCTTAATAAATTTTAAGTTTCTTAAAATGGAATTCGTTTCCGAAAGCGCGAGGACGCATTAAAAGGTTGTTTGTAAGTGGTTTTTATATTTTAATTATTTATTGTATTACTATTGTACCAAAAATTTCTGTTTCTTTTTCTGTTTAGCCTCCGGAACCGCCGTAAGGTATTACTTCAGAGGACGAATGAGGATATGTATGAATACAAATGAAGTGTAGTCTTGTACAGTCTCAGGCCATCCATTCCTGAAATGTGTGATTAATTAAAACTACCAAAGAACACCGGTATCCACGATTTAATATTCAAATCCGTATAAGAGTAACTGCCATTACTAGAATTTAAACCTTAGAACTCTCATTTCAAAATCAGCTGATTTGAGATGACGAGTTCACCACTAGTCCATCCGGTGGTTTGTAAAAAAAAAAAAAACTAGAAAATATCTAACCGTATCGTGGGTAATACAGTTGATCCTGCGTACATTCTTTACTGAAAATATTAACATACTTATTTAATCATGAGTAGTGATTTTACTACTGATTTTAGTGAGTTTTACTCGCTGACCTTCAATAAAGTTTTTTCTCGTTGAGAAATATTGACTGGTTTTTTTTTTTAGTTTACGCTTTAAAACTCTGAGAGGAATCCTAATAATCCTTTTCTTGTTATATCTTAATAAATCACTTCAAATGACGGTTTTAGTCATTCAACCTATAACCGGCAAGTTAAGTTCTTTTTATTAGAAATATTGTAAACTTCTGTTAGATAATTATGAACACATAAGGAATGCAGTTAAAAGAATGCGGTTGGAGTCGGTGTATTGCAGCTACATTATAATGCTAGTAATATAAATATCACTCTTTTACGACAATAAGCAATCAACTGTTTGAATATTAAATAATAAACATGTACTTTATTATAAATGGACTAGAGAAAGATATATCAATTGAAGTACAGTTGTTACCTAATTTACGCGGAAATTAGATATCAGTAAAATTTCGCGTAATTTAAAACCTTATCTAATTATGAAATTTGATGTTACTTCGGACTAAAAAATTGCCCTACAGTGAATTAAATGACTGTAGCTTGTGGTACTAAAACTCAGAATAAGTATTCATTTAAATAAAACATAATTTTTAAAAAAGATTTAAAAAAGTAGTCTCACTAAAAGTCAGTAATTATTTAACAATAAAAATATGGCTATTGTTGTTCTTTTGCCTTATTTTTTAAAATGCTTCGTTTTCGACTTTTTTTTTTATTCGGCTCCAAAACAATCTCTATTTTCTTTGTAAATTTTTGCAGGGGTTAGTTTTCATATTTTCACATGAAATGAAAACTTTATCCAATGGTTTTAAATACAATTGTTTAGATAAAATTAGTGATCATTTTGATTTCTTATTTCCTCTACCACATCCTTTTTTGGTCAATCTTAAAACTTCATTGTCTAGTTTCACATCGTAGTAGTACATTTTTGTCTTACCTTCTTTGCTTATATTTCTCAAAAGCCTTCACGCGACAACTTTTTCAACTATTTTTTTACAATATGCTTCCAGTTAGGTAAAGTTTCTAATTTTTTTTTTAATACGTCTGACCATAGTTATTTTATTCCAAAGGTTAATTTTTAGGGCCGGTTATTTTATATTAATAATTGTATCAGAGATTACAAATTTTTTCTATACTCGATTAATGTTAATTTTTTTCAGTTTTCCATATTTTTAATTTATATATATATATATATATATATATATATATATATATATATATATATATATATATATATATATATATATATATATATATATATATAAACTAAATATATACTTTACGTAACAGTAATACACTAAGGTAAAATTTATTCTTCTTACAAGACAAGTAAAAGGTAAAAAAAAGTGTACATAAGGAAAAAAAACATTTGTAGTTTTATAAATCATTCGTAGTTAAAAGCTTGTTTTAAAAATATATCCAATAAAGGTGCCCTAAATGACTGCTTAAAATCCGCATAAATTAATAAAACAAACTGAAGATTACAAAGAAAAAGAATAATTTAATGAAAGTCATAGTGCCCTAATATCTTTTGTATTTTTATAAAATATTGTGTTTGAAAATAAATTAAGATGTACAGACTCTGCGGAGCCGAATCTGCTATGTGAACAGTTTGTAGTACGCTCGTAGGTTTCATTTTCACAATGAATCTTCTACGAACCGTTCGTGAACAGTTCGTAGTGCGTTTCTATGTTTCATTTTCAAACGACCTTCTACGAATCGTCGGAGAGCCGAGCCTATGACGAACAAACAGCAGTGTTTATTTAGCAGTCTAGCCGTTATGTTGTCAAGCTAGGGAAATCTTGGCTACGCTTATAATACGGGATCGTAGTAATTGGTAGAAATGAAAAAGAAAAGAAACAATCTGGACGTTAGTGAGACAGACTGAGACGTTAAAAAAAACGGGCTGGCGAGAAACTGGTGTTAGACATGAAGTCACAAAATATAAGTGGTCATTATTAAAGTTTTACGAGATTTTGACTTCCGATTTCGAGGATCTGCTGAGGAAAATAGGACTTGTAGCATTTTTCTGCTTCTCTTCTTTCAATTTTTTTTTTATGAAGGTTATCAAGTTTTGGTTCCTATAACGGGGAATTGTTTTCATAAACTTTTATAAGCTGCAGCGATTGCTCTTCTGTTCATTGCGCTGTAGTTAATATCAATTAATTAACTGAAAAAACGTAAATGAATATTTATTAATAAACGATTGCATTTAAACTGTACAGAACGGTCGCAAACACGTACACATTCACCTGCCACGACTCAGTCCAAGCTAGAACTGAGAATCGCTTTGTATTTGAGAAGGATCGGTGTGAGTGGTTCAAGAACTGCACTCGTTCGGCGTTCTGGACGCCGTCGTAATTACTCGAATTTGGTTCACGAACGGTTCATTACAGACTTGACTCTCAAGTCTGTAGTTACTCTTAGATGAGAGCAAAGTATTTTGTTATGAAGTATCTACGTTTCCCTTTGCACATTTCATATAATTGTTTATAATTAATACCGGCAAACTATATTCTGGTGTTATTTTAGTTCTGATTTATGTTATTGATGATTTTGTCGCGAGTTATATTATTTTTAATTTTTTTTTAATTATGTTTTTCTTTTATTTTCAGGTGAGATTATGTTTTGCTTTACTTTACTGTATTTTCCTACATATTTCTGGTCAGTAATTATTTTAAATTATCTAATTTTATGGCAGTTATAATGTATATGTATATTAAAAATAATTGTGATTACATATAAATAGTACGACGAAGTTAAGTTATTCTACACAACTCGGAAGTAATTAATGCAACATGCGTGATAGGAACGTTATTCGTGATTTAATTTTTTTTTTGGTTCTTATAAAATATAATACTTGCACAGTTAAAATAACATTCTATCGAATTTATCGTATATTGATTTTTTTTTATGAAATTATCTTTTTATGTATTGTATAATTGCATTGACGCTACTTGTAATTACCTGTTAAATTCATTAAATTACTTGTCCAATTCAGAGTAGAAAAAACTAACGAAATCTTATATTTGTACCTTATTTTTTTTTACTTATTTTGTACCTACTATTTTTTAGACTCAAGGTATTTGAAGGTCACTGTGAAGAGGAGTCGGAGTCGGAAGACTCACGTCTCAGATAGGACTATTTATACAGGGTCCGGCATATAAACCTGACGATTTTTGAGGGATAATAATTAAACTGTGTTTCGTACTAGTAAAACATTTAATATATCAAATTAAAGATCAATTTTTGCAATTTATAGTGCATTACTTACATAGATTTTTTTTAAATTTGAATATTATGTCGTCCAAATGTTTTCCATTACTCCTCACACACTCACTTAACCACATTCTAAAATTTGACATTGCTCGCTCAATCATCACTTGAGGAACTGCTTCAATTTCTCGTTGAATGGCCTTCTTGAGTTCTGCAATCGACTGTGGTCGACTACGAAGACTTTATGTTTGAGATACCTCCACACAAAAAAAATCACAAACAGCCAGATCAGGTGAACGCGCTGACCAAGGAATGTCGCCAAATCGGGAAATAAAACGTCCAGGAAAGGTTTCTCGCAGAACATCCATTGCGATTCTCGCCGTATGGGCGGTAGCACCATCCTGTTGAAATCAAATTTCATGTCCTTGAAAGTCATTCAGTTTCGGTCGCAGAAATTCATTCAACATATTTACGTATCAATAAGATGCTACTGTTCCTCTGCGATTTAACTCCTCAAAAAAAATATGGGCCGATTATGCCGAACTTTGAAATCGCACACCACACTGCAACATATTGACTGTGAAGTAGTTTTTCAAGAATTTGCTATGGATTATGCGAAGCCCAATAACAGTAATTTTGTTTATTCACAAATTCTGACAGATGAAAATACGCCTCGTCACTTAAAAGAATAATGGCATCCTGGTGGACATTTTCGAGGATGACCTCGCAAGCTGCTTTGCGAGACGTCCAATCATTTGCATTAAGTTGCTGCACTAACATCATCTTATACGGATAGAATTTCAGGTCGGCATGAAGAATTCGTCGTACACTTCGATCAGAAATGGCTAGCGCAGCAGCGTGTCTCGCTGCTGAACGTCGTGGAGACCGCGTAACAGCTAACCTTACAGCGTTAATGTTTTCAGCCGTTCTCACAGTCCGTTTTTGTCCTGTTGGTTTAATTTTTAAAGCAGACGATGTGTTCCTAAAATTCTTCACCCACAACAATATCGTATTCCTACTAGGAACAGACGCGTGTCGATTTAAATTGAAATATCTGCAAAATAAACCAGTGTTACAATAACCAAGTCGTTATTTTTAAAATAGGCTTCAATCACAAACGCTCGTTGTTCACCCGACCACGACTTGCTGGCTACTGAAATAGCATGAATAGACCTGTCAATGTACAACACTCCTGCCTTCTCATTAACAGTGGTGCCTCCATAACAATTACTACAAAATCGTCAGATTTATATGTCGGACCCTGTATTATACGCTGCGCTGTGTGCAATAGGAATATGTACTTAGAGAAGTACCACGCTGTTTTCGCTCCGATACATGCAGCGTGGTAAGTTAGTCAATTCTTGCTTTTTCTACACTAAATTTTTCCTTTTGCAAAATTTGACTCCACAAATTTTTCTTTTTAAAAATCATTTCATAATGAAGCGCATAAATAAATAAAAAAAAAAAATACATATTTATATAAAATCTTTTTCTGAAAAGTCTTCAACCACAGTTTCTTCCTGATATTTTGACTGGCTGAAATAAAATTTTGTCCTAATTTTTACATCATAAATTTTGAAATTTCATACGTCGTATAATCTGTATTTCTATAAAGTATATATCGCGTTGTTTCGAGCAAAGAGGTTCGTTTATTGCTTTACGTAAGTTTTTTGTTTCTTTCTTAAGACTATTACGCTAGTAAAGAATCTGAGGTAGAAGATTAATTAGTTTGAGTTTCTTTCTCTGGGAGTAATGATGCTCTTTATGCAGCACGTATAATAAACATGCTATATTTATAGAGTTTATCATTTCCTATTTTTTGGTGGACTTGGCGTGCCGATTTATGATAGTATGTTCGGCTCGATGAAGAAAGCAACGGAGAAGCAATTCACCTGGTAACCCTGGCATGGGATGCTTGGTATATTAAAAATGTCTTTACAAATTTTGGGAGTTATATCAGGATATGGAACCTAACATAAATATAAGTTACATAAATTTTGGCCTATAAGTCGAGATTCAGAAACCAAAAATGTAATTAACATAATATGGGTCGACTTGTATGCTAGAATTTAAATTATACGGATAGTTTATTAAAATATAATTTATTTTTTTATTTATTATAATAGTAAAAGAAAGTGAATAACATTTAGCGATTGTTACCAATATTTTTTTCCAAATTGTTTTGCATGTGGTTTTGCGAATTTAAGACCGCGCAAATTGTCAGATCGTATCGCGTGTTATAGGCAAGTCATTTTTTTAATAACATTATATTTTTCCGTCCATCACGAAAAAGTTTAACTGTTACTCTCAGTTTTTTATTTTAAAAAAATCTATATTTTTTAATTTAAGTGAAAACTCTTACAATACTTATTGACAGAAAATTAAATCCCAAATATAAAAGCAATTTATGGGATTAAATAAATAGATAAAAGTAAGGAGTTTATAAAGCCGGACTTTAAAGGCTCGACCTCTTTAGACGAATAAAAATGAAAGAAAATACCTTTGAAATTGTCCTTCATAATGCTCTTTGGAACATATCTGCCAACAAAAGTTTTCTTCCATTTGAAATCAATATAGCTTAGCGATTTACGAAATATGCTTTCCGGAATTTATAGTAGGTATCTGCGTTAGATGGTTTAACGTTACTGATCTTGTCACAAGTCTGAAGAAATCGATAGATTTTTTTTTTAACCAGTACGACATTGCTCTCTTTAAATATCCAAGAAAGACGTTCAGAATAAAAGTCTTTCATCTCTTCCACCCATGCATTATATATAATATATATACACTCAGTCAGCATATAGTCTGACCTCAACCAATACGCCTTATTTGTGATAGTTTTCCTTTTTTTCGTTTAGATCGTATGTAATTTTTCCTTTATACATTACTTAAAGTGTACGTATATTCAATTCATTTTGTATTGATCGCTCGTTCGTGAGTGTTTCAGAGAACAAACTACTTCGAAGTATGTTAGCAGATGATTTAACTAAAAAAACTTTCTCCTTTCTATTGTAGTTAAAATTTTAAACAGTTTTTTAGATAGATGATTTCGTACAGTAAAAAAGTACATTTTAACAATTGTAATAACTCACTTTAATGTTACTATAAAAAAACTCAACGTTTTACTTCTGAAAGCTTAATGATATGTCATTTAGGAAAACTCAGCTTGAAGTGGGAAATTGCCGATTAAATAACAGGAAATGAGAAGTTGGAATGAGCCGATTGCTGGTTGCTAGGTGAAGTGGGAAGTAGCTGTTTTAAGTGAGGGATAATTTACAGAGGTTTTTTTTGTAGAAAGTAGTGTTCTTTAAAAAAATATGTTTTTTTTTATTAAAATGGTTATTGAATCATTCTGCTGTTGGTATTAAAATCACTTTGTTTTTTTATTTCTGGTGATATTATTTAGGGTTTTTGTATAAAGTTTATTTAATTGTTTTATATCAACATTCAATTAAATGCTTAATATGATTTAGTCTACTATAATTAATTGAAAAAAAAAATGTTTTCTTTAAAATCTACCAGTAAGGTAGATTAATATTAAAAAAGTTATGTTTCTACCATTCGACATTTAATATTCCTCTAGCGACCTAGTATTTATTTTGATTTTTAATAAAATTTGCGTGTGTTGCGAAATTTTCATTTAATTCCAAACTGAACAAATGTATTGCAAAATTTATTTTTTCTGCAGACTATTAATTTCTTTAAAGTATAATTACTATTTTACTGGTTTGAATCGCTTAATAACAGCTCCTCTTTAATTATTTATATTTATTTTAAAGATTCTTTCTTTATATAAACATCGTTTTGTTACCTAATTAACTGATGCGAGACAAGTTATTATTTACCTTACAGCACAGTTTCGCATACTTTTTCTAATACGTTTCTGTAACTACACACATTACATTCTTTATAAATCTGTTTTAAAAGTCTTCATTTAAAATGTATAGTTAACAAAACCATTTAGAATAGCTGTGGGTCTTCATTACCACAATGTAACGGAATTTTATTAAAAAAATACTAGAAACATTAAGGCACTGCGACTTCCGTTACATTGTGGTAGTGATATAGCAAAGAAATTATATAGATATAATTTAAATTAGATATAAATTATATATTAGATATAGCCTTAATGTTTCTAGTATTTTTTTAATAAAATATTGCGTTTGCTTTCTCCATTTTTTTAAAAATTGCTTAGGCTCTTAATTTTCATAGCTTTTTAAATGCTTTAATATCTCGTTAAATGTTCTGCAAACCGACCGATTGCTTTCAAATTTGCAGGATACATTCTTCTTATCCAAGAGAAGGTTTTAAGTTATAAATAGAGGCCCTAGCTCCTTTGGAAATGAAGTTGTGAATTAAAAATATTCATTAAAAAAAAAGAAGATTAATCCTTTTACTTCATTATTATATTTTTGTCATCATGGCAACAGAAATAAGTTGTGAAGTTTTTCCTTGTCAAAGGTGTGTGTACTTTAGTTACCATAGTTATTATTCTATCTTTTGTAATTTAGTTTCTTTTTCAGGTTTCTATAAAGCCTGAATACTATTATTATTCTTTATAATTATTATTCTTACAACCACGAACACTGCGGGGATACACTGGTTACTGCTAGGGTGGAGGACCAAGGGCCGCTTTAAGGGAGCCGCGACCTAGTGAATACTAGGCTCTCTTAAAGCGGCCCTGTAATGTAAATATACACATATATATATATATATTTATTACTTACATACAATAAAAGACCACACCTTAATAATCCCGTACTATGTGAAAAATACAGAAATGTATAACAATGATATGAATAATAAATAGATAAGGCTATTTAAATTTTGATTATAGAAAATTACTTTTTTTTTAATAATATTCCAGGTAACTAACTTCTGGACTCTTTTTCTTTTTTTCTTTTTCCTTTTTAGCCTCCGGTAACTACCGTTCAGATAATACTTCAGAGAATGAATGAAGATTATATGTATGAGTGTAAATGAAGTATAGTCTTGTACATTCTCAGTTCGACCATTCCTGAGATGTGTGGTTAATTGAAACCCAACTACCAAAGAACACCGGTATCCACGATCTTGTATTCAAATCCGTGTAAAAATAACTGGCTTTACTAGGACTTGAACGCTGTAACTCTCGACTTCCAAATCAGTTGATTTGGGAAGACGCGTTCACCACTAGACCAACCCGGTGGGTTTAACTTCTGGACTCTGGAAGAATCATACGCAATACTTTCTACTAGAAACGAATTATAACAGCAGCAATAACGCTATGTGTTTATTACCATGCGGTAGGTTAGCTACTACGCGTAGTTTTGTTGTAGGTAAAAAATACGATACGGTATAAATTTGGTTCGTTTCATAAAACTAATAATTTTTTGCAAAATTTCGTCTTTGAGAATTATTGTCTCCAGTTTAAAATTTTATTCAGTTTGGTTTATTAGTTAAAAATTATTTAGTATAAAGCCGCATATATTAAAATGAAACGCATATTTTTAAATGAAATTGTTTGAAATGGGTTCAAGGATTTTATAAATGCATACAATTTTTAGAAAATGTAAAATTACAGATTTTAAATATTTTAAATATTTTTAATATATATATATATATATATATATATATATATATATATATATATATATAGAGAGAGAGAGAGAGAGAGAGAGTGAGTGAGAGTGCGAGAGAGGTATTAAACGTTATGAAATAAATGAAGTAATGTCTCCGAATGTATTGTGCATTATTATTAGTATTTTGTTAAAATTAAATACAAATCTTCATACAATTAATAATGTTTGTATTGTATAGAATAACAACTGTTATTTAAATTTGGAATTCTTTAATATATGTAGTTTATTGATTTATTATAACTGGGTTAGATCAATACCTGAGGCATGGGCGGGGGTGTGTATCGTAGTGTTACAATTAAGTACTTGTTTGTGTTGTGTTGAGTGAATATATTTATATATGATATATAAGATCTACCTCTATGTTTTGTATATATTATACGTATTTAGTATTCGATTATTATACGCGGCGTACAGTCAGGTTCAAGGAAAGTGAAACCAGTAATTCAAACAACCACGCCTGTTTTCAATACTATAAATATACTTAATATGTATTGTAGAGAAGTAGTCATATTAGTAATGGAACCCCACCTGCATATTACTGTGTTAAGAACGCCGCTGAAACATTACTGATTAACCTATACTTGACACCGTTATTGCTAATAAAGGAGTTCTGGTTAATTTTCATCATTATCGTTAATTTTTGAAAGGACGTTCAAATAAATTAATACATGCCAAAAAGTTTTTTTATGAACGCTTTAATAATTAATTAACAATTAAAAGAATCTTATTTTTGTCATTAGTCAATAGCTATTTTAGGCATTGTTTGTTACTGGA
Organism: Lycorma delicatula; assembly: GCF_047948215.1. Taxonomy (NCBI): domain Eukaryota; kingdom Metazoa; phylum Arthropoda; class Insecta; order Hemiptera; family Fulgoridae; genus Lycorma; species Lycorma delicatula. The sequence goes on from NC_134459.1 coordinate 45,094,768, forward strand.
TGCTTAATTCATATTTAATTAAAACTGTAATTTTAAGAGAATTTAAATATCTATATTTGGAATATACTTTTGTCGTTTGGATTTAATTAAGGTTCTGAATACCGATTCGTTTTAATTTAGACAACGTAATCCTTTTATCGAGTTAACCTTTTTTCTCGTAGCAGTGTTGAACTAAAACCATATATTTAGTAAATATGTTTTACATATATATATATATATATATATATATATATATATATATATATATATACTCGTTTATATATTAATAATTATGTGCTTTGTTACGCTTCTTAGTTTTAGGGTTGAGATTCTATTGTAAACTCTGATAAACGAAATATTGAAAGTGGCTAAACAAGTGTTGCAAACACTAACGTAACACTCCGACTTAAGTAAGTAATTATGTAAGTCTCATTTGCTAGAATCTATAAACAAAACTTCTTGAAGAAGTAACATAAACGTAGTCGTTCATAAACTTTTTGAAGAAGAATTGAACCCGTGTGTCTCGCCCAGGTAGTTTGGAAAATTGAAAAAAGAAAAAAAATTGTTACTTTTTCCATCTTTTTTTAAATTAAAACTACTACAGAAGATTTAAAGAATCTTTTTTTTTCAGTTGCTTGACTGGTTTGATACAGCTCTCCAAGATCCCCTATCTAGTGCCAGTCGTTTCATTTCGGTGTACCCCCCTACATCCTAGATCCCTAACAATTTATTTTACGTATTCTAAACGTTGATTACCTGTACAATTTTTTCCATCTACATGTCCACCCAATATTAAAGCAACTATTCCAAGATGCCTTAATATGTGGCCTATAAGTTTGTCTCTTCTTTTTAGTACAGGGCGTTTCATAATGTTCTTAGGAGTTACAAAAATTCAATAGAAAAAAAGTATTTCGCTTACCGAAATGAAAGTTGTACGAGGTGATGCAGGAACTCTAACAGTTTTTTTTTAAATCTGTAAATGTTCATTAGCTCCTCTGGTGACACGGCACACATCAACATGGAAATCTAGCTCTTGCCAAACTCGTTCTAACATATCATTTTCGATAGAGTTGATCGCATTGATTATGCTATCCTTTAGCTCAGCGATATCGTGCGGCATCGGTGGGATAAACACCTTATCTTTCAAGTAACCCCAGAGAAAGAAATCACATGGCATGAGGTCTGGTAATCTTGGTGGCCACAGCATAATATGTTGGTCTTCTTCAGACGCACGTTCTATCCAGCGCCGAGGTAATGTTGTGTTAAGGTTCTGTCGAACCTCGTTATGAAAACGGGCAGCACAACCATCTTGTTGGAAAGTGAGTAGCTGAGGCACAAGCCATAATTGTAACATATCCAGGTATAGCATGCCGGTTACTATCGTTTCCATAAAAAAGAACGGCCCATGCACTGCCTCACGAGAGATCGCACAAAAAACGTTTACTTTCGGAGAATCCCGAATGCCTTCCACGTAACCGTGTGGGTTTTCAGTTCTCCAAACTCGCACGTTATGACGGTTTACTTTGCCGCTAATATGGAGAGTAGCTTCATCGCTGAAAATTATCTTGTTTAGAAAACCTTCATCTAACAACATCTTTTCCTGTGACTGTAAACAAAAATCAAGCCTACGTGTTTTATCTCCATCAGAAAGACGCTGGATTAATTGAAGACGGTACGGTTTGCATAATAAACGTTTACGGAGAACTCTTCACACTGTTGTTTTCGGAATCCTAATTCTCTGCCTGCAGCCGCAGTCGATTTTGACGGGCTGCGAATGAAACTTGCACGCACACGTTCGACATTGACTTCTGAGGTTGATGGACGAGCAGTTGATTTTCGCTTGCACAAGCAACCAGTATCATTGAATTGTTTATACCGTGCAACGAATTGAATTGTCACTTGGTGTCTCCTTATGAAATTTCAACCAAAACCCACGTTGCACAAAAATTACTGACTTTGACAAGTGAAATTCTAACACACAATACGACTTCTCCCTTCTCGTAGCAGCCATTTTCTCTACTATCGACGCCTAGTGAGCAAATTGTTTACTAACTGCCTAGTATACGTGGAAAAAACTATTTGAAGTACTCTTTCGTACAGTACTTGTTTTATTCATGTGAGTGAAATGGTTTTTTGTTAATTTATTTTCGAAACTCCGAAGAACATTATGAAACACCCAGTATATTTTTCTAAAGGTTTTTCTTCAATAATTTGCCGTAATACCTCTTCATTTGACTTTTCCATCCATCTATTTTTTAACATTCTCCTATCGCACCGCATTTCAAAATCTTCTAATCTTTTCTTCTCAGGTACTTCGATCGTCCAAGTTTCACTTCCATATAAAGTTACGCTCCAAAAATATACTTTCAAAACTGTTTTACTGATGTTTAATTAATTTTTGTTGTAAGCAAATTATATTTCTGACTGAAACCTCGTTTCGCTTGTGATATTCGGAATTTTCATATCGCTCTTGCTTTGTCCATCGTTAGTAATTCTACTTCCCAAATAACAAAATTCTTCTACCTCCATAATCTTTTCTCATCCTATTTTTGTATTCAGTGGTCCATCTAAATTATTTATACTACATTTCATTACTCTCGTTTTGTTCTTGTTTATTTTCATGTGGTAGTTCTTGCGTAGGATATTTAATTAAACGGATAGAAATTGTAGTGGGTATTTAACTTAATTCCTGTCATCAGTACACGAGTTTACGTCATCCGTAAAATTATAATTATCTGTGCAATTACGTAACCATAAATAATCCTCCTCACTTCCATTTAGTGCATTTGACACATAACACATTTCTGAATGATATTTTAATCAAATCATCCGGTATTTCAGACCGAGTCTCAGTAATACACTCACAAATTAGTATTAAAGACAGTTTCTTAATTTTAACAGTTGATGTAGTCTCGTGTGGTGTTTTGGGCATTCAATTTGTATAGTGTTTACCCACCGGATTGGTCTAGTGGTTAAATTCGTCATCGCAAATCAGCTGATTTCGAAGTCGAGAGTTCTATGGTTCAAATTCTAGTAAAGACAGTTGCTTTTTATGTGGATTTTATTAGTGGATCGTGGACACCTGTGTTCTTTGGTGATTGGGTTTTCATTAACCACATATCTCAAAAATGGTCGACCTGAGACTGTACAAGAAGACTACACTTAATTTACACTCATATATATCATTCTCATTCATTCTCTGAAGTAATGTCTGACGGTGGTTCCGGAGGATAAACTGAAAAAAAAGCATTATTTGTCCTGTAAGTGTTTAATGTGAGTATCATTCGTCACACGACACATATCCAGTTGACAGGAGAGTCCCCATACCTTAATCAGCAATTCTGGAGTAATTGATGCGACAGCTGCTTCAACCCTGTGCCTCAAATCGGGTAAAGGTGGCACATACACTTATTCCTTTATAAACCCCCCAAAGAAAAAAAATTGCTCGGGATCAGATAGGGCAAACATGGAGGCCTAGGCAAACAAGCCCTGGCATCTGGCCCTCGGCTACCGATCCAGCAGTCGGGGAGAATTTCATTAAAGTTCACGCACAACGTTATGCCAGAGAAGCTCACCATCTTTTTGCCAAATAAAGTTCTGTAGTTCGTATTGCAGTTGAGGAAAGAGCCATACGCATATCAAGATTCCCTCCACACTTGCTTCTGCGAAAAAGTACGTCCCGTAAACTTGCCGTCGGGATACGCCACAAAAAAACATTCACTTTTGGGGAGCCTCGTTCACAGGAATCTCGTTTACACTGCAATATTAAGTGAGGATTTTCTGATCCCCAGATACGCACATTGTGAGTGTTTACTTTTCCATTATCGTAAAATGTTGATTCGTCACTGAGTACGACACGATAAAGTCTTCATCGTCACGGTGCGTCATTTCATTTCCGAAGCTAGTTTGCAAACCATAATCTGTGGACTTTAGTACTATTGCACAGCTAAACCTGTTTTAGTTGCTCTTTCATTTCACGTATAATTAATCAATGTTCATGAAAGTTAAGAAATATTACACCGCTTTGTAACCCCGATAATCATTTTAAAACACTGTACTTTAATTAATGTCCAGCCTGTAAAAGAACAAATAAAAGTGAAGAAAGACGAACACACGAACGGTAATTACAGATTCAAACTTTGCAAACTGCCAAACACAGGACGCTTTCTGTTTGGGGGTGTGGCATCTTTGGTACTAGCGCTTTCAAGCGGAAGTTACAGGAAACGGTTTATGAGCCTGCGCACAGCTAAAACTTTTTCAGTTCCTTTAATGTGTAATTAATCAATCAAGTGAAACTTGAGAAATATTACATAGGTTAAAACCCCGATATTCATTTTTAAACACTCGGTGTATCTATTTTTAACATACTAATAGTTAAAAATATTGTCACTGAACATTAGTCTACATTTAGAATCACACTTATGCTACCAACCACAATTTTGTCTTAAAAATTAGCAATCCAGGTTTCAGTCGATCAAGCATTGTATTTTTTCACACCTATAAAATTTATTATCATATATTAATTACCATTATTGGCCGTCAGCGTGTTGTTTTATAAATAAATATCAAAGCCGTTAAATAAATAAATAATTGTAGAAAATAATTACTTTTTTAATTAAGATTAATTAATTGTCGATTAATCATATAAGATTTATCTATTACTTCCCGAGTTATAAAAAATCTTTCTGACGGATGTTGTCTAAAATGTTATTTTTTTATTAGCGAGTAAAATACAAAAAATTCACTATTTGATCAGAGAACAGAACTTTCGTAAGATGTTCAGAGAAAAAAAATTGTGTTTTTAAACGATTTTATAAATTTTACACGGATAACGATCTATACCACTTATTTATCCAAGTTAAATTAAAATTGATACTGACATTCTGGCATCAGCTGATCTAAGTTACAAAAAATGGGAGTAATCGACTTATTTGAATAGTTATTTTATGAAACGCAATTATTTCGAAATTTGTTTAGATATGTATATATATAATAAAAATATTAATTATACATGCCTAAAATGAAGCTAATGATTTTTACGATGAAATGTTTTTGATCAGTTTGTAATAATTTATTTAAATCCAATTGTAAAAAAATGTATATTTAATTCTTGTAAAAATGTGTTTTAAATATTTATTATAATGTTAGCGATGTTACAACTGGATGAGATATATTGTTATTGAATCCTATTGTGTTAAATTATTAACCAATATAATGAATGCTTTAGCAGTGTTGATTACGGCATCAGGAAAAAAATACATAATTTATTCGGTAATTAATTTATTAAATGTGATTTTAACATGTGTTAGCGGTAAAAAAATTCATGTTAATGTAAATTTTTTTTAATTGTCTAAAGTTTTAAAACTGTCTGTTGTATCTGATAACAATATAATCAAATACATCTGTTTTTCAAAATAGGTTTACCGTTCTGATAGAATCATGAAGGGGTGTAGGGAGGAAACTTCTGCTCCCAGACAACTATTGTATTTTTAATGTTTATTTTAAATAAAATTTATTGTTTCACTTGATTTATTTTTAGTTAAATTCCAGTTTTTATATCGTAATCGTTAATATTTTGTTGTTAAATATTGCATTTATTTATCAGAACAGAAAACTTACCAACAAATGAAGTTCTTTTTGTTTTAAATGTCGGCCATCTGAAATTACATTCTGGATCTACCCCAAATTTATCCATATATATATATATATATTTATATAATATACTGGGTGATTAAAAAAAGACTTGACAACTGTAAAAGATCTCCGTGGCGGAGTGGTAGCCTCTCGGCTTTTCATCCGGAGGTCCTGGGTTCGAATCTCGGTCAGCCATGACTTTTTTCATACGCTACAAAAATCCATTTCCATATTCCACGCACAAGCTTCATGCTTAATTGAGCAAATTAATAATAAAGTAAACTGTAACAAAGTATTTAAAGTGGCCGCTAATACCGCCACACACGCGCGAATTAAATACGGCATGCGCGCGCGCTTTACTTAGAATCCTTGAATTAAATAAATGAAACAATATTATATTTAAATAAAGTTATAAATATTTTTAATTAAATTGTGTGTGTGTGTGTAAGCCGTGCATATGAAAAAAAAAAAGCCGAGTGACGGGAAATTCCTACTACTGTATTGTCAGCTTTTTCCCGTAACGTTTAATGTAGTAAAAATTATAAAAATTTCCTCTTTCCTCATTAAATGTGAAATTTTATTTCCGGATATTCAATAAAATTAATGAATAAGATATAGGATATTTTAAAAGTATTACTGAAAATTTGGTTAAATAAGATGTTCTCAAAATTAGATGTTTTGCTATAATTAGAGCATTGAGTTATTACGTATTTTGCCCTTTTAAAACTGGTTTTTTATATTCATTTATTTTGTAAATACGGAAAATACAATGCAGAAACATTCCTTCGATTCATAGGAGCGAAACTATTACAAACAGGAAAAGGTGAGTGAACCACAGATTTAGTTAACAAAGTCCGTGTTTGTCCTGAATAACTATTTATCAATACAATGTATTGATGGTCCACGGAAAGTTTTGAGTTTTTGGCATATTATTTTTCTTATAAACATTAAAATTTTATATATATATATACATATACATATATTAAAATATAATTATATATTAAAATTATATTATAAAATAATTAATTAAGTTTCTGTCTTTACATACGTTATGCTGTTTGATTAATTATAGAATTTACCGTTCTTGCGAATTGTGTTTAAATGAAAATTATTGCGTTCATGAATGTTGTTCGTTAAAATTATATGTATATATAAGTTGTAATTTAATAAGTAAGTTAATATCCTGCTGCAATTTAAATTTATAATTAAATGTTTTTAATTGAAAAATTAAATTACTTTTTAATTAAACTAAACGTTAAATGTAATCAACACTATCCCTAATCTTATAAAAAATACACGCATTAAAAAAATTAAAATATATAAATCCATTACGAGTGACAATCAGTACAAAAATTACAAAAGTACGTAAATATTTTAATTTAATTTCAAAAATACTTCATTATTCCTTAAACCATTATAAGAAGTAATTTTTGGGAACTACAAAGAATTTCTGTTAATTTATATTTTCAAATTATTTGCCAAAATCCGTTTTTGAATATTGAAAATATGCAAATTTTTTTATTTTTTTTGTTTTCAAAAGATTGCGTTCAGAATACCTGAAATATTTCCTACAAATTTTATTGTCCATATTTTGGCGGAAACTATGAAAGTTAAGCTAGTTTATTATAACAATAAACCAATTTTTTTACAAGACTAAGTCGACCTATATCTAAATACTAGCTAGACGGGCCAGTCAGAACCTGGACCCTCAGGCCCAGGTCGACCCAGGCGAACCCCGAAGCCAGCTCAGGGGCGCCACGGCGCCTACACCAGGACCGCAGAACTTACTTCGCTCGCCATTCACGTGTTGCAGGGGGACGGCGCCTTGGACCCCCGCACTGAGTTCGTAATCCTTATGATTATGACAATGAAACTGATAAATAATAATTAAAAAGTATTCAGGCTTTATAGAAACATGAGAAAGAAATTAAATTACAAGACAGAATAAGAGTAGCTATATATATATATATAAAATAATGTGTATAGTAGCTATATACATACGTATGTATCCTGAAAATTTCAAAGCAATCGATCGGTTGGTTCTTCGACATATTTTGAGATGAATTATGAATAAAAACGTTCTCGGTTATACCAAGAAACGTGGCTAAAAATTTGGTTGTGATTGATCGAGTAGTTTTTTTGTTTATCCCGAACAAACAAAAACTCTTCCACTTTATATAATACGATAGAGTTTAAGTTAAAACGTAACAAACTATTTACAACTAATTAGTATTATGCCACAAAATTAATCTTGTACGTTCAGTTTAAAATCACTTGGGCCGTATTTGTTTGGTACTGATAAAAATAATGATGAAATAATTTTTGTTGAATAATAGGTTTTTTTTTGGTCTAACAAGTTTTTATTTTTCAGCATTTTCTTTTCGGTACAGAAATGAATTTTCAATAATTTAATTTAAAAGAACTATTTCATTTACCGTGAAATAATTGAAGTTTTAAGAGAGTCGGCCTCCTTGGTGCGATTGGTACCATCTTGGTCTTTCATATGGAGTTCTCGGGTTCGAATCCCGGTCAGACATGCCATTTTCACTCGCTACAAAAAGTAATACTTAACAGTGTTCCCAGAGCTAAAAAATAAAAAAATAAAACTTTTTAAAGAGAATGTTTCTAGTCTCGCAGCCATAAAGTAAATAATTTTTTTTTTCTTCTGATCGTTACATATTGTGGGTGCTGGAGGCTCTCAGGGGAGGGGGACGGTAGAAGGCCCACGGAAAATTGGGGGAGTTCAGGCGGTCTAGGTCTAGGTCTAGGTTCAGATGGTTGAATAAAAACAAAGCAAAAATTATGTTTTCCTGATATCTCAAAACTAAGATTAAATACCTACCACACTAGTACAAAAAATTTAAAGGGACACCTATATTTTATGATACAAAATGATTGTATTCAAATTACTTTAACTTTGCAACCAAGAGGCTTAGAGAGACAAATAAACAAAAACCATTAAAGCTTGAATAGTCTACTTTTTGACGGTATACTTCAGATTTCAAAAATCATCAAATTAAAAAAAAAATCGGTGAGAAATTGCTCTCATTTATGGTAAGTTTAAAAATTTTGAGGGCTAAAAAAATTTTTGATTCTCAATGTGGACAGTGGGCAAAAAAGCTTGAGAATCGATGCTTTAGACGGAAATATATGTAGGCGTAATTAATGCTTAATCGTAAAGACATAAGACATTTCAAAGCAAAACAGTACGGTTTCATATTGTTGAAACGAAATAAATTGATTATCTCGTGGAAAATCTAATAAAGCAAAATTTTCTGTTTATGGCTACAAAAATATTACTTATCATTAACTGGAGTTCAATCCACGAGTTCAACAATGTTACTCCTACTTGTAAAGTATAAGCGACGACTTTATCCATATAATAACTGTTAGATGGTTAAAATCCATCCCTTGAACTGAATTAAGATCGATTGTTAGTAGTATAAAATATTCGTAGTTAAAAGGATACGAATTTTTATTGGAATAATTATTACTGGTCTACAACATTTTCGGAACAGTTACATTGGTTAGAGTTTTATAAAGAATTTTTTGTGTTGAAACAGAAAATGTAGTAAAAAATGTTCTATCACGGCACGTTTTTGAGTTAATTTTGTTTAAAGATCCCTGTTATGGCGTATGTAATGTATAATAAAAATGTCAAATAGATTCGGCAAAAGCAGTTAAAAAGCACTGCTACTGCATAATGAAACAAGAATCCTTCTGTACTTGTGCGTTCTGTTGGAATGAAAGAAACATATGAAAGCACGATATTAATTTTGAAAGCATTCGATTATGACGCTAACTTATGGAGTTTCTGTGATTACCTCAAAGTTATCGGTTCGTCTTGGTCTGTAAGGTGGCTATACAAAATACTGCTGTTTCATACCTTTGTGGAACAGTCGTGCAACAAGTGAACATTTTGGATTAAAGAGTGGACAAAAAGAGACGTTTTCACTCCTTGACAAAAAAATATTAAATATGTTCCTTTAGTCAACCCTCAGCAAGTTTTTGCCACCTTTACATATAAAATTAGGGTCGATGAAGAATTTTGTCAAAGCACTGAATAAAGAAGGAAGAAGGATTTAAATATTTAATACATGTGTTTACCAAGTTAAACGATGCCAGATTAAAAGCAGGAATATTCGTCGGACCTGATATGAGAAAATTACTCGATGATGGAAATTTGACAAAACGTTGAATAACATAGAGCTAGTGGCACGGAAGTTGTTTAAGGATGTAGTCCACGGTTTACTTGGAAATAATAAAGCAGAAAATATTAGGCTGTCGAATGTCATTTAAAATTTTTTTTTGTTGAGTTCCTATTATGACTTTTCCCGCCAAATTTGGCTGTTGAGAGTGATCAGCAGGGAAGAACTCTTCTACCAAGATATATTGCAAATGGAGCAGCGTTACCTAGCCAGATGGAACGAATCGATGACGAGCGACTATTGTTGGTTTCCACAAAGAGAGGACGCTACTGCACACAAAATGAAGTATTTTATATTTCTTTGCCATCTCCGGTTTTAGGTAAGTTTTATCTGTTAAAGCTGTATTCTACAAGGAGGTTTTTTAAGCATAATATAAATTTTTACCACATTTGTGTTTGACCCTTGGCGGTTCTACTTTATTGAAATTTCCTTGCAGGCTTGCAGGCTCGGGTGGGTTCCCAGTGTGGTTCATTGAAATCCAACCATCAAAGAACAACGATATCCTTAGTCTAGTATTAAAACCGATTTAAAAGCAACTGCCCTTTACAAGGACTTGAACCTTAGATTTCTCGACTTTGAAATCAGCTGATTTTGCGATGGTGAGTTTAACCACTAACTAATCCGGCGGGTTTAAAATATAAATAAATATAATAAAACACGATTATTGAAATTAAATATAATAAATTACAAAATTTATTATACCTATAAACATGCTTACTTTCAAAATTTCCTATCATTTAGCAATTCTGAAGAGTGTATAACAAAAAAGTAAAGGTGATGGAGAAAAACTGGCTTAATTTTCAAATTCGGTGCAAAAAATAGGTTAAAATTCACTTATTTGTGTTTCTGTTCCGAAATTTGTTTCTATTTTGTAGACCAGTGTTATGAATGAACATATATGATAGATTTGAGGTTAGGAAAATCCGGAGATATCAGAGGGTCTTTCTTCAATAATTTTAGATTTCAGCATTTCATAAATATAATTATTAATTCAATAAGTAGATTCATGTGCCAACTTCTGAACAAAATAGTCGAATTTAATCATTAAAATTGCCACACCTTGTCTGATGGGCTTGTCCCTCGTTCATACTATATTAGTATACGATCTTGACATTTAATGTAGTCCTCCTGATATCAGGTGTAGATATGTTTAACATTTTTTAGACTATGTTAAATTTATATTTAATTATATTTGTTAAACCCCTCAGAGAAATTATTTCTAAATCCGGGAGTAAACTTCTCGGTGAATTGACACTATTATTAAAAGGTGTGGTCTCACCCGTTTTATTCAATTCTAGGTCATACATTCTTTTTCTGGTTGTAAAAAAAAAATTATGATCGTAATATGGTTTATAAATTATATCTTCACATAAATATAAGTATAATTATATTAGCACAGAAGTTATAAGTTATTGAATTATTATTAGTGATATACAAAAATTGTTGCATATTTTTTTTTTGTTTTTTTTTTTTCAGCAACAATGATTGAAATTAATTCTGGAAACCTGCTTGTGAATAAGATGCATTTTCATATAAACTAGTTTCAAAATATTTCACAGTTGTAACATTATCTTCTTCTGGTTTTATTCTGTAGATTGACAAAAGAGTTTCCTTAGCACATGGAAGAATTAAAAAATTTTTACCCTGCTTTTCATCTCGAATGAGATCTGGTGTGATTTTCAAGGGAAAAACAGCTGACTGAAATATTGACTTGTACATATTATAACTAAAACCGAACGATATGAAGGAAACAAAAAATTCAGTCATTTTTTTATTGTATAGTACTATAATTTATTCAAATAATATAAATAGGTTTAAATGCTTGAAATATTAATTTTCTACGTAATTTCCACTAACTTTAAACATTTTTGTCACTGAATAGATTTTTTTTTAAATTCCAGTTTTGTAAAAGTCAGCAGGGCGTGTTCGAAGCCAATTTCATGCGGTGTTCCACTTCATTACATTCAAATCGTTGACCTCCCAACGCCTCCTCGAATGATCATAGCAGATAGTAGCTATATGGTTCTGAGTCGGGTTTGAGTTTAGTGCACCTTATTTAAATCGGGTTTTTTTTAATACTTAGGCTGTGTATTATTTAGCATTGTTGTGTGAATTAAACCGATAGGTTTCTTTGACCGTAGCTAACCATTCATTTTAATACGCGGAATTTATTACCTTTATTTGATGAAAAAATAAAAAAATAATAATATACATAATTCTCCTTTTTTTTTAGTTCTTTATAAGATACTGTGGTGTGGCACCTTATCCGCAGACACAGATAAACGCATTTTCGCCTTCATTGGATCTACTTCCCCCTTTACGCTTGGCCAATACAGTATGGTGTATAGTGATGCAATACATTTCATCGTATGTAAGAACGCTATTCAAAAATAGAGAGAGCGCCCTCTCTCATTCGTAACCTTTCCCGCAATTTTTGGCGAATTTGAACACGAACAGTTTTCTACGTTTCTTTTTCGTATTATCGTTAATTATTCCTTACGCACATATCATGCTTGTTATTATATAACTGAATGCGTGGCGATCAGGAACCATTGAGATTGAGTATATACACGCCCACTAATTTGTTTGCTTGGCGTTTCTCTCGTCACCACCTTAAAAAGTTTATTTTAGGGCGATATTCGGTCGCCCTAAAGCATAAAACTGAATGTCTGTGCCACAAACGGCTACTGAGCCTCGAAACAGTTTAGCGACCAGTGTCCTAAATAGCTCCTAGAGCTTACCTAACAGCGAGAGCGGACTAAGCGCTGTTCCATACACTACCGGCTTACGTGTCGCAACCGCTCACTTGTCATATATTTGCTAAAATGGGTAGGCGCACCCTGTCCACTACTAAAAATATATATGACATCCATAAATTGAAATTTTCTTCGTCTAGGCAGCAATTTGCTGCCACGCCTTGGTTGCTGAATGCCGCAAGTACCTGCCCACCATATTAAAGGGCTTGGACCCTTAATTAGCTGGTGGTCAGCCATACATCTTTAGGTTAGCTTCCCACAGCAGTGCGGTAGGAGTCTTTCCCTTACGTAAACTACTGCTATCGGTTGAACAAAGCAACCGCATGAAGGAACTCCCACACGGTCCGACAATGCGTCTCTCGTCACATTGAATCGCCGCTTGGGAGTGGCCAAATTTCCCTTGACCTCTAAGTTCTAGGGTGGCCCGGTCTCTGGTCCCCTCCCCTCCAATAGCAGTGCAGTCAAGCATCAGGTGTTCATTTGACTGGACCTCCCTGTAGACGCACAGCTCATCAGCTGCCAGGTGGAACCGAAACAGATATTGGTTCATATTAACATGGTTGGTGATCACCTGGGCATCCGTTACCCTTAAAAACGAACTCGAGGCATACCATCCCCCCAGATCCCGTATAAACTTATACAGGGATCTTCCCTTAGTCGTGGTGTCCCATTCTAGCTATCATGCTTCCATCGCCAGGCTCTGCAGTCTGTAATATACGCCCACTTATATCTAAATCAATCAACCTTAAACGCTTACATGCGTGGTATAGAGGTTAAACGCGTAGCATAAAACGTCGTCAGACCTAGCATGTACACATGAGACTGCTTGGTCATGCGTTTAAGCGCGCGTTAGGGAAAAAAGAGCGTACACATATAGCGTTGTGCTCATATATACGCCGCGTTGTATGTTATATTCTAGCTATTTAATACTATCGTTTCAATACACAAAGGGTCAGACAAAGGCAATATTGGGTGCATTCAATTTTACGTAATATGTCAACTCACGGTTCCTTCGTAACTTTATATCCAAATCTCTGAAAATGTAGGCTTAAGTTTTTTTTTAACTAGTTTCAAATGTCTATTGAATCCTTTGACGAGTTATTAAAAATAATTATGGATGATATATCACTTTGTGCAAAAATTGTAAGGGGGTAGTATTTCACTTGAAGAAAAACTCGTGAACACATCGAGGTAAGTTTATTTATTCATATAACACTAAAAAATGAAAAGTATTCAATATCAGTGTCCATTATATTGATAAAATATGCACTTTCAAAGTTGTAACACAACCTCAAAAACTAAACACAAAATTCAATGTAAATTTGAGTAAGATTCAATGTAAAAGGCTAATTGTAAACCTCCATCAAATCAGAAATGTGTTGCGAAAAATGTAACTGTCTGCTGGGGAAGGGGCTGGTTGTTTACACGGTGTTGAGGAATATGTGGTGAATAAACTGCTGCGCTTGCTTGGTCAAATTGTCCGGATCGCCGCTGAAAAAGTGTCTCTTGTTTTGGTTATTTTAGCCTTTTGTAGGTGTAATGTACTCCCTTCCTAGGGTGCTTCATACGTATGAATTGGATTGTAAGAATCTTGTGCTCTTTGAATGACGTCAAGCGACTGAAGTTTTGTTCGTATTTTACCTTGAACAGGAAGTTTTTTTAATTCTTTATACAAAGGTAAACAAAAAAATTTGTTCTCATTCTGGTTGTTTGTCGCAGTTTCTCTTTGTTCCTTTAGCAAAAGACTTTAGGTTAATATATCAGAAAAGTGCTCGTATGCTGGGTTTAGCTTGATTTTTTGTCGCTCTGAGTGCCTGTGCTTGGCCCAGGTGTGTTCAAATCTTTATTTTCTACTTTCTCCTTATTTAATAATATACTTTTTTTCACTGCTTAGCCTCGGGGAATCATCGTCAGGTATTACTTCAGAGGTTGATTGAGGACGATATGTATGAGTATAAGTGAAGTGTAGTCTTGTACAGTCTCAGTTCGACCATTCCTGAGATGTGTGGTTAATTGAAACCCAACCACCAAAGAAAACCGGTGTCCACGATCTAGTATTCAAATCCATATAAATGTAACTGCCTTTACTAGGTCTTGAACGCTGGAACTTTTATCGAAAGTTGATTCCCAAAGCTGATTTGGGAATCAGTTGATTCCCAAATCAACTGATTTGGGAAGACGCGTTCACCGCTAAACCAACCCGGTGGGTTTATTTAATGATATACTATTTTCAGTAAATGGAACGTACCAAGAATTTCCTTGTGTTCTACTGAATAGTCCTCAGAAAAAAATATCCACTAATTCTTCTGAAGTTGATCTTTTTGTAACTCAGTTCTTGTAATCGGGACACTCCATATCCCGTATAGCTCGTCGCTTTTCTACTTCTTCAATAAACATCTCGCTGTCAAAATTGTCATACTGCATGATAATACTTGACAGTGCGTGCTTGACTGAACGATGTATACGGTTTAATTAAAAAACTAGAGGCGCGCTGCAATCGTGCATTCCGCGGGGAAACTCGAAAATCGCGGGATTGAGTAAAAGCGCCCGATTGCATGTGTCCGCTGCCATTTGTTCACTATTGCGCGTTAGCCTGACTCGCGATGAAGCGCTCTTATGTATACAGGCCCGTAATCTTACTGTTTAATATTAATACTAGTGTTTCATCGATTCACCTACCTTCTACCAATAATTAATGGGCCCTAATTAGCATCGCATTACGCCCTGTTTAATTTTACATATGTAACCCGCTTCACGTACACGGTTACTTTATGATAAAACGACACAGCTATCTATTTAATAAAGTTTCCTTAATTATAGCTGTATCTGATATCTATCTAAATCCTGTATTATCGAATTACATCGTTTATATTGTTTACTTCGATCGGGTTAAACATGCCGTGATTTCACTAAAATAACACAAAAATCGGATGGGACTGTGTCGGGGCGCACGGCCGTTGGCTTACCGTGTAACGTTAGAGACCTTGAAGTATAGACCTTGATGAAGTTCCTCCAATCTTCAGACCAATCAATTTATCTGTAGAGTTAAATGGAGAGTCACTATCGTAATTTTTTTTAACAAAACTGTAAGCCTCCTATGGAAAATTTTAGTTACTTAATTTGGTCAACTCTGCAAATAAATTGGTCGGTCTGTATGTCAGTAAGTCATATTTATTGTATCGGATTGAAATAAAAACAAGACATTGATTGCGTATTAAATTTAATTTTAACATAAGACAAGACATTAAATGGAGCGTGATATTTATTTCGACTAATATTAGACGAAAATTTTGTTCAACATTGGTCTACGGTATGAGAAGGTAGAGAAATAAGGTATAATAAGCAGCGGTAGAGATACTCGCACCGTCGGTGTCGTTTACTGAGCGCGCCGTGCCAGCTTTGCGACGCTCCCGAAACAGTCTCGCTCGCTCGGCACCGGATATTGGGGTACCTGTGCGTGGCCCATAACTTCCCCTTTACAACGATATGCGTAATTTATATTTCCAGCTGGCTTTTTCGCGGGCTGAGACTGACGTATTGATTTTTTAATACTTTTTACATATTTACTTTAACATTTTTTGCACAATTATTGTTAAAAATACACTTATTCTTACCTAAATCGATCTATCTTGACAAAATCTAAACACAAATACACGAAACACCCCGCTATCACGTCTAAGTCGTGAGCTACACTGAATGGGCTCGCCATTGACACGAACTTTATGTCGTATCGACGAGCTGACAATGTAAGTTATAAAATCATACCGCATTTACGTCTCTGAGACTAATAGTTAGGGAGTTATTAAAGCAGCACGATATAGACCTTTTTGTTACGCTAAAATTTTTTGTTCTCGTACCCGTATGTTTCGGTGTGATTTTAAAGACTTTTTACGTCAAAATATGTAAACTGTTTTTATAGGAAGAAAATAAATTATTACTCTATATAACTACGTTTTATTGATAATATCTTAAATTATTAAATTAACAGTTTAAGTAAGTTTACATACAACAGTTCAGTAGTATCCATAAACACCTTGGAAAGATTTGAGCAATAATTTAATTTCTTCTTTATGTAGTTTTTTTAGGTTACTATTTTTTTTTCAATTTAATTAGTCACAGTAGTTTTACCTTGAGCATTATTTAATAAATTATTATAAAATCATTACTTGTTCGAGGTAATTATCCGTAGTAGATTGTTGACAGATTTTGCCAGGTAATAATAGTAGATGTAGTATTAAATGATGTGATTATGGCGTGACGTTTTAATAAAATAGCAATGCTGAGGACAGATTATTTCTATTAACGAGTGACAGTCGCTAGCCATTAATTACGACGCTGCTATGCAATCTTTGTGCAGTCGTGCCTCTCGATTGTACCGTCTACATCTACCGTTTGTGTGAGATTTTCGTTCCGACCGACCCGGTCGGCGGTGTGATGTTGATGGTGCAACGTTCGGTACCGGTCGGGGGAATGAGTTAGTGTGCCGAGTGAGGAAATAATTATCGCCTTGACGGATGACGTGCTATTAAATGCGGTGAAAAGTTTTACACCCATTTCCAAGCGTAATTGAATCCACGGCCATTTTCCCGGCAAAAACCGTCCCACTATTATATATATATATATATATATATATATATATATATATATATATCTTTCCCTCTCTGTAACACCAGACTCCCTGCTGCAAACTACGCTTCTGGTCGGTCTTCATCATTCATTTAATACTCGTTTCACCTAAATGTTAGATGAGAGAAGAGAAATTGTTCATTTTGTCATCCTACGTAATAGAAATAGAGAAAATAACCTTCTGATTTTCATTACCATTCCTGATGGGTTTTTCACTCATCTTTTTTTTTTTTACTGAAATGAACATGTTTTAAAAGTAATGACTTTTCCCGTAATAGTTTTTCAAAAGTAAAAAGCTTTAAAAAAATTGTTAAAATAATATAAAATCGTTAGTCATTCTTTCCATATTATTATTTTTTCATAAAAAATTTTAATTTTTCAAATTCCTAGTTTTAGTGCATTTTATTCATTATAAAAAAATATATGATATATTTTATTTAAATATATCACTCGCTCTTCGTTCCATTTCTTTCATTCCAACCAGACATTCCTCTTCCTCCTCGTAGTTAACCAGCGATTTCTCTTTAATTTAATATAAATTATAATTAAAAGTAGGTATATAAATTCCAGAATTCCAGGTAAGATTTAGTCTACAAATGTCTATTAACAGTTAATTGATCTTAAGTACGTTAGGTTGTCGTATTTATTTATGTCGTCACATAAATATAAAAATGTTTAAACATGATTCACTAATTCTTGCCTTAAACTGAAAATCTCCAGATACCTCGTTTTTTTAAGATTGTAAAGAGGTGCATCCTTATTCCTATAAGTACAGAATAATTAAAAAAATTATTTAATACAATTATGTTTTAATTTTTATAACCATTAATAGTCAGACTTTAGTCACAAGCCTTATTTGTGTTAATATATCGGTTTTCTTTTTTAAAAACTAAGTTAAGTAACATCGAACATGTTTAGTATTTGGATTAGATGGCCGTTCACTTACGCTGTGTGTAAGGTACCATTGAATTCTGTAGTCATTAAAAACGCCATTCTCCTACAAATATTCATTTCTTCTAAGCTCATAAACGGCTGAAAATAAATTACATTTTTAAACGAAACTAAAATCTTTCCCTAAATTTATAATGGAAAGCATTAATATGACGTGATCAGAACTTTATACTTCGTCTAAACCAATTTCAAATTAACCAAATTGAATATAATATTAAAGCACAATAGTTTTATTAATAACAAAGTATTGTCAAAGTGCTGTACTTGTTTATAAAAATCTGTTTCTAGGTACTTAAATTTTTACTCTGGAAGTTCTGTGATTTTTTTGAATAACATTTTTCATATATATATATATATATATATATATATATATATGCACACACACATATACTAGCATACCCGGCAGTGTTTCGTTATTGATAAATTTGTATGTAATTTGTAAATGAACACAATTGAAAGTGTGATAAAACATTAAAAAACTGAACAATATGCAATATCACAAAATTTAACCTTTCACTTTATATGTCAGAATGTAAACAAATTCAATTGGCAAAACAGCAGTACTATCTTTTCTTTCTTTTTCCTCTTTAGCCTCCGGTAACTACCGTTTAGATAATTCTTCAGAGGATGAATGAGGATGATATGTATGAGTGTAAATGAAGTATAGTCTTGTACATTCTCAGTTCGACCATTCCTGAGATGTGTGGTTAATTGAAACCCAACTACCAAAGAACACCGGTATCCACGATCTATTATTCAAATCCGTGTAAAAATAACTGGCTTTACTAGGACTTGAACGCTGTAACTCTCGACTTCCAAATCAGTTGATTTGGGAAGACACGTTAACCACTAGACTAACCCGGTGGGTTAACAGCACTATCTATCGGACTTAATTCAAACCACTCTCTAAACACAGTAGTTGATTTAAAATACCCCTAACTTTCTTTCTACTGGTCAGATCGAGGATTTCAATAGCTTTAAACCTTCTCTGGACAACACGGACCATTTTTTCAAAAACCTACGCGTAGATCGGTCCAGTAGTTTTTTAGTCTGTATCGAACACACATACAAACATTGCCTTGTGTATATATATATATATATATATATAGTCTGTTTGCATATTTTTTTCTTACATAAATATCTCGACACTGGCGCCACCTAACGGGTGTAGTTTCTGCAAAAATATTTTCTTTTCACGTAACTAATATATATTCTGAATAAGAGCCAAATCATTCCATAAATACAATTTTTCGAAATATATCTAACCCAGCGCCACCTAGCGGGTCTAAACTAATTCAGAAACCTTCGCGGGCGTGCGCACAACTCGCCAAAATTTCATCGCTATGGATGAATGATGTAGAAACGCATACGGGACACACAAACAAATATTCAGTAATATATACAAGTGATTCAAAATGTTTCCGAGCCGAAATTCGCCAACGAACTGCACCGTCTTCTGATCTGTGTCTATATGATTTTTTTTTCTTATTTTTGGCTATAGTTTTGAAGAAAGTTTTTTTTTTTTTTTAAATAAAAATTAAGATTAATTTTTAAAAATAAAATGAAAACTAAGGAACTCTTATTTTTTTTTTAAAGGAAAAAAGAAAAGTCTATTGTTTTTATATATAATATATTTTAATTATTAATAATTGCAGTTTTGTGTGTTGACAAACTGGTTTTTACGGACCGGTTTGAACCGGTCGTGTAAGATTCAAATAGCAACATGTTTGAGGAATAAATTAATGAACAGATGAATAAAAAGTAATCTTCTTTTGGAGCGCTACCCATCAAATTGTTCAAGGCTGGTTTTTATATGTATCGCAACGTGTTAGCGAAGAGTAATAGATAATATATTTTCTGTATATAAATAAATTTTATTGCTTCTACTTTGAGATAATTAATTTAAAATGAAAATAACTAATTTTATTTTAAAAAAATAATTCGTTTTAATTTA
Source organism: Lycorma delicatula (assembly GCF_047948215.1). Classification (NCBI taxonomy): domain Eukaryota; kingdom Metazoa; phylum Arthropoda; class Insecta; order Hemiptera; family Fulgoridae; genus Lycorma; species Lycorma delicatula. Next base: position 45,114,876 of record NC_134459.1, read on the forward strand.
AGCGGGAAAGAAAATTGCAGTATTCGATGGCTGTTTTAAATTTCATTCCGAGATCAAGTTTGATTTATACAATATTTTTATTTACAATTTTTAGCGGAATCATATTTATGGAATAAAACAAACAACTTTTTGTCTTCAATCTGCTATAATTTTAAAGATATTATTTTAATCGTTAAACTTTCTTGATGGAATCTGAATGATACTAATAATAATTATTGGTGAATTTTTTCGTAGTTAGAAAAAAAGTTTTATGTCGATGTATGTTAGTTAGTTAAATACAAACTAAACCTACTCTAGGATATTCTTATATACACCAAATAAACGTAATTTTCTCTCTAAATAAAATAGAATCTTTTCTGAAAGGATTTTTAAATAATATGAAATACAAGCAAACACTCCAAAACCGTTAACGAAAAAGTTTTTTTTTCTTAAAATCTGTAAGTTAATTTTTATTCTTAATCGATCACCATCAGCAGATAATGAGGAAATAGTATATCAAAATAAATAAATAATTTTAGAAAATAGAATCAAACCTCTCTAATTCGAATCTTAAGGGACCAATATTTTTTTCGATTTAGGGAGTTTTCTATTTAGAGCTAAAAAAATGAAACTCAAAAATTGTACAGAAAACTTTTATAATTTAATAAAAATCTATCTTACTCTATTATAATGTACTACAGTATAAAATTATATTAGAAAAGATAAAATGTATACAGTATTATGTAAAAATTAAGAAAAAATATCAGAACAATACATTTATTATTTCTTGGAAAAAAGTCTGTAATTTTTTTTGTTTTTTTCTTTTCTGTGCTTGACGGAATTTTAAATGCACGAGCAATATCAATCTTTTTTTGTTATCCTTTTTTACCTCTTTTATAATCTTTATTTTATCACCGATAGATAAAGCTTTAATGTTTCCACTTTACGCTCATTATAAAACGCGGATATTAAAAATGTACACGTATCAAAGTTTAAACAAAAATGAGCAAGAAGACGCAAAAATATACGTAATCTAATCGTAAATTTTAAAATGAAATAAAAATTCAATTCCGCGAGAAAAAACTAGTGCACTGTGTAAATTTAAATTGTAAAACATAATTTGTAACGACAATGTTAATGTTAAATTACGAAAAATCAAATCTGACTCATTATGTTATGCACAGCTTGTTGTAAGGAATAAGACCGGATATTACTCATCTTACAGTGGCACCGGGCAGGTAGTTTTGTTATCGACTACTCCAGCAACCGGCGACGGAAATAAGTCTGATGTTGATTAACATCAGGCATACACCGGATAAAATTCACAGTCCACACTAACGGTCGCTATACACGTAATCTGAATTTACTCCTATCTGTGCTTCTTTGGAAATCGTGTACAGTATGTAAATTCTTCATTGAAAACGTTTCAAAAAATGATTTCATCAAAGAAATAAAATATATATATATATGTATATATGAAGCCCGCGAAATTTTCGAATAAAGAAGGTGATTTAATTAGATTTAAAGAGGATTTTTCAAGGAGACTAAGTAAATATTCGATTTAGGGAGTTATTCGAAATAGGGAGGTTTGACTGTATTATAAAATGAACATTTTTAACACTGTATTAATAAAGGTAAAAAAATTCAACTGTTGTCATATTAAACAATCCTAATATAAAGAATAGAGTCATAAGTGTGACATTAATCGTTTGAATCAGATTAATATGACATATTACTAATTCACGTACAACCATGTGAATATATATATATATATATATATACATACATACATAAGATTGATATTAGCGTCCGATAATATTGATAATTTCGTAACGTTATCTATTTTATATTAACCGCAATGTCAAGACGAAACCAATGATATCTAATTATTAAAAATTTGTCCAACCGTTTAAGCCCTAGAGTAGAACTAATAAAAGTACCCACAATATATATATATATGTATATATATATAATATATTTATATATATAATTTTACAATAATAATTTTATTGTCCTTCTAAGAAATCCAACCGTCAGTTTTATTTGTATGTCTGTCACGCACGCACGTGACCGTCCTTGTAACTCTTCCAGTAAAGTAATGAATTTATTTAAAAATTAAAAAGAAAGTGACAGTCTATCATTATTAAAAAAAAAATGATGCTTCAGCAATTTTATTAAAGTAAATTTCCTATTTATTTAATAGAATTATAAATAAATTTATTACAAATCTTTTTATGAAAATTTTCGTTATCTTAACAGCAATAAACGATTATCGCCTCCTTTAAATTTTTTCACGGGAGAGAATATGTCTTTGATTGGTTTAAGCTTCATCCTAGCTTTTATTCTGCTAATTTTTATTTTCCTAATATGTATGTTGCAATCTGTTTAGTTAGTGAACAATAAGCAATCCTTCCAACGACCCAGTGAGATGAGGATGATATGCGGTAAATGAGGTGTACAGACTCGGGCCGACCACTCCCGAGACGTGTGATTTACTGAACCCCAACCACCAAAGTACAACGGTATTCATTGTCTAGTATTCAAATCCGTATAAAAGCAACTAGCCTTTACTAACCTTTATTCTAACCTCAGAACGTTCGACTTTGAAAAATCAGCTTTTAAATAATTAATTTATGACGAGTTAACCACTAAACCAGGTATCTGTACAAGGTACATAAGCGTGCATTATGTTAAGTTAGAGATCTGAGTCGAAGATTCAACAGTTAAGATATTTTTAAGGTAAATTTACAATTTCTTTCTAGATTGCCTTAAACGAATCAGTAGTTTTAATTTTTTAAATTATTTTTCTACAAGCGCTATTACAAATATTAAGTTAATACTTATATTTGTTATTGTTGATTTACTTAATAAATTTATATAATATTCTTTTGTGCTATGATTACATTTACCTCTATCTCAACGTTGTAGATTAACTGAAAAGATCTAAAATAAAAAGTTAAATCTATGATCATATGCATAAAAGCTAATCTGCCCTATCATAAATATTATTAGTTGCTTTAATCGTCTGACGACACGAGAAAGTCATACTTGAAAAAGTTGAGAATAACTTTAAATTTCTTCAAACTTAATGAAATAAATAACGAGATCAGTTGTTTAATTTTTTTTATTCCTATTCTACAAGCCCTATTACAAATATTAAGTTAATACTTATCTTTGTTATTGTTGATGTACTTATTAAATTTATATAATATTCTTTTGTGCTATGATTACATCTACCTCGAAAGCCATTGTTAGGTTATAGTAATCGGAGATTAGAAATCTTTTTTGTAATAAACTTTTTTTGATTGTGTTGATTGATAATAGCTTAACAAAAAACCAACTATAATATGTGGTTTTCTGGTAGTCTGACTAGAAGACGATATAAAGAATTTCATGCAGAAAAAAGTTAAAAAAAAGTCTCTCAAGAAGAACAAAATAGAGCCCTGAAAAGGAAAATGTAAACAGAAATTAAAAAAAAAAAATGAGGAAGAAAGGATAAAGTTGAGAACTACAATCTTGGCAGAAGTAGCTGTCAAAATTAAACTTTTAGAAAAGGGCAAACCTAATGATATTGAAGAAAAATTGCCCTGTATTGTAATGGGATATCATTCTTTTTTTTTATTTATTTTTTTATTTTTTGGTATATGTTAGAATAATAATGATAAAATATTTTTCTAGTAAACGTTAGTAATATTGGTTTTCTTTACAAAATAAGGTGTTCTGTTCTAGTTTTCTTATCTGTATTACGTTTAGTCACAGTGATTTTAGTTTTCCTTTATGTAATCATACATAAATTGAAATTTCGTAGCATTTTTATACAAACCAAATTATTAAATATTATTTTTGTTTACTTCGTAAAATAATGTAGGCTAATTTTTGTGAAAAAAATTTAAGTAATCTTAGGTGCGAGCAAATTATCTTTAAAAATTGCTTTAGTTAGTTTTTATTTCTTATCTACGTTATCTTTTAGTTACAACGATTTTCATTTTTATGTAAGAAACTTATTAAATATTGAGTTTTTTTTTAATACTCTGCAGTGTAATTTACTAAAACAATTTATCACAAAAAATGCCTAATTTTAAATGTATTTTTAAAGAAAAACGTTAAAAAATAAACTTTAAAAGTGATAAATAATAATAAAAAGGCATGAATTCGGCAACTGCATGGGGATGGTGGAGGCTGCAAAAAAATAAATAAAATAAGTATATAATTTGCAGAGTAAACGGCAGTAGCATAAAATTATGAGTCAGGAAATTTTTACTAAATTAGTCAGGAAAAACTAATCTTAAAATTCGATGGGAAATATTCCGTAATTGGTTAATTGTTATTTAAATAGAATAATTGATTTTTTTTATTATTTATTTATTTATTCTCGAAGAAAAAATATTTCCAGTTATAGTCACTTTATTATGGTAGATGAATTTTCTGGTATATGAAAAAATACCTGACCCGGGATTTCAAACCAAAACCTTTCGAGTGACTTTACCGTTTCGGTACAGAGGTCGATATATATAATGTTAAAATATTTAAGTTTTTAAATTATAAAATTTGTTTCTATCGGGTGTGAAAATGCTTACTACTTAAAAACAAATATGTCTGTTTAATTTAGCGTTCAGTTATAAAATTACTTTTAATAGGGTTTTTCATTTGTATTTTTTACAGTCTATTTTTGATGTGTTTATTGTTATTTTTTTCCGTTTTTTGTTATTTCACCGTTCTGCTTATTTAAAATATATGATTATTATTTATGTGAATATTCATATATTTTTGTACTTTTTCTTTATTTTAAATTAAAATGTTGTATGTTATCTAAAAATATAAACCGTGAAATTGTAAAATAAGAAAGACAAAAAAATTAATTGCTGTTTGTGATCTTGAAGTGTAACATAATAAATAATATTATGTTATATTATATTTTAGTTATAGAACCGTGACTCAGCAAGCTACGTGAAACTGTGGTTTTTTTTTATTTGAATTTATTATGCTTTTGCTCTGCTCTTTTCCTTCCTTGATTATTATTTTATTGAAGAAAAATTTAAAAAAATAAATAGTCTGTAAAATTATTCATTAAAGATTGAATTGAAGACAACTTTTTAAAATTAGAGTTAATAAGATGATCAGTTCAGATCTTTGTTTTTATATACAGTGATTCAGGAGGATAGGGCAATACTTTGACAACTCATTCTAGAAGCTAAAAATAAGATAAAAGTACATATAAACATAGGTCCGAAAACGCTTCGTTAGCGAGTTATACAGTGTGAAAGATTTCGCTCCAGTTTCAATTCCTCCGGGTAAATTAAGGCTTTCTGAAATTCTGGGAAGGTCAATTAAGGGGCAAATTCAATTGTTTCTTATGGTTTTTGAGCTGGGAAATAGAAAAAAATAGGTCCCAGAACTGTATCTCTCTTAGTTTCTAAGATATCCCGTGTAAAACGCCAAAAATAGGGTCAAAAAACACATTTTTTTTACGTTTGACGTACAACAACGTTGTTAGATTGGCAATAAATCATACATTATTTAAACATAAATTGTAGAGAATTATTATTGTAAATAATGTCAACAAAAAATAAATAAAATTTTAAACATGTCGACCTTTATTAACAACAAAACCGACGAAAACTTAGAAGAAAATGTTACAAAAAAGAAAACAGATGTGTCTAATAGGTACAATACCTTCTGATCGTACTGGTTACAGGATCTAATTATTTATACTGCTTAATTTGAGAAAATTCTTCAGCGTCCATCTTTCTGATATTATTTATTAATGCAGGTTCTTGCTATTCTTCTTTCGATTTTCAAGATTCTGCGTATAACTGTGGAGTTAGTTGTTTTAAACACAATTTCACTTCCGTACGGTTTTTCCGGTTTGATCATTGTTTTATAACTATGGAGAGACATTTTTGTTGTACGTGTTTTTGGAGAGTTTTTGTGCGTTTGTTAGTCTCTTGACTCTGTCGTTTCATGTACGTTTTTCATCTAAGTTCTAAATGATATTTCTCCGAAATATTTAAATCTATTGACAATTTTTATTTGTTGGTAATCTATTGTGATTTGATTTGCGAGTGGAGGGTTGGTTAGCATTATTTACATCTTTTCAAAGGATATTCTCAGGTTAATATTTTGTAGTATTTTTATTTTTATTTTAATCTAGAAGATTGTTTGCTAGAAAAGTGAGGTCGTCTGCAAATCCTAGACAATTACGATTTAGATTTACTTTATAGAAAATGAAAATAGCTTTTATTTTACTTTTACTTTCAGTCTAGATAGCGCTATAGTTCTAGAATAAAAAGTATTGTAATCGGTCCAATTTGGGCGTATGCGGTTTTCATCGGATCTTGACGTTTTGGCACCAAGGAACCGAAAAAAAACGGATGGAAGTTTTTCGGATGTTAATGTACGTGTGTTAGATGTTGTCTTAGATGCCTCTAAGTCACCTTATATCTCCAGAACTACTGGACCGATTTTATATCGGCCCATATATGCGGCTTAATGCCTTAAATTTTCAGCTTAAAATGTCAAAGGGGTAAGGCTGTATAGCAAGGTCAGTATATCGAGATTTCACTTAATTAAGGTTATATTTTTCTTAGGTATGTTTTTTAACAATTAAAAAATAACAATATTTGCAAAATAAACTTTATGAAAAATCGCACCCCCACTCTAAAAAATGCTGTTGTAGCCGTTTGCTACCTTGGAATGTCACAAGTGAGCGGTAGACTTAAATAAATGAATAATATTTAAAGTGTAAAAATGTAACTAGGTCTGGCTGGGCCTCGAACTCGATCGCCCGGTCGACTCGGTATCTGGTGCGTTAAGTCTTACGGTTGCGTTTGCTGCCGACCGTATAAGCGAAATTAGTTTTATGTAAGTTGTGAAATTACATTAGTTTAGTTATTTCCGATCGTTGCAGCTAGTATCGCCACACCCGCGCGATTTAAATATGGTATGCGCGCGCGCGCGCGCGCTTTAGTTAAAATCAATGCATTAAATAAATGAAAAAAAATTATTTAAATAAAATTATAAATATTTTAAATTAAGTTGTTTCTGTATGTCTGTGTAACCTTGCATCAGAAACAACCCACAGTAGTATCGCGTAACGGGAAAGTCTTACAACTGTGTTATCAGTTGTTTTTTGTTTTTTTAATTGCAGTAATATTGACGCAAGGTGGATATATTATTCAATACATTATACGAAAGATAAAACTTTATTTTTAATTTATTTAAACTCTAATTTCCTGTTTAACCTCATTTATATTATAGAACCGGAAAAAAGAATCAAAAAATTTAACGCGTTTTGTGCATAATTTTCCTTACGCCTACAGCTTTTATTGAAATACTAAAATTCTCATCAGCGACCTAGGAAAACGTAAATATCATTATGATAGAAAACTAAATTTTCCAAGCGATTTTTAAACGTACAATTTTTTAAATACCTTTTCTTTCATAATGTAATAATTTCATATTGGAATAATGCATTGCTCTTGGTGTAATTTATTATCGGGTAAACATATTAAACTCGGTTTGAATCGAACTGCGGTTAACTGGGTGTTAACTTTAACGCTGCTACTATTAAGGTTCGACCAATACTATCCGGGACACCTATGTGTACAATGACAAAATAAAGGAATTTTCGAAATCTACATCATTTAGTATATTACTCCCTCCTATATACACTATTTATCTTTTTACTGATTATTTCGTTAGAATTTTTATTTTTTAAGTTTTTTCCCTTATTTTTAATGGAATATAATATATTTTATAGTAGTTAAGTATGAAAAAGTCTTCGTAATTTTCATAAAAAGCAAATTAACTCTTCAAGTAATAACTTTTCTTTTAAACTTATTTAATATGTTTAAAAGTGTTTGCATCTTTTAAAATCTTTGTGATAGACTAGCTTAGAAGTTTATTAACGACTAAAGCCATTTACTCGTAATACTCTTTCTATTAAACTTTAAATGTATTTTTTTAAAAACTTAATTTATTACTTTAAATTTATACAACATATCTCGAAATCTTTTTTTTATTTGTATCTTACAATTATTGTTATTATCTACGATGTGTAATTTATTACTGAATTTTCTTCGTTGTTATTCTTTAATTAACATTTTCAGTTTTGTAACATATTATTATTATACGTATAATTTTTGTAAATTCAAAAAACCGCTTTCTTAAAAAAATGTCAATGTTAATTCACTTGCCTAATTTAATTCATTAAAATAAGTTAAATATTTATGTATTATACATATTAACGCTCAGTAACCCATTCTTCTAGATGATTTCATCTTCTATAATTTTAAGATATATAATTAAGAAACCAGAAGTAGAGTTGCGCATTAATGTAATAAACATTATACGAGATTTACCCTCATATGCCATTATTTTTTAGTTATTAAAATTGTTACGGAAGGAATCCACCAGAATATATCAAATATAATCATATAATGTTATTTGTGAGTCGGGAGACGAATATTCGAATGAATATGATGAAAAACGTGTTAAAAAATGAATTAATATAACATGAAGTTAATTTTTAACGGTACGCAAGCACGCACACACACACACACACAGTATAGCTGAAATTAAACAGTGTGAAAAATGGGTGACCTTGAGTGTATGAGAAAATCTTATTCAGCTGGTTGTTATAGAATTTAGAAAAACATTTATATTGTGAAGGGGTGTTACGGAATTGTTCAGAACTACAGTACGACAACAGTTTTTATCAGCTGTATATTTTGATTCTAGTATTCTGTTTTCTTTATCGTTATTACTAAATAATTATATGTACTTATCGGGATAGCCTGTTTGGTTTTACAGTAGTTTCTTACGGCAGCATATCTCTCAAATTAGATGCAGACTTAAATATGTAATACAATATTTAAAATTTTAAGATTTAAATTATCTAGGTGGAATTTCAAAATGAGAACATACTTTTATTTCTTTCCCGGTTATAGCTCTAGTACTGCTGCAGGCGCATAACTATGAAGGTAAAATACAGAGATCTGCCAAAATTTTCCTACTGGAGTTTTGGCAAATGTCGACTTTTCAAGAAGATCTCCTTAGTTGTAAAATACATAAAAATATAGTTATAGAATCTCCTGATTCTTTTTGCGTGCGTGCATATGTACGTACATATGTTCTCCTGTATTTTGTATATATTTCAGGATTGGTACAACATAAATTATTCCAAAGTGGCTCAAAAAATTTCTATATATCGGAGATTGATCGTATTAAATTTTCGACAAAATTTAAAGAAGAGGAGGAGAGTTTCGACCGTTTAAAAATTTTTCAATTTTTGTATAGACGTAGATAATTGAGTTTTAGTTTGATAACGTTATTTAAGATTCCAGTTTTGAGTAGATCGATATGTTTATTAGTGCATCTAAAGTTGTGCTGGTGAAAATGTTATAAAGATTGGTTGAATCGTTCTTTAATTACGCTGAATTTAAGACCGACAACAAACAGCATAACCTTGATTTATGGTATTTTTTTCGGTCACATGGTGGGATTTGAGGGATAAAAATTAATTTTTTTTACGGTTTGAGGTACGTTAATTATTAAAATACTATTAATATATAAAAATACTATTAATGTATACAATTTTGTTGCTCGAAAATCTCTACTTTATCAATTTATAGCGAACTACTTTATCAATTTCACTCAAGTTACGCTTTAGTAGTGTATTTGAAGTTGTGCGTGTAAGAATTTGAAGATTGGTTAACTCGTTCTTGAATTACGTTCAAAAGCTATGTCATCAGTTTCATTGAAATTAAGGTAAGCTGTAGTAGTGTTTCTGAAGTTATGAATTTGAAAATATGATGAAGATTGGTTGACTTGTTCCTTCAGTTACGCTTGATTTAAGCTCGACAACAGACAACATAACCTCAATTTGAGATTTTGTTGACTTTTTTGTTTTTATATGTGCTTATGAAGTGAATCACAGTGTTGATTGAGTTTAAATTTGATGATTATATGTAGCGCCTGCTCGTTATTTTTAATTATTTCATCAAATTACGGTTACAATAATTTATAATATTAATATTTATTATAATATTAAATAAAGAAAAATTATACCTCTTAATTTTCTCATTTAATTTATGTTTTGTATATTTCTTTCACAAAATTAATGAACAAAAAATATTATACAAAATGTAAAATAATGAAAAAACAGTCTGTCTTCTTGCGCAGAACTGCCCATGATTTTTTTTTTAAATTTATAATCTTATTTTTATTTTCTCACAAAATATTTGTAAAAGGTTGTAATTGTGTTTTTCTAATTCGACCAAAACACAACCAATCATTTGTTATTCGATTATTTGTTATCTAAACTAAATTTATAAAAACTGGTGGTTTTTAGAACTTTATAGCTTTTCTGACCGCACGCGATACTCATCATTATTATTTATTAACTGATTACGAGTTAAAAACTTATACAATAGAGTTTGGTAAAAAAAAAAGCTGGCAACACTGTTTTAAGATTTTCCCGTCACGCAGCGTTTTCGTGATGCACAGCGTACACATAAAACTTAATTTAAAATATTTATAATTTTATTTAAATATAATATTTTTTGATTATTTAATTCAATGATTCTAACTAAAGCGCGCACGCATACCGTATTTCATTCGCGCAGGTGTAGCGCTACTAGCGGCCATTTTAAATACTTTTTTATACTTTAAATATTATTCATTTATCTAATTCTACCACTCACCTTTGACATTACAACATAGCATAGCAGACGACTACAGCATTCATCCTCTGAAGCAAGCACCACCTTACGGTGGTTCAGGAGGCTAAACAGAAAAAAAAAGAAGACTACAGTTGCTGTACGTTAGTGCTCCACTAGCACTCAATTGAAGAGAGGGGGGTACTAATGACGCATTATATCCACTTAGCCACTAATTTATTTAAAGAATTTTTTGGAGTAAGGGTGCGATTATGCAAAATATCTGTTGGGAAATATTATTTTTTAATTGTGCTTAAGAAACATAAGACTTTAATTAGGCGAAATATCGATATATTGAGGGTGTTCTACAGCCTTACCCCCTTGACATTTTAAGTTTCAAAATTTAATGACATCAATGCCCCATATATAGAAGTAATCTGACCAAGTTTGGTCAAAATCGGTCGAGTAGTTCTGGAGATATAACACACACATATACATCCGGAAAATTTCCAACCGGTTTTTTGGATTCCTTAGGTATCAAAACTAAAAGATCCGGTGAAAACCGCATATGCCGAAATTGGACCGATTACAATACTTTTTTTCTACAGCTATAGCTCTGCTACTGCACTAGACGGGAAAGTAATATATGTTGTTTGAGAATATAAAATACAATAAATGTAAAATATTGCCATCAGTTAATTAATAACCGAATGTGTAATAATCAGCTAAGCACAGTTTAAAATATGTATTTATAAGTAGATTTAGTGAATGCAGTTTCAATGCTCTGTGCACAAACCAGAATAACTTAGATAAATTCTTTCTTTTTACTTCCTCGTACAAGTTCAAGCCGTAGAATGTTGCAATTTTGGATTTATGAGTATTGTAACATGTAGTTGTGCACCTCCTCTTTTGATTGCAGTCGACTGAACCAAAAGTATCCAAAAAAAGCTCAAAATCCCCAAAAAATTGGAAATTGGACTTTTTCTTACTGCAGTAATAAACACTCATTGAGAGGTTTTCAACGTAAGTGTTACTTATTTTCATTGTTTCCAGAGTTATAGCCAAATAAAACATTAATTAATGAACTATTTGGATCTTAGGCACATTGGCTCGAATCAGACTTCATCTCCTTTTTTTTTTAAAATTTAAATATATTGATTTGTTAATAGTTATTTATTAATTTATCGTTGTAAAAAAAAATTTAAGAATTCGATCTAAATTAATATTTAATGAATAAAAAACGTTTTCCTGATTTTCATTTTATTACATGAATCCAATTTATCACAAATTGATTTGTAGTTTGTGTTTTTAGGCATTTTTATTTGCACGCTCTTATTTCTATTTGTTTAATAAAGATCTGTATATTGCGGTAATTGATTGCTTTACGCTGTTGTTGTACTCATCCAGGATGCGATGGTGATGATTGTGAGAAATCTTACAAGGACATTATTAACGAAGGACTCATGTTACATGGAACAATGAACCGATTCTTGTTTGCGCTTGCATAATTGCAATCCTTATTACATAGTATGTATTGGTGTCGTGTTAACGAATTTATTTACCGAAGACTTGGTTATAAGTTATAGCGATGATGTTGTGTGTGAAAGATTATTATAATAAATTGTTATTATTACTATTAATATATCATATTTATGTATATAATAAGTACGAATAAACGTGAGATCAGATTTTATTAATAATAATAATATTGTGACGATAAAGGGAAGATACGATGATGTTATATTTCAATATACATATACTAAAGTTATTACGCTTCGTTGAGTTTCTTTATTCGCAAGTCTTTCTATATTTTATTTTTTCCTTTTGCTGTATTTATTTATTTATTTGTTTATAAATAATCCTTATCTATTGATAAACTTAAATGAACCTAAAGCACACATACACAAACTTTCTGTTCACCTTGTTTTCTTGTATAACCCAATCGCATTCTCTAAAAATTCGTTGTATTTTTATGTAAAATACTTCAAATTCATATTAAAAACAAACATTGATGTAATTTTTGCGTTAAAAAAATATTTTTAATGTAATTTATGGATTTCGGCGTAATTGCTTTCTACGTATTCATGATGTACTAAACGGTCCATATACAGGTCGTCGAAAAAAGTTACAACTATTTAAAAAAAAATCTTATCTCAGAAACTAATAGAGATAATCAAAAGAGTATTTTTCTTTTCTTAAATTCACCATCTCAGAAAGTTTTTTACCTTAGAATATTTCAATATGAACTCCGATGGTCGCTCTGTAAACATCCAACCGATAATCGACTTCTGCCCAGGTCGCCTGGAGCATCGCAGGCGTAACTGTGGCAATAGCAACGGTGATCCGTTGTCTTAAATATTGTATATTTCTGATTTTTTTCATTGTAAATAATGTTTTTAACGTATCCTTATAGATAAAAGTGTACGGAGTGAAAAAATTCGGTCTTCTTGGAGTCTAAAACACAGGACTTTCCATACCGATCCAACGATTAGGCAATCTTTCATTGAAAGTACGTCGAACGAAAGTGTGAGGGCGCACTATCTTGTTGAAACATTACAGCAACGTTACTTTTTTGTTCAGTTTGGTAAACTTCCGGGAAAATATTCATCCCAACCTTGTAGGGGGAAGACACCCACCTTGTGACGTTACCAGTCGCTTCACCATCCCCTCCGTTCCAAGCCCTGACGTGCTTTATCGGAGGTCGTCTTTAGACCCTCTAACTGATTGCATCTCACAGTCATCGGCCAGGCTTCGGTCGGGATGTCACCGATGTAAATGCCTCGGCAGAGATTTGCATCGGTAAAATACATGCCAAATTTCGCCTTAGGTAGGCCTCAAACGGACATCTTCACACCCAACCTAACATGATTCCCTCAAACTAACTGACAGTTCGTAGCATGTACGGTTGTAGCATGTCTAAATAAAGATTCCCTGTGATAATAGGGTCATGAAAATACGAATGGGCCATCACACGATCTTACATCAAACCGCACCACACGTTTATTTTTGGGGAAATCTCTGACATACTCAATAATTTCATTGGGTTGCTGAGATCCCCACGTCCTACAACTAGCCAAAACTTTTGAGACAACGGATCATCACGACCAACGGAGTTCATATTGAAACATTCTAAGATATGTATAAAAACCTTTTGAGTTGTGAATTTAAAAAAAACCTTTTGGTTATCTCTGGTAGTTTCTAGATAAGAATTTTTTTTAATTGCTGCAAACTTTTCGAATACCTGTATTTATAACGGTTGCAAATAATATAACTTATTGTTACTGAAAAATGCAAAGCATATTTAGGAATTGGCATATTTAGTACAAACTTTAGTGCTACCCGTTTCATAACCAAAATGTAAGTCAGTATTGTTTCACACTTGCTTTATGAGATTTCTACTTCTTTAGTAACTTCCTTAACCGTGATTCAACGATTATAGATAACAATGTCTATTATTTATTTATTGTCAGTATTTTCATCGGTTGTTGATATGTTAGGACGTCCAATCTTTTTGTTGTCATCAACGTTTTCGCGGCCTTTTTGAAACCTTTCTACCATTCAGACCCTTAATGTTGACATTAAATTCTCACGAAAAGTCTTTTGTAATATCTTAATCATTTCATTGTACTTTATTTTATTTTTAATGCAAATCCTTTTTTCCGTAATTTTGGAACAGAATAAATCGCCACTGGTAATAAAATATATTCCAATTACTCGGTTGCCAAATTTGAACTATGTGTCTAATAATATTGTTGTCCATTTGTATACATTATATATACAGTGCTGACGTCACTTGGAAGAAAATACGAACTAACTCGAATAGTCGGAGCCTAATATTAAAAAATTCTTGTTATTTTTTGATCACATTCATATAATTTAAAGAACTGCACGTGCACGATTGATTGTTGCATTAACAATCAATGACTAGTCCCAATATTTAGTACTTTTTTTTCTTTGATATTATTTGTTAGCGATATCTTAAGCATAATAACTCATAAAAATGCAATAAATGTGTTTAAAAACCTGAGAAAACAGTCCCGCAATAGAGATTTTGATTAATAACAATATAGTTAATATTGATATATACGAAAAATGTATTCTGTATAATGTACACAATATTTTAATTCCTTCTTTTATATATATATATATATATATATGTATATATATATATTTACAATAAATAAATTTGAAAATCTTGTAGTTTAATATTGTGAAGAATATTATTACTATAACGCTTTTTAATTGATAATTTAAAATTTTGTTTAAATAGTGTTGGTTTTCCTGTGTTATATTGGTTAAGTTTATTAGTTGCAAAATTAATGCTATGTTATTAGCGTTGAATTGATGAATGTTTTGTAACACAAATTATCTGCGTTTTACATAACTTAAAAAGTATGTCCATTATTATATCAAATACCAGTTAAGCTAAACCTAACTTGAAAACATCGAACAATAAAGCAAACGCATATTCTTAAGGTCATAAGCAAAGAAATGAGTGGGAATCGTTTTTCTTTTGATAAAGGACATAAATGTGTACTGTACTGGTTACGCGTTTGTTATTTAACGTAGAGTGTACAGTGAATTCCCGTTCATCATTTTCATTAAATAAACAATGTAGTACAACACAATGAGGATCAATGGGTTCGTTCAGTAAACGTTTAATATTTTAATCTCCGGAACCACCGTGACGTATTACTTCAGTGGATGTATAAGGATGATATGTATGAATGTAAATGAAGTGTAGTCTTGTACAGTCTCAGTTCGACCGTTCTTGAGATATGTGGTTAATTGAAACCCAACTACCAAAGAACACCGGTATCCACGATCTGGTATTCAAATCCGTATAAAAGTAACTGTCTTTACTAGGATTTGAACCATAGCAATCTCGACTTCGAAATTAGATGATTTGCGATTACGAGTTGACCACTAGACCAATTCGGTGGGTTAAACATTTAATGTTGGTAGTAGTAATTTACCTTTGTTTGAACGATCCCGGACATGATGATTTTAAATGGAAGTATAAAATTAAATACTTGTTTTAGAGTAATGTTGGAGTAATATGTTATGTAAATGAACTGATTGACATGCAATAATAATAAAAACAGCATTTTTGAATTTTCCTTTATGAAGTCGAATGTTAATTACTGAATGTACCCAACAGTTCCTTTGTTGTTTAATACGAAGACAATGTTAACAACGTAGTAATATCTTTTATTTTAAATAGTTATTGAAACGCAATAAAATAAGAACGTGATCTGTTGAATGATATTTTCCACGACCGCTGAATCGGTCGCCGGGAACTAGATGACAGGCCTCGTTTGCCGTTGCCTCTATTTTCGCCCGATTTGACCCCGCGAGATTTTTTTCTTTGGGGTTTATAAAGCATCAAGTGTATGGTGCTACCGTTACCGGCTGACATACCCGACTTGAGACACAGGATTGAAACAGCTATCGCATCAATTACTCCAAACTTGCTGATTAATGTATGGGAGGAATGGTTGGCGGGGAGGGCATAGCGCAGATCGGCCAAAACTGGCGGTCTCGCTCATTTCCATTCAGTGTAGCTCACGACTTAGACGTGATAGCGCGATGATTAGTGTGTTTGTGTTTAGAGTTTGTCGATATAGATCGATTTAAATAATAATAAGTGTATTGTGGGCAATATTTATGTGTAAACGGAACGGAACGCAAAAGTGGCGGGAGTATCACAATTCTCCTTTCGAATCGCAGAGCCTGGACGGTGTCCCTTGCTGCTATATGTTTCTATAATCGGGCGTGTTTCAAGGGTTTATTTTTAGTGTCGGTTATAAGTTTTAAGTTTTGATATATTTATGGACGGATTTGTGATTAGCGTTCTTATCCGTTTTGGACCAGCGTTCTCAACCCATTACTAGGTTCGACCGCGAAAGACTAAGCTTTTGAGCCTGGCGCTCCCGATGTAATTCCCCTTCAGACCGTCCGCTGAAGTCCTTTCCGTGCTAGCACTTCATAGGCTAGCAGGAATACGCCACAACGAGGCCCTAGTTGTTTGGAGAGAGCAATGCGCCCCCTGCTGATCGCAATTGCTGATTTAATTGGTTAAATTATTATGTGTAAAGAATTAAAGTAAACATGTAAAAAAGTATAAAAATTCAATATGTCAACCTCAGCCCGCGCAAAAGCCAGCCGGAAGTATAAATTACGCATATTAGGTTATGGGCCGCGCACAGGAACCACAATATCCGGTGTCGAGCGAACGAAACTGTTTCGGGAGTGTCGCAATATAATAATATAGAGGTTAAAAGGTTACAATTTTGGCTCTTAGAACTTTAACTTGTTAATATTCATCAAAGTTTAGAAAGCGCTTTAGTAAGAGGATTGTTAAATCGGCGACTGATTTCTTGATACGTCCTGTTGCGCGGTACTCCCTACTGTGCTATTAGCAGTCCCTAAACTACGTCAGGTAGAGCTGCAGCGCATCTGTTCTATTTTACGCTTCCTGAACTTGGAGAAGTTGACTCTATGGAGACGCGTATGTGACACATTATCCTTAGAGCTATTATTATTATTATTTCATATATGTTTTTCCATGTCATTAGTTAAATATAAATATAATTATATGTCTTAACACTGATCTTATACTACGATTTCCTACAAGCAAGTGACTGCTGGAAAAGTTTTTTTTTAACTTATTTTTTTATTAGGTTAATGTATTTGTTTTATGAAAATATTGTAAGTTTAACTAAATAAAAGATGCTTAATTATTTTTAAGGATTCCGTAAGACCATTAAATGTAGGCTTAGTATGCCAGTGAGCCGTATTAGTGTTTTGTTTTGTTTTTTTGTTGGTGTTGTTTTGTGTATATATATTTTCTTGTAGGTAGCTTCCAATTCGCATGTTGTCACGCAATTCTTTTAAGGCTTCTTCTTATCGTTGGAATAGATGTGTATCGTTGAGGTCTTTACACGCACTCGACTAACGCCCATTATACTCCTGTACTTTTGTTCGTATTAAAACACGCTATATTTAACTTGAGTCTTGTATTTAACTGTCGGTGTTTTGGAGTATATACCGTACAGTTATTACTTTAGTTTATTTTTTATACTGAATTATTACCTTTTAATATCTCATTTTTATTTTTCAAGGACAAACATTAAAATTATCAAGCTTAGTGTTATTAATAGTTTATATTTAATTTCACGGTACGTGAATACGAAAGAACATGTAATTTAAATGTATGAACTTCGACAATGTTAACGAATTTTTTATTAATTAGGTTCTTTATAAAATTTGTTTATTTACACTTTTATTCATTCTAAATTTTCACTAGCAGTGCTTAAGACTATATTGTCAATATAGCCCCATACTATGTGCATGCATCAAAAATGTTAACTAGAATTCTATACAGAAGAATTGAGGAGGAGAGTGGAAGAAGTGTTAGGAGAAGACCAATTTGGTTTCAGGAAAAGTATAGGGACAACGGAAGCAATTTTAGGCCTCAGATTAACAGTAAAAGGAAGATTAAAGAAAAACAAACCAACACACTTGGCATTTGTAGACCTAGAAAAGGCATTCGTTAACGTAGACTGGAATAAAATGTTCAGAATTTAAAAAAATTAGGGTTCAAATACAGAGATAGAAGAACAATTGCTAACATTTACAGGAACCTTACAGTAACAGTAGTAATTGAAGAACATAAGAAAGAAGTCGACAAGGATGTTCCCTTTCCCCATCTTTTTAAAAATCTTTACATGGATCTAGCTGTTAATGATGTTAAAGAACAATTTAGATTCGGAGTAACAGTACAAGGTGAAAAGATAAAGATGCTACGATTTGCTGATGATATAGTAATTCTAGCCGAGAGTAAAAAGGATTTAGAAGAAACAATGAACGGCATGGATGAAGTTCTGCGCAAGAACTACCGCATTAAAATAAACAAGAACAAAACGAAGGTAATGAAATGTAGTAGAAATAACAAAGATGGACCACTGAATGTGAAAATAGGAGGAGAAAAGATTATGGAGGTAGAAGAAGTTTGTTATTTGGGAAGTAGAATTACTAAAGATGGACGAAGTAGGAGCGATATAAAATGCCGAATAGCACAAGCGAAACGAGCCTTCAGTCAGAAATATAATTTGTTAACATCAAAAATTAATTTAAATGTCAGGAAAAGATTTTTGAAAGTATATGTTTGGACCGTCGTGGAAGTGAAACTTGGAGGATTGGAGTAACTGAGAAGAAAAGATTAGAAGCTTATGAAATGCGGTGCTATAGGAGTATGTTGAAAATCATATGGGTGGATAAAGTGACAAATGAAGAGGTGTTGCGGCAAATAGATGAAGAAAGAAGCATTTGGAAAAATATAGCTAAAAGAAGAAACAGACTTATAGGCTACATATTAAGGCATCCTGGAATAGTCGCTTTAATATTAGAGGGACACGTAGAAGGAAAAAATTGTGTAGGGAGGCAACGTTTGGAATATGTAAAACAAATTGTTAGGGATGTAGGAGGTAGGAGGTATACCAAAAGGAAACGACTTCCACTAGATAGGAAATCTTGGAGAGTTGCATCAAACCAGTCAAATGACTGAAGACAAAAAAATAAATGTAATAATAAAACATTACACAATGATCTTATAATATTTACTTTCCCGGCTAGAGTGATATATGCTACTATACCTATAACGGAATAGTATGTAGACCGATCAAAAAAATCTAAAAATATTGGTTTTGTACCTTAGTAGACTTTTAAAAAATTAAGAAAAAAATATATTTAAATAAATTGTAAATAAGCTACGAAAAAATGTTTATTCCAACGCTCCTTAATCCAAAAATAATGCATATTTTTAACTATATATGTTGGCTTGCATTTATTTCGTCTTATAACTCTGTACCCTGTTAACCGATCTTAAAATTTGGTATTCTTGTTATCTTGGTGGGGGATTTTTCAAAAATTGTAAATAAGCTTGGAGGTGTTTTGGCCGAAATATAATCTCAAATCTTTATCCGGGCACTCCAGCAAAACTTTACTTACAGAAGTTGGAAGTTTTTTTATCAAGATCAGATATTTCCAAAAGTTTCTATTTAATATTCACCCCCATTCTAAAAAAAAATGACTATATTTTTCTTCTTTGCAGCTATATCTTGTTACAGAAAATGAATTGGAGTTTTTTGCATCCATATATTCTACATAGATTTGCCTATAAATCTTTTTCCCATCGAACTCCAATGATCTGTGGCAACAAAAAATATTTTTTAATTTAAAAAAAACTTTTTTAAAATCTATTTTTAATTTCAATTCATTTCGCAAGTTACACATTGCACTTAAATGTGAAATCTTAATTTTTTGATAGCCGTTATTCTTCAGTATTTATTGAAAAAAAAATGAGTCAAAAAATTGCATCTCCTAGAAAATTATAATTTTTGTTATTTAGAATTATTGGTGTATTGCTGAAAGAACTATTTATAATTATCACTGTAATAATTTTACAGAGCCCTCAAATTTTCAAAAAGGAGAAACATATTTTTTAATATACTGCGGCGTGTTCGCGGCTCGATCGGGAATATATCTTTTTATATCTATTTTTCAATCGAAAAATAAAAGTTTCTCGCTTTTATCTTTTCACTTGCTATAAACTGAATTAAAAAACGCGGAAAATATGTTGTAATTTTCTTCAATTATTGTAGTTTGAAAGAGGAAAAATGTTAGCACGCAACGATTTGCATTATTATTGATGATATTTTTTTATATTAGAGGAAGTAATACGGAGTACATTCTTGAGAGAATTAATCGTAAAAGAATGCTTACAAATTATCCACACTATCCCTCTTATTACCCATGATTTATTGTATTATGACTTTTTATTGAAAAATTACCGATTAAATTGTAAGAATTCATTTTTTAGGCTAAGAGAAATTATTTAGATAATTGCTGTATAAATACGTCATCTTAGACAAAGAAAAGCAAAATGAAAACAAATTTTTATTTTGTTGGTTAATAATAATAATAATAATAATTTTATTTATTTAAATAGTAACAACGGGTTTACCGCCCTCTTACGTACGAATTAAAAAAATAATAATAACGGTAAATCCAAAACACAATCAAAAACACCAAATATTAATAACTAAAAAACAATAATCATAACAAAAAAAAAAAACACAAAAACATAATAGAAAAAATATATATATTCTAAAACCAAAAGACATAATAGAGAATGTTTTCGAATAAATAAAAGCATAATCAATCTAAAAAAATAACCAATATTATAAATGAACTTTAAATTATGATTAATATTTAAAATAGTTTTTAAAAAAAATGATAGTCTTGTGAACTGTGAAAATATTACCAGAACTAATATATAACCATGTATCTATTAAACCAGATCTAATATTTTATTTGGTAAAATACTTACTGAGTTTCAATTAAATACATAATTTCCTTATATACACTAATATGACCAAATATTAAAACACTGTATTTCATTAGGATCAGTAGTAATTATTCAAACACATATAAATATATAAATCTATCAACAAGTCATAAAATCATCATGATACATATAAATTATACAGAGCGTTTCATAATGTTCTTATGAGTTACAAAAATTTAGTACAAAAATTTAGGTACAAAAATTAGGAGTTACAAAAATTCAGTACAAAAAAAGTATTTCACTTACCTAAATCAGAGTTGTACGAGATGATGCAGGGACTCCAACAGTTTTTGTTAAAATCTGTAAATGTTCAATGTGTGCTCCTCTGGTGACACGGCACACATCAACACGAAAGTCTAACCAAACTCACGAAAGTCAAACCAAAGTCTCTTGCCAAACTCGTTCTAACATGTCATTTTCAATAGAGTTGATCCCATTGATTATGCGATCCTTTAGCTCAGCGATATCGTGCGGCATCGGTGGGATAAATACCTTATCTTTCACGTAACCCCAGAGAAAGAAATCACATGGCGTGAGGTCTGGTGATCTTGGTGGCCGAAGCATAATGTGTTGGTCTTCTTCAGACGCACGTCCTATCCAGCGCCGAGGTAATGTTGTGTTAAGGTACTGTCGAACTTCGTTATGAAAACGGGCAGGACAACCATCTTGCTGGAAAGTGAGTAGCTGAGGCATAAGCCATAATTATAACATATCCAGGTATATCATGCCGGTTACTATCGTTTCCATAAAAAAGAACGGCCCATACACTGCCTCACGAGAGATCGCACAAAAAACATTTACTTTCGGAGAATCCCGAACGTGTTCCACATAAGCGTGTGGGTTTTCAGTCCCCCAAACTCGCACGTTATGACGGTTTACTTTGCCGCTAATATGGAAAGTAGCATCATCGCTGAAAATTATCTTGTAACTGCAACAACTTTTCCTGTAACTCCAAACAGAAATTGAGCCTACGTGTTTTATCTCCTTCAGAAAGACGCTGGATTAATTGAAGATGATACGGTTTGCATAATAAACGTTTACGGAGAACTCTCCATACTGTTGTTTTCGGAATTCCTAATTCTCTGCCCGCAGCCGCAGTCGATTTTGACCGGATGCGAATGGAACTTGCACGCACACGTTCGACATTGACTTCTGAGGTTGACGGACGACCATTCGATTTTCGCTTGCACAAGCAACCGGTTTCACTGAATTGTTTATACTGTGCACGAATTGAGTTGTCACTTGGTGGCTCCTTGTGAAATTTCAACCGAAACGCACGTTGCACAGAAATTACTGACTTTGACAAGTGAAATTCTAACACACAAAACGACTTCTCGCTTCTCGTGGCAGCTATTCTCTATACTATCAACGCGTAGCGAGCAAGTGGTTAATAACTGCCTAGTATATTTGGAAAAAACTATTTGAAGTACTCTTTCGTACAATACTTGTTTTATTCTTATGAGTGAAATAGTTTTTTGTTAATGAATTTTCGAAACTCCGAAAAATATTATGAAACGTCCTGTATTTTTAACAATAGTGGAGGATTAGTTAATCATATATATAGCAAGAATCGCATCCAACGAAAAATTTAAACCAAACATAAAAGTACAGTATGAATAGTTTTAACAATCTTAATACTACTAATAAATAAATTAGATACAACCAAAGGAGCCATAGAAAATGTAGTTGGTTGGGAGATTGGCTGAAAAGTGACTGCCTGTTGGTGACGGCATTGGAAGGATTTGTAACGGGGAGGAAAGCAAGAAGTCGAAGACGAATGAAAATGGTAGACAGTATAAAAAGGGAAGGAAGTTACTATAAAATGAAACGGTTGGCACAGAATCAAACATAATGGAGGGTGCCATGTGAAAAACCTGCCTTTGGGCAGAACACTTATTATTATTATAGAAACTATAAAAAATAAATGAAATAAAATTTAATACAACAAAACCCTAATTCAAGAAAAAACATCTTAATTCTTTAAAATATATAAAATAAATATATTACGCTTACAATAATAATAATTTTAATTCTAACAATAATTTCAGTCATAAATATTTCAAGAAAATTTGAAGGACTATTAAAAACATTTATGTTTAAACCAATACGGAAAATAACCCCAATAAACTCATTCCTAATCGATCTTCCAAGACCATCAAATATCTCATTATGATGATACTTTAGATAATTATTAGGAATATGCCTAATAATCCAAATTTTTTCTGGTCTATTTCTGGCTATACATCATTATTCGCCAAATATTATTCAAGAATTAAAAAAAATCATCCATATTACTGTAGAAGTAAATTATGGATGAATAATCCGAAATGTTCATGCAAGTGGAGAATCATTATTCTTTATGTTAATTTTTATACACACAGGACAAGGTATATACTACGGATCACACAAATTGGAAAAAAAACTATCAGGATCTATAATTATATTAATATTAATAGCAACAGCTTTTATAGGTTATGCATTATCCTGAGGAAAAATATTCTTCTGAGGAGCAACATTAATTACAAACTTAATTTCAGTCATCCTATATGCAGGAGAAATGTTTGTTCAATGGATTTGAGGTGGATTTGGAGTAGACAACCCTACAGTAAATCGATTTTTTACATTTCACTTTATTTTACTATTCAAACCCTACATTAAATCGATCTTTTACATTTCACTTCATCTTACTATTCATCTCAGCAGCAATAATTATATATACACATAATAATATTTCTGCATGAAACAAGATCATCATGATAGAAAAATCATCAATCATTAATCAATGATTATTAATATAATATTGAAGCAAAATGATAATATAAGAAAGCGAATATGACATTTATCCGGCTAATGTGTGTAGAAGAAATTATATATTAATCTTTTAAGAAAATACAAGCCATCTAAGCAAGAAAAATGCTTTACGTTCATTAATTTATATTGACACAGATGTTATATTACACGCCATATCGATCATATCGCTGCACGGTTCTTTTGTTTAAAATAATTCACCAAAGTACTACAAAAAAGCTATAAAAACTAAAAACTGTTGTAGATTTTTAAAATATCTTATTAATTTTTTTAAAAAATTAACTTCTTTTTTCTTTTTAAGGAATACGGTTGGATTTAATTTCTCCTTTCATCTTAAGATCGCTTAGTGGCAGGATTCACGTAGTTAAACATTTATAACTTGAAGACTTCTCTAGTTTATCATACAATAACGGGTACTAATCGTTATAAATTGACTTACAATAATTTTGGAAACAAAATTAAGCAATTAAGCGTACTAACGTAGCAACGAAGTAGCAAATGCAGTTTGTCAAGAAGCGCTTCATTCAAAATAAAAATGTGAGACTTGCAGCAAACCAACGTACCATGGTTTTTTTTTATAAAGTTAATTTGTTGAACTTTAATTAATTTGGTAATTCTGAGCAATTACTTGATTACTTAATTTTTTCCATACTTTAATATACCGTAGCAGTTAAGTTTAGGCATTGTTTTTACGATATGCCGTTTAAATCCGCTCTTCCACATATGGACGTTTAATACTCGGGTTATTCACATTTTGTTTGTACATATTATTTACATTATGTACATAGAGCGCAAACGCATTTTAGCGATGATGTTTTTATTTCGGTGATTAAAAAAACGTAGGAGAAATAAACTTCAATGGGTTGACACAATAAATATGAAGATATTCTTGAGAACTACTTCCTGTGAAAGTCATAAAAAATAAACACACAATTTCCTGAACAAAGATGTCTTTCAGGGATGTCACGTCTTAAGATACGTTATTTTTTGATTGGAGTTTCGGAGCATTTTGTTTTCAAAAACACCAAATTCGATCGTATGGAAGCTTAACAATAAAACAAAGAATTTTACATTATCTTCTATTTAGAACTCGCAGATATATCCAATGTACATTCGGTATATTCACCAATAAATGTAGAATTTTTCATCTTCTATATATATATATATATAAATGAATGTTTGTTTATTTGTACTACATGCGTTCCTGTACTTTGATACGTTGTTGTGTACAGACCCGCGAAGGTTCTGAATTAGTTTGAATCCGCTTGGTGGCGCTGGGGGTTGAGATATTTAGAAAAATTGTATTTATTGATCGATTTGGCTCATATTCAGAATATTATTAGTTACGTGAAAAGAAAAATGTTTTACAAATACCGTACTCGCTAGGTGGCGCTGGTGTCAAGATATTTACGAAACAAATATACAAACAGACTTTCTTCTCCTACATATATAAAAGGTAATGTTCGTTTATGTGTTCGCTATAGATAAAAGAACTACTGGACCTATTTACGTCCGGGTTTTTGCAAATGGTCCGCGTTGTCCGGAGAAGGTTTAAAGCTATTGAAATCTTCGATCTGACCAGTGTAAAGAAAGTTAGTGGTATTTTGAACCGACTACTGTGTTTAGAGAGTAGTTTGAATTAAATCCGATAGATAGTGCTGTTGTTTTTCCAATTGGATTCATTTAAATTTTGACGTCTGGGGAGAACTGCAACTAATGTGAGAAACATCTTATGTGATTACTTCGAAACAGATATTGGTTCTATAAAATGGCGATTGACGAAATTTGTTTTCCAATGTATAAGCATTTATGATTGTGTCTATACCAATTCCTCTGTGCAAAAGATTTCTATATATTTTAAAAAATAATAAGAGTACAACTAAACAAAATTGCATTTTCCATCATTTTCCAGTTTCTCAAATCCACTGCGGAGCATTCTCTTTAAAGTGAGTAAATATCCATTTTCACCATCCCATTCGGCGTGACGTATGTATGCAGGTATCTCGCATAACTCAAAAACGATTAGCCGTAGGATGTTGAAATTTTGGATTTAGGTCTGTTGTAATATGTAATTGTGCATCTCTCCTTTTGATTGTAATCGACTGGACCAAACGTGTCCACAAAAGTCCAGTTAACTTTTTGTTAACTGCAGTATTAAGCTCTCATTGAGAGCTTTTCAACGATGTATCATAAGTGGTATTTATTTTCATTGGTTCCAGAGTTATAGCCAAATAAAATTTAATTTAGTGAAATATTTGGAATTTACAAGGGGAAAGCACATCGGTTCGAATCCCACTTCATCTCCTTTTTTTAATTTAAATATATTGATTTATTAATAAATAATAATCTCTGATTGTAAAAAAACTTTTACAATAAATAGTAATTCAATAATAACTATAAAAAAAAGAATATGAAAAAATTTCAAGTTATTAATGAAATAAAATTTTATGTAGTTTTAATTTAAAAAAAAAAAAAAAAAAATGTGTATATGTAATTTAATAGGCGTATAAGGAAACCCACCGTGTTGGTCTAGTTGTGAAAGCGTCTTCTTTAATCAGCTGGTTTTGGGAGTCTTGAGTTCCAGCGTTCAAGTCCTAGTAAAGTCAGTTATTTTTATACGGATTTCAATTCTAGGGTCGTGGATACCGGTGTTCTCTGATGATTGGGTTACAATTAACCACACATTTCAGGACTGGTCGAACTGAGACTGTACAAGACTACACTTCATTTACACTCATACATATTATCCTCTGAAATAACCCCTGAACGGTGATTCCTGGAGGCTAAACTGGGGAAAGTAAGGCGTACAAGGAAGTCATGTGCTGTCCACTTCAGATTTTTCCCTTAAATCATTGAGCAAGCATTCCTTCACATGCAATTATCACCTATTAAAAAATTATATTTCCATTGAAACTAGTTGGTAGTCACAATTGTTTCGTTAAAATCATTTAAAACTAAAATGTCTCATTACTTAGGATCTTTTGTACTATAAAACATTGAAATAATTTACATATATGAGATCTAACTTACGTAAACCTTGGAAAGTTATACTTTCAAATTGAATAATACTAAGAGATTAGTATTGATTTGTTTATAAATATTATTGAAGGTCTACGCAAAATAGTTTCAAGTTGCATTAAATAAATTAATAAACGTAACCAATATAACCACGATTACCTGATATAAGTATAAAAAGGTAACGATTTAAATAAAGAAAATTATTTTAATAGTTCGATTATTATAATTAAAGTTTATATAATAATATTATAATCTCATTTCTTTGAAATAAGGAGTCAAATCACATGTTGATAATGCCGAAGTGACACTCAATCTTTTAAGTTACAAGTTGTTGTCAGTTTTAATGTACAGTAGTACTACTTCACCCATCTCCATATTACTTGATAGTATTAATGTTTAAAGGGCTATCAGAAAGATACTCACTTCGTTTTGATAAATTTCCAATTAAATATTGGGATAATTCCATAATATACATTTTTTGACGAATTTTCATTATAATTAATAGTCTAAATAAAATTCCAATACCAATTTAAATAAAAGTAATATATTAAAAATTATTGAAATTATTCTAATTAACAAATACAGTTTTCTTCATTGATACAATGAAATTTGGTGTAATAATATAAATAATTTATGCATAATAAGAGATCGTGAATGTAAATAAAGTGTAATCTTGAACAGACTAAGGCCGATCACTCCTGAGACGTGTGATTAACTGAAACCCAACCATCAAAGAACACCGGTATCCACAGTCTAGCATTCAAATCCATTTAAAGCAACCGCCATTAAAAGGATTCGAACCTTAGTACTTTCGACTTTGAAAATCAGGTGATTTTGCGATGACAAGTTTAACCAATATACTAACCCGGCCTTGTTAAAATGTTATAGTAATGTATTCAACGTTGTGTCAGTATCGAATAAATTCCCTAACATGGGAATATTTAATGCAACAAGTTTATTTTCAACGTTAATTATTGCTGTACTAATTGCATGATATTGTAATTTGTGGAGAAATTGAGTCTATTGTTTTTCACAGATGGTTGTGACGCTTGTCTAAGTTTAAAATAGTTGTATTCACGGTACCTTTTTTCTGAAAGTAATGATGTCCATTACACTTTTAGCCTCTAAGATAAAAAGTGTATCGTTTTGCTTATTGAACTGAACATCAATTGTATTTTGGTGGGGTTGGCATACTGATATCCAGCATTAAAATCGAAATAATGAACTGTAAGAAATGTAATGGGAGCTGCTTGTTATTCATAAGGAGGTAGTGGTATCTCAAATTGTTCTTTTAAATTTAGATCGTAGTCCGATTTTTTTACGTCAAAATTTTTGTTTTTCAATTCCCTTTAAAAATGGTGTTCACCCTTTAAGATGGTGTTCACAATGGTAGTACTCTTTCCATGTACCTTTTTTTTTTGAGTTTCCCCGCCACACATGATGGGATCTTCCTAAATCCTTGGTGTACTTTTGTCATACTGTAAAAATAGAATAAAAAAAAAGTAGGTCGTTTCGAGATAGGAGCATTTGTTAAATTTCAATTTATCTATAAAAAAAAATTGTGTATATGTACACAGGGTGATCAGGAAACGGAATATTTTGAAAATTAAATATTCAAAATTTAACGCCTTCAACACTTCATGTAGAAATTTTTTGATCCATTTTCGAAGAATTTATTTTGTGCCTGTCGGGTAATATTAATCAAAAATACATTTCAACACACGTGTATATGTACACACATCTTCCAGAAATTTCTGTAACTAAAAAAATCATGGGTTGTTATTATTACGTGATTAATTTTTTTTTTTAAACAGGTTTTTTAAGGTTTCAGTTGGGAAGAATAAGAAGAAGAAAAAGTTTTTGCGGAGAAAAAATTAAGATGAGTTAGAAATAAAAGGAAGTCTAAGAATGAAGTTAATCAATTCCGTTATTGTTCTTTTGCTTAGTACTTCTCATTGTGTTTTACTTGGAGTTTTGGTAATTTTTAAAAGAAAAGTTTGTCATTTAATTAGTCGGGAGTATAACTACATTAGGAAAAATTCTCGGTTACGGTACACATCAATCGTATTAACTAGTTTTACTTGTGGTTAATTATTACTAACACATTACTCGGAATACACAACTTCACCGGAGTAATGCTAGTTTTGTTTGTAATAGCAATCCTAATAGTTAGAGAGGAAATAGAAGTAATACTGCTGGCAGTTCGTGTTCAGTAATACTGGGATTGATAATACACCAGCAATGTTGCTTTGCTTCATATAAAGTTGTTCCTTCTGAAAGTAAGTAAGTGTAGAGAAGGAAGTTTAGTGTAATTGTAAATGTAATTCTACTCTAGGGTTTTATTGCTTATGTCTAAATAAATATCGTGTTTAACAAGCGGTTAACTTTTGCGGAAACAATTAAATTGCTATGTGATACGGTTTCATTCTATATCTACTGAAGAAGAGTAATTTGCTACGCGTAATAGAATGGTTTTTTCCTAATATTCTCTTTATTGTTTTGACTATTTTCTTTTTATTTTAACGTATTATAAAATATTCTCCGTTGAAATGTATTTTATTTAATTTTTTCTCATCATAATTATGTTAATTAAATGGTACATACTTTTCGATTGTATTTGATTCTCAGGAGTATGTGTGGTTTTTATTTTGTAAGGTCTGAAGATAAAGTTAGTATCTCCCGAATATAACCAAATAAATAAGATTATGCGGAAGGTTTTTATTTCCTTTTACGAAGTATTTCCTGATCGCGAAAAATTTTGGTTTTCATAGTTCAACGGAAATATCCACTTTGACCATCAATGAATCCATTTTTATTAGTTTCGGCATGACGTCTGTACGTCCGTTTGTATATATGTATGTA
The DNA here is from genome assembly GCF_047948215.1 of Lycorma delicatula. Lineage (NCBI taxonomy): Eukaryota > Metazoa > Arthropoda > Insecta > Hemiptera > Fulgoridae > Lycorma > Lycorma delicatula. Next base: position 45,144,612 of record NC_134459.1, read on the forward strand.
CTTGCGTATGTATCGCGCATAACACAAAAAACGATTAGCTGTAGGCTGTTGAAAGTTTGAATTTAGGACTGTTGTAACATCTAGTTAAGCATCCTCCCTTTTTGATTGCGATCGACTGAACTAACCAAAAGTGTCCAAACATTGTCCATAATCCAAAAAAATTGTTTTTTTTACTTTTTGTTAACTGCAGTAATACGCCTTTATTGAGAGCTTTTCAACGATATATCATAAGTGGTACTTCAAATTTTAATTAATGAAATATTTTGATCGTAGAAGGGGAAAGCACATCGGTTCAACTCAGACTTCTTCTCTTTTTTTAAACTTTTTTTTTTTAATTTAAATATATTGATTTATTAATAACTATTGACCTCTGATAGTAGAACATTTTTACGATAAATAATAATTAAATACAAAACCTTTTTGTTATTGGCTTCTGAACAAGTTTTATTCTAAAATGAAAAATGCCAGAAAAAACGTTCTTTAAATCTGTTGGCTTATTTGTGTATAACAACAGTTTTAAATTCATTAAATCTTTACTCCGCGGCACTCACTAAGATAACTCGGTTTTATTTTTAAGAGTTGTAACAAAATCATTTTTTTTAAACTCCGCCTAATTTATAATTTATGATTTTATTCTTCATTTACTGTTGTTGCTATGACTTGACTTATAATAAAAAGTAGCAGACCCGGTACATGTCGAATGACGTCCACTTGTTACTATGCGTGTCTGCTCGGTGCACTCATCCCTTTATCAATAACACGTTGTTAAGGGCAACAGTACCGCCTACAACACTATATCCACCAATCAGTGTATACCTTTATTATTCTAAAACTATCTGGCTGTTTTGTGTCTCGGATTTTTCAGGACAGTAAGGCACTGAATACAAAAACCCTGTTCAGGGAATTACTTTTATCCATTTCAATAGTAATGGGCGATAAAGAAGTAATAAATTTTTATTTATACATTTAATCTTTTAAAAATTATAACATCTATATTCAATTGTGTGTGTGTGTGTATATATATATATATATATATATATATATATGTGTGTGTGTGTGTGTTTGTGTGTTTTAAGGTGTGTCAGCTAGTTCCTTTGCCTCCGGTTTATTTAAAATTATATCAACATATGTACAGATATAAATGTTATATTTTTATCTGTATTATTAATATTTTAATGTTTTTGTAGTGTTATTATTTTTAGCGGTGATGGTCGAATTTAGGAGAAAATAATAGTGCATATATGTATGGCTTAAAGTACCTTGTGTTTCAAAATGATATCGGGATTTTAAAGCTGTGTAATATTTCTCAAGTTTCGCATACATTGATTAATTATACAGAAACAAAAGAGTAACTCAAACAGTTTTAGCTTTGCGCATGCTCATAAACTACTTCCTGTACCTTCTACTAGAAACCGCTAGTTGCAAAGATGGTAACTCAAAATGAAATGATTCACCAGGACGATAAACACTTTTTTTATCGTGTCGTACTCGGAGATGAATCAACATTTGGAAAAGTAAACGCTCGTAATGTGCTTATCTGGGAATCTCTGGGAATCGGAAAATCCTCACGAAATATTGCAGTGCGAACGAGACTTCCCAAAACTGAATGTTTTTTTGTCCCGTATCCCTACGGCAAGTTGTCGCGGAAGAAATTGATTCTGGAATTAACTATTTTGATATGCTACAAATATGGTTGTTTACTGAAATGCAGTACGAACCACAGTACTTTATTTGGCAAAAAGATGATGCGCTTCTCACTGGTATAGTGCTGTACGTGATTGGTTGAATGAAATTCTCCCCGACCGCTGGATCGGTCGCCGGGGACCAGATGACAGGGCTTGTTTGCCTTATTCTCCACGATCGCCTGATATGACTCCTGCGATTTTTTTTCTTTGCGGAATTTTTAAAAGATCAAATCTATGTGGCACCATTACTAGCTGATTTTCACGACTTGAGACACAGGATTGATGCAGCTGTCGCGTCAGTAACTCCAGACTTGTTGATTAAAAGATTGGATGAACTCTCCTGTCAGCTGGATGTGTGCCGTTTGGTGAATGGTTGTCACATTGATCACTTATAGGAAAAATCTTTTGAGTTGCATTTTATTTCATGTATCATTTATCAACGTAAATAAAACTTAAACGATATTACATAACTTTGAAACCCTGATATTCATTTTGAAACAAACTGTAGTATATCGTTTTTTTTTTATAATAGAAGCTGAAGTACTAAAAACTGGGAGTATCCCATTGCTTTTATTAATGTAGTGCTAAAAGCAAAGTACTTTTGAATCTAAGAACTTAGTGATTAAAATTTTTGCAATTGCCTTTTTTTATTCGTTTATCTTGCATTGAGGGATATGTTGTGTATTGATCACGCACCGTTCAAGGAATTCATAATTATTTCCTTTTACACAGTGTGTTGTGCTGGCATCTTATTAATGACTGTAAGGAAAGTTATGAGATCGTATAAACCCTGCATGATATCTTCTACCTAAGCCCAGAAATACTAAGAATAATGGTTTTAATCTATAAAAATGTATTTATTTACGTTTCATTACCGTTAAATAAACTTAGTTGTACGGTTAAATTTGATGATATAATACTTGTGTAAATATTGTTAATGGACGTCCGTTATGCATATAGTTGTTTACTAACTTTGTGAATGTAATTGGCTATTTTATTTGTACAGTCGCTAAATTTCTCTCTCTAATTCTATCTCTCTCTATTTTTTTACCGATAGTACCTGTTACGCAATGACATTATGTACAAATACTTATAGTAGCTTATCACCATATCGTTATCATAATTAGTATAAGTACAATTCTGAAACATGATAATTTTTTTATATTAAATATTAATTTTTTATTTTATGAATTTTTTTTACATTTTTATTATTAATTATTCTGAAATTATTTTTAAATTAAACAGCCGTACCCAGATTTGATAGGATACAACCCGTACATACCGCCATCATCTCAATATTATTATTTTTTTTTTTACAAAAATTAAGAAGGCGATCATATGGAGTGTATGAATTAATTTCCATAACTTATTGAATTTATGTTTTAGTGAAAACACACACACACAAAGAAACAAAGTAAATAAAAATTTAATCGAGTGTTCATGACGAAAAAAGATAGAATTTTATTCATCCGTGTTAAATGTTACATTGTTCACAAAATGAGCAAGATAAAAACAATTCTAATCATTTTACTCACTGACTATGAATAGCGATATCAATACATAAAAATTTTATACGGTTTAATTTTTGAATGAGTTCCATAGTTATTTAATTTTATTTATGTAAAGTGAAATCAGTATCTCTACGAATTATTATACAATAAAGGTTAATGGTCTTATGAAAATCCAAATAATTGTTTTAAAATCTGTAAACCGATTTTATACTGAAAACAAATACAATAAGAGCAATTTCTCCCTTGCATAGGGTCAATTACTAGTGGTAGTAAAAATATTAATTTTTGTAACTGTTCAGAAATTTTATTTTACTGATTTACATTTGTGATATAATATATTTTATTTTATAAAATGAAATATTATAATAAGGTAACAAACCGGTGAAATCCGGATTACGTTAATTTGACAAAGTATTACTTTTCTTAATTCTAATTGATATGGGTTTTTTACACGACTGCCCACAAAGACGTGTAATGTAATCAGGATGTATGTATGTTCCACTGTAGCAAGTTAACGGCTAAAACGGTTTAGATGTGATTCCGCGTTGGAACCTTACGTCACCGGGAGTGTCATAGGTTATATAAAATGGCATGATGGCAAATCCGATAGTTATGATGCTTTACTTAGACTAGAAACGTGGAAGGTAGCTTCGTCCGAAAATATTACGTTTTCTAAAAACGAATTATTTTCGTTCACTTTATTAAAAATGTACATGGCAAAATTTTAACGGCCTGAGTTAGTCATTTTCATTCGCATGCTCCGACTCAATTTTGCATCCGTGAAATTTTAGGTTCTTGTGTAGAACCTTCACAATTGCTGATCGCGGTATTCCCAGTTCTGAACTTCATGAAAAATCGATTTATCCGTGTTCTCTGAAAAGTTTCTCTTATTTGATCCACAGCTTCTTCGGAGACGGGAGATCTGCCTCTACCTTTTTGTGTACTACACGTATTGTATCCTTAAATTGTTGATATCAAGTTTAATAAAATCTTTATTAGGAAGATCACGGCTGTACTCTAAAGAAAACGTCTATCAACAGTAATAACAGATCCGTTTTCATGAAATCATAGTACGCACATCGTTTTCACCTGCACAGTAGCCATTTTTCAAGCGACGATCCTCCCCTGTCGTTAGATCGCACCGACCTGTTCATTGAAAGTCTCAGTAATTCTAGTACCTATACTGTTTAAAAAAATCAACGCGCGCTACATTGCTTTTCTCATTTTTTATTAACCCCTAAAATGTGTTGAAAATTTTTCAGTTGTAATCCATTCAATCAATAATCTTTTGTAACTGGATTTCATAAGAAAGCTACCAATTGTTATGGATCCCATGATTCGACTTCCGGAAAATTTTGACATATCTTTGCGTTTCACATCCCCCAGACTCCAAAACCACCGTCAGTTCAAAAGTTTGTATATAAATATATATATATTTTACTTTCTTGTGGACACGACAACTGTTGTTATTTTCCGCCAATCACTTTCAAATTGATACATAGATTATAACGACCTTAAATCTCGCTTGAGTTCGTTAATGGGCAAAATCGGTCTATGGGGGTGGAAATGAAGTGGCTTTTTCGAAAAAAGAAAAATATCGCTATAACGATTTACTTTTAAGTAAAATATCGAATTCGTTTAAAATTCCTACTATTCTTTGCATAAGGGCCTAAAGCCCTTATCTAAGTAAATTTTTTTGATATCACAAACCATTGGCCCAGAGGGTGGAAAAAGTTTTGGTTTCGAAGACAAAAAAATCATACCTTCCTTAATACGCACAGAATCGAATCGGTTTAAAGTGGTCGTTATTCCTCTAAACACCTAAAACTTACCTGAAACAATTTTTTTTTCCTGTTTAGCCTCCGGTAACTACCGTTTAGATAATACTTCAGAGGATGAATGAGGATGATATGTATGAGTGTAAATGTTGTACATTCTCAGTTCGACTATTCCTGAGATGTGTGGTTAATTGAAACCCAACCACCAAAGAACACCGGTATCCACGATCTAGTATTCAAGTCCGTGTAAAAGTAGCTGGCTTTACTAGGACTTGAACGCAGGAACACTCGACTTCCAAATCAGCTGATTTGGAAAGACGCGGTCACCACTAGACCAACCCGGTGGGTTGTCTGAAACAATTTTTGATATGACTAATCCTTACGATAAGGGATGGCCAAAATGTTGCTGGAATTGTAAGATGGGACTTGTCGTATGCTAAACATGTGAAACATTTTTCACGTGCAACCATTGTCGTATTGAGTAAATTTGAAGTTTTTCTTAAATTTAAAGTGGAAATCTTTTTTATTCACTACTTAGCACCGGTGAAATCTACCTCCACCTTTCGGCGTGCCGAAAGGAATTTTTTTTTATTATTCGTTATAAAAATCTTTTTTCTTTGTCAGTGACGGAAATATTCATTGATATAATTTAAGTTCCAAGGTGATAATATTTTTTCATAATAATATAGTGTTAAACAAACATTTCTTCTACGATGATATTAATGTTGTATCTAATATTATATTAGAAAGCAACAATAAATTACGAACCACTTGTTTTTTAAATGTAATTTTTTATTGTGTAGCATGGTTTTTTTTTATAAATTCTATTAACTGATGAAATGTTATTCATTTCACCCACTTTCATATATATATATATATTATACTATATAACTATTATATAGTTGTGGTTAGAATTACGATAAACATACTTGTGATATTTTTTTTTGTTACTTTCAAGGAGTTAGTTTAATTTAAGAAATTGAAACCAGTATTGAAATCAAATAATATTAAATTATATTAATACATTTTTATTACGAAGATTATCTTTTTTTCTTTACGAATTGTTATAATTTTTTTTCGATAGCCTCGATGAATTATATAATCTTTTTTACAGTTACATATTATTCTTTCTGATTCATAAATAAAAATATATCCCTGTAATTATTAAATCGATTATGCAATATCAAGGCATTTTTTTAAAAGTATATTATTCCATTTTCCGAATTTTTATTGTTTTGTGATCCTTCAAAATAATAATAATATTATTATAAACCAATTATGTGATAGCGTTTTTGTGGTTTCCTTTTATTATTAAAACTATTATTATATTTTGAGGTTATTTTTTTGGAATATTTTTATTATTTAATTTCTATGATAATTGTCGTTTACGTGGAAGACCCAAATAGAATCAGAAAATAAACAAAGAGATGTTTTTACCGAACATACTTTAATCCTTTTCATTTGCTTTGGAAATGAAGGGGGAAAATATTACGGAGCATAAATTATAGTAATAGTAATACGAGGAGTGTAATTAAAGAAACTTTATCCGGTCCTTAATCGTAGACTTGTATTTAATTTTGTCTTCGTTTTTGAAATCTTACTGTTTTGAAGTTATCGAAACCATACAAATTATGAATTTAGTCTTAAATTTGTATGCTCGATTACATAACCATCCGCAGTGGAGTGATGCATGACTTTAGCTCTTTATTGTTGTTTTACTGTTTCTCGTGATATCCTATTTAGTTAGCTTGTAGAGTTCAAGTAAACAAACTGACCGTATGAGTGATCAGGCAGCTGATTCACATGCATCTGTAAATCCTGATGTATATAAAAGAAACTAAGCGACGTTAATATTCATAAACCACGTCCCCATTATATTTTATAAAAATTATACATATATTTTAAATTGAAATAAATTAAGACATTTTATTTGAGGTTTTAACAGTTATGAAACTGTCAATTGTCCACAAACAGTAAAATTTCACTAATATCTTAGAATAAATTTCTAATATAATAAACAAATAATAAATTTAATTCAGTTTTCGTCAACTGATTGCGATAAATCCGTAATGCTTTCAGTATTAAACGACATTAGAGTAAAAATAAGTTACAGAACATATGACTAATTAATTACACGGTTGACTAATATGATCAATTATTGTGTTGTACTGAGATACGGCCGCGTTGTGAATCGGCACTGATACCACGGACGTAACTGATGCAGAAACATAACGAAATCACTAAAACAAGCGCAACGTTTGTTTATTCTTCATTCTACCCTTTCTTTTTTTCTGTTTAGCCTCCGGGAGTTACCGTTCAGGTATTACTTCAGAGGATAATATGTATGAGTGTAAATGAAGTGTAGTCTTGTACAGTCTCAGTTCGACCAGTCCTGAAATGTGTGGGTAATTGAAACCGAACCACCAAAGAACACAGGTATCTACGAACTTGTATTCAAATCTGTATAAAAGTAACTTCCTTTACTAGGACTTGAATGCTGGAACTTTCGACTTCCAAATCAGCTGATTTGGGAAGACGCGTTCACCACTAGATAAAACAAACCCGGTGGTTCTTCATTCTACTCTAACTGAATACATTACACTCTGTTATTAAATCAATTTAACAATATAGTGGGCTGCGTATAGTTGTGTACATTATAGTTAGGACGGGTGGAACAGTTAATCATTCCTTAACGAAAACATCTCGTATAGCTCCGTATATTTTTACATAGTATGCATTGTCAGAATTGTTCAGGATAGTTAATAGCGCGGTAAGCCAGCCGTCAGCCTATGTGCATAACAATACGCCGACCGCTATATCATGAATCCTTTTGTTTGAGGAAAATGGCCCTCGGGCTTGGTGATATTCCAGGATTTCCACTGTAAAATTGGTAGGCTACAATTTAAACACTGTTCATTTCTTGTTATTTGTCGATATGTACACTATTTGTTGTGATGTGCGTCTTCGATAATTGTACTGTTACATATCCATATAAAGAAAGTGGTACCAGATAAAAAATTTGTCCGATACTTCATTCTAAATATCTCTCTCGCGTAAGTGTTGCTCTGATATGATGAATCAGCTAGTAAGTAATAATTTCATATCAATTCTTATACACCCAGTCCCTTTCTACATTATGTAGACTTTTAATTGTAAAGTAATTTGAAAGAACAAAATTTGTTTGGTTTCAAACTGTATTTTTTTTTAGAATAGATAATGCAAATTATTATTGGTATTCGGTAACTTTTTTCTTAATATTAATAAAATCGACCGAGAAGCTTTTGTTCGGCATTACGTTTCGACGCGACCACGTATAATCGATTTATTTTTTAATTTTAATGAAATGTTCCGTTTTTTTTCTTTTATTGATTGTATAATTTGTTTAATATTTAGATTTTCAGAAAATTAAAAAAAAAGAATTTTCTTCAATTAAATTTTCATGCTTATTTTCCAGTCGATTTCAGTTTAATTTATAAGCGACGATATTTTTTTAATAAGTTCGTGAATAAAAAGAGAGAAAGTGTTATAAAGTTTATCGAAAATTCGGTAAAATAAGATAATTTATACAGCTTGACATTACCATCGTCAGAGCTTTCAATAGTTGGTAGTCTACTCTAAAATATACTTTTCTATCACTTACTTTCGCCGTACGATTTATATATTTATTTATTTAACTGTACATTTCAAAATTAAATTAATTTTTCTTCTATTCAAAAGTAAACTGAATTCATTTTTCACTTGCAATATTATACATTACGTAACTGATCAGTTTTTAGACCCCCGAAGTGTTAGTTGCTTATGAGAATTGAAATGAAATTCATTAAAATTATATGGTTAATTTTCAATAGGCTAGTTGACTGTTTTTGAGAAACCGGTTTATATTATGCCTGACGGTCTTTTTTATTAAAATGTAAACATTATAACACGTAAACAATCATTTACACGATGCGTTTTGCATTTTTATAAACCAATTAAACTTTTCCCGGTAAAACCCTCGTGTGACGTCACTCCTTACAAAGAATCGAATGTTTAGTGGAGTGTTTCGCAAATTATTAAGTCTAAAATGAATTCCAAATTCTACAAGTTCTGTGTAATACATCAATGTGAAAGTACTACCATTAAAACTCCAAACAAATTATTTATTTAACTGTATATATGTTTATTTAACAAACTGTATACAATTTCGCATGAACTTTATATTCCGGCATATTTTACATTTAATTACATATTTTCCCATCACGCTTTAGCTCACTTAGCTTGCAGCATCATCTCCATACGATGCTCTTGAGGACCTAAAATCAGATTTAGCCATTATTATAACTATTTAATTGTGAGATATGTTTTTCTTCTGACAACTAACCTCAAAAACAGTACGGTAAAATCCGTTGTATGCTCAATTAATAGCCCGTCGACCAATAGTTCTTAGATGGCACCACTGAAATTAGAAAGTAAATGAATAAAATCTTACCAAACTTAACCTACGCTCGCAAACTTTCGCTCGCTAGTCAATGTTAGTGAGCGAAGCGAAGGGTAGATTAAGTTTGGTTAGATTTTATTGATATATTTTCTTATTTCAATACAGTGTTTCAGTTGCACCACCTAAGAACTAACTAACTTTATGGTCGACGGGCTGCTAAGCGTTGTGGGGATATAACGGATTTTGATTAACAGTACCGTAATATGTGGTAATATTACGAAAAAACTAATATACGGTAATATTTATAGTTGTGTACTCTCATAGAAGTTTTAATATTTCGGAATTCCGTTGACCAGAAATCACTATTTGATGCGAAAAACATTCTCATCATAATCACATCAATTTTCATCAAATTACTGCTGTTGGCTTTTGCGAACCCTGCTTCCATTGCAGCGACTTGTAGTCGCCGTACTATTACAGAAAATCGTACAATATTGATCTTTCAATATTTTTTAGATTAAGACCAATTGCAGAAAACAAAATTCCATCAGGTGTTTCCTTTTTGTCATCTAGCCTCTTATGTACTAAATAGACAATATATATGTGTTTAGATCCACAATAATATCACAACTTTATTTGGTATGTTCTCAATTTTTTTTTTTTTTTCTATGAGACTAATACAAATGCAATGCAAAAGCCTGTTAATACCGGGTGATTCAAACAGGACTTAACAAATTTAAAAGCATATAAAAATTTATTGAGATAACAGATTCGGTTTAGGTCTCATTTCATGGAAAAATACATCAAGTTTGTTACCCAGCATTCACTTTGGTTCGATATGACCGCAATTTGTACTGCAACATATATCCCACCTTGAAATCGATCTCATTCCAGACTGTAGTCGATAAGTCGGGCGTTACCTCTGCATCTGCGGCGTTAATTCGAAGTATTAGCTCAACGAAATCTGCAGATCTCATTGAGCTAATACTTCGTGGTACATAAACTGTATCTCGTGGTACATAAATACTTCAGTGGTACATAAACAAGATATTTAGTGAAACTGTAGAAGAAAAAATCTAGCGGGGTCAAATCTGGGAAGGGAGGTGGTCATGCAGTTAAATCTTCACTACCGATCCACCGACCTGGGAATCGAGTATCAAGAAAATCTCGGACTTCTAGGCGATAATGAGGTGGTGTCCCGTCTTGTTGATCGTAACGGCATCAAAATAAACGATACCATTTACGGTTGCCTCCTGGAAGAAGAACTGACCGTTCTGTCTGAAAGAACAGCCGTCTCAACGAAGATTTGCTGCCAAGAGTAGATTTTATACCTACTAGGAGGCTCCGTACCGTACTTTCTACGAAAATTATTTTGAATTGCAGTTGCTGACTGCAAATCGTTTAGCAAAAATAAACATAGCGAGCCCATTCCTTACCAGTAAATGTATCCATTTTTAACGACACTGGCGATAGAGATGGTGGCCAAATTCGGTAATGATGTACTACGTGAATCAATACTTTATGTGTTTTAGTATGAAATGAGACCTTAACCTAATCTTTAAGTTATCTAAATAAATTTTTATATGCTTTTAAATTTGTGAACTCCTTTTTTTTTAATCACTCGGTATTTTAATAAAGTAAGCTCAACTTTCCTTTTCGAAGTTTTACTAAAGTTTCTGGATCTTCAGAAACATTATTTTTTCTGAATTACAGAAATTTTAAGAATATTCAGTTTTTTTTAAAACGGAAAATTGTAATATTAAGATACATGTAAATCTCTTACAATTAATATAAAAAGTATTTTCTAAATCATTGCAAAAAACCTGAAAATTCTAAGCTTGATGTAAAGAAAATCTCGCTTCCTATTATTTAATCACCTTTATTATATTATTTAAAATAATAAAAGCTTAATTTTAAAAGAATTGGTTTCATATGTCGTGTGTTTTATTTATATATAAAATATATTTCTTCACTAATTGAAAATCAAAAACTTTATTTTTATTATTTCGTTTATATAAAATTATGTTTAAAGTAGAATTTTTATTTGATTTAATTTTATGGGCGTAACATTTACTGCTGTTTTATTTTATTTTATTTTTTTTAATACAAGCTTTGTAAGAGTAGTCGATTAATACGCAGTAGTTCATCTTGGTTTTCTCAGTGTTTGAGGTGATGAATATAATATGTTAAAAATATAATAATAATAATAATATGTAAAAAAGTGTGCATACGGTGGAATTGCTAAAATGAATTGCTATGCAGTTTAAGACAATATTCACTTTTTCAAATAATCCCTATGATTCCCTCATCTGATCTAAATTACCCCTTCCAATCTGTGCGTTTCACTACACTTAGACGCAAAACTTATAGATTCATATAGCCTAAAAACTGTTGTTATTATGTAGAGATGGATGTATTATTTTTTTAACAATATTGTACCTAATAAATGCGTAACGTTCATACGAATTTGAGCATATTCATCTTTGCTCATAAGGTAATCTAAATCTATTCTTACCCATCCACTTATTGCTATTATGAAATAAGTAAGCCGACTACTATTTACGTCCCACCATTCGAAAAACGTTTAGCGTTCGATCTTGTACTGGAAATCAGTTGCACAAATAGTAGTTGCCTTGTACACCGTAGAAATAAATGGAGATCTCTTTAGGATATCTTTCCAGATTTGCTGCAAATTTTCGAGTATTTATAAAAACGATCTACTTTTAGCTTGTTAAGTTTTTGATAAATATTGACAGTCGGTTTACGATATTAAAATAACATGCAGGTTGGCTAGTCGTTAATTTATTCACAGATTAATTATTATTTCGTCGTGTGACGGTATTGTAAATCTAGATTTAAGTACAATTAAAAGTAATAGTCTGAAACTGTCGTTTGGTTTGAACGCATATTTTCTGGTGATATTAAGATATAATTTATTTCTGTATTTCAGGATCGGTATCAGATTTAATAAGATAGAACTGTATTCGGCCTTACAGTCTCTTTGAAGAGAGTATGATCTTTAATAAGTAATATTCAAATTATAGTTGTATTTTTTTTCTAAATCTTTGGTAAATGTATCATTGTTTCATGTTACAAAAGTAACAAGAAAGTTCATCCAATACAGTCATTCCCCCACCCCTGTTTTTCATTTTATTGTAATTAAGGTTTTCGTAATTAATGTTTTCATTACTGATTATTCATTACGTTTATATTTATTTCTACAGTGTGCAACGTATGTAGTTTTTAACGTACTGAGAAGCTCTTGGCTACACAGCGTTAGTCGTGTGTTGTAGGTTAATCAACTAATGGCACAAGTCTAGCATTCTGCTTTCTGCTTCATGTTTCTCGTAGTCTTGTTTTTTGTCATGCTCTTCCATCCCAAGTTTTATAGTCTTTGTGTATCTATCTATCTTTCTTTTTTGTATTATGTGTACTCTCTTTTTTCTGTTTTCATATTATGCAGTTTTTAATAAGTTACTACAAATGAACCTGCTTTTTCATTATCATTTCCTGGTATTATTTTTTGTTTCGATTTTTATGTAAGTTTTTCTTGTGTAGTTTTATTTTTAAATGAAAAAAAAAATATGCTTGCCTGCTCCAGATTTATTAAAATTACTTCGTTTAATTAATATTTATTTAAGATATCTGAATTGTTTTCTAATTAAATCTACATTCTTTTTTGAAATTAATTTATTATTTATCTTGGAAAGAAAAAATATCAGTCGAATGCCATTCGGTGTTGGTTTTTTAAATAGTTTTTCAATTAGATTTCCACCTGTTTTGTAAATGTAAATTCTGTGTGGTTTACTCAAATATGAGGGATTGTTCATTACTATTTTTATTTAAGACATCATTCATTAGGTGATATTTTGTAATATACGTATACCTATATAATCTACTATGTTTGATTTATATTAAATTTTTTCTCCTTTTTTCTGTTTCAGGTAAATTTTTTCTCTTATTTCTCAGTTTAACATTAAAATTATGGTGCTGTAAGTAAAACATTTATGATTATTTATTTGTAGATACATATTTAACATATTTCATTTTTTCACTACGTGGAAAAAAGTATTAAAACAGTACGATATTTATTGATTATTCCTTCCTGTATTATGCAGTAGCGTATTAATAATTTATCTCACGATTAATTGTAATTAAATTCCCTCTTCCAGAAAAAAAGTATCATTAAATTTATGCACGTGATAGATTAGATTTTTTTTCATAACAGTGTTTCATTAAAAAAATGTAAAACTCATTCTCCTAAATATGCAAAGCTAACATTCTGAGCCGTAATCAGTTTAACAGTTATATCAACACAAAAATAAAGTTTTACTTTTCATATATGTTTTCCGGGAAACATTGAAGATAAGTAATTGAAATGAGTAGCATATCGGATGCTTAGAATCTTCTTTGATTAGTTGAAATAAAAGCTATTCCTTTTAGCTCTGGGAAAAAGTTTCAAATTATTTTTATCGTCGTTGTTAATATATGCATTGTTGTTTTACGGTGTTGAAGTTGAACCTTTATGAGCTCTGTTTCTATTGATGACTCAGCCAATAGTACACAGTGATTGACTGCTCACATTCCTTTTGAATGTACTTCTGGTCTAAGATAGACATTTTATTGGCTGTTATCTTCTAGGATGTGGACCGATCAGTAATGCCAGGTTTATCACAAGTACATTTTGTTACTAAATATAATACTACTGATTACATTAATTTCGCGGCTGTTCTCATCTCTCTAACCGAGAATACCGTACATAATGAACTTGTGATGTCTTTTTTATTGATCTTGCCTTTAAGGCAAGATCAATGAAGTTACCTTGAAGAAGACGCCTTCATCAAGACAAGTGCAAATAATCTTCAGTTTCATACCTCTTTTTCTGTTTAATCTTCGGAACCACCGTAAGATATCAGAGGATGAATGAGGATAATTTGTATGAATCTAAATGGAATTTAGTCTTGTACAGTGTCAGGTCCACCATTCGTAAAATGTGCGGTTAATTGAAACCCGTCTACCAAAGAACACCGGTGTCCAAGATCTTGTATTTAATTCTGTATAAGAGTAACTGCTTTTACTAGGGTTTGAACCTTAGAACTCTCGACTTCGAAATCAGTTTCATTGAAGGTTTCAATGGGTATTTGAGTGAGAGTTACTAAAGAGAACAAATCATGTCTATTATTCACTGAACCATTACCGAAAAAAGAACGAAACAAGTTTTTCTTTTAAGACCGTATAATTTATATGTATTATTAATACATATGCATATGTATTTATTTATTTCGGTAAAAACTACATCTGAATAAATATAATTTTCTACAAACAGTTTTTTCTTTGATCCGCTTAAATTACATTAGTATTATTTTAAGGTTAACGCTGATTATGTATTCTTTTCCTTTTAGTTTATAAGTAACGTTTCCTTTTAGTTTATAAGTAACGCTGAAATGTTTTTTTTCACGCTTCTTATTAACCAGGCTTCTTTTCCTAATTTTCTTTACAAAACAATATTGTATCGATTAGTAATGGTTACTAAATAAGATAGTGATTACAAATGCATTTTACATTAAGTAAGAATGAGAGAGAGACGGTTTTTAAAGTGTATGTTTCTATTATCTTATTTTAGTTTCATTTATGTTAATGAGCACACTATTTGTTAAAATAAATATAATTTTTGAGTAGTCACGTTTTACGAATATATTGTGATATCAATAATGATTGATTTTTTTCATAATTTATGTAGAGCGTCAGTAGTAATATTAATGAATTTTAATTAACTTCTATGTTAAGTGAAAATATAGTCTGCTTGGTATACCGTTATTAAATTATAGAATTCGTTGGCTTGAATAAATTCAACAGTTCTATTTCTTGTTTTTATGATTTTCGTCATTTATTTTCGTTTTTATAATTATTTTCTTCAATATGTGTGCGTTTGCGCAGATTTTTTTTTTATGGTACTGATGACTCGTTTTAGTTTGGCTGAACTGAAATTTGCTTAACAATAAAATTCATAAGAAGCCTATTTCTTTCTTCTTTTTCAGATATTTTGTTTGAACACCTTGCAGTATAAGTATAAAATGATTTATTTACTTCAAAAAAAAAAAAAAAAACCAAAAACGTTTATTCCAATCAGAAGACATTTACGTACTTATATGCAATGGCGGCTCGCTTATAGGCATCTTGGAACTGCAGCACCACATATTTCCACTTGATATTATCGATAACATTTAATATAATGAGTCCTTTTTTATTTAATTCTTTCTGTATACCTGTACAATATAAACTTAATGTCAGTAGCCATTCCCCCGGCTTATGAAAAAGATACAAAAATCTTTGTATGGAACTGTGCGCTTCACAGTTCCAGCGGCGTGGTGTTCGGCTGTTGTACGCATGCGCACAAAGGAAGCTGCGAAAGAAAGCGAGAGCACTGTCGCTTCCGCAGTGCCGACCCTGGCGTGCTGGTGGAAGGTAGTTTTTTTACTCTGCGTGTGTATGGAAGGCAAATGACCATACCTTGTTCGTTCCCTTTTCTGGTTTAGTCGTTGGACGGAAAATGAAAGCGGTTTAGTTGTTTTTTCGGTAATGATCAGAAACGGCAAGTGGTGGTAATCAGTGGCGGAAAGCAAGGTCTTTTTGATTGCCAAATCTGTCCAAAAACATGCTAGAAGGGTGAAAAAGAAGGTTGTTAATTAAAAATAATTATATATTTGTTTCTACGTACATAGAAATTTAAATTAGGCACCATTAGACTATAGTGTTTTTAAGCGGATATTTTATTATGTTGTTATCTAATAATACTAAAAAAATATTATTTGAATTGACATTTTATTATTTATTATGTTAAACCGAATACGGTTTTTAAGGACTGTGCTTAAAAACCGTGTTCCATATTCTTGATTGTGATAAATTGTAGAATTAGATTATTATCCTGTTTCCAGCTAACCTATTTGATTCATTTTTTTTACGGTTCTTTTATTTTACAGAAAATTTTAACGATGGCCTTGAAAAGGCCCAGAAATAGGTTTCTGGAGCAGCATCCCCACTTCTTTTAGCTACTAACTGCCACTGTTTATATGTAAACATGTATTTAATTGTTAAAAAAAAATAGTTGGTATTACTTGGTTTCTTGAAAAGCTAGTTTAATTAAATGTGCCACTAAAAACTTCTTTAAAAGTTCAACATATTCGCAATGTATCAATCTCTTGTCAAGTTGCTAACTCCGCAAATATATATAACGGATAAATGAACACGCTCTATTTTGTCGTCGGTGAAACAATGATGAATAGCTTACGTGTTTGTCTGTTAGTCGTTCAAAAAACAAAAAAAACTATTCATTGTTCTTTGATGAATAGGAGAAACATTTTTTTTAAATTTACATTTTCAAAACCAAATATCTCTGGCCAATCTTGAACTGAAGCAATATTTTCATAAACGTTTTTAAAATTTTTTTCTGGATCTATATGTGTATAATTAACTTGGATTTGAATATTGTGTGCTATATATATTCAACTTTTAATTTCAAATTATTTAAGCTCACTGTTTTCATTGGGATTTAACTATCGGTTAATATGTTTCATACTGTCTTATTCTTAGATGTTAAAATTTACATTTATTTCCTATCTAATGAGCCATTGTTTGAAATGAAACTGTAATGATAACTTACGAATAAAGGATTAATAATTAAATTTTTTATATCTTTGGTCAGTAATGCTCTTGTAAAGTAATTAATTACAATGTTGCCTTAAGGTAATGTTATAAGTTAATTCGATATATTGTATTATAATATAAACAACGTGATGTAGCTGTGACTTCTTTTAAAAATAAATATATGTTACAAATATATAATTTGTACGATAAATTATAATGTAGATCTAATGTAATTACATGTCGTATTTTATAATTATATATATAATACTAGTGGCTTTAGTTCTGTTAATTGTATGACATATTAGGTGATTGTCAATCAAGTTTGCTGTTTGCTGACGTACGGAGTTATACATTCAAACATAGAACATGTGTGTTTATATATATTCACGTCAGCATACACGTGTATACACAAGCTGAGTACATATCATACGAGCTCTCTTGCGTATTTAATACGTATTATTAATTTTCAATATTTTTAGTACTTTATTTTCTATGCAATATTATTTATATGTCTCTTCATTTACTATATTAGTATATGGAAAAATCATAAAATATAAAATCTGTCACATCACGAATTGACATCCATCATTGTAAATTGTAAATATTCTGTAGTGGAATATGCTGGAGGCATGTAAAATATAAAAATTCGAATTATAAAATTGTGTTAAGGATAATAAAGTTTTAAAATTCGGATGTATGAATCGGCAACTAACGAAAAAAGTTAATTTTGTAAAAACGACAAATTCTTCTTCGCCATCATAAATTAAGCATTTCTATCTGTTCCAACCCATATTTTCCTCGGCCAAACGAAATAAATTTTATATTACAAATTTAAAAACAAAGAATATTTTCCTTAAATTAGAATTATGTTTATTTTGAAAATAGATAAAATAATTTATAGTGTATTTCAGGTTCAAGTTTGTTTTTGTATTTCTGTAAAATAATCGCATATACCCAGTTGCACAAACATGTCGATTCAATTCTTTCAAGAAAAACATTTTACAATGCGGTCGGCAGTTAGTTTTTTCCTTCAGGTATTAGTCCGTAATTATAAATTTTTGAATTTTCATCATAAAATTGTTTAACAAATAATCTGATGTGAATAGCACATGACTTCCTTGTACCCCTATTAAATTACATATACACATTTTTTTTTTTTAATGAAAAGTACATAAAATCTTATTTCATTAATAATTTCTGATATTTTTACATACTTTTTTTTTTAGTGTTGTTGAATTATTATTTACTGTAATTTTTTTTACTGTTAGAGGTTAATAATTAGTAATAAATCAATATATTTAAATTAAAAAAAAGTTAAAAAAAGAGGTGAAGTCTGATTTGAACCGATGTGCCTTCCCCTTATAAGATCCAAATATTACATTAATTAAAATTTTATTTGGCTATAACTCTGGAAGCAATGAAAATAAGTACCACTTATGATATATAGTTGAAAAGCTTTCAATGAGGACTTATTACTACAGTTAACAAAAATTCCAAAATCCAATTTATTTTTTTTTTTATTTTGGGCTTTTTTGTACACTTTTGTTTCAGTCGATTGCAATCAAAAAGGGAGGTGCACAAATAGATGTTACAACAGTCCTAAATCCAAAATTTTAACATCTTACTGCTAATCGTTTTTGAGTTATGCGAGATACGTACGTATGTATGTACATATATATGTACGTACGTACAGACGTCACGCCTAAACTAATCAAAATGGATTCAGGGATGGTCAAAAGTGATATTTCCGTTTAAATCTGAAAACCGAAATTTTTCGCGATCACAATACTTTCTTTACTTCGTACAAGTAATTTAACAATTAATGTAAATATAACTTTGTTAACTACATTATTGTAATATTATTTGATGGAAGCTTAAAGTTGTAATGCTTCCCTGGCATTGGTTATTTATTCTTAAGTAGTGGAAAAACAATTTTACATGAAATTAAACAAAAAAAATTTTTTTTTTTAAATCTATATTTTCAAACTTTATCGGCTTCTCCAATCTTTCAATATTAGTCCCAAAGTATATTTTGTTAGGGGGGTCACTTGCATTACTACTATGCCTAGGAGGATGTAAAAAAATTGTGTTTAAAAATACGCAATAAATAAAAAGATAGCTTTTTCGATTTTTGGGGAAAGAGGAATTTTTTTTTTCAATAGTAAGATAAGCATTCATGCATGTACTGAGCAAGTCCCTTTGCCAAATTTCATTAAAATCGGGTTTTCCACTCAAAAGTTATTAAACTTAAAATACGCCAACACACGTATCAACATATTCACCAGTTATTTTTTGGTTTTTTGGGGTCCCGGATCTTGAAATATCAAAAAATACAAAATAAAACCATATCCCATTTTTTTACTGATGCAGTAATTTTCTTCTTACAACACAATTCTAAATCTATGATCTCAGGAAAGTAAAAAAGAGGCAGAAAAATGATTCTTTCTAAAAATAAAAATGTTATTTTTCATTATTTTTTTATAGTTTATTAATAATATTATATCAGCATTAGAAAACACTTTTAATTTGACAGTTATGACGATTTTTAAACAGCAGTTTTTTTTAATAATAAAATTGCACTTGGCAGTGTAATTAACTGCCCAAAAACATATCACTTCTTTTGTAGCTCAAACCCCATTCTACTATCAACCATTGCTAAGCCGTTTCATTAATTCAATCACAAAAGTTCAAGTGCGTCTGCATAAATACCTCCCTGAAGTCGTAAATAATAAAATATAATTGTAGGGGAGTAAATTATTAGTAACTAGCAGACCCGGAAATGCTTCGCTATTGCTAGATTTGAATAAATATGTATATATATATATATATATAGATTAAATGAACACAATTGAAACTTTGATAAAAAATTAAAAAACTGAACAACACGAAACTTCACAAAATTTAACCTTTCACTGTTCCCTTTCTCCCTTTTCCCCTTTTTCCGTTTTTTCTTGTTTTCTTTGTCCCTCTTCTCCATTTAGCCGTTTTCCCATTTTTCCCTTTCTCTTGCGCGTAAATCGGTCTAGTAGTTTTGTAGTCTATAACGGACACACATACGAACATTGTCCTATATATATACCCATGAGGGTAAGTTAATTATTGTCCGCAATGTAATTATAAATTTTATTGCATTACAAATAGGAAACTTACATGTGCATCATTTTTCAACATAGTCCCCTTGCATTTCAACGCACTTGGTCCATCGTTGCACAAGCTTCCTGATGACCTCATAAAAGAAGGTTTTCGGTTGAGCTGCGAGCCAGGAATGCACCGCTTTTTCCACTGTTTCGACCGAGGTAAATCGGCGGCCCGTTAATGCCTCTTTGATTTGACCAAGCAAGTTGTAGTCAGAAGGGGCAAGATCAGGACTACACGGAGGATGAGCCGGTACTTCAAAGTTGAGTTTCTGGAGCGTTTCAGTAGTGTGGGCAGCAGTATGTGGATGAGCATTGTCGTGCAACAACTCAACACCTTTCGACAGTAGTCCTCGGCGTTTGCTTCGAATTGCAGGCTTCAGTTTGACAGTAAGCATCTCACTGTAACGCGCACTGTTTATTATCGTGCCCTTTTCCTCATAATGTTCCAGTACTTACAGTTACATCTACTACATGTTACAGTAGTTTTTGAGTCCCAAAAAACCGTAAGCATCAGGTTTCGAACGGTTGGGTCTTAAACTTTTTTTGCAGGGCGAATTTGGATGCTTCCATTCCATACTCTGCCGTTTACTCTCCGGCTTGTAACGATGGATCTATGTTTCGTCACCGGTGATGATTCTGTCTAAGAAGATGTCCCGTTCGTTACCATAGCGATCCATATGTTTTTTTGCAGATGTCCAAGCGCGTTTGTTTATGCAACTGTGTGAGTTGTTTTTGGACCCATCTTGCACAGACTTTATGAAACTCAAGTTTTTTGTGGATGACTTCATAGACAGAACCGTGACTAATTTGCAGACTATGTGCCACTTCATCAATCACTCGTCTGTCTAAGAAAACCATGTCACGTGCACGCTCAATGTTATCCTCATTTGTGGCGGCAAACGGTTGGCCGTCCAACCAAATCGGACCGTAAATACAATTTTTCTTGATCTTGATCCCAGCGGCACCTAGCGGGTCAAAACTAATTAAAAAACCTTCGCGGGCGTGCGCATAACTCACCAAAATTTCATCGCTATCGGATGAATGGTATAGGAAGAACGCGTACGGGACAAACAAGCAAACATTATTTTTATATACGATTATATATAAGATTTCAATGTTATAACATTATATTTCATTCCTTTTAATTTCTAAACAATAAGTACCCTATGTTTTGATCTGCTTTATAATTCTCATCTTTGCTTTCCCTTACAGTTTTTATCTCCCACACATTCTTGCAGAATCACATTAATTTACTAAAGCTTAGTATATCTATAATTCTTTTTACAGATGTCTGCTGTAAATTTATATTTTCTCAAAAAATCTGTTCATTTCCAGGAATTACTATAGTAAATTTTTTTAACACAATAAACGTGATTTATTCGGAGTGAACATTTTAATTGTCCTTTTAACTGTCATTCTATATCTTGTATTTAAATTATTTATAATGTTATTTTTAAACGATGGTTTAATTTTGAATGCAGTTTTTACTAGAAGAATTTTACTTTAGGTAAGGTCTTTTTTAATATTTAATTATTAAACTTTATTTCATTGTTATATAAATTCCCTATCCAAAGAATACAAATATTAAAATATTATGGTATCCTTCTTTTTCCTTCATAATAATATAACTTATTTATATTGAATTTTTTGTTTTCCTATTTTATAATTAATTTTTTATTGATAATAATAATAACTAGCCAGGGTGAGCGAAGCGAACCCTACCGTCTAGTCAGAGGGCTCCGCCCTTGGACTTCGACGCGTTCGTATCTTCATGTTTGTGAGAATATTAAGTATTTTACAGATATTCATTAAAGAAAAAAGATTAGTAATTTTATTAATCACGGCCTTTCATCCGGAGATGCGAGGTTCAAATCCCGGTCAGGCATGGTATTTTCACACGCTGCAAAATTGTCATTCATCTCATCCTCTGAATCAATACGTAACGGTGGTTCCGGAGGTTAAAAAAAATATTTAAAAAAATGTCTGTTACCATGGTGACAAAATAGAAATGTGAGCACATCCAGCAAACAGACCAACGCTCCATGCTTTTTTATTGGCGAGATTTCAATTGACAAAAAAAATTATACAATCCCATTCCAGTTTTTGTACCATCATCAGGAGACATAATATTACTGTGCTATCAGTGTCAAAAGTTTAGTTCGTTTATTCACAATGTTTTAATGTGTCCGCTCCTTAAGTGTAACAATCGAAAGCGCTTGAGATATTTTTTTGGCTTAGTATTTGTTGTAAATATATTGATGATTATTATTATTAAATCTTTAGTGTGCAGTGTTTATCTTCTAATTTTTTTTAATTTTTTTATTAATTTACATTGGGTTTTTAATTTTTCAATCCATTCAAAGTTTATTTTTTTACTTTCCCATCTAGACAGCACTGTAGCTGTAGAAGGGAAAGTATTGTAATCGATCAAATTTGGGCATATGCGGTTTTTACCGGATCTTGACGTTTTGATACCTAAGGAATCCAAAATATTGTATAGAATTTTCAGGATGTTAATGTTCGCATGTTATTCTCTCTCTCTCTCTCTCTCTCTCACTCTCTCTCTCTCTCTCTCTCTCTCTCTCTCTCTCTCTCTCTCTCTCTCTCTCTCTCTGTGTGTGTGTGTGTGTGTGTGTGTGTGTGTGTGTGTGTGTGTGTGTGTGTGTGTGTGTGTGTGTGTGTGTGTGTGTGTGTGTGTGTGTGTGTGTGTGTGCGTCTGTGCGTGCAGTATTGACCTCTAAATCACCTTACATCCAGAACTACTGGGCCGAATTTGACCAAACTCGGTCAGATTACTTCTATGTAAGGGGAATTGATACCGTTAAATTTTCAACTTAAAAGGTCTAGGGGTGAGGCTGTAGAGCAAGATCACCCACAGAATCTCGAGATTTTCCCTAATTAAGGTTAAGTTCATATTTTCATATTTTTCTTAGGCTTATTTGTTAACTATTAAAAAATAATAATATTTTGAAAAAAAAATTTGCAAAAATCTCACTCCCATCCCAAAAATGCTATTGTAGTCGTCTGCTATGTTTTGATGTCACAGGTGAGCGGTAGAATTAAATAAATTAATAATATTTAAAGTGTAGAAAAGTAACTCGATCGCCCGGCTGACTCGGTACCTGGTGCGTTGATCCTCGCAGCTACAGTGGTCTGCAGACCGTACAAGCCTAATTTGTTCTAAAAGTTGTGAAATTACATTAGTTTAGTCAGTGTCGACTGTCGCCGCTAGTACCGCCACACCCTCGCGACTTAAGTACGGTATGCGCGCGCGATTTAGTTAGAATCATTGAATTAAATAAAAAATATTATATTTAAATAACATTATAAATATTTTAAATTAAGTGGTGTATATGTATATGTGTGAAGCGGTTCATCCCCGAAACAACCCACAGTTGTTGGCCTTTCCCGTCACGCGGCTTTGTGTTGTCAGATTATTTTATTAATTGTATTTTTCCCGAACCACTCATCATCATACGGGTATGTTAAATCAGTTACTTCTTATGCATTCTAGCTTTTTTCTTTTTTGTCATTAAGCTTTCATTCTTTCTGAAATGATTTTCTTTTGTTCTTCTGTTTTGGCGTTTTGTTCACGTTTTTCACTTCTCTTTCTCCTGGAATGTTTGGCATTTATTTTTTTTTATTTTCGTTAGTTTGTTTCTATCTTTTATGATTTCTTCTGTTATGTTTAGTTCTTCTAGATCTACATCACCCAACCCACCGGGTTGGTCTACTGGTTAACGCGTCTTCCCAAATCAGCTGATTTGGAAGTCGAGAGTTACAGCCTTCAAGTCCTAGTAAAGCCAGTTATTTTTACACGAATTTGAATACTAGGTCGTGGATACCGGTGTTCTTTGGTGGTTGGGTTTCAATTAACCACACATCTCAGGAATGGTCGAACTGAGAATGTACAAGACTACACTTCATTTACACTCATACATATCATCCTCATTCATCCTCTGAAGAATTATCTAAACGGTAGTTACCGGAGGCTAAATAGGAAAAAGAAAGAAAAGATCTACATCACCCGGTTTGAACCATTTTCTCTCTCCGTTTTTTTTTAAATTGAGGAATTTTAAAGAGTTGTTTTGTGAATCTGTTATTTATTTGAGAGATGAGTGTAAAGCGTAGTTTTTCTTTCTCTCTCGTGACAAAGTCTATCTACTTTATAGTTCAGATCTTTCACTCCTTTGTTATTCATTGCTAACCGTTTCCTCAGTGTACAGGTTTGTGGTTTTACTGCTGTACGGTAATGTTTAATTTTCGCGTTCCAAGAGAGTAATTTTTACTGTACCTGTCTTCAGTCTATTATGTTTTTTTATTAATTTTATTATTTACTTTTTTCTTTTTATTCGAAAAATCAAGCATAAACGTTGTTTGTTTTTATTTTTCAATCTATTTAATGTTTAAAAACCCAGTATGTATTCCTTATTAAAGTAAAGGAATTTTTATTTTGTTCATTTACTCGTTTTATTGTTTCTAAATCGACTTATATGTCACTAACAGATTTTTAACTTAAATTTAAATATACATACCTGGTGTGGAAAAAACATATCGAAGTTTCAATTTGTTGTAATATTTCTGGGATGAGATAAGCAGTGTTGATTTAAGACTAGAATAAAAAACCGAAAATGACAGTTTTATTTGTACCCGTTGCCGTAAATGATTTCTTATGTTTTCGCTTGAGAGTACAACTAGTAGAAAGATGGCGACACCTGAACTTCTGTCTTTTGCAGTTTGATAATGTGTACTTGTAGTTACTTCATCGTGCATTCCGTAGAAGTTTAATTGTGAACTTTCAAGTTAAGTATCATTCGTCGATGTAATAATAATTTTCAAACGACGTCTTTCTGATAGGCATTGACGGCGGCTTGCGTATAGGCATTGTGGAACTGCAACACCCCCTATTTCCAGTTGATATGATGTTATCGGTAATATTTAATATAATGAGTCTTTTTTCTTTAATTCTTTCTTTATACCTGTACAATATATAATCCTTCTTAAACTTAAAATCAGTAGCCGTACCCCAGTTTATGAAAAAGATATTAAAATCTTTGTAAGGAACTGTGCGCTTTACAATTTCAGCGGCATGGTGTTTGGTTGTTCTCGCATGTGCACATAGGGAGAATCACACTCCCCCTTTCCGTCGGTCTATGCTTTTCCGTTGGTCTATTGCCTCGCATGTGCGAGGGAGAGTGTGCTGTCGCTCCCGCAGTGCCGATTTTGGTTTGCTGGTGGAAGGTAGTTTTATTTTTACTCCGCGTGTTATGGAAAGTTCCTTGTTTGTTGCCTTTTCTAGTTTACTCGGTGGAAGAAATATGAAAGCGGTTAGTTGTTTTTTCAATAGAAATCAGAAGTTGGCGGAAAGCAAGGACTCTTTGATTGCCAAATCTGTTCAAAAACACGCTGGAAGGGCGAAAGGAAAGGTAAAAACTAATTATGTATTTGTTTCTGTGTACATAGAAATTTAAATTAGGCAGCATTAGACTAGTTGGCCGTTTTTAAGCGGATATTTTATTATCTATAGATAATTATATTATATTAGTTATTATATTATTATAATTATATTTTATTATATTATATTAAGTTATTATCTAATAATCCTAAAAAATATTATCTCTATTGACATTTTATTATTTATTTTTTTAAACCGAATACGGTTTTTAAGCACAATGGGCTTAAAAACCGTGTACCATATTCTTGAATATGATAAAGTGTAGAATTAGATTATTATCCTGCTTCCAGCTATTCTGTTTAATTAATTTTATTCAGTTCTTTTATTTTACAGAAAACTTTAACCGTGATCTTGAAAAGGCCCAGAAAAAAAATTTCTGGAGTAGCACCCCCACTAGTTTTATCTACGAGCCGCCACTGCTTTCCTGCCAACCCTGAAAAAATCTATTAAGGCCAGCCCCGAACTAGCAATTCCGGTGATAACAGAGTGGAACGTTGTGAGGAAGCGCTTACTTATGCGACTGCATACAACTTTTATATACTTTGAAGCCTAAAAACCACTCTGTGACTTCATGGCGACTTCGCGATCGAAATATTGCTTCGTGAACATGACTATCATGATCGTATTATGTGTAATGATGAGTTGATATTTCTTCTTAATGGAAAGTTGTTAACACACGTAATCCGGAGATGGAGTCAGAAAATTCCTGTGAACTTTACAGTGGAAAAGGGACTCCCCAAAATTAAATGTTTTCTGGGCAATAGACCAACGGAAAATTTACGGGCCGTTTTTTTTTCGCTGAAGCAAGCGTAACAAGAATTACGTATTCGGATATACTGCGAACACGACTCTTTGTAAGGTGGATTAGATAATTTCATTTCACAACAAGGTTGGTAGGGCGCTTCAACATTGACATAACCGTTCATGGGATCGGTTGTGTCATGTTACCCTGATCGCCAAATCGATCGGCATGAACCCGATATCAGGGTTTTTTTGCGGTGTTTTCCATGATCATCCGATCTGACTCGCATATGATTTTTTTCTTTTGGGGTTTTAAGTCAGGATTTTGTGTACGTATTTGTATAATAGTATATTTACATATTTTATTTTAAAACAGCAAATTTTAATGTCAAAAATAATTTAATCGAGCATAAAAATGTTATAATCTTATCTGACCCAATACGTGGGAAACTTTGGTGTAATGTTTTGTATATTTAAATAAAATTTATTATTTGTTTATTTATTCAGTAACGTATATGAAGTATTCTATTAATCGTAATTTACTGTTTTATTATATAACTTACGCTAATTAATTAATTGAAAATTTGTCGTCATGTACTGGATTTTAAGAGTATATACATATCTTATTTGATATTTGTAAGTAGCCTTCAGAGAATGTTATTCCTTCCATTTAAAACCGTTGCTGTTTATAATTTATTTTACCGATTTAAACATGACCAAAATTAGTGTACGAAATGATTTTTTTTTCCTTTCCTTTTCTTTACCTCATTCATTTATGTATATGTGTTAATTTATCTCAAGAATTTTGTTTCACGTTCGTGTTATGTAAACTGTAAGCAGCGACTATTACTTGACAAAAAAATTGTTAAACTAAGAAGCAACAACACGGTTACAAACCGTGTTTTTATAAATTTGTGGTTCGTAGTACAGAAGCATCAGTCATTTTTAATTATTTAATTTATTTGTTACTTCATGTCATTGTTATTTTCATGTATATTACTTATTAGTACACGTTATTACATTTAATTTGATGTGTATGTATATTTTTTATTTTTTGATGTAGAAAATCTATTACCGTATCGTACATGTTCTTAAAACTTTATTGTAATACAACGTACTTGAAATATTGTAATTAAATTCTTTCTCGTAAAAAAGGATGGTGCGTGGGTTTTTTTTTTTGTTTGTTGTGTGTGCAGCCATTTTTATTTTAGTGCTATTGGCGCAATGGCGTTTGGAGTATGTAAAACAAATTGTTGGGGATGTAGGATGTAGAGGGTATACTGAAATGAAACGACTAGCACTAGATAGGGAATCTTGGAGAGCTGCATCAAACCAGTCAAATGACTGAAGACAAAAAAAAAATGCTATTGGCGCAAAGCGGTGGTGTTCCGGGTGGCTGCGCGCAGCGCACGATCTATTTATTCCTTCGAACGATTCATACTTTTTGATACGAACGATTTATCTAAACTTATGTGTGTTTTGGGTATAAAAAAAGAAAACATTGGGGTTAGAGCTGTGTTAAAAAATCACAACTCAAGAAACAGCTAAAAATGTTCAGGATTTTCATTGTAAAGGTTTTTTTTTGTTGTTAGTACGCTAAATTCATGAACGTTATTTAGTTACAATTGGCTAAAACATTTAACAAAATTATGTGTAATGAAACATAAACCATGTAACATTTTCGAGGCGGGCCATAAGCCCGCCTTTTTCTAGTTGTGATTAAAGTATATGTACTGTAATTATTATAATTATTTTGCTTGTTACAATGATTTCCTGAAAGTTACAATTTCTTATTCATCGAAGTAAAAAAAAAGAAAATAGAACCGATCAGAAATTAAAAATATAAAAGAAATTGGGATTAAAAGGAAGAAAAGTAATTTTTCCACTTCATCATTAATATAATCTTTGAAACTTATTTTATTAAGTTGGTGCAGAATTTAAAATAAATTACAAATGCACAAGATACGGATTACGAAATTTATTTGATTAATAAAATTCTAAAACTTTTCACCAACTTTAAAAAAAATTGTAAAATTGTATTAAAGAAATAGTGGAAAAATTATTTTATCCGTTTCAGTGGAATTCATTACAATTATACAAAAAAAAAAAAAACAAATTTTATTCTTTTTAATTTTGTAACTTAATCTAAGGGAAAATGTGGACAGACCTATAAAAAACCTGCTCGTAAGAAGAAACAAAGTTCTCTCTAAACAAAATAGGTTCGTTCAATACGACTTAAAGATTTGCGGGAAAAAGATGCGCAGGTTGGGTGTCAAGAGTAATATCATACATGACAAGAGATTGATGTAAAATACGACAATATATGAAATGTAAGTTTTCAAATGAAACGCAGTCTGAAAGGGAACGTCGACTATGATTACATCCACTAGCGCTTTTCAGATGTGACTCAAATACAAAGATGACAACGTTTTTTATTGATTCATAAACATATTTGCTATAAAACTCCTGAAAAACGTTCATATCGGTAAGTGTTGAAAAGATTATCAACGTGAAAAATTACGAAACGAAAGGGCAAATGAAAAAACATGCTCGTTTAAGGAAATGCGTCAAGTATTCTAAAGCACATATTCAATGCAGAAGCTTTTCGAAAAAATAAATACGTTCTACTCCCGAGATCGGAGTTTTAATCCCAGTACCTTTTTTTTAATTGTACAATATTATTCGTGTGAAGAATATAGAACAATTAGTTTAACTAGTCATGCATCAAAAATCTTAACTAGAATTTTATACAGAAGAATTGAGAGGAGAGTGGAAGAAGTGTTAGGAGAAGACCAATTTGGTTTCAGAAAAAGTATAGGGACAAGGGAAGCAATTTTAGGCCTCAGATTAATAGTAGAAGGAAGATTAAAGAAAAACAAACCGACATACTTGGCGTTTATAGACCTAGAAAAGGCTTTCGATAACGTAGATTGGAATATAATGTTCAGCGTTTTAAAAAAATTAGGGTTCAAATACAGAGATAGAAGAACAATTGCTAACATGTACAGGAACCAAACAGCAACAATAACAATTGAAGAACATAAGAAAGAAGCCGTAATAAGAAAGGGAGTCCGACAAGGATGTTCCCTATCTCCGTTACTTTTTAATCTTTACATGGAACTAGCAGTTAATGATGTGAAAGAACAATTTAGATTCGGAGTAACAGTACAAGGTGAAAAGATAAAGATGGTACGATTTGCTGATGATATAGTAATTCTAGCCGAGAGTAAAAAGGATTTAGAAGAAACAATGAACGGCATAGATGAAGTCCTACGCAAGAACTATCGCATGAAAATAAACAAGAACAAAACAAAAGTAATGAAATGTAGTAGAAATAACAAAGATGGACCGCTGAATGTGAAAATAGGAGGAGAAAAGATTATGGAGGTAGAAGAATTTTGTTATTTGGGAAGTAAAATTACTAAAGATGGACGAAGCAGGAGCGATATAAAATGCCGAATAGCACAAGCTAAACGAGCCTTCAGTAAGAAATATAATTTGTTTACATCAAAAATTAATTTAAATGTCAGGAAAAGATTTTTGAAAGTGTATGTTTGGAGTGTCGCTTTATATGGAAGTGAAACTTGGACAATCGGAATATCTGAGAAGAAAAGAATAGAAGCTTTTGAAATGTGGTGCTATAGGAGAATGTTAAAAATCAGATGGGTGGATAAAGTGACAAATGAAGAGGTATTGCGGCAAATAGATGAAGAAAGAAGCATTTGGAAAAATATAGTTAAAAGAAGAGACAGACTTATAGGCCACAAACTAAGGCATCCTGGAATAGTCGCTTTAATATTGGAAGGACAGGTAGAAGGGAAAAATTGTGTAGGCAGGCCACGTTTGGAGTATGTAAAACAAATTGTTGGGGATGTAGGATGTAGAGGGTATACTGAAATGAAACGACTAGCACTAGATAGGGAATCTTGGAGAGCTGCATCAAACCAGTCAAATGACTGAAGACAAAAAAAAAAAAAAATATTATTCGGTAATTTTAAGGGACCACCGTGGAAAATCATTCTGTATTGTTAAAAAAATGTTCTTCCTAATTGGTTCACATAGTGAAAAGTTATGCCTCGACAAACAAACAAAAAACTATATACTGGTCGAATTGAGTACCTCCTCCTTTTTGAAGTCGGTTAAAAAAGTAATGTAGCGTAAAATTATTTTATTTTTAAAATAAAGATTTTATTAATTTGATAGTCAGATTGTTCGATTAACCCAAATGTATATAATAATAATAATTAGGTTATTTAATTATACAATTAAATTGGTTGTATCACTCATTTCAGATCACCACCTTGTATCTCATAAAGAGAACCAGTGCTGCTCTGTTTGGTCATTTAAACAGTTTTCGTTGTCAAGTAATACATTTACTGCGTTTGTATGTCAGTGTATGCGAGTTGGTACGAACATAAAATGTACTATCCCTTTACATTGCTTATTTTTTAACAGCCTTGCTCTTTGAAGTCATCAATAACTTTGAGAGCTAATTAGTAACATTTAAGTCGGTGTTGATCAGTTAAATAAAGTTTTAACTTCGTTTGTAGTTACTTCTGTTTCTCACTTTTATATCTCCCTTTCTTTTTATTGTGAATCTCATTTTTTTTATCTGTTTCTTCTTTCTCTCTTCGTTTTACTTAAAAAATTTTCATTTTAACTTTTAAATAAATGTTTTTCATTACTTCTGCTGTATTTATTATTCATATATTTTTCTCTTAACATTTTTGTTATATATTTTAGTTAATTCATTAAAGGACTTTTATCATGCTCGCTTTGATAACCATCTGTTGCAGTATTTTGATCCTTTATTTTAGGTTTAATTACAGCGAATATATTTTTTCCTTCATATACAGGAGTAATTAATAATTTGATTCATATATATACATTAGGTTTTAGTATCTTTATGATTAAATTAAAAATAAATTATATTCGTCGAATCAAAATTAGAATGTTTTAAATAATTCTATTCGCGATTATGGTAATGCGGATTCCTATTATTATACCAAAATTACACTTTTATTTTCGTTTAATGTATTATTTACCACTGGATGTCAGGTTTTTTAAGAATTAACCTGGAAGCCTTTGAGGAAAAGATATAATGCGTAGTAAAACATAGTTTTCCTAAAAACTAAAAGTCCCCTTATGTATGTGTATTTAAAATAAAATCGAAATGGGTTGTTTTTTAATGAGTTCTGATTTATAGGTTAAAACGACGCTAGGTCTTTAGATCTATATCCCATAAAGGTGTTATGTTATTATTTGTGCATTATAGCTACAATTTTGGTTGTTCTTTATTCTATTCGGAACGATCTGTGTTTCATTTGTGTTTTTCATATTAATTGGTATTTAGATTTTAACATTTTTGGAATAAGGAACTATATTCGGAAAATTAAAACATAAATAGTTATAGGTTTTTTTTCTTTTTTTATGGTTTATTTACGAATTAAAGCCTTTTTATTTTAAATGATAAAAAATCTATAAAAATAAATGTTAGCAAGTTGCTGATGAGATGGTTACTGTAAAGAATAATCGTTGTAATGATAACGTTTTAATACACTATTGTCTTTCTCCCTCTATAACTCAGATTAACAATTTAGCAATTTACTACGGTTTAAGTGATACGATTTGTTATTTCATATAATTTGATAGTGGGCTGCTAATTTCATCATAAGGCCTACAAAATATAAAAAATAGGAATATAAAAAAATAGTTCCTTTAAAAATTATTAAAGACACGAATTGAAAATACTGGAGATGTTCTTCAAAAGACCTTTCAGAACTAACTGGCTCAAAAGTAGAACTATTGTTAATGATGCCCGCCTTATAATATTACGAGCGGCAAGTGTTTAATTAAATTTTTTAAAAATGTTTTAAGTTTGTAGTCGATTCGGTTAAAATATAAAAAAAAGTTGAAATGTTTTTTTATTTTTTGAGGTGAGCGGGTATTTTTCTTGTACCAAAAAGGATTAAAATTATTCCTGCTGACCTTCAACTCATTTTAAGGTAAATAACAAAAAAAGGAAGTTTAATTTATTAAAACTGTTAGTAAGTTAGAAAAATATATGTATTATTTATATTTGGTCGAAAAGGATGTATCATTCCCATCGCCACTTTTTATAAAGAGTAACTTCTTCCCGGTAACACCTCGTTCGGAGAAAAACATTAAAAATAAATTTGAATTCTATCGGTAGAAACAGTCAGAAGTTTATATGATTAATATGCGTAAAATTAAGGTTTAGTGTTGGGAGTGACTTAAAAAATAAAAATTAACCGATTTTTTTATTGTATTTTCGTTTTTTAATTTCTTTATAAAAGCATTAGTAAAATTTTCATTTTGTTCAACCCTCTTTTGAAATATCTATGGGGATATTAATGATCCTCTTAATATCTTCCCATTCCTTCATCTCACTTTTTTAATATTCAATCGTATCTGTAAAACGTATCAGATTTCATGTTACTGCACGTTTAACTGTTAACATAAAATAGATAAACAAATACTATTTATAGAATTATTTCTAAGTGGATTTAAAAAGTTGTGAAGTACAAAAATTGAAATTTTTTTTGATCAAAATAATTTTAATAAATTTCATTTGTAACGAATATTTTTCAGTAAATCGTCTTATAATAAAGAAATAATTGTCATTGAATAACAAATTATTACTAAACAAAAAAAAATCCGGAATCCGTTTTGAACAAGCTACAAAAGATCATATAATTTTTTTAAATTCTTATTTTTTATAGTTTGTAGGCCTTATGATGAAATTAGTAGGCCGCTATCAAATTATATGAAACAACAAATCGTATGACTTAAACCGCATCATGTAATATTAAGATCCTTAAGAGATGCGGTCAAAAATAGTTGCAGTCATTATTTGGCGTAATTATAAACTCATCCAGGGTAAGAGAAATTTTGTATGTTTTGTACAAAATATCTCTTTTATTGGTAATATTTTTAGGTACAAAATATGTAAGATAGATATGAACTCTTTTACATTACATGTAGAAATTATTATATTCTCTAATAGAGTATGGAAGTGACAGACAAATATTAGAAAAAATAATAATGTATATATTTTTTTCATAATTAGAAAAATAAAATAAACCACCACCTTTTTCTTGGTCAAGTTAGGCCTAAATGGTACTAATTTTTTTTAGTACCATTTTAAACCTAACTTGACTAATTTTTTTTAGGTAGGAGCCGGACCCGCTTTCATATGAACATAACCCCAAGGGAGATTCGGGAAGAATTTCACACTCTTGCACTTCTTCCGCCATCTTTGTCTGGATAATCTTAACGAACATTGTGGACACTGCGTGCTACGAACGGTCTGTATGCAGCATAGTCCCAATGTTATTATTTCTGGTAAGGACGCCGAATTCTCTCCGGCGCGATTCCCAATGCGTGCAGAAACCGATCTTACACGAACGTTTTGTGTACTTCAATATCCTCCTTGCTGTCGGTCTCCGTGGCGCGAGTGGTAGCGTCTCGGCCTTTACCAGGAGGTCCCGAGTTCGAATCCCGGTCAGGCATGGCATATCACGTCCGCGAGCACATTTACGGCTTAAAATACTCGTGAACGGTAAGAAACTGGGGTAGCTTGTACATCATTCCTTCGTGTTTGTGGAACCATCTGCTCTGAATTTATCCCACCGATATGCTAATATTACCCTACCAGTTTGTTGCCCAAAGTGAATAACGATAATAATTATTTAAAAAAATTTTATTCCAGGTATAATGTAAAACATCCACATCTATCATTTGGGAATAATCATACAAAATAGATCATTTTAAATCATTTACTTTAAAACATATAAAATAGTTTTTTTATTTTTATTTGTATAATTACAATCCAGCGTGGAAGACACATACAGAATAAACATTTAGTTCAACCACATGTATCAAAAACATCATTGGATATTATAAAAAAAAGAAAAAAGAAATCTAGAAAAAAAACTTTTGTCTTAATGTACTCCATACAATATTGGATTGCATCAAGCCAGAGGAACATTGAAGTATTTCTAAGATTTCAGGCAAAAATCACAATTTCGCCTTTTGATACACGTCCAACATTTTAATTTACAAAGAAATGAATTCTCACAACATTACATGAATAAGTTAAAAAAAAATATTCAGCACCAATGATGAAAGAACACTAGAAAACGAGGAAATTCCAGAACGAAGTTTAAGTTCTTTAACAAAAGTGAAACACAAAACCGAAAACGAAACCTTATGCATTTACATTAACAACTTCGCAAGAAGTCATTGATAAATAAGAATTGGATATCAATTGGTACCTTTTGTATTATGAAACATTTAAGAAATTTATTTTTTTACGAACAGTTAGTAGATATAACGGTATCTCGAATCTGTGTACTAGTGTTTACAAGAATTTAATTTATTCAAACAATATAGAAACTGGAATGTTTAACAATAATTTTTTTTTTATTACAGTTGATTTTCAATATGGCCACAATTTAGTCTAATCATGCCTGAAAACATTTCAGTACGTTTGAAATTGCACCCTGAAGCACCAAAAAAGTGATGGCATTTACAAATTGAGTTACTTTCCAGTTCATTCAGGGTATGAGGATTATTCTTATAAACAAATCCCTTCATTTTCCCCCATAAATAAAAATCTTTAGCTGTTAAGATCTGGAGATCACTGCTGCTAAATATGCTTTGAAATGAGTTTTCCATTTTCCTGTTTAGCCTCCGGTAATTACTGTTCATATAATACTTCAGAGGATGATATGTATGAGTGTAAATGAAGTGTAGTCATGTACAGTCTCAGTTCGACCATTCTTAAGATGTGTAGTTAATTGAAACCTAACCACCAAAGAACACCGGTATCCACGATCTAGTACTCAAATCCGTGTAAAAATAACTGACTTTACTAGGATTTAAACGCTGGAACTCTCGACTTCCTAATCAGCTGATATGAAAAGACGCGGTCACCACTAGACCAACCGGGTTGGTTTTTGAAACGAGTCTAACCTCCAAACATTTCACTCAGGAAATTTAGCGAAACATTGGCGTTATGCGCCGTTGCGCCAGTAATTTCTTCTTCATTTACTCGGTCGATGAAATGTATTGCAATAACTTTCTGAATTTACTGTGTTCTGGAATAACTGTATGAGTATTCGCTTATGTGATGTAGGACAACAAACTCCAATTTTTTGTCATGCAATGGTTTTTACAAATTCTTATGAGACTATTCAGAGATCATACCCGACTGTTCTGGCTATTCACATGGCCCGATAAATGAAAACACTATTCAGCTGAAAAAAAATTACATCGAGAATTTCTCTTCATTTTTTATTTATAAAATCCAAAAGCCACTGGGAATATTCAACACATTTAAAATGATGTTGTGTTACCGATTTACTGCAGTTATTTTATAAACATGTAGTTTTAAATGATTAATCAGTGTTCTATGCGTACTACTTGAAATGTTTTGCTTGTTGTGCCACTTTTCTGATAATTTTTTTTAGCTATGTGATCAGAAATATTATCCTAATTTTTCTATGTTAGGATAGATGGTCTTCCGGACTCTGGCCCGCTTTGTCAGATCCATTTTCTCGGAACTTATCGATCGAGAAGTTTTGAGCAGCTTTTTAGTATGGTAAATCGATATCTGGAAACCTTGGACGAAATATTTCCTTCGTGTTTTTTTTTTTTTTTTTTACATTCCTCACCACAACGAAACTTATTTTCAATCCAAAAAAAAATTACAAACTTCGTGTTAAAACCATTGTTACACACTGGAAACAAAAAATAAACAAAACTTTCAGTGGTTATGAAAATAAAAAGTATTATTCAACAATGAAACGTGGAGATCAATTTGGATAAGTCAACTATTAATTTCGCTGCTAACAATATAAAAAAAAAAGTTTCATCTTATTTTATTATTTGAGATCCAGATGGTTTTGTTTAGATGCACAAACAACCGATTTACAGTGTTAGGAAAAAGGTTATTACAATATAAAATTATAATGCATTACTAAAAATACCACAAGTAAGTTTTAT
Source organism: Lycorma delicatula (assembly GCF_047948215.1). Classification (NCBI taxonomy): domain Eukaryota; kingdom Metazoa; phylum Arthropoda; class Insecta; order Hemiptera; family Fulgoridae; genus Lycorma; species Lycorma delicatula. The sequence continues at coordinate 45,181,009 of NC_134459.1, forward strand.
TGATAAAGTGCAGTAAAACAAGAAAATTTTAATGTAAATTACCTAGTGTGTGATACTTTTATTTTCTCTTTGTAAATCCTTAAAAAGGATTACTGATTTATTGAATTTAAAATAAACCATTTTTGTTTAAATTAATTTAAATGCTATATTAGAAGTTAATTTTACATAATTAATGATCTAACCTTTTTATTAAGTTTCTCGCAACCTGTTTATTTAAAACTTGTTAATACGCTGATGATGTATATAATTAAAAAGTAATTAATTTTATTGCTACTTACTGTATATATAGAAAAAAAAAATTTAACAAGTAAAATTGTTAAAAATAAGTGATTATACAAAATTATATACTAATGCGTATTTTGTAAATAAATTGTTTCGTATATCGTATTATTAAATAAATTTTAGTTTATCGACGTCTAAAGAAAATGTTGGAATTAAACTCTTGGTCTCGTATATTATTTTTGGGGTTAAAATTATAGTTTTGGTTGTAATTACACCATAAATAATATGTTTCCAGCTGGGTAGTATGACGTGCACAGAATTATAATTGCTATGCGGGAGGGTAAGATTATTATATTTTAGGTTTTTCATTGTAAGGGACTGTAATGTTGTTTCGAATTGACCTGAACGTTATTAAGGGAGGAAGTTTTGTTAGGGGGTTTTTATAGGAAAACGGAAGGATAGAGTGGTTATTGTATTGTTTTGTTATGATTAAACGCTCATATTTTTTTTTTGTATTTAATTATTTTCTCCTTTCCGTCCATGCGAGTGCGTGTTTGCGTTAAAATAAAATATTCGTTATTCTATTTTTAGATGTAGACTCTTATTGTGTTGAGGCAGTGTAGATAATACATCTTCTCAGACGGGTACATTAATTTTTACTTTACGTTGACCCAATCATTCTTCTAACCGTGACGCATATACGAATGCAAAAAGCATAGTCTAGTTATTTTCTTTGAGAGTAATGTTGTTTGCTATACAACCAATACCTGAGATATAGTGAAGTTTATTTAAAGAAATGAATAATTTTTGGATTTCGGTAGGTTTGGAGTGCTGATATGTGATAATATATTAGGCTAATGAATAAGGTAACCGACAATCACTTCCATTTATCATCACTTCCGTTAGTAAACATGGAATCGGATGAGTCTTGTTGTCATCAATCACATCGTTTTCGGGAAACTTTTGATTCATTTAATATTGTCTATAACCGTTACGTTAGGAAACCTAGAAAAATGTAGATCCTTAGATAACCCACCGGGTTGGTCTAGTGGTGTCATCGCAAACCAGCCGATTTCGAAATCCAGAGTAAGGTTCAACTCTGGACAAAAGTAAAGACTTTTATACAGATTTGAATACTCGTTGTGGATACCGGTATACTTTGATGGTTAATGTCAGACTATAAAGACTAAACTTTATTTACATTCTTGCATATCATCCTCATTCATCTTCTGAAATAATACCTTACGGTAGTTTCGAAGGCTAAACAGAAAAAAGAGAGATCCGTAGAATAAGTAATCTGTAAAATACCTTACTATCTATTTGTTGTTCCTCATGTAGAACTTTGTCATCTATATTTTCATAAAAATGTCATGATTAATTAATACTCCCAATCATTATGTACTAAGCAGTGGCGCTCTTAGCTAAAATTAGTGGGGGTGCTGCTCCAGAAATTTTTTTCTGGATCTTTTGAAGGCCATGGTTAAAGTTGTCTGTAAAATAAAAGAACTGAAAAAAATTAATCAAATAGAATAGCTGGAAGCAAGATAATGATTTAATTCTACTCTTTACGGTGTTTAAAAATCGTTGTATTCGGTTTAATCGAATAAATAATAAAATGTAAATACAGATATTTTTTAGTATTATTATAATAACTTAATAAAATGTTCGCTTAAAACCCCTATAATCCAATGGTGCTTAATTTAAATTTCTATGTACGCATAAACAAATACATAATTAGTGTTTACTAATTACATTCTCTTTCGCCTTTCCAGCGTGTTTTTGGACAGATTTAGCATTCAAAGAGCTCTTGTTTTCCGCCATCTTCTGATCACTGCTGAAAAAAACGAGTAAACCACTTTCATATTCCTTCTACCGACTAAACTAGAAAAGGAAACGAGCAAGGAACGTTTCATACACAGGCGGAGTAAAAAAAAAACTACCTTACGCTAGCGTCGGCACTGCGAGAGCGACAGTGCTCTCTCCCTCACTGCCTCGCGTGCAGCTTCCTATGTGCGCATGCGCACAACAGCCAAACACCATGCCGCTGGAATTGTAAAGCGCCCAGTTCCTTACAAAAGTTTTAATATCTTTTTCATAAACTGGGGGATGGCTACTGATATTAAGCTTAAGAAGGATTATATATTGTACAGGTATAACGAAGAATCAAAAAAAAGACTATTATATTAAATTTTATCGATAATATCAAGTGAAAATAGGGGGTACTGCAGTTCCACAGTGCCTATACGCCAGCAGCCGTCACTGGTTTTAAGAGTATCTATGAATAGTTCGTTAGAGTTGTGTTACCACAGCGAATAGATCATCTTTGTTTCTTTATCTACGGGTTATTTTACATAATGGTAGCGTTATTCTGTAGCACGAGAATTTAGCGGAAACCGGAAGTAGAATCTTTTTGATATTTTACTCTTCATCAGGTTATCTCCATCATCGACTTTTTATGTGTAGCACAACCTTTTTCGTTCTGTTCATCTACTGACACCAGTCATATTCCTTCTTTATGTAGTGACTAGTGTAAAATAACTTTATACATTTTAGTATTGTTGGTTGGTAGCCCCGAACCCCTTTTAGCTGATCATGAGCTGTTGAAAAGTAAAAAAAAATCTTTTTTACCCTTTTTATCATTTTGTATTTCAGGGCTTTAACAGTGTATGAATTGTTATAAAGTTTATAGGTTCTTATACGTCTAATAAAGTGAAAAAAACCTTTTTGTTTTATCGTACGGGAAAATTATTTTTAAGTAGGGTTAGATTTAATCGAAGCATTTTTTGTATTAGTTTTTAGGGTTTGATGGGAAATACATTTTACATTTTTATTGACGCCTGTTTTGATGTAATTTACCTACAAAGTTATTTACACAAAACTTCAGAAGCAATTTTTCAAAGGTTATCTAAAAAAACAAAACATTATTCGACAGTATATATATATATATATATATACATTAATATTAAACTTATTAAAAGTATTTCTGAGATACTTATGCTACATTTTCGTAATATAGCCTTTCATTTTGTATCGTAGTTTTTTAAATTTTGTATTCCTTTCGTTATTGTAGTTGTTATAGTTATCATTATTATACATCTTCTGGTTAAAATTCGTATGCGAAACCGGAATTATAATTTATATATATATATATATATATATATATATATATATATATATATATATATAATCTGTATAAGATATGATTTATCTTGTAATTTAATAAAATTATGGAATAAGCTGTGAACAGTTTAATTACATGCATTAACCTTGAAAAATCTTGGACGGGTTTTCACTTGGGTTTTTTTATATGTGCGTAGTTATTCTTAGAATTAATCATATATTTTTTATTTTTATATTTTAACAAATGAAAAAAAGGAGTTGAAGGCCTATTTAAGTAAACATTAATATTCGCTGTTACTTTCGCTTTTAAATTTAAAAAAAAAAAAATGACGAAGCACGGGAAAATTATTTGTAGATTTGTTATTGCTGAATGTTACATATAGACTTATATTGAAAAATTTCATCATATTTTTAATACTAAGATATCTTATACGCTATATAATCTTCTATCTTCTAAAACTTATGTAAAATAACTGGCAAAGGATTTAACTTTGCTTTTTCCAGTTTTTTATTTAATATTAACGACTTAGTTATGCAGAATTTAGAGTAAAATTGCGAGAAAGATCAAAATATTCAACACATAAATTTGGGTTTGACCTGATCCCTCTAGATCACAGCATGTTTTTGCTTTAAAAATTATGTAGTATTAAAAGTATAATTGATAAAAAAAAGTTTTAGAAAAAATAATTTGGATCCCAGTTAACTTCGTTGATCAAATGACGTTTTTTATCATCAAAATTATGAAGTATTAAGAATATAAAAAAAATCTGAAACCTTGAGTCCGATTTGTGCCCCTTATTTGATAACTAAACTCATAAAATTTTTAATAAAATCCACAGAGCGAAAAACAAAGTATAGGAAATTAAAAATATATATTTTTTTTTAAGTTCTTAAACGGGTCCTGTCACATTTATTTTTCTTTTAAATTCGCATGTCCTCTAATTAATACAAAGTGTTCAAAAATTGATGCAATCTTATGGAAGAATGTTTCTTTCTTTTTTTGCATGTTAAATTGAGAAAACATATTACACAGTGCAGCAGATAATATTCATTGTCCCTCAATACATTAGATGTGCCAGTTATGCCCAGACGTGCCGTTCCAGAAACTGAGTAAAAAAAACAAACTGGAAATATATTCTATGAAAACTAACTTCATTAAACCACCTTTTGTTTATAGATGTATCATTTTGAACCACAACCGATGCGTAATTAAGATTTAATAAAAAATAAAAAGTTTTTAAATCTTTCAAGAATAAGAAATTCATAATAAATATTAAAAGAAAAAAACAGGTCAAACACGAAATCCTGTAATGCAGCATTAATAATAAGATAATTTGAAATTCGGATAACGTATTGTTGTTTCGGTAACTTATAATAAATTGCTGCTGTTGAAACACGTAGATATTTTATAACGTTTTAAACTTAGTTATAAACTAGTTTATAACCTTAGTTTTTAAACTTCGTTATAGTTTAGTTAATATCAAAATTTTAGTATTATAAATCTAAAATAATAAATGTATAATAAAATTAATTGTTGTAAAACTTGGTTTGGTTGTTAAATTTAAACGATTTAAAAAAAAAGAGCTGACCAGACAGTTGTAGTTGACTTTCCCGTCACGTGGCTTTTTTCTGATGCACGGCTTACGTACACAATTTTATTTAAAATACAGGGCGTTTCATAATGTTCTTAGGAGTTACAAAAATTCAGTACAAAAAAAGTATTTCTCTTACCTAAATGAAAGTTATACAAGATGATGCAGGGACTCAAACAGTTTTTGTGTAAAATGTATAAATCTATAAATTCTATATATGTGTTCCTCTGGTGACACGGCACACATCAACACGAAAGTCTAGCTCTTGCAAAACTCGTTCTAACATGTCATTTTCGATAGAGTTGATTGCATTGATTATGCGATCCTTTAGCTCAGCGATATCTTGCGGTAATGGTGGGATAAACACCTTTATCTTTCACGTAACCTCGGAGAAAGAAATCACATGGCGTGAGGTCTGCTGATCTTGGTGCCAAGCATAATGTGTTGGTCTTCTTCAGACGCGCATCCTATCCAGCGCCGAAATAATGTTGTGTTAAGGTACTGTCGAACCTCGTTGTGAAAAGGGCAAAACAACCATCTTGCTGAAAAGTGAGTAGCTGATGCATAAGCCATAATTGTAACATATCCAGGTATATCATGCCGGTTAATGTCGTTTCCATAAAAAAGAACGGCCCAAACACTGCCTCACGAGAGACCGTACCAAAAACGTTTACTTTCGGAGAATCCCGAACGTATTCCATATAAGCCTGTGGGTTTTCAGTCCCCCAAACTCGCACGTTATGACGGTTTACTTTGCCACTAATATGGAAAGTAGCTTTATCGCTGAAAATTATCTTGTTTAGAAAACCTTCATCTAACAACATCTTTTCCTGTAACTGTAAACAAAAATCGAGCCTACGTGTTTTATCTCCATCAGAAAGACGCTGGATTAATTGAAGACGGTACGGTTTGCATAATAAACGTTTACGGAGAACTCTCCACACTGTTGTTTTCGGAATTGCTAATTCTCTGCCTGCAGCCGCAGTCGATTTTGACCGAATGCGAATGAAACTTGCACGCACACGTTCGACATTGACTTCTGAGGTTGATGGACGACCAGTTGATCGCTTGCACAAGCAATCAGTTTCACTGAATTGTTTATACCATGCACGAATTGAATTGTCACTTTATGAAATTTCATCAGAAACGCACGTTGCAGAGAAATTACTGACTTTGAAAAGTGAAATTCTAACACAAAACGACTTCTCGCTTCCCGTGGCAGCCATTTTCTCTACTGTCGACGCCTAGCGAGCAAAGGCTAACAGCCTAGTATATGTGGAAAAGAACTATTTGAAGTACTCTTTCGTACAGTACTTGTTTTATTCTTATGAGTGAAATAGTTTTTTGTTAATGAATTTTCGAAACTCCGAAGAAGATTATGATACGCTCTGTATTTATAATTTTATTTAAATGTAATATTTTTTTGTACAGTTGTACGTCAGTGTTACACTAGCGCTCCTTGTGGTGACAGGTGGTACTATTGACGAAGTATACCCACGCACTCACTAGTTTAATCATTTTCTGGGGTGGGGGTGCGATTTTGTAAAAAACACCTTTTTTTTTACAAATATTATTATTTTTTAATTAACAATTGTGCCTAATAATACCTTAATTTGGTGAAATCTCTAGATACTGAGGGTGACCTTACTCTAAAGCCTCAATCCCTTGACCTTTTAAGTTGAAAATTTAATACCTCATACACAGAAGTAATGTGTCCAAATTCGGTCAAAATTGGTTTTAAGTAGTTCTGGAGATAAAAGGTGGATAGACAGGAACACACCTTAGGTGTCAAAACGTCATATCCGGTGAAAACCGCATATGCCCAAATTGGACCGATTACAATAATTTCCATATTGCACCTATAACACTAGACGGGAAAGTAATAAATATATTTAAAATAAACTTTCGAGAAATATTATATCCTTATTCTTCTTGAGGCAAAATAGTTGTAAAATAATTAATTGCAAACATTAATAGTCTTGCTGGATTATTGCTGTAAATATTAAAAATATTTTCTGTATTATACAGTTAATAGTATATCTATCTACCATCCAAACTATAGAGGTCAGTTTATAATGAAAGTAAATAAAAATAATAATACAAAAAAAGAATACAATTTTATTTAATATAATAATGTTAGAAGGCAACAGAGATGAAAATGTATTTGTTTAAAAAACAAATACTCATTCTAAACAAATCATCAGAACAAAAAAAAACAAACAAACAAAAGAAAAAGGAAGACCTATTTGAAATATTATTAAAGTAATAAGAAATAATAGACACAACAAATTGTATAAACAATAGATAAGGTGTCAGAAGAGAATGTAGTCAAGAAAACCTGACACGAAAGAGGCAAAGAAGAGTTAAAGGCAGAATGACTGACATGCGGTAACCTTGCCCCGGTTGAGAAGGAACGACGAGCGAGGTAAACGGCAATCGGTACCGCGACAGAATCTTAATACCATTACACTATAGCTTAACGCTACCGAACCTGCATTTATCATTAAGTCTTCTACAATATTTTATTTATTATAGTTTAACCGATGTGTAAATATATTTATATAAATGTAACCGTCTCTGAATTACAAACAAGATTATGCAACGTAACGATGTCACCGGCAATGAAGTAAGTTGTAGTGGTAATGATGAAATGTTCATAACTAATGAATTATTAGTAGGCTAACGACGTTAAAATGATATTCGATCAGGGCTGCCAATTGTTTCAATAAACAGGATTTGACAGCAATCACGAAAACACTACTCACGAAGTTGTGAGAAAAGAAATTGTCACGATAACACATGACACCACAAGACTAAAATATTAAATCGGTTACAGAGTAACGCAGAGAAAATTAAATAGAACTTCTTTCTGCATCATACTTAAGTTTAACTCAGTGTAATTTTAAAAGGAAAGAGAATTGAAATACTCATAATTCACTCATTATTTTTTTTTTTTTAAAGAGATTGACACACAAGATTATCAGGTTTATCTCCTTTTTTATTGCTTATAAAATTAGTGTTGTAATTAGGCAAGATTTCAATTCTGATAAATTTGATGTGTAAACAGTCTCACAACTATATTTTCTTAAGCTAGCTTATAAAAAATATATTTATATATACACGTAGATATTAAAAAAAAATCATGCTAAAATATGAACTATCTCGCTTCATTTTCCTAAATCCGCCATTTTATGGTACCAGTTTTTACTTCCTTTTGAATTAAAATTAAATAATAATTTCAATTATATCAGAGAAGGCAGCTTATTACTCCAGTTAAGAAAAATTTCAAAATCTAAATTTTGTTTGGATTTTGGGCTTTTTTGGACACTTGGTCAAGTCAATTTCAATCAAAAGAGAAGGTGCACAACTAGATGTTATAACAGTCCTAAATGCAAAATTTCAACATCCTACGGCTAATCGTTTTTGAGTTATGCAATATAAATACGCACGCGCATTTGTACGTACGTACACACGTCGCACCGAAAGTAGTCAAAATGGATTCCGGGATGGTCAAAACGGATATTTCCTTTGAAATCTGAAAACCGAAATTTTTCGCGATCACAATACATTCTTTATTTCGTACAAGAAAGTAAAAATTAATGTTTGTTTGCTTTTCCCGTATGCGTTCATATACCATTCATCCGATTGCGATGAAACTGTGATGAGTTGTGCGCACGCCCGGGAAAGTTTCTAAATTAGTTTGAACCCGCTAGGTGCTGCTGGGATCGAGATATTTCGAAAAATAGTATTTATGCTCCGATTTGGCTCATATTTGTCCAAAACGACAAAATATTGGTCGACACACAATTAAATGTAACCGTATAGCGCGGACGAAGCCGCGACGAGGATACTAGTATCTAATAAAACAATTATATAAAAATATTTTTGGAGTGATTAAAAAATTTAAATGGTCGCAACTTTTGAATTTTAATGGTTAAATTTTCAAACTTTTTTTTAGAAGATGTTGGGGACTACTATTCACCAAATTTCATCGAAACATCTCTATCCGTTTTTCAGACGTAATTTTTTTATTGAATAAAAAAACAGAAAGTTAAACAGAGGGAAAATGAAGCAAGATAAAAGCATTTGATAATATGAACTTTTTTGTTTATTTTGATATCCTTTAAATTTGGACTCCCGGAACACTCACGCATGTCTATAAAATATCTATTTATAATTTCTTACATGAATTTAAGCGAGATAATATTACAAATTTTAAATGAACAAATACAAGCTTAAATAATATTATATAATAACATTCTTTTAATTATAGTCCAATAAGTGAATTGTATTGAGAAACAAATATTTTCATTTAAAAATGTTATACGGTATACCAATCCAGGACTCCAAAATAATAACAAATTATCATAACTATACATCGATGAACAAACCTCCAAACTAAAAACCTAAAATTTACTGAAATTTTAAAGAATGATCTTTAATCGAAAAAAAAAGTTTTCCTCTAATGGAACACACTCAATGTCATCAGGGAAAAGTATTGATATTCTATCTAAGATTGCAAGCAAAATAGTAGAAGAAATATTACAGTATTCTTTTTTACCGATTGCCCAAGTTACAGTTTTAAGGATGTTTTTACAACATAAGCTTATAAAACAAACCTATTACATTATTTTTATAGGATTTTTACTTTACTGTCTAGCTTTAGAAGATAAGATTGAAATTTTCCTGTTGTTCGTATGTACGTGTGTATGTTCGGTGTCGCCCTCTAAATCACCTTATATTTCCAGAACTACTGGACCGATTTAGACCAAACTTTCATTGATGTAAATTGATGCATCAATGTAAGTTGCATTGATGCCATTAAATTGTCAACTTAAAAGTCAAGGGGATGAGGCTGTACAGCAAGGTTACCTTCAGGATCTCCAGATTTCGATTAATTATGGTCTTATTTTTCTTACATTTGTTAACAATAAAAAAATGTAAAAAAAAAATGCGTTTTTGCTAAATCGCGTCCCCACCCCAACAGTGCTTTAATTATGGCTAAGTAGGTATACTGCGTCATTACAACCCCTTCACTACAAGCAGCACTGACGTACAAATGAAGAGTCTTCTGCTATATTGTGACGTCACAGGTAAGCGCTAGAATTATATAAATGAAGAATATTTAAAGTGTAAAAAGAGTATTTAAAGTGGCCACTAGTACCGCCAAACCCGCGCAAATGAAATACGGTATCTGCGCGCGCTTTTGTTGGAATCATTGAATTAAGTAAACAAAAAATATTATATTTAAATAAAATTATAAATATTTTAAATTGTGTATGTAAGCCGTGCATCAGAAAAAAGCCACGTGACTTCAAAGTTCTACAACTGTGTGTCAGCTTTTTTTTATTACATCGATTTTTGAAGATTGTGCTTTAATTTTTTTAAAGTTTAAAAAATAATTTACCTATTAGATCTCAACTTCAGACTTCAAAATAAATTTAAATATAATGTGATCGAACTAACAAATTATTTAACAGGTTTATTTTAACGTAAGTGATATCTAATTGCGACATATTAATATGCTTTATATTCATCCGAAGGTTCCGGGTTCGAATCCCCGGTCAGTCATGGCATTCACACGCTCCAAAGTTATCATTCATCTCATCCTTTGAAGTTAATACCAAACGGTGGTCCCGGGTTAAAAAAAAAAAAAATATATAAAATAGAGTTAAATGGAGAAAACGTAAAAATCAAAAAGATTACTATCCCACCATCCTGAATGAAATAGCTGAATTACATAACCAAAGTGACATACAGGTGTAATGGGATCATTGCAATTAGAACAAAATGTTCAGACACGACAAAAAATAAAGATATTTTTTAAGCAAATCGCTACAACACTCGATGTAAGTGCAAACTATAAAAAATAAATAAAGACAATCTTTCCCAACACTTAACGGAGGTTTGAATGAGATAAAATACCAACAGAAAGCATCTTAGCTATCTTAAGGGTGCATTAAATTATATGAAAAAATTTACCAACCCTTTGATTAATTTGATTTACGGGTCCGTTTCCTTATTCCCTTGACCGATTGTGACCAAAATTAAATGGTATCAGTCCTTCGGTATAAGAAACCAATGAACCAAATTTCATTCAAATTTATCCATCCAGTCTTGAGATATCGAGCAAAAAATAGGCCAACGTACGTACATACATCCGTTCGGAATTCGTCAATGCTAAAAATTGTGTTTTTGGTTAGAGAGTTCATGAAACGTACAAAAACCCCCTGATCTGCAAACCCATACGCCATCTACGCCAATCAATTTAGATTTTACGAATATTTTGTAACAAAAGTAGGAAAAGTTTGTTATTTTTTAAATACATTGTATTTTTTAACAATCCTTGGCGTTGTAAACGCTTCTGGTTTATTAGATAAAAGTACTTAGTTTATTTGTTCTTTTATTATAGTTATTATTTTGAAAACCTTCATTATTTTTTTCATTGATTTGTTTTATTATTATTTTATAAATTTTGATATTGTACAGTAATTACACTTAAAAATCTATTTCTTACAGTGTTATAAAGTAACAATTAAACTATGTTTGACTGAAGAAACAAAAACTTTTTTTTATATTTTATTTGGTAATGACCTTTATCGCATTATATCATCATATTTGCTTGTACATAAAATAATATAATTATGTATCTACTCATACTATGTAACATCAAAGATATAATAATCTTATTTTAATATATCTATATATATTTCTCTTACCTAAGTGCTAATTTGAAAAAAGTGAATCCTTTACCAAGGAAGTGGTGAAAAATGAAAGTATTGAAGGTTATATTGGATCACTAGTTTTCTATTACCCGTCTGCTATAACGACCACAAAATCGTCACGTCCGAACAGAAAACCTTCAGTTCGAGGCCAATTTTCTTTTATAAAATAATATTCTTAAAATTGGTTTTAATAAATCATAATAATAATAATAATATTTTTAAGTTTTTTCTTTGCTTAAAAAAATTAATTTACCTTAATAGTTGTATTGGTTTTAAAAGTCTTCATCTATTATACTTTTTTTTATTTATCGTAGTATAAAATAACGCTTGGTTTTTCTAATGAGTTTCTGCTGCATTCAGAGCCTTTTCCTTAAAAAATATTTATATTTACGCTAATAGTATTTAAATATGATCCTGTATTTTTAACAGGATTTATTGAATACTCTTACTTTTCTATTCTCATAATTTTTTACAATGTAGTCGTATATTTTAATATCAGAAATAAAAATAAAAACACAAAAAATTTCATATAAATTATAAACCGTACAATAAATAGATAATTTAACGGAAACTTTAAATGAGGTATTACATTTTTTAAAATGAGATCCTATAATCAGACATTTTTGGATACAAAAATCGTTAGACCTTAGTAAGATAAAAAAAAATTTGATTTTCTTCAAAATTTTTGGACACAAAAACGGTTTTAACTATTATAAAAAAAGCCGGAAATGAAGTGCATAACTTGACCGGCGTAGCTAGGTAAGTTATTATACAATTCATTTTAGGTGATTTCATAAGAAAGCTGCCTATTGTAATGGGTACCATGATTCGACTTCGATATATCTTCGCGTTTTACATCACCTAGACCCTAAAACCACCGTCAGCTCAAAAGTTTATATATGTATATATATTTCACTTTCTTGTGGACACGATAAGTGACATAATTTTCAGCCAATCACTTTCAAATTGATATATAAAATATAAAGACCAAAAATCTCGGTCGAGTTCATTAATGGGCAAAATCGGACCATGAAGTTGGAAATGGGAGGGCTTTATCGAAAAAAAAAAACAAAATATCGCTGTAATTTTCGTATTAAGTAAAAGATCGAATCCCTTTAAAGTTCCTACTATTCTTTGGATAAGGGTCTAAAACTTATTTTAGTAAAGATTTTTGATATCACCAACCTTGGCCAAGGGGATGGAAAAAATAGGGTTTCGAAGTAAAAAAATCATACCTCCCTTACCAGGCACAGTATCAAATCGGTTTAAAGTGGTCGTTAGTCCTCTAAACATTACCTAAAAATGTTGTCTAACAACTTTTGATATGATCAACCTTAACGTCAAGGGATGACCAGAACTGTTGCTGGAATTGTAAGATGGGGCTTGTCGTATGCTAAACATATTAATTTTTTTTTCAGATGCAACCATTGTCGTATTGAGTAAATTTGAAGTTTTTCTTAACGTTAAGGAAGAAATCATTTTCATCCTCTACTTAACACCCGTGAAATCTACCTCCGCCTACCGGCGTGCCGAAAGGGATTTTTTTAAATGCAATTATTTATAATTTTCTACTAAAGGGGTGAAAAGAATATGGCTATTTTTTTTTTTTAAGAAGTTGTAAAGAATAAGGACCATCAAAAAATTAAGATTTTTATTTTTAGATCTATTGCGTGACTTAAAAAATTGATTTAAATTAAATTCTAACAGATATTTTAAAAATAAAAAAAAAGGTGTATATTACCACAGACCATTGTAATGGGATGGACAAAAACTTTTATAGTGATTATTGAAGGTTTGAAATTACTGATGGTAGGATTATCATTTTAAATAAACTGTAATACCTCGTTAAAGATTTTCCATTAAATTATCTTTATACATGACTGCCCAAAAAGAAGTGCAATGTATTGCGGTGTAGACGAATCACAATAATTGATAACCGTCTCGGTAATAAGGTTTTAAAATTAGCAAAAAATCAGGACTTAAATACCTTTGCAAATTACAAAATGGCGGCCTTGTTTATTTTTCAATCATTGATATCTCCATAAATATAAATTTTATCAAAATGTATGTTTTTAATAAAATCTTATTCCTTATTTTGAACAAAATGACATTTTACTTTTTAGAATCGGTTTACAAATAACCGAGATATGGCAGAAATTTGATGTAATTTCGTGTCTGTTTTCATTTTTTCCACATTACGTTCGATTAAATATTGTTTTTATTTATTTTTAATTCCAGTATTGTAAATTAGTATCAGATTATTTAATATTAATTTTTTTCGTGAAAAAATTATTACTTTATTTTTTTATATTAATTTATTATTAATATAATTATTTGTTAATTTATTTTAAATAAATTACTTACTAAAAAAGAAATGGTTGCAGCTTTATATTGCAACGATTTTGATATTTAATAATTTTTAGAAAAAAATGTTATTTTTTCTAAAGTATTTTTTATTAATTTTTTCCGTTAATTTTATTTGTTACCATTTATTACATTATGTTGTTCATATATATGGATGAAATTATTTCTGTTTAAAATTCATTACTTTTCGGATCCAGTTTGTGTGTTTAATCTTAATTGATATCTAGAAATATTTGTTTATTGGTAAATTAACAAATTTATCTTATTCCAAACGTAAAAAAAGTATTTTCCGACAATACATTTTTGTGTTTTACCCCGTTTTTCTTAAAACCTAAGCGAAATAGAGGTCTGAGACTACGTTTATTCAATTTCTTAGATCAAAAAACCATAAGGAAGCACCAAATTTATCCCCTTGATTTGTATTCCAAATGAAGAAACTCGTAGTTTAATAATAATTAAGGCAAATTAACTTTATAATTTATCATAACAGTCTTCTTCCAAAAGTAATTTTCTATATTTTTATTAAGATTTAGATTCAGTAAAGCTTAACAATTCTCTACTATGAATATTGTACATTATTCATAGTAGAGAATATACAATAATATATTGTATATTATTTTTTTGTGGCAGGGCCCTCCTCCCACCCTTCCTACCTCACACAAACCCGCTCCATCGTAGACTGAATTTTTAAACAAAATATATGTTACTAAGGTACTGTATTAACAATATAAGATTTATGAAATGTTATTTATTATTAAATTTCACTAGGCGTTTTTTAACAATTAAATTTTTTTTTTAATATTTAAAAAAAGAAGTATTTCAGAAGATACTTATTTTTAAAAATTATAGGAACTTTATGGCTACTGATAATCACACCATAAAAATAATTCGTCTTTTAAGAATAGAGTTTTTTAAAAAAAATAGTTACAGTTTTAACGTAATTTCCATCCTAAGAGAGAATTAAATTTTTAGAACTATATCTAAAGATCTTAGATTTGGCAAGAAACATGGGTAAAAATTTGGTTGCGAATGGTCGTGTTGGTTTTTTTTTATCCTGAACAAACAAAAACCCTCTTCTTCTTTATATAATAGTATAGATTAGTAGTGGAGATTTTGCGGTCGAAGCACAAATTTTAATGAATAGTGAGCCTATATCACTGTATTAGCTGGGTTTGAATTGAATAATTCGAATCAATCAAATGAATAATATTAAAAATAATAGAATTAAATTTAGGTTAAATAAAATAATATTAACTAAATCTAAAAAATAATGTGTTTAATAATAATGGGCTTCTGTGGAGTGGTGAGATGATGCGAGAACCTCGTACGAGGTTAGACCAATCGTCACCATCTACTGGTAACAATCGGGTGCTCCCGGGGCTTTGTTTTGGTAGGTGCAATGGAGTGCTCTTGTAATATTTCTGCAAACAATCGTTCTAATTTCAAAATTCAAACGGGGTCTTTGCTAGTATAATTTGTTACACGACTGCCCAAAAAGGAGTATATTGTATTTACAATGTTTTATGTATGTATGGTTGTTCCATCGTTGCAGCTCAACGGCTGAACCGATTTAGATGTATATTTTGATGATTTAGATGTATTTAGATTTAGATGTACATCTAAATCTTTACGTTATCGAGAGTGCCATAGACTATATAAATATGTGACTATATATATATATATATATATATACTTTAGTAACTTTAAAAAAATTTGAAAACAAACTTATACTGCATCAAAATTGTCACCCGCATGCTCTTTAATTATCCTACATTAAAGAGCAATGTTTTGTTTTTTTTTTTGGCAGTCGTGCTTATTTAATTTTTAATATTTACTTTCTTCTAACAAAAACTCATACATGAATATAAGAGACAAGAATATAACATTTTGAATTTATTGTTGATTGGTAATTTGTATGAAATTTTTCGTGTTTTTATTTTTATTTCTAACTCTGTTACTTTGTAAAACGTTATGAGAATAGAATGGTAAGCGTATTCCATAAATCCTTTAAAATCTTGTATAAACTTATATAGAAAATATAAATCAAAAATAAATCCTTAATCATTAACTTTTAAAAAAAAAAAGAAAACTTATAAAGTAATTTTTTGAGTATATGAAAATAAATTTTTTTTTTTGTAATTTGTGATCTCGATAAAAAAACCGTCAAATTTTGTAAGAAAAAAATTTTTCTAAAGTTCCCCGGTAAAGATTTGAAATGTTATTTCGGCGAAAACACGTTCAACCTTTAATTTTGGCAAAATTTAATACATTATTTTCCACCAAAGGTATTACCTACCTGTCTACCAATTTGTAGAAAGTTGATCAGCGGGGTCCAGAGTTATAAGACTAAATACAGGTCAACAATACTACATACTCACCAACTCCGTCTGACAAAAAATTATTTTTTGGACTTGGGAGGATTGGAATTTTTTTTAAATGTCTCCTTAAGGCACAAAACTGTTAAAGAGACTGATTTTTTTTAGATTTTTTACAAATCTATTTATTTTCCCGTTACAGCTGTAGCAGCTTATGTCGCTGTAGGCGGGAAAGAAAAGGTTTTGAAGTTAGTTCGGTAAAATATTATATACGTGTTTCAACGTTTGAATTTTCATCTACTATCGGGATTTTATTTTTTAAATCAAAATTATGAAAGTTAAATGTTTCGTCTGATAACAGGAAACTACTCACTTTACAAAATTAGGACATGTTAAAAGTATTCATGTTTTTCTCATAACTGCGTTTTTATTTTAATTAAAAAAATAATATTTTTAATTTATACTTGTCAAAAAAAATAGAATATGTTACGTTATTACTCGTACATGATATTTTGATGCATTACAACTATAAGAATTCCTATTAACAGGATCTCAATTTTTTTTTAATCATTTTACGATCAAATTTTATTTTTATTTTAATGTTAAAGTAAAAATAATGAAAATGTTAAAGTAAAACAAAATTTTAATGTAAAAGTTTATGTTAAAGTTTTTTTTTATTTTTTTTTTTATGTTAAATCACACCGTTTTATATTATTAAAATAGTAAATATAATTGTTTCGTTTTGAATATTTTATAAAATTCTTATCCGAAAATTAAATCTGCATAGTAGTGCCATTGAATGAAATTTGGAAGAAAGGTCATATTTTATTTTTTTATTGCTATTCTCTATTCGTAAAAGTAAGTTTTTTGTTTTTTTTTTTTTTTTTTAATATGTAATGATATCAAAATCAGAATCTCTTCATTCACCTTCTTTTTCTTGATTTAGAGAGATAATAAATTTATTGATCAGACTGTACGGACAAACAGATTTCGATATCACCTTTTTTTTTTTTTTTTAATAATAAAAAGATTCGGATTTATTAAAAAATCTTAATATTGGCAGTCTTCAAAGCAATGCCAATATTTAAGGCTCAATTCGTGGAATCTATAAAAACCTTCGGAAGTTTATTAATTTCATATTATTTTAATCAAGGATATATCTTTTTTTATTAAAGGTTTTTTTTATAATCAACAATCTTTACATGGAACTTTTATTAGAATTAATAATTTACATACTACAGAGATATATTTACGTATACCGATAAACATTTTCCCTACGGATGACTTAATGAAATATTTAATTTTTCGACATTTTAGAACAAAGTTGAAGATTAACAGATATGAACTCGGCAGTAGTCGATCTTAAAAAAAAATTTGATGGTGAGGAATTTTTAAGATTTGTTTTGTTTTTTTCTGTATCAGTCGGTGATGATATTAATGTTCCGAATTTTGCGGTCAAATTGAGTGCTGTTAAATAAATGCATATTAAATTGTTTTAAACATGCTGTTTAGTGAATATTTTAATACGTTACATAGTTTTTAACGTCTTTATTTACCCACCATCTTACAGACATAAATCACAAATTCATTAAATTCATTAATAGTAATTCATTAATAGTAACATATTTTATATTTTTTTACATATAAAAAACAAAGCACCAAATCATAACACACTTGAACATTATACTTGTTAAGCGATGTTAAGCAAGATATTTAATTGAAAAAATGTGTTCATCTATTTTATATATATATATATATATATATATATATATATCCACATCTGCCTTTTATCTAGAGGTTCCGATTTGAGTTCCGGTCAGGTTAGGTTTTTTCACAGGTAAAGAAAATTCATTTTTCCTTATTATAAATCGGTAGTTGTTACAGGATTCCAGCCAGAATAAACGGAATATTAAGATTAACTGCTACTGGTTGGGCTTTATCTTCATCAGATCCATTATAAACATTCAACGTATCTGTTCATTGTTCTGAGGGAGTAAATTGTAAACCGACGATCTAGTGCCGTTAGTATCACAGATTTAAATTAATAATTTTTTCTACTTCTAATAACCAGTAAGAAACATATTATTAAAAGTTTAAAAAAAATAATTAACCATCTTTCCATAATAATTCTAATAAAGAAAATATTAATATATTTCGTAAATTTAATAGAAATGTAATTCACCGTAATTGGAAGGCGTGTTTTGTTAATAAACTACTTTATTTTTAAAATAATTATATAAAAGAAATGAATTAGGAATAGTATTACTTTATTAATTTTTTTTTTTAAATTACCAATCTATTGTTACAACTGATACATTAATACCAGAAGCCGTTTGTTTTTATATATCTCTTCAAAGTGTACTTTGAAGAGATATATAAACTTGATAACTATCTTGATAAAAATCTTTCAGAAAATAACAAAAACAAATTATAAAAAATGAAACTTTTTTTACACTTTGACTATTTTAAGGTGGTGCCAAGTAAAAGATTGGACTTGGTAGTATTTTTTGGTCGACTGAGAATCACGTAAAGCAAACATTTAGACTCTTATAAAAGTCGAAATTAAAAAAATAATTGAAAAAAGTATTATATTTTACGTTACGCTTATAATGAAGGATAGACTTTAAAAGAAGTTGACTATATGAAAAAAATACTTGTTTCAACGAACACGAAAAATGAAAAATGTTCCAAGAGATAAAAATACGAAAAAAATTTACAAAAACGACGTTACGAAACTACTACTGAATGAAAAACTAAGGAATTTACACGTGTATATATATAAAATATATATATATATATATATTTATAAATTTTCATGTAGGGTGAATAAACTTATTAAAATATATAATGTGTCCCACAAAGAGATATACGGTTTTGATTTCGTATCACTCGCCCATTCCCCGACCGATTGTATTGAAACTTTATAGATCTTTTTACATAGGTTTTAAAAATTATTTTTGAAAATTCCAACCTTCTAGGATTTATAGAAACAAAATGGCGGCTTTAAAATATAAACATTCAATTTTTATTAGATAAATCAGATTTTCTGTTCATTAAAAAATAGCTGGTAAAAATGATTAAAAACTGATTAATTACAAATGCAAACAACTTTTAAAATTATGAGAAATTTTTGTATGAATTAATAAAGAAAAAGAAATCTATCAACAGCGACACACTGGTAAGTTCGTTTAATAAATCATGTGTGTATGCATTCGTAAAGAAATGTCTTGGATTACGTATAATTTCTTCTTCAAGGATTCTCTTCATTAGTGTTAAGGGTATTATACGTTCCTTTACATAACCTCACAAAAAAAAGTCACAGACAGTAAGGTCTGGTGACCTTGGTGGCCAGTCACTTCCACGACCAATCTAGCGATCCTGAAGGTGAGTATTTAGTAACAGTTTAACTGGGTTTGCAAAATAAGGTGCGGCTCTGTCTTGCTGAAAATTAGCATATCTCATTTAGGGAACAGTAAAATGAGGCATTATGATTTTTTTCAACACTTCTAGGTATCTGTTTGCAGTCATTGTGTTGTCTGTTGTTGTAGGGTAATACACCGTTTACAGTAACAGCCCAGTACAGAAAGTAATGCCCTTTGATTTAAATTACTTCTGCTCAAGAATATGAGGATTTTCGGTGTTGTAGTAATTACAGTTATACCTGTTTATCGTACCGTTAAGGTAGAAAGTAAATTCATCTAAGAATACAGCACGTTCATGTTAGTCTTGATCGACTTCATGATGCTTAATAATACGCGAACAAAACTTAACTTTCCTATTTGGAGGATTAAAATTTACTTTAATCCTTTTTGCTATTGTTTGCATAGTCGTTTTTGGCATACCAATATCTAAAGAAAATTAATTGGGTTTTTTCTGGAGATCGCAATAATGAAGCTACACACCATTACCTCTTTTCCTTCATCAGTAGATCGGCTGTAGCCTGCCGGGCTGGTCTAGTGGTTAACTAGTCATCGTAAATCAGCTGTTTTCGAAGTCGAGAGTTCTAAAGTTCAAATCCTAGTAAAGGCAATTACTTTTATACGGATTTGAATACTAGATCGTGGATGCCGATGTTCTTTAATGGTTGGATTTCAAGTAACTGCACTTCTCAGGCGTGGTCGATCTGATGCTGCACTTTAACACATTCAAGACTACACTTTATTCACATTCATACATATCATCCTCTGAAGTAATATCTTACGGTGGTTCCGGAGGCTAAACAGATAAAGAGAGAGTACATTGGCTGTATTTTAACTGCGGAACACTGCCAGTTTCCAACAAACACTTACGCTTAGAAATTGACATTTTTTTTTGGTGGATTGACATCAGGAAATTCGGCTCTGGAATATCGTATGGAATCTGTTAGATTATCAAATGCAATGGCCCATGCACAACATTTAATTTTGTATTCAGGTGTAAATCCCATTTTAATAATTAAATGTTTCACAGGAAAATGAAGCAAGGTTATGATTTATTATTAAAACTAGTTTTATTCAATTTGAACAGCTGTTTAACAATTCGATTTTAATGATTTTATCAGCTATTTTGAAATTAATAAAAAATTTGGTTTATGTGAAATTGTTGTTTTTACTTTAAAGCCGCCATTTTGTTTCTATAGATACTAGAAGGTTGAAATTTTTACTGAAAATTTTTAGAAATTTTGTTAGAAGTTATGTAAAGTTTCAAAGGAATACATGGGGAAATGGGGGAGTTATATAAATCTAAAGCGTATACCTCATCGTGGGACACACACACATATATATATATATATAAATATATATTTTGCAACAAGACCGGTTAACGAACCTGAGTAACGAATTCCTACCAATTAAGAAGAAAGTAATAGAAAATATAATAATGGGAGAAATCCAGAAAGGGGCTAAAAGAAACTCTTTTAGTAAAGGTAACCGGTTTGTTTAACATCGTCTTTTGTAATACTGCCTACTGATACAGGTAAAAAGATGTTGTTCCATGAGAAGCGTTACCGGAACAGGGTAGGAATTTCATGGTAATGTGTGAGGGCGGACGATCATTCTCACGCTTCGAGTTTGATCCGGTCCTGCAGGTAAAGAGAATAGGGATCCAATTGAAATCAGTCTAAGCGAGCCATTACTATGTGAATCTGCGAGGAGAATCTACGAGATCAGTTCTGCGAGTTATCAGTCTAAACGAGACGTTATGATGTGAGTTCTGCGAGAGTGTTATTGTAGAGGAGTTATTGCGAGTTCGACGTGATTACGGTGACGTCACAAGTAATTCCAGTTCACGAGAACAAGAAATGGTTCGGTGAGTTACTGTAAGACTATGACTGAAAGAGGTAATGTACAAAATTCATTCATAAATTGTTCGGGTAGTTTTATTTGTGAGCAGCAAAGGAATCTGCACTTGTAGTACAGTCAATTTGCATTTTTATTTGAAAATCCTTACCTTCCGATTAATGTTTTTTCCATATGTTAGGGGTGATGAGGGAATCTTAACTCCAGATTTTTAACATCCCCCTCCCATAGAGTTTTGAAAAACTCAAAAAGTTTTTGAAATGCGTTTTTCTCTGAATCTATGCATTTTAGAGAAAGGTTTTACAAACAAAAAATGTAGAGGACATTCTCCTCTACAATTAATATGTTTAAAGTTATGCCGTATAATTTGAAATTGAAATACTAGGTGGCGCTGAAGTAAAAAACGTGTTTTTTCAGTCTATTCACCGGAAAAAAATTGTTTTCGTCTGTATTGCATTTGGAAAAGTTGTTATCTCAACAAAAAAAACAGAAAACTTTTATTTAAACAATTTTCTTGTACGATTTACCATTTTCGAGCTGTAGCTTGTGAAAGTGTGAAAATGTTGTGAATTGGGCACGTGTTCGAACCCAGTCTAGTCGTTTAAAACGTTTTTTACAACTTCAGCGCCACCTAGTATTTCAATTTCATATATTATACGGCATAACTTCAAAGACATTAATTGTAGAGGAGAATGCCCTCTACATTTTTTGTTTGAAAAACTTTTCTCTAAAATGTATAGATTCAGAGAAAATCGCATTTCAAAAACTTTTTGAGTATTTCGAGTTTTTCAAAAATCTATGGGAGGGGAATGTTAAAAATCTAGAGTTAAGCTTCCCTCATCACCCCTAACGCATGAACAAAAGATGAATCGGTAGGTAAGGATATTCAAATACAGCCGCCTATTTTGATGACAAATTGCCTGTACTATAGAAGAACTTTTAATTGTTTTATCTACTACACTATTGTTGTTAATATAAGCCTAATGGTTAAAAGTGTTAAGATTAGCGGTTGTACTAATGTCTTTTGTCAATGGTACTGAATTCTGCTTTTCGTTATCAACCTGGGAATAAATCCTGACAATTTCTTAAAATTCTGTTTTTTATGTAATTACTATCAATTATTATTATTAGTGTTGTTGTGGTTGTGATAACTATGATTATTATTTGTTTATTAGTGACATTTATTATTATTGTTATTTGCTGTTGTTATTGATTTGTTTTGTTTTATGTTCTTTAAATAATAAATTGTAATTATACGTATAAACATTTTCAATTGTCAATCTCTCAATATCTGGACGGAGCCGCGAATATGCGACTATATATATATATATATATATAAACAATAATAATTGTATTATATGTGTTACATATCAGTATTATATTATCAGTATGGCGGTAAAAATTCTTAGGATTTATATAGATTTGTAATTTTTGGTTTTTACAAATTTTCATTTAAACCATCCGGAAGATTTGGGACCGCAAGAGGAAATTTCTCTTTAATGTAAATAAAATAAGCATGAAAATCAGTTTATTTAATGAAGCACTAGGCTTTTCTTCCGTACGTAGAAAAAAACACATGTTGGTCGAATTGTGAGAACTTATTTATTTATTTTTAAAAAAAGATTGTTAAAAACAATCATTATCTACGAATGTTCAGAAGGAAACATTTAAATCTGTTATGATTTAATGTTTATTATGCCATGTTCTGCAAGTACGTTATATTATGATGAATTTAAAAAATTCTAATTTTTCTATATTCTTCTTTTTATACATGTATAATTTAAAGTTAGTAAACTGACAGGAGGGAGCAGCATTATATCTGACACTGGTTTATCTCTGGAGCGGGCTGAAGTGTAAAAGATAAGCTTTATCTCAGAGATAATGAATACACTTATTAAAATGCTAAACATACATGATAAAATCTGTAGTAAAATACTGATTGATGATAAAATGCAATCGTACAATAAAATTTTTAAATAATTCAATTGATTTGTTAACATGATAACGATATATGTAAATCTAAATCTATATGATATTCGATTGCTTCTCTCCCTTCCCCTGTTTCTCCCCTTTTACTTTTGCGGCATAAAATATCTTCGTTGTTAATTATTAGTACGTGACGATATGTAATAATAAAAAAAAATATATATATATGCAATTTTCATCATTACATTTGTATTGTTTTATTTAAATTATAATTTTAAAGTAAAAACGCGTTGATTTTCACATTCCGCATTATCTTTTTCAACTGTTTGCTTTATGAAACAAAGTTTTAAACCACTGTGACAAAATCTGAGCGTTTAATTGTCTGTAACAAAGATCGGTTG
This sequence comes from Lycorma delicatula, assembly GCF_047948215.1. Classification (NCBI taxonomy): domain Eukaryota; kingdom Metazoa; phylum Arthropoda; class Insecta; order Hemiptera; family Fulgoridae; genus Lycorma; species Lycorma delicatula. Next base: position 45,204,950 of record NC_134459.1, read on the forward strand.
AATATTATTAAATCGGTTTGCAAATTGTTATTGCTGTGAATACGGTTTACTGTAAACAGTAAGTTTACAGTAGTTAGTTTACTTTACTTTATTAGTTTAGTTTTATTACTTTAGTTTGATTACTTTGTTAATTTCCTAAAGAATAGAATGTATTCATTTTCTATTATCAGGAAAAATTTTTTTTTTTTTTTAATTTAAATTCGTTTGGTGTCGTAATCAGAACTGACTTGAATCAATTACTTAATTCTGAAGAATAATAAAAGTGTCTTGCCAATCTTATTTGGGATAATGAGCGTGAAGCGGTTTCACTTTCCTTTTATTCCATGAGCCGAATATGCTGTTGTATATTAGCATTCCAAGCTCGCCTAAATGCGTGTGATATTCAACCACAGGACCTTCACTCTATTCAGCACAAAGATTCGCAGTTTAGTAAACGTAATTATCGTCATAGAAATTAGTTATAACTGTTGTACTTCGATTGTTTTACATACATCACAATCATGAGAAATACTGGGGGAAAATGTGTAAATCATCAAATTAATACATCTTCTGTTGTGAAACAATCCAGATTCAGTTCAGTAGGGTGACGTGCTATAATAATCGTAGAATTTAAAAAGGTACAAACAGTAAGTAGCTATCTACTTAATCTCTATGTCATCACTTTTCCATCTCATCCATTTTTACTTTACTTATTAAATCGTTTTATTTATCAAACTGTTTTAGTTATTTATTTCAATACTGTAATTTCTTATTTCAAATAAAATTCTCTTAGAGTAATAGACAAAGTTTTACTGTGTTATTTATGAATTTATTAGAAATAAAAACATGTACACAAATTAATAGATTACCAAAAATTAAGAAATTTTTATTGCGATTTATTTTCTGAAGATTATTTATTGTTATAGAATGGTATTTATTAACTTCCTTTCAAAATTTGTACGTATGAAGTTTTTTCTTGGAAAATAATATAAAGACAGGCTTTGCGAATAGTATATACTGGCTTCTCCGAGCTTTCCTATGGCACGCCCTCCGCAGCTATCCCTTCCGGTCGGATTGCCCTGACGGGCGGCGTTATACAAAGTTCAAATTTTTTCGTTCTTGATTACCGTAAAAATATATACCTATCTTCATCCCAAGAACTAAAATACATTTTAGTGGTTCTTATTGCCCAATGTGGACAATTTGTATCATCGATTTTCGGTTATTGGTCATTTTTCAAGCTACTGCTTTTTCTATTTAATTTCGAAAATAATAATACTTTTCTTAAATAAAAGAATATTTAACGATATTATAATAATTCCCTTGAAAGAAAAACTGCACATAATTGAGTCAGTGTACTCTGTAATGGGCTCTAAATAGAACTATAAAAATATATTAAAATTAATAAAAATTCATTATTAAATAATAATAGAAAACATGATTTTATAAGGTGAATTAAAACATTAGTATTAATAATAAATAGTGTTAGTAGTTTCTTTTTTTCAATTAAAGTTAATATTCGATGAATTATGAATATGGAAATTAAATGAAATCAGAAAAGGATGGTTAATTTGACTGATTACTTTTTGGCTATACTTCATTATTTTATAAAGAAAAGCATTCACATAAGTAAAAAAAATATTATTAATATATATTTCACATATATATCGATTAAAGAAATAAATATATATATTACAAGTATAAATAATAATAAGTAATAAATATATAATAATATAACAAGTATACACCTGACGACCACAAGATAACGATTCGGGACTTTCCGCTGCTGATCGGTACATTTCGGTTCCTGTTATCTGAGCACATTTATTCCTTATTTTTATACGGAATGACATCACTCGGACTACTGGTGTTTTATATTCTAAGTTAAGGGGGACGGACACACACATACAAATGCCCTTTAGTAGGATAGGATTTAAATAGTGTAATTTTTTAGTTCGAATAAAATTTCCTTTAGAGTAATAGATAAATTTTTATTGTTATTTGTACATTTCTTAGAAATAAAAACATGCTTAAATATTACTAAAATTAAGAAATTTTTATTACGATTTATTGTCTGAAGATTATTTATTGTTTTAAGAATGTTTATTTATTCATTCACTTTCAAAATCTGTCTGCGTGAAGTTTTTTTTCGGACAATAATATAAAGACAGGCTTTGTGAATAATATATCAGAAGGGGTCTACAGCTCTTCTTCGTCCACACAATTATGAACGAAAGACCCCATGGCCGGTCAGGAAATGTGTCATCCAGAATCCCAGTTCGCCAAACTTCCTCTCGGCCCACGGCTCAATCTACGCGATTAAACGATGCGTCCACCTCCCTTTCCTAGATGCATCCCACCTGGCTTGCCAATCCCTGTAGACAGTTGTGTTGGCATTATTTTTACATACACCCTGATAAATTTGCGCATGAGCCGCCACCAGCTGCTGTAATGGCGGCATCCCAGTCACCACCAGCAACGCCTCAGTCGAAACAGAGGCGTATGCCGACGCCACCTTAATAGCCATACGGCGCTCTACTCCCTCCAACAGCCTACCGCCATAGCTATCTTCTACACTGACGTGCCATAAAGAAGAATTGAGTTCGTCACATGCGCGTACAGCCTCCTCTTCGAGGTACGAGGCCCTCCAATGTTCGATAGTAACATAACCAAGTTCTTGACAGCCGTCCAGCTTTCTCACTCACCGCCTGGACGTGACGAGTGGATGAACGCCTATGGTCCAACCACACTCCGAGATATTTGGCGGCCTCTCGTGATTGGACCATCGCTCCATCGAAATCGGAAAAGGCATCAGTCGCCGCCTTCCCAAAATTGAGACAAATTCTGAGATTTATCGGAGGACAGATGGAGTCCCACCCCGGCCATCAACTCACCGACCATCGCGATAGCGGCATTCGCGGTACATGTCACGTCCTCTTCGGTCTTTGCACAATCAGGGCTAAATCATCAGCGTAGACGATAGGGATGACACCCTGCGGGTATCGCAACCGGAGGACTTCATCGTACACGATATTCCATAGGTGGGGACTCATAACGGAGCCCTGGGGCACCCCACACGTGCACGTGGACCGGAACTAGAAATCAGTGTCACCAAGCTTGTATACCAGCTTCCTATCGTTAAGATAGTTTTCCAACATACTCCAAAGATAGCCACTCACACTCCTTCACTCCTTCAGCGCCCGGAAGATGGAGTCCCATCTGAAGTAGTTAAAGGCGTTTCGGACGTCGAGGAGTATCACCACCGGTGATACTCCAAGTGCCCCCCGCTGCCGCATCCACAATCTTCATCACCGCGTCAACTGCATCGACTGTCGACCGCCCTGGTCGAAAGCTATACTGACTCATTGACTCACAAGCAGCTACCGAATGAGCTTAACTCGACTCAACATTACAGATCATACACTTATTCAATACCCAGATGACTTGTCTCCCGCGCTCGGCTAAATTCGGCTCGTCCGAGTTTACACGAATGAGAGTGTCTCATTGATTAGAGGCTGATTCGGCTCGTCCGAGTTTACACGAATGAGAGTGTCTCATTGATTAGAGGCTGATCTGGTTTTTTCAGTGGCCCATCCAGAAGTACGCGGTGCGCCTAAAGAAGTTTTCATTTCAATTAGTAAAAATAGTAAACGATAATAATAAAATACTTAAAAATTATAAGACTATTTAGGAATTTTAAAATAATAATAACGTTAGCACAGAGTATAACGACAGTGGAAACTGAGAAATATCATTGACAACTAATTTTATGTTCACTATCAACATATGTTCTGTGCACCGAGTACGGTACTGCTGTGGACCAGTTAAACACCTTGGTTACAAAACAAGACAACGATATTTTTTATCCTGGCGCAAATGGAATATCACTGCACTGTGAGAACACGTCACTGTTGTGACTGAAGATCAATATTTCAAGGTTGAAATTATCATTCACCAATGTTATAATAACCTAATTATTGGGCCTAAATATTTGCCGAGCGTCAACACTAGTTATCGTGGGTGAAGTAAATTCTAAGTATGTAACAAAAATAAAAACTGTCGGGTTGTTACAGTCCGTAGTCTTATTTTCCCCCCTCCCAACACACTCACAGATACAGTTTCGATTTACTAATGTTAGAACTGTATATCCCTATCTTATCAGACATCGCTTTCTTAGATTATGATGTTTCATATGTATAATTTATGATCACCTTAACTTTTTAATTATTTCACATCGGATGTTTTTATCTAGTCATTTATGAATTCTTTTTATTTTTAAAAAATTTTTTGGACACATTTTCCGAAAACTGTCAAAAAAAACAAAAACTTTCGTCGTTCGGCTTTTTATGTTTGTTCAAGCATAACATTTGTTCCTATTAATCCGATTGTAATAAATCTAGTTGCAATCGACGCAGCTGCTTTTCGCGATGATGACATTATGATGAAAAAGTTCTTTCGACAAAATAAAATCGGTCTGAAAATTTGACAAAAAAATTAATATTTTACGCCGTTTGGCGGGTAGTTAGGGACAGTGGGAATCCTGATATTCTAAATGTATGCGTTACGTTAGATGATGTTATTGATCTCCTATAGGTTAGGTAATGTAAGTTTCTGCACAAGATATGTAGCACCGTTAATAAATCATAAAAAGTTGAGATATCTCCTCTTAAACCTTTCAACCCGTATATAATGTGTATTATATTTACAATAAATATATATATATATATATATATATATAGCATGGGTATCGATAGTGGGAATCTTATAATTCTGTATACGTGCATCACATTACATGGTCTTTTGCGTTCTCCCGCAAGGTTTTATAACTAAATTTCTTCAAAATACTCGTAACACTGTTGATATTTCATTCATTAATAATCGACGCCTTAAGGAAACTGTAGCCCATTATTCAATCCTGTGCAAGGTTTCTCAATCTTTCCATTTCAGAAGTGCTTTTGTATCGTGTGGGCTATTCAGTATTTTACGTGGATCTAAATCATTCAACGCTAAACCATCTAAGCTTCTGACTCGACTTAGAGCAACATAAACTTGTCCTATTGCAAATACTTTTTTCCCTAAATCTACTACAACTATGCTTAATGTTATACCTTGCAATTTGTGCACCGTTGCAGCTCAACATAAAGGTAACATCCATTCCTATATCTTTTGGTAGCGTACTTACTGGTGTAACAGGTACACAACCACCTTCATCTTTAATTTTTCCACCTTTTGTTTCGTCATCGATTTTTATTAGCACAGCCTTTGGTAACTTGCCCCCGTTCCAGTTGGTCCTTCGTAGGCGGCAGGCTGTTTGAATTTCTTTACAATTCCCGTAGCACTGTTAATTAAACCATCAGAAGTCGGATATGTTACGCCTTAACTTAACTCTTGAACCCTTTTCCGATTGTACCCACAGGCCCACCACAGTTATTGACATTTACCGGTAACAGTTCGGGGGGGGGGGGGGTTTCCCATATAGCTGCTCGTAATTTATCAATAAATATTAATAAGATAAACTCTTTCGTTTTTGATATCACATCAATCATACTAAGATTATATTCATCGACTAATTTAATAATTGAAAAAGTTCTTACAGCATTTTCATGTATAAATTGGTCTGTTAATGGTACCCTCCTTTTTTCACAAATCATTTCCAATCGGCCAGTTGTAACTTCGCCAAAACTCAAGTTACGTAATAAATCGATAAACACCGTTTCATTTCTTTGTCTTATTGTTTATTGTTAGCTCACAAAGTGAAAACCGGTGCCACAAATTTATTTCTGCTTCGCACCAAGGAGGTTGAACAAAATACCAACCGCCTTTGACTGATGGCAGCTGCACAATATCGTCAAAAAGAAGCATATTAACTCCGCCAAATAACTTATCGTTTGAATAATTTCATCCAAATACTTAATTCCTTAGACGCTTTTTTGAATCTCCGCCAAAATACGTGATCATACTTATGTGGTACTTGAATGGACCTGTAGGTGGCGTATATAAAAAGACGTAATAATCGCAAACGGAAAATCAATCGAAGCACATGAATATAAATTTCGTTGATATAATATCGGTATTGGTTTGTATGAAGTATTATAAAACAAGTCTATATTGTATCTAGAAATTATATTTTGTAAAAGCAGGCGCAGATTCTTAGATTATGATTTTTGTTTCAGATGTACAATTTATGTGCACATTAATTTTTTAATCGCTTATTTCCGGATGTTTTCATCTATTCATGTATGAATTATTTTTTTTTTACTTTTAAATTTTATTATCAATTTTAAGAAGTTGACACGTATGAAAACCTCGTAATTACAATAACATTTGTTTAAAGTAATAAAAAATAATTAAGTATTTTTTATTTGATTTACAGGTTACATCAATACGAATGCTCTTCAGTCCTTGGCCCTTCATGGTAAGTTCCAGTTTTATTACTAAATTACGAATATTTAGTCTGTTTTAAATACTTTCACAGCTGACTAAATTCTATTAGTAATTTATAATTTTATCACTTAATTTTTTTTTTTCATTTTGTAGTAGAAATAATACGATAACGGCTCGGTTCGAATGACATTTAGTGGTAACGAATCCAAAATAAAATTTCCAGTAAATCCAATAAAATTTTCGCCCATTTGTACAGGCTGTCCCACTAAGAAACGGAAAAACTTTCAGGATATGTTTGTTCTACTGGTGAAAATAATGAAAAAAAGTTCATATAAACATAGGTCAGGTAACGCTTCGTTTTCGAATTATACGGCTAACGAGAAATTTATCCCGGACTTCAGGTCTTCTAATAAAAAAAATTTCTACTGTAATTTTTGGGGACCCAAATTAACAAATAAAGTAATTTGAGCTGGGAAATAGGATAAAACAGGTTCCAGAACTGTAACTCCAGTAGTTTTTATGATATCTCATGTAAAACACGAAATTCGTTGTTAAAAAACGTTTTTTTTTTGTTTGTAATACAATAGCTTTGTTAAATGGCTAATAAATGCGGAAGATTTACTAAGAAAAATTGTAGAGAATTTAATTCTGAGAAAATCAATGTAAATATATCCAGTAAAAAGTAAAATAAAATCTTATAAAAGTTGTTTTTTTATTGAAGCAAAGCAGACGAAAAATAGATAAAAATCTAATAAACATTATTTTTAATTTAGCAAAACAAAAAAAAACAAAAATAAAAAAAATACATGAAATGATAAATGGTAACAGAATAACAAACCTCAGTTACAGTAATTGTTCGAAATTCCGTGCTTCACAAAGTACACACACCACTCTGCCCGATGTAAAATATTTCCGGTGGATTTCGTATCATTTCAGGATCATTTCGTATAAATTCAAGATCATTTCGTATTTTAACGAGTAACTCTTGTTTAGTATTAACTTTTTGTCGATATACTATAGTTTTCGTATGGCCCCTAATGAAGTAATCTAGTGGCGTTAAGTCAAGTGCAGGCCAATCGATCGGTCCACCGCGTCCAATCCAATTTAAGAAATTAGCATGATTTCTAGGTATTAAAGAAAAATGTTGCGTTTCAGCATCGTGCTGGAAAATCATTTCCAATCTAGTTTGTAAAAGTACATCCTCAAAAAAAAAAAAAACGGTAAAAAAATGGACGTAGCATCTCCTGTAAGATTTTTATTGAAAACAAATTGTCCCAGAATTTTACATTAATTATGCAATTCCAAACATTAACGTGTATCTATGTTGGAAACTAGTTTCTACAGTATGATTTGCATTGTCTTCGCTCCATGAATGACTATTTTTAGAATTGAAGACTCGATTTCTCATAAAAACAGGCTTCATCAGTAAATAAAATTGAATTTATCTAAACAGCGTTTTCTAGAAGCCATTGACAGAAGTTTAATCGCTGGGGGTAATCTGTTCGATGCAAATTTTGAACCTTCTGCAGGCGGAAAGGATCAATTTTTCTTTCCGTAGGACGCGCCACACTTATATTTTGACAAACCAATGCGACATGAAATTCTCCTTGTACTAGTGCAGTGCCTGGGCTACGCTGAATCACACGATGTTCGTCATTAACACGATGATTTACATGGCGTTCAATAGAAAACGAACACGTTGGAATGACTCTTTCGTTCGTAAATACTGATATACTGAAGAATGTTAAAAAATAATGTTTATTAGATACAACAAAAAAAATACGATTTTCCGTCCGTTTTGTTTCAATAAAAAACTGATTTTTGAAAGGTTTTATTTCCTTTTATTGGTTGTATTTCCATTCATTTTTCTCAGCATTAAATTCTCTACAAGTTTTGATAAAATCTTCCGCGTTTATTAGTCATTTAACAAAGCTATTTTATTACAAACCTAAAAAAACTCGCATTTTCGATACCGAATTTTGTGTTTTTTGTCGGATATTTTAAAAACTACTGGATTTACATTTCTGGGACCTCTTTTATCCTATCTTCCAGCTCAAAATACACATATAGCCGCTAACTTTATTTCTTAATTTGGGTCCCAAAAATTATAATAGGGTTTCTTTTTATTAAAAGAGCTCAAATCCGGGTGAAAGCTTTCGCTAGTCGTAACTGGAAAACATAGCGTTTCCAGACCTATGTTTATGTGAAATTTTTTCATTATTTTCACCAGTAGAATATGTCCTGAAAGTTATTTCGCGTCGCACTATGTATATTCCGCGTGTTGGCTGTACAGTTGAATTTCAATATATTAATAAAAAAACAGCTCTGGTGTAGTGTAGTGTGAAGAAGCTGTTCGCTATGATTGATGTTGAACACTCCTTCTAAAGATATTTGACCTGATAAATATTTGGAATGAATAGTAAAAATAATGCTTTGATTTTATGTGACGCGATCGATTGGATTTGAAATTCTGTCACCGTTCTTTCTTTTTTATCATTCTTCTTCTCTACTATCTGTTATTATTTATTTATTTCGATAAATATATTTATTTAAAATTTACATATAAATTGAATTTATTGGTGTTAATATTAATCCATAAGCTTGGTATTTTTTTGGAGAATTTTCTACAAAATAAATTCAAAAGTAAAGGTGACATAAAAATGGATTACTAATATTTAAATTTTAACAAGGGAAAATTTTACCTTAGAAGAAATATTTTACTTTAAAATATTTCCTTTTATTATAATGTTTGTAAAATTTTAATATTCAAGATTTAACGAGGAAATTTTATAATACGACGAACGGATTCGGTGAATAATTTATACAGAATTCAGTTGTTTATGTTGTTGATTTAATAGTAGATTTTATGATCTAAAAATTATATACTTATCACGGCAGTAGTAAGTACGCACGCACGCTCGCGTCTCTCTGTATGCATTAATATTTTATTTGATGTTAAATAAATGATGGAAAAAACCGAATTGAATTAAAATTACGTTGTTGTTTAAATATTGTTCGAGTTAGGTTGTAAAACCGTTTTGTATCTACGGCTTCAACGTTCACGATTTATTTTTTGAAAAAAGAATTTCCAATAAAACCTCTCGTAAAAATAAAAATTTTCTTCCTGTATTACTTTTATTCGTTAGACGAAGTAAACAAACTCTAATTACACCGAGAGAAGTAATAATAATTTATATCTGCGCGCGCGTGTGTGTGTGTTGGGGACGAATAGTTTGTATAGCTGTAATTTAATTTTCTTCTATATTAGTACTATATTTTTCAACTTAATTCGATGTGTCCGTAATGTACGTCGACATTTTTTTTCATTTGACGTTCGTATAATGACGGTTACGCGAGATAGATTATTTTAACCATTTTTATACAGCTTGAAGTAAATAGACATATTTATTATACTACATACGTCAGAAATTGCGCGCGCCTGCACATACAGAGAAGAGAGAGTGAATGTACAAATTTATTATATATTAACAATAATTAAAAAAGGTAAATTTTTCATTTTCACAATTGAAGCATTAAATTTTCGTTACTTAATTGTTTAGCCCTTTTTTACATTTTAGCAGCTATTTTTTTGTTCAGAATTTAATCTGTGATTTAGAATAGGTGTGTCTTTTTTGATCTGACAACAGAGTCACAAAAAAATATTTTTCTAACTGCATTTTATTCGGTTAATTAGTGCAAAATTCTAATCCAGGTAAATAAAATTATTCCCGGAAATTCTGAATCAGTAGTTTTTGAGTATATATCTGATTTTAAGTCCTGCGATTATTTTTTTTTAAATGGTTATCGTGTGAAAATCTCTGTATATCAAATATTTGGGTGGACAGTATTTTGTAATTCTTTATCAATTAAATATTGATAACCGGAAAAAATATAATTACAATAATAATCAGATATTAATAAAAAATTCGTTCTATTTCTAATTTGTACGTTGCAATCTGTCAAATTGTGAACAATAAGCAACCCCCCTCCCTACAAACGACCCAATTAGATGAGGATAATATGTAAAATATAATGAAGCGTATTCTTGTATACATACTCAGACCGACCATTCCTGAGATATGTGGTTAATTTAACCCAAACCATGAAAGCACATCAATATCCACTTTTTTGTATTCAGATCCCACCTTTATTAGAATTTGAACCCCATAACCTTCGACTTCGATAATTAGTTATTAAACAGCTAATAAAATTTAATAGTTCAACGATTACTATCACAAGATATAAACGGTTATAGAAAAAAAATTGATATACATTTTTTGTTAACTAACTTTTCTTTTTGGCCTATGACGTATCACAAGGAAAATTTGACTAGACCATGCTTTACCTATTTTTGTAGTTTGATCCAACGCTTAATATAAATTTAATAAATAAATAAGTTTATATATCGCAAATACGATATTAAAAAATACAAATAACTTAAAACTGCCTCTTTCGTTAACCCCACCATCTATTAATAGCCTGTTCCTTAACCCAACAAAAATTACTGAAATATTAAATTGTAATAACAGATTTAAAAAATAACTCGTCACCTGGAATCGGTCGCTTTAATACTTCTTGTTAAAAAGAAATAAGTAACTTCATAGCAAAATCATTTGAACACATAATAAATAGATGTTTTATTGAAGGATATTTCCCTTATAAATTTAAAATAACCAAAATAATCGCTTACATAAATTGGGAGATAAAAGAAACCCGGAAAATTACAGACCTATTAGTCTGTTAAGTAACTTTTCCAAAATAATTTAAAAGATATTAAAAAGCCGAATAATAAAGTTTCTGGATACAAATAATTTTATTCATAAAAATCACTACGGTTTTCAAGCTGGGAAATCAACAAAAGATGCGGTTTTACATTTAACTAGAATAATTAACAATAATTTTAATAGAAATAATAGGACTATACCAATATTTCTCGATTTTGCTAAGGCATTTGACACAATTCCTTACAAAACTTTAATACATAAACTAAATAAGTGCGGTATACGAGGACCAGTAAAAGAGCTGTTTGAAAACTACCTTAAGGGTAGAACTCAAATTTTTAATTTAATTAATGTCAGTGATCACAGAAAATTCTCAAACTTCGGACTACCACAAGGTATTGTTCTCTCACCAATACTTTTTCTAATATATGTCAACGAGCTTTTAAAACTGAACCTTCTTACCCGTACCATAGTATCTTTCCCAGATGACATAGATTTGGTTTTTTTCGGGCGAGACGTCGATGAAGTATATAAGAGCGCTACCCGTGCATTACTTATGGCAAAATCTTGGTTTGAAACCCATATTCTTACGCTCAACCTAAATAAGACGAAATATATGTCATTCTCGCCTACTGAAACAGGCAAGTCCTTTCGTGAATTTCAACTAAAACTACATACATGTTCATTAAATAATAACGAATAGAAAAGCAGTAACTGCCGTTGTCAATCAATAGACGAAGTCAAGTGGATTAAATATCTTGGAATAATATTGGACGATCATATGAAGTGGAATGTCAACGTACGGTATTTAACATCAAGACTAAAATACCTTATTCATACATTTTACAAAATAAACAAAATTAAAGATCTTGAAATAATAAGAATTATATATTTTTCATATGGTCATTCACTTTTTCAATATGCAATCGAGGTATGGGGAGTAACACATATGATACCCATCTAATAAAATATTTATACTCTAGAAATAATTAATTAGAGCACTTCTCGGTAGATCAAGATTATATCCCGATATAAGCTTATTTGAAGAATTTAAAGTACCTCCTTTGAGACAAATATAAGTCAAGATAGTAATACTACACATAAACAAATATAGAAATGAATTTGAATATAAAAATACACCGTACAATACTCGTTCAGCAGGAACGATTACTTATACCACATTCTTTTCAAAATTAAATGCAAACGTCAATTTTCGTATTACGCCAGTATATTTTCTAACAAAGTCTTCGATCATTTTAACGTCCAAATAATAAACAGTAATCTAATCGAAGAAATATATGAATGGGTGAAACACAATATATATTTTAAATTAACAAAAATAATCCACACTAATAACAATAAATTTAACATATTATTATAATAAATAACATACAACAAAATAAATTAATATAATACTTAACATTAAAAAATCTACATATGTAAAACTGTGAACGTTTTTAAGTAAATGCTAAGGCAGTATAAATTCATATTAGTATTCAGTTGTCTTATCTTATGAATATTTCTTGTTGTATAATCATACGTTATCTTGTAACACATTTTTTTTATTTCTCCATAATGAAATTATTTTTTCCTCATTTTTTTTAATATTATGAATTGTGTTTTATTTTATTTGATTCAGTGTAAACTTAAATAATTTTACATTCTGATTCTATGTATTTTTTTCGTAACTTAATTTTTCAATTAAAATTTTTATGTTTATCTATCATGCTACTAAAATCATGTACTTTTATTTAGTTAAATATTTTATTTTTAATTAGTTCTTTTATTAATCATCCTATTATAATGATATGAACTCCAGGGTAGCTCTCAAGGTTTCTTTTGCTTGCTACCTGTGTCAAGGATAAATATGTTGAATAAAATTGTGTATGTAATTTTCAGTTGACAATAAGAATTATTTATTATTATATATTTATTTTTATTATTCATGAACAAATTTCTGTCCTTTTTGAAATTAATCTCTCTTTTTCCCGTAAATTCTTTAACAAGAAGCAACTTTTTAATTCCTTTGTATAAAAAAGGAAAAAGATTATAAACACAGAGTAAAGTAAAATATTTAGTACTATAAAAACAGGGAAATAAGGTATTCAGTGTACGGTAATATGGTTAAACATAGAAAAAAAGGAAAAATATTCCAATGAATTTGTTTAGAGCAACAACATTTTACATGTTGAATGAAAGAAGGAATAATAGGCTTTTCTCGTATAATCGGATTACATATTTTGCGAGTCAGAGGCCGCTATAAATTTTGAAGTATCAGTAAATAATGGTGAAATTCATCGGTAAGTAACACATTTATTTCGAAATAAAATTTTTTACCCGCAATAAATAGTTTACGAAGTAAAATTCATTCTACTATTATGAAATCGACAAAAAATTATTCCTTATAAATTTATAATATTTTCGTAACAAAAGTATATTATTTTTTTTGACATTGTAGCTGCTATTGTTAATAATTTTGTTTTTCTTTTCTTTACTTTTAACTTTTCTTTTATTCATAGATTAAAGGACAGTTTGTTTTTCACGTAAGTTCAGTTTTTGAATAAAGGACCAGGCCTCCCCCGATTGCCCTAAATTGAATTAAATAAATGTACTATTTTAGTTAAACAATAAAAAAAAATTATTCATCCTAAATTGACTGCTTAGCTTTAGCTATTAATTTCTGATATTTATTGTGCATACATTATAAAGCGTGTTTCAAAATGAATATTGCGGTTTAAAGCTATGTAATATTTCTTAAATTTCACGCACATTGATTAATTATACGTAAAATTAAAGAGCCACTCAAACAGTATAGCTGTGCGCAAGTTCATAAACTGTTTCCTGTACTTTCTGCTTAAATTGTTTATACCATCTACGATTGTTATTGTCACTCGGGGAAGGGGGGTCACAACGGAAATCCAAACCTAACGCACGTTGAACGGTAATTACAGATTCATACAACTGCAAAATATAGAACGCTTTCTGTAAAGTAGTCGCCATCTTTGCTACTAAACCGTTTAAGCAGAAAGTACAGGAAACAGTTTATGAACTTGCGCACAGCTATACTGTTTGAGTGGCTCTTTAATTTTACGTATAATTAATCAATGTGCGTGAAATTTGAGAAATATTACATTTGAAGCTTGGCTGTATTTATAAAGGTTAGAATACAGGACGACCGAATGTGTCCGAAGACAATGTTGAACGTGTAAGAGAGTCTTTTGTGGGTAGTCGGATCGGAACGCAAGAATGGCAGGAGTTCCAACATTTCTCACTACACATCACAGAGCCTGGACAATGTCCCTTGCTGCTGTATGATTCTATAGTCGGGCGTGTTGCAGTGGTTTATTAGTTTTATTTATGGACGAATTTGGTGATTTGCGTTCCTGTCCGTATGGACCAGCGTTTTGAATAGATTACTGGGTCTGACCGTGGGAGTCTAAGCCTTTTGTGAATGGTGCTCTCGGCGTGATTCCCCTTCAGTCCGTCCGCTGAAGTCCTTTCGGTGCTAGAAGGAATACGCCAAAACGGGGCCCTAGTTTGGAGGGAGCCCTTCTCCGGAGAGAGTCGTATGTGCTGAGTGAATTTGTGGGTAGTCCTAGGAAATCCGTTATGAAGGCTAGCCGCAAATTAGGAATTCCAATGATGTCTATGTGGAGGGTTTTAAGGAAAGGCTTACATCTGCATCCATATCGTTTACAACTGTTACAAGCTCTAAAGCCTACAGATTATGGTTTACGTGCTAGCTTCGCAAAAAAAGAATGAAATCAACATTTCATGTTAATGGAAAAGTAAAAACTTACTATGGGTGTACCTGGAGATCAGAAGATTCTCACGAAATATTGCAGTGTGAACGAGACTCCTCAAAACTGAATGTTTTGTGTGCCGTATCCCGAAGGCAAGTTTACGGATCGTTCTATTTCGCGGAAGCATGTATGTCTGGAGTGCAATCTCTTGAAATGCTAAAACTGTGGTTCTTTCCTAAACTGCAGTACAACTTGTTTTTCGACACCGATTTTGCACTTACGTTGGATATCTTAAAAACTTCTGGAGTTACAGTTTCTGAGACATGTTTTATCTTATTTTCTACCTCAAATTACATGAGAATCCATCAACTTTACTTTTTAATTTGGGTCTCAAAAGTTACAGTAGGCTTCTTTTTATTAGAAGAACTGAAATCCGGGCGAAATGTTTCTCTAGCTGTAACTCGAAAACAAAGCATTTCCAGACCTATCTTTGTATGACCAGTTTTCATTATTTTAACCAGTAGAATATATGACCTGAAAAATTCTCCGTTTATTTGCGGGGAAACTTTGTATATGCTGACCTATTTTGCTTGATATCTCTAGATGGACTGATTCTGATGAAATTACTTTCGATGTATAGGTACATCGATATCTTTTATTTTTGGTCACGTTCATTCAAGAGTTCAGAGAGATATTAATTCTATGGGTCCCGTATCTCAAAATTTTACTCGACGGGTTGATAAATTTTTTCCCATACTTAAAATACTTTTTGATGTTATTGAGTTTTATTCAAACCCCATAAACAAATGGGGACAAATACCCGTTTTTTTCTTTTTGTCGTTTCTGGATTCTGTCGCATTATTGTTTTAATTTGATGATTCCATTACCTTAATTTTATTACTTTGGTTATTTATTCGGGTTACTATTATTTTTTTTGTCAGTTTAATCATTTTGACTAGTCTAAAGGATTTTTATATATAGCGTTAGTTTTGATTACAATTGGTTAAGGGGAAAAGAGATACCATGATTTGTATTTCAAAAGGCTAGAATAATTTTTTCCTCATATATTTTTACCCGTACACTTTAAGTGGAGCTTTACACTTAATTTTCCCGTTAACTAGTTTGTCTAGGACGAAGGCCGCTTTTAGCCTGAGTAACAACTCTTTCCCGTTTTTTTTTTTGTAAAATTTTCAATAAATAACAAAATTCCATGCCCGTTATTCCTAAAAGCGAAATTTCTTTTGAACTAGGACATAAAAAATCTCATTGAATATCAATCATTTCTAATATTAGTGATATTCACCTACGTAGAATGGGTTAATAGAAAGTCATTTAATAAAATCATTAAGTACAGGTGTTATAAATTTAACGATCGATATATATAAATTACTGTATGTTAAGTAAAATCTTTAATGATAAAGAAATAATTTGACGTAGCGTATAATTTAATTACGAAATAGTAAACGGATCATGGTGTAAGGGAGAGATAGACAAGTTACTTTGTGCAAAACAGATTTTGAAAGCAATTTCGAAGTTTTATTACTGCCCTTCCATAATAAATCTATCCATTAAGTTATTTTACGACATTACCACTTTAACTAGCTAGTTTCCTTCCATTTGATGTCGTTCCGTCTAGTGTTATTGTTGATCGCTTTAAATCTTATATCTTTATAATACATTCATTCTATCCCGTTTATCTTTTTACGTTATTATCGTCTATTTATATAAACGTCCACTTTTATTCGTCAGCATTCAATTACGTATTTATTTCGGATTTGATATTTTATTATACCTACTAATTTTTCCTCCATCTTTATTATTGTACTTAAAATCTTATTCTATTTATTTTAAAATATGTATTGCTAGTTTTGTAGTTGTTTTTATCAAAAATAAATCATGACTTTTCTTTCGACATTGCCGCGCTATCTAAGTTGCATTTTCAAAATAGAAAGAATTATATTTTACTTGTTGCTTTATTCTTTTTATCCCGATCTCTTATTAGTTGAAAACTGTTTTAAACATTTATGTACAAATTATACAGATCATAGTCGCTTTCTCTAAAAGTAATGATATTTACTACTCAGTCATAATCTGTAATGATAAAATACAGTCAAATTTCCCTTTACCGAACCTTCTTAATTCAAATAACTCCCTAAATCGAATATTTACTTTTGAAAAATCCTCTTCAAATCGAATTAAATCACTTCCTTTATTCCAAAATTTCGAGGTCTTGATATACATATTATTTCTTTGAAAAAAAGTTTTAAATAAACAGTTTACATACTGTACACGATTTCCAAAGACGCATAGATAGCACTAAATTCAGTTTAATAGTGTATAGCGATCGTTAGTGTAGACTGTGAATTTTATCCGGTACTGTATGCCCATTGTTAATCAACTTCCTACTGTTTATTTCCATGGCCGGTCGCCGTATTCGATAACAAAACTACGTTCACGGTGTCACTGTATGATGAATAATATTCGGTATTATTCCTTCTCTGACAAAGCGTGGAGGAATATCTGCCCAGAAACAATTGATATTTGCTTCAAAACTTTTCGATTTTCATCCGGAAAAAATGAAGATGAATTTCTCGGTCCTTCCCCAATTTAAGAAAAAGAATTGACTGTAATTTGTAAAAATGTTAACATTAGTATGGACGAAATTTCATTTGATTTGTTCGCACAATTTGATGATGATATTGCAGTTAGTGCAATTCTAACTGATGATGATATCATAGTGTCTGTGTCATCCTGCAACCGTTCATAAGGATTCCGATGAAGAAGTCTATAAGTAGAAATTACAATTACAGCAAAAAACGCGAAATGACAATGATAACCTTCGAACATTCTTCGACAGTTAACGTGAAGTAGAAGAGATGGTATATTTGGTGCATTAGTGAAGATTGAAAATACCCTTGATTTTTAAATCTGACAGAAGAAAACTAAAAAAAGAATTACAGACTTTTTTCAAAAATTAATTAAAGGTATTGTACTGTATTTCATTTTCTTTATTTTTACATAATGCTATACACATTTTGTCTTTTCTAACGTAATTTACTACTGTAGTACATTATTATAAATTAACATAAAGTTTTATTAAATTATGAAATTTTTCTGCACAACTTTTGAGTTTCATTATTTTACCTCTCTACATAGAAAACTCTCTAAATCGAAAAAATGTATTGGTCCCTTGAGATTCGAATTAGAGAGGTTTGACTGTATAAAGTGTTCAAGGTTTCCTGTATTATAAGGAATATTTGCAATGTTGATAAGCTGTAGTGCTCTCTGCTCAGATGAAAAAGAAATTGAAACTAATTTTTTTACATTTTATGTTTATATATAATTTCATATATATACGCGTATATGTATATGTCACCGAGAAAGATCGATATCTGACAAATGTCGATATACTCCGGCGAATGTCGAAACATAACAAATATATCGGTGAAAGACCGAAATATTTGATTATTCACACCTTCACGGGTATATGTTGACAGTCAGCATGTTGAAAGTTGAATAAAAATATTTTTTATAAAAAAATGAACAAAGGGCATACCATCTGACCAGTATTTGTATAGTTATCGTTCATTCATGCAGTTAACATATTCTGTGTATCATGATTGGCACTTTCAGTTTATCAAATACTAAAAATTTGATTAAACTTTTTTTAAATGCGGTGAATTTGATTATCGCCTCCAATGTGGAAGAATAACGTAGATAATTTGTATATTTAACGTTAATTAGACAAATTTAGCGAGCGTAGGTTATGTTTGGTTTAAATTTAAACTTCCGTTTTTTTTCGAAGGGTTTCTCGTAATCTAATTACCTTAGAGATTGATATTGGGTGACTTTTTTAATTTCTAGTTATCGTTTCGACCTCCTACCAAAGCTTATCTGTGTTTGTCGATATATACTGGCAAAGGTCCGAATGTACAATAATATAAGCAAATATTTCAGTCTTCCACCTATGTATGTGTCGACATTCATTAGAGAATATTGACATTCTCCAATTTCGGACTTCCCACTCTCTCACCGATTCTATTGAAACTTTACATACCTTTTAACGAAGGTTCTAGAATAGTATTGTGAAATTTTCAACCTTCTAGGATATATAGAAACAAAATGGCGGCTTTCAAATAAAAACTTCGATTTCAGATAAACCATATTTTTTATTCATACAAAATAGCGGGTAAAAATGATTAAAAACAGATCGTAATTAGAACTAGAATAATTAAAAACAGTTTGGTAATTAGGCATGAATATAACTGACTAATTATAACTTGTTTTATTCAATTTGAACAACTGTTATACATCATCTGATTTTAATAATTTTTAAAATCTGTTTTGTAATGGAAACCGTATACCTCTTCCTGGAATAAATAAATAATAAAATGTCAATACATATAATATTTTTTGATTTTATTAGACTAATAAAAATGATATACTATATTATAATAATAATAATAATAATACTAATAATTATATTTAGTATTATTCTCATGCTTGATTGCAGAACAAACCCAGGAGAGCAGAGGAAAAAAGTATTATTAGATAACTTAATAAAATGTTCGCTTAAAAACCATATAATCCACTGGTGCTTAATTTAAATTTCTATGTACACAGAAACAAATACATACTTAGTTTTTACTAATTACATTCTCTTTTGCCCTTCCAGCGTGTTTTTGGACAGATTTGGCAATCAAAGAGCCCTTGCTTTCCACCATCTTCTGATCATTACTTAAAAAAACAACTAAACCGCTTTCATATTCCTTCCACAGACTAAACTAGAAAAGGGAACGAACAAGTAGTTCCACAGTGCCTGTACGCGATCCGCCACTCTTGCTTTTTATGTTATGGACTTCATCAGAGTTCTTTGGACTGATCAGTTTATGTAATCGTTTATATTTATTATATACTTGATACATTACCATGTATACACATGTGTAAGCATTTATAATTGTTGAGAAGTTTCAGTGGGGTCCTGACCTCTCTTTGCATGTAATTTGTTTATTGTAATCAAATTTACTTACGGTTCTGGGTACTGATTGGGACTGATTTTAAATAAAAATAACTTTATTGGAAAAATAAAATAAGTTTGACTCAATATTTTTCCTGTTGAAATTTATATATATATATATATATATATATATATATATATATATATATATAAATATATATATATATATATATGTATATATATATAAAATTTTATAGTTTCATTTTTTAAATTAAAGATATATTTCAGTCAGTTTATTTAGCAATCGTTCTAATAGCTTACCAAGGTCGTTTTAAGTTCTTAATTATTCGTTATTAACATCTTAATTTGGTTTTATTTTTTCTAATTTTTTTTTGTATGCATTTAATTTTATTGGTGTTTATTCTCAACGATTTTAACTTTTTTTTTTTTATGAAATTTTTTACTTTTCTTTTTAATGTAGCTAGTCACTAGTACGTATGTTAAATGTAATTATGTATGGAATAACGTACAAGTTTAGTTAAAATAAATATTTTGTTTGTTCATGAAACAATATAAACAGACTACCTATTACTCCCGGCTGAGTTCGAATAGATTTTGGATCTGTACTTAGAATAAGTTTTTGAAAGAAAATTAATTATTGTTAAAATTCTACCATAATTTACAGATTGATGTTTTAGTGAGCGTATTGACAAACCGATCTCTTTACTTTGACGAGAATTTTGGTTTCGTCAGATTGTTTCTAGTGGTCCGCTTATCCTGGGAATATTCATAAACTGAGATTTTGTGACTAATGGTATTTAGTGTTGGCGGATGATGGGTTATATTAGACGAGTAAAAAATACTATAAAAAATCTATTTGCGTACCTTTTTTGCTAACTACATTAGTGGTTTTCTCTTCAGCTGGAGTAATGACCATTAAAACATTCTTAATAATCTTATATACAAAATTCAATTTACTACAAATAATCTTTTATCGTTCGATTTTATGGCTTTTGATTTTGTCAGTAGATGGCACAACATTTAACGTATAGAATATAAATCAATCCGTTATTGTTCGCGTTTAGATAGTGTTTTTAATAGCACATGTAGTGTTTTTAATAGGACCTTAGAATTGTACAGACACTGGGCTCCGAGCCACTCGGGCTTGCTGGATGCTTGAGCTGTGGGATCAAAGGTCGTTTGGCAGTGAGTCGACGTGTCCTTGTTTCGATGGCAGGCCAGCGTATAAAGTATGTTAGGTTCAAAAGTTCGGATAAAGTTCGAGTAATTTAACAACATGGCAATGCCTTGTGGCCAGTTGGGATGAGACAAATGGTGGGCGTTATACGCATGATCTCTCTTCAAATGTTGTTGGTTTGCGGGACGCCTCATGGGTGCACCCTAATAAACGCAATTGTTTATTAATGTGACGCAATTTATTTCCGGCCATGATGCTTTTAGGGACAGACTGCAGAAATCGGGCCTGGTAAATTCTTGGGTGTGTCCTCAGTGTGGACAATTGGACGACACCTACCATGTTCTTTGTCAGTGCTCGAAATACGAGTTAATGCGTACGGAGACCATCTGTCGGCTTGATCTTATCGGGTTGGCGTTGGATCTCCGTGTAAACTGGAGGAGCCAGGCCGAATGGGCAATAGTGGAGAGTTTTGTAGTATACTTAGCAAAGAAAACGATTGCTGAGGGATCTAGAGCCGTTGCTAAGATTTCGTTTTTATTCTATTTTTGTTGATATTTTGTTATATAAATTATGTTTTTGTTGTTGTCGTTCTTGTTTTGTTTTGTTTTAATGTTACTGTGTTGTTATGGTTTCATGTAATATTTTTATGTTTCATGTTATATGTTGAACTCACATTTTCCTTCTACGGGTCGGTAGTACAACTTCTTTGTTAGTTAGGTATTTTCAGTCTTGCTTAAGACTTGGTGAGCTGTGTGAGATTTTTTTGAGTTCATTAAATAGTAGTACATCGATGGGAATGTCACTCGTGGCATCCTGGCCGAAACGGACTGGAATATGTCAAAAGCCGAGGTTTCGAAGATGATCTCCGGTAAAGCCCGTAAGGGCTCGGAACGGTTGGGTCTGGCGGAGGGTGTTTTCCCTACGGGGTCAGGATGTACAGGCAATGAAAAGAAAACCAAGTGGAAAAATATCCAGCATGTAATAAACTGAAACTCGTGTGTACTCAAAAATAAGCTGAGCGACAAAGTAACAATATTTCGCATCGAATTTGAACGATGAAAACGATGGGGAAGTGGACTGTAGTAGTCTCTTGGAATACAATCATTATTCATTACATATTAAGAATTAGAATCGTCGTAAAAGTTTGTTCCGCCCCCTTGCTATCCAAATCGTATTTTTCAAAATAATTAAAAATGTCCCTTTTTTTTAGAAAAGACAAAATACCACCACCTTCGAGTTCTTATAATTTGTGAAAAAGTTTCCCCTTAGTACCCCTCATATTAAATTTTTGAAAGATTATGAAATAATTTTTAAATAATAATTAGAAGTGTAGATACCAGTTTTCAAGATTATAACACCTTCAGTTCCTGAAGTATAAAAATTTCATATAGCTATTTTTGCCCCTCCTATGCCATTTCATAAATGGTCTTTTCAAAGTTGGGGTAATACATGTCAATTTGTTTTTAAAGAAGAATCAAAATAGCAATTTTTACGATTGTAGCACCTTCGGTTCCTGAGATGTAGATTTTTTTTTAATGTGCCCTCCCTTTATTCAGATACACTACTCAGATTCAGGTACACTATTCAGATTTTCAGAATTTCTCTTTCTTTCGTTCAGTTTTACAGAATTTCTCCTAGTAGATGCCTACGTTATAAAAATCCAAAATGTACCTAGTTAAGAGGATTGATTTGTGCTTTGATAAACCGTTCATTCAGGACTCTTCTTTATACATATATATACTAGCTGATCAGGGCTCGCTTCGCTTGTCCGACCGTCTAGCGACCACCGACGCGTTCGTTATCCTCATGGTTGTGAAAATGTAAATATAATGCTATGTAAATATAAGGTACTTTGTAATATTCATTAAAGAAAAAAAATTAATCCTTTTACTTCATTTTATTTCTGTAGTCATGGTAACAGAAATATAATGAATAATAAAAAAATTAATTTTTTTTCTTTAATTAATATCAAACCCCCAAGGGGTTAGGACTTCGAGCTATGACTTAAAACTTTTCCTGGAATAACACGATGTATCCTGAAAAATTGAAAGCAGTCGGTCTATTGCTTTTGCAAACAAGCAGATAAATTTTCATATTTATATAAGATATATATATACTAGCATCCCTCCGTCGGAGCTTTGCCGGCGCTATACGGTCACTTGCGTTGGAGTCAATTTTTTTTATTTAAAATTTTTTAGCCAAGTAACCGGAGGCGTTCAGCCATTCCCGTCACACTGACAGTTACTACAACACCCCTAAAAATCGAAATTAATAAAACTTCGAAAATGTTTTTTATATATATATATCTGAAGAATATTTGCAACCCCAAAAAAATAGACCATCCCCGTCGCCCGCGTTATATGATTAGTTGCCTTTCCCGTCGCGGTCAGGAGATATTTAGCCGGTCATGGCTCGCTTCGCTCGCCCTTTTTGTTTAGCCAGAGGGTTCTGCCCTTTGGACCTGCTGGGTTCATTAAATCCATGTTTTTGAAAATAATAATGATAAATAAAAATTAAAGCCTGTTCAATTTACAAAATATAAGTGTTTTGTAATTTATTCAGAATAACAGTTAGGTCAGTGCAGGTCCCGAAACTTTGAGTGATCTAAGAATGTGGGTTTCAAAACAGTCTGTTTCCAACTTAAAAATATTAGTTAAACTGGTTACCCGTACAATGTACGGATAAAACTGTATTTTACCCGGATCTTAGCGTTATCCGACAAACACCACTAGGTGATCGTATTCGTTTCTCTTTTTTTTTTAACTTTTTAATTATTTTTATTTTGTTTTTTTCGTTAAAGTAATGGAAGGCAGGTGTAGCCAGTCGCGTTGCACATTCAGTAATAGTGGCTGTTTTTTGAGCCACCTTTACATCGTCGCACCCCTTAAAAAAATCGAAATCCAAAATACTCTAAAATGGTTTTTAGATATTTATCTGAAGAGTATTTACAAATCCCATCTAGTGAATATCTTGTTTAATATAGTCGGAAATGGGGAAAATTTTCAATCACTGTTAACATTTTTTTTTATAATTCTTCACCCCTTTCAAGGTCAAATTTCGAAAAATCTAGAAATTAGTTTTTACATGAAAATTATCCACACCAAATATCAAGTTGATATATATTACCGAGAAATTACAAATAAAATAACCGGGTTTCAAAAAAAATCCAAAGTCCAATTTTAAACTTTAAACTCAGAATTTCAAAAATCTAGATATTTTTATGAAGATTACATACACACATCAAAAATCAAGTTAATATCTTCATTTGTTACCGAGGAATTGAAAAGATAGTAAATTTGATTGTTACTCCATTTTAACCCGTCAAACTCGGAATTTCAAAAACTCCTTTCTTAGTGTGCACTTACATCGCAACAACATGAATACAGATTTTTATCGAGTTATCTTCAATAATTTTTCTGGGCGTTGATGATTCAGTTAGTTACTACAAGTTGCTTAATATGTATATATATATATATATATATATATATATATATATATATATATATATATAAAATGTATATATATATGTAAAATGCCTTTCTAATTTTTCTTATTTTTTTCATTTTTGTGAATTTAGTTTGATTATACGTATATTTATTCCAAGTAATGTTCTTTAATATTATACCTTATATAGTTCATTTTGAAATATTTGAAGTAATAGATAAAGTTATTAGGATTATTATTATTATTTTTTTTTTTTTTTTTGAATTGATTTAGACGAACGAATAGTTTATTACTATTACAATGGAAGTGTTGTTATTTACGTGTTGTTGCCTACTACATTTACAGCCCACAAGAGAAAGATATCTTCTTATTCTGAAAGATGTAGTGCTTCTTGGTTCTTACCGTTTCACATCTTGCATACCGGATATCTGGAGCTTTCATGTGGTTTAGGATACCGAATGGGCAGAGAAGGGGTTCGTCGTATGTTGCAGTAAGAGCATCGTCTTTTACCTGACCTAGAATTCGTTATTCTACTGGTGCGTCTTAGATCCTGTGGGATTCTTAACTTGTTTTCTATTCTTTCTTTCCTTTGGGAGAAACTGTGAATGCGTAAGTGTATTACGATAATTATGCATTCTGAAAATTCCTTAAGTTTACCTCAAAGTATGTAACTTTTATTTATTTATTTTGTAAATCTTTTTTAGTGTTATTATTATTTTTGTAACATGCATTTTCTTGTTTATTCGCCTTAAATTTTATTTTATCTATTTCGTACTCGTGATTTACTGAGAGTATTGATTTAGCAAGTTTTTGAAAAAAACGAAGAGTACATTCTATATCATAGGTTTTTTTTTTACATTTATATCCAAGAGACCTTTCCGTTATTCATCTATTACAATCTGTCATATTGATGACTGTACATTCCGGATGTAGACTCGTAACTTTTCAAATGTTAAATGTGATAAAATATCTAACATTTATTTAGACGATGATGTAAAAACGTCACAATTTAAGTATGATTATACTTCATATTATTTATTTTTAAATTATTATTAGATAATTTTATTTATTAAAAACATAAATAAATAAATTTACGAATGTTTTATTTTTTAGACGATTGAATAAATAAGTTATTATTGGAAATAGATCTTAATCTTTTCCCTCTAAAGTTTAAATAATATTTTTTAAGATAAACACTTCTGATCATATTAAAAAAAAGCTGACAACACAGTTGCAGAACTGTGGGTTGTTTCTGATGAACGCGTTACATGTACAACTTAATTTATCATTTTATTTAAATATAATATTTTTTCGATTATTTAATTGAGTGATTCTAACTAAAGCGCGTGTGCATACCGTATTTAATTCGCGCGGGTGTGGCGGTATTAGCGGCAACGGTCGGCAGTAACTAAACTATTGTAATTTCACAACTTACATAGAAAAAATTCCGCTTGTACGGTTGGCAGACTGGTATAGGCACGTGACTTAACGCACCGGGTATCGAGTTAATCGGGCGATCGAGTTCGAGACCCAACCAGACCCAGTTACTTTTTTTTTTACATTTGAAATATTATTCATTTATGTAATTCTACTGCTCACCTATGACTCACAACTTAGCAGACGACTACAACAGCTGTTCGTCAGTGATACCGACCTTTGAAATATTAACTAAATAAAATAAAATAGATAATTAGTATTTAAAGAGTAAAAAATAATTTGGTTGAGAACCCAGTGGAATTTCAAATTTTCTTGTCCGAGTGAACGAATGAAAAGTGAATTTTTCAAAGGGAAAAAGAGAAATTTAAACATGGCGGACTGTGACACTAGCGTTCCTTGTGGCGACAAGGGGTACTATTGACGCAGTATGGTCACTTAGCCACTAGTTTAGAGCATTTTTTGGTGTGGGGGTGCGATTTTACAAAAAAATATTTTTTTGTAATTGTTAAAAATTTGCCTAAGAAAAATATGACCTTAATTAGGCGAAATCTCGAGATATTGATGGTGACCTTGTTCTACATCATTTCCTTGACCTTCTATGTTAATAATGGAATCAAGTTTGGTCAAAATCGGTCCAGTAGTTCTGTATAAGATGATGTGGAGGCCAACACCGAGCACACACACGTACATACGAATATTAACATCCAGAAAATTCCATCCGGTTTTTTGGGGTTCTTTAGATGTCAAAACGTTAAGATCCGGTGAAAACCGGATGCCCAAATTGGATCGATTACAATACTTTTCCTTCTAGTGCTATAGCGCTATCTAGATGAGAAAGTAAAAATAAATTAAGGTTATTTATTCATCATATTATCAAACAGATTTTATAAAGCAATAACATGATTCAAAAAATATTTTCTACATTTAAATCTTAAGTAAGAAAATAATTATTTAATCTAGGATGTGACATCATAGATTAAATAATCGATCGACTTTATGTATAAACCCTTCTAGAGCTACAGCGCTATCTAGACGGGAAAGTAAAAATCTAAACTGTTGAATTTTGAAAGTTGAGAACTTAATTTTTAAATCGATATTTATTTCATTGCTCGATAAATAAATATCTATTTTTCACTAATTCATTACTCAAGCTTCATTTAATTAAATAATAAGTTACAGATTTAAATTATAATTAAACTTGGCTGAATCGAACTTGATTAATCTAAAGAACTGTACCGAAAACCGGCTAAATATATTTAGTAATAAAATAGAACAAGCTTCCAGTCAAAAGTTGATAGGAATTGTTATAAAAATATTCTCTTTCAGGTACCTTGAATGTAATCTAGAACCTCTAAAAACTTAATTTTCTGAAAGTTGTTCGAAGAAGAATATCGTGATGTTATCAAGTGAGTGCAGTTTAGTGAATAAATCCTTATGGATTATTAACAAAAAATTATGGATGTTTTTCTACTTGAGTCAATTGTTAACCCGACTGTTTGGGGATGTGAAGATCTATACGTGTATGTCATGTCTTCACAAGTCCAAAATTTCTCGTGATAAATAAATTGTTATTGATTTTCTTTTTGGTATAATTTCTTTCAGTGTTATTCATTCAATTATTTTTGTTACTATTAGAAGAATTGTATATTTATGTTACATTTAATTCAAATTACTAGATATTTGAATACGTATTTGGTTTTACAATCGTTCTGCTGCATTAAATTAATGTTTTGCTTATGTTTCAAAATTTCCCTTAAGGTACAATAACTTATGTTTTATAAACGCTACCAGGATTACTTTTCTTTTATTTATATTAAGTGTTTGGGGTTTTTTTAAGTATCTAAATTCCTCATAATACAAAGTTTATATTTAACCGAGTATTACAATCTATATATATAAAAATTTTAAGTTCGTTTGTGTACGGCTTCAAAAACTCAAAATGCACCGATTGAGTTCAAATTTTAGCACGATATATAACCTGCATCGTAAATTGTTTTCATCTATTTTTAATAAATCTATCTATCTATTTTATATTTGGAAATGTAAACAAAGGAAAACCAATCAGATCAATGCAAGATGGGCGCTGTCAAACACAATGACCAAATTTCTTTGAATTATATTTAACAACTAAAACATCTGTATTTTATTAAATTAAAAAAAAACACGATAAAAAAAATTTTAGCACGATATATAACCCGCATCAAAGATAGTTTTCATCTATTTTTAATAAATCTATCTATCTTTTTTTTAATTTGTACAGTTTTTTAATAAATAAGAGACTAATAAATCAGATGGAAATGTAAACAAAGGAAAACCAATCAGATCAATGCAAGATGGCCGCTGTCAAACACAACGACCAATCACAAAGAGCCCGTATGGCCGTTGCCAATGTAAACAAAATCACAACTGATTAAGTAACAAATTTCTTTGAATTATATTTAACAGCTAAAACATCTGTATTTTATTAAAATAAAAAAAATAAAAAACACCAAAACAAAAAGAAAAGCCACCAAGAAGGATGACTTACAGTAAATAAATTAAAACACCCAACTTTCTTATAGCCCAGATATACTTAAGACTATGCAAACAAAAAAAGTCGAAATAACCAAATACACAGAAAATAATATCCCTACATAATGACCAAAAAATCCTTTGTTGGTTATTTTTTTACATATATACGACCAAATAATTGTTTTTTTGTCATTTAGCGTTCTTTGCTATGTAAAAGCAAAGAACAAAATTCACAAATAGTAACACTGAAACCACACAACTAAGTATTCGTTTTTTTTTTGTTTTTTCAAACCTCCGAAACCACCGTTATGCATTGCTTCAGATGATGATATGAATGATTTATAGCGTATGAAAATGCCATGCCTGACCGGGATTCCAACTCGGAACCACCGGATTAAAGTCCGAGACGTTACCACTCGCGCCACGGAGGCCGGCAAACATATTCGTTAGGCGCCGAATAAAAACACGACTTACCAATATGGCGTTTTGTGTCAAACCAATTTTATACGGACTATAATTACTTTTAATACGTGAAACCCTTTGCAATGAACATTAACTTAAACCTCTTCAAAAATTATTCCTTTTGAACTAAGCCACATTTTGATATCATTGTTTTTCTATAACACGGCTTGAATTCTTTTCGTTTAATGATAAGAAGCGTTGTCGAAGACAATAAGCGAATTCTCTTCCAAAGGACATAATACACCGCTAAACTATTTCTAAATAATTCAAATTCGTGTAATTTTTTTACGAATCGCGTTTTTATCAAAATCTCACCTTTTTCTCAATTGACCTGCGGGGTTTTGTTTTCTTTGGAAACCGTAATTCATAAGTAGATTCATACTCGAGAATCACGTTGTACACTGAAGCAGCGCAACTTCTACTTACGTTAGCAGTTTATTAACATCTGAAATCAACGCCGTTTGATTATTCTGTAATTTGTAAGCATTACTCTGCTTTTGTAAGCATTTAAAATGATGTGTTTTTTCGCACGACTTAAGGGTTTTTTTTCGCAGCCCACAAATCTTTATATATAAAAATGTTAAGTTCGTTTGTGTACGCTTCAAAAACTCAAAATGTTCTGCACCGATTGAGCTCAAATTTTAGCACGATATATATACCGGATTCAAAGATTGTTTTTATCTATTTTTCGCATTAGTCACATACCCGCGACCGCGAGAAAACAGTTTTTTTTAACGGTCAGCTGTGTACCAGTGACCGCGCCATCTGCCGGAAGCGAGGGGAACACTCGTCATAATAGCTAACGACAACCGCAGTCACATGTGAAACAATACCTGTTCCCAATTACATTGTTAATTAAAAAAAAAAAAAAAATCTGATTCAGATTATTATACAATCTGAATTAAATATTCACTTTAATCGAGGTACTTTTGTGTGATCGTGTCGTGATTGAGCTGCGCCTTTCAGCAAGCTCTGAATTTATTAGAAAACGACCAACAGTGGGATATATGTATTAATGTATAATTAACATTAATGTATTGATATTAATTTTAACAACTTAAAATTAATAATTCAAAAATGCTGCTAGCGGGATAATAATTTGATAAAATCAAAATTTCCAGTCCCCGGTTTCTAGCTGTTTCAGGAAATGGAAGAATTAACAGTATTTGATCGTTTTATCTCCAGTTTGTGGAATTTATTTAAACATTTATAAATGAGTTTTAATATTTCAATCGTATTCAGCACGTGAATGATTTATATAAAGAAAAAAAAACATTTCTTAAATTAGAGAAATTGAATTAAGTAGTTAATTTTAGAAAAATATTTTTGTATGTATGACACAAACCCTGATTCACTAACGATAAGTGAAAGGTCAAAAGCGTTTTAAAATAGAAAATAAATTCTACAGGTCCTCTAAATATGTGACATTCTGAGGTAATAGTGTATAAAAAGGTTTTTTTTTATTAAACAAAAATGTATATGTATATGTATACACCAATGGTCAGAGTGTTTGTAGATCATTAGACTTGGATGGGACGTGCTATTCTTGTTCTTGATGTAGTGAACTCTTGACATCTTGACAGTTGAATTATGCATGCAGAAAGAGGCTTTTATACCTTAGTTAGTTCACTACCTTACCTTTTCATTCTATATGCATTTATATTATTTGTATACATAAGTACATGTGAAGTTAGTTGATATCTCTTCACCATATGCCAATGGTTTTTTATTTTTATTTTAGACAGTACATTATTTATTTATTGTAATATCTTACCATTATTAAATTGCATTTTTTAAAGACTTTGTACTGTTATATGTTATAATTATACCTTCTTATCAGTTTTACCTCATGCCTTTATATTTTATCATTTTTATGAAGCAATCATATATATATGTGGGTGGTTGGGTGCGCGCGCGCCCGATAATGCTATGTGACGATTTGATAATTATTTTAATGTATTTGCTATGAAATATAAATAAAAGTTCTCTGGTAATTTAATAAAAATGATTTATTCTTCCTTACGTACAAAGTTTTCTTCGTTTATAATAATGTTAAAAGATTTCTTATTTTATTTTATATTATTATTTTTATTAATTTAAATACAGTTTTCCGAAATTAATTAATAAATGGATATGTAAGAAAGTCATCTAGAATTTTTTTTTTAGTTTTTTTTATAATTGCATAAAAAAACTATAATTACTATAAAAATATAATACCGCTTTCCCGAAACAAAAAGATTCATTGCTAAATCACACTGAAAATTGTTTACCTGGCTTTTTTATTAACAACTGTTATATGGATCCTTAAGGTTAAAAATACCCATGACTCGGTCTTTTATCCTTATTAGAAAGTTTCTAATTACCATTTCATAGATCTGAAATTGATTGTTTAATCATTAGTGAAAATTCAATCCTAACAGGGCTTTTCATTTACTATTTTTTACCTAGATTTAATTATATTTCTTTTGCTTTCCATTAAAGTTACGATGAAAAAGTTTATTTTAATTTTCTGTTTTGAGAATGGAATTTAATGGAACCTATATACTTGTATACTTGGCTCAGCCACTGTACGAGCTTGTGACGGCACGAGCAGATCGTATTACTACTCGGCCTGAAAACATCAACTCCGCGTATCATATTGTACACGATAATAACTATCATATTTACATATACTAATTATAAACAATATGTAGTTAATTCTTTTATAACCTTTATTTGTACTAAATTCTTCATTTTTTATAATAAACAAAAGCTTACTTGAATTTTCTTCACGCATCTAATTCAAGCTTCTAGCAAGTTCACCATCCTCACTAACGAATCACTATCACTATCACTTTCATTTTCACTTACAGTATCAGAATCTACATGAATAATATAACGTTCTGTCATTTCATCTATCAGTGGTTCTAGTTTTCCATATTCTTTTTCAATATTTTTTTACTTTTTCACAGTAGGGTTTCCAGTCATCTTCATTCATGGAATTAATTTTCTCCGTAGTTAATTTTTTCAACATTTGTGAAAGAAAATGTTGTGTTATGACTCCCCACATGTGTTTTTACGTCTGACCATACCATGTCGATCGGATTCAAATCAGGACGGGAAGGTGAATACGTAAGAACACGATGCCTATGTTTTTCAAAAGTTCATCTAAGTGTTATTTTTGTGCTTCAGTTTTATCTAATTTTACTAATTCATATAACTGTGGTTTTAGCATTTTTGAACTATAAGTGTTTTCTCCAGCCAATCGGTCATATCTTTTCATCTGGAGTTAGAATTTGGCGCTTTATCAATACCTGGATTGTGATAAGGGGCGTTTTCAACAACTACTACGACATTGGTGGAAGATTGGGAATCCATTTTTCACGCCCCATTTCATGAAATTGTGTCTGTACTCATGTTGTCATGGTAGTCGCCACTTTTCGAGGTGGCTTTCCAAGCTAAGTAATGGGAATAAAACCGATTTCTCCTCCAGCATGACATACTATTAAACGGTTACCTTAATTAATCGGCACATGAAGTCCCTTAACAATACCATCAGACCATGATGACCTTGTCGAACAATGTAAACTTAAAATCGTACGTTTCATCCAAATAAACAATTGTAGCGTTGTTTTGTCTGTACTTAGCCATTGCCTGCAAATATTCAATTCTCTTCCATCTGATATGTGATTTCTCAATTAAAACTATTTCTGTTATTTTTACTTTTGCGCCATTTGAAACCTAACTCTTCCAAAATAACAGCCAAATTTGATTCACTGCCTAAAATCAATAGATGACTGAAGTTTTACCTTATTTTTTTTTAAAGTAGGTAATTCATTCTTCTTTGAATGAAATTCATTAAAACTGTTCTTTTAACTACACCTAAATCAAAACTGTCCCGTCCACTGACAGGTTTCGTACGTCATTTATACATTTTTAGCCTGCTGAAAGAACACGATTGGGATGTTGATTAGAAGAATTGTGTCTTTTCTTTCACTTCTAAGTTTTTGAACCTGTGTTCTTGATATCCCACAAGCAGCAGCAGTTCTTTCTTCGCATTCTTAAGTTCTTTCTTTCTTTTATCAAAATTTGAAAATTTTCAAATTGTTGATAAAACCCCTATAACAATAAAGTTGCAAAAAATGAAATAGTCAACGTATCATTCTGTTCTTGAGCTTACTACCTACTCATTCCATTAGGGATATCTCTAAATATTATTCAGTTGTTTATTTATCAACATTTGAAAATAGCATTTTCTTTTAGAAAAAGCGCGTTTTTGTACCTTGGCTAACGCTCTCAAAGCCAATTAATTTTGTTTTTTTCAAGTATAAAAATATTTTAATTATTATTAGTAGGGTAAAACATGTACTTTAAGCTGGTAGAGATGGTTTTTTAACTTTCAAAAACTTTAATTTTTCAATGACTTTTAGGAAGTAAATTTTGGTAAACTTCATAAACACATGAAAATGGCGCCATAAACAAATTGTTATAAAAAAAATAATGAAAGCAGATATTTTTATGCAATTTCGTAAATTTATGTAAAAACATATCATTTATCAATATTTAACTTTAAATTTGATTGAGTTTGCAAAATTTTGCAAATCTTTTCCTATTTGTGAAAAAAAAACTTGTTTTTTTTTAAATGTCTACTTTTTCTTCAATATTTTGTTTATATTTAATTTTATGAGAAAAAATGAATACCACCGGTAGAATACTAATATAATTTTTTCATAAAAAAGATCCCGAACACTTTTTTCTCCGAGTAAAATTAAGAAATTACGGATAAATTATTAATTTATCCATTTAGTCTTACTGTATACGAGGAGGTACTCCATCACAGTTTCCAAACTACTCTACCACAGCGTGATTTTGGTGCTTATTGTAAAATTCGCTAGCGCCCTTAGTTTTGCTCGTAGACAAAAGTCCCCGGGAGGGTTTTTTTCAAAATTTCCTCAACTATCAGTGGTTTTTACTTTTGCATGCAAAAAAAAATAAGCCACTCTTTTGCGAAAACTAAACATTTTTCCTTAATTGTTAATAAACAAATTAGGTAATTATTCCGTCATGTCTGCTAGGGCACACTCTTATTCCTTTTTTTTCCCCCTCTCCTATGAGCCGGACCCACAATTAAGTATTACGCAGCCCAGGGGAGTATCCATATACTCAAACAGGCCGGCCCGCCGGTCGGATCTTTTCCTTCCAACGTCTGCCTCTAACCTCCAGAGCGAAGTTAGGACAAGTTAGGATCGACACACCCGACTGTGTCGATCCTGGGCACCACTCCATAGCCCGGGACTCGGTCTTTACGCCTTCGCATCAAACGAAGACAACCCGGGCGTCCCATCCGGGACTCGGTCTTTTTCAAGCTCAGGGTCTCAAGAGTTTCGTGCCTTATCGTCACTGCCCATCCGGGCGAGCATGGAGGAACGGCAACTCCGCAGGGGGCTATCCCATCACCCCTCGCTATCCCCTTAGAATGCGGCAATGCAACGCTCACCACAAGTGACGATGAATCGCAAGTAGCTCACCGAGACGACAAACATCCCTCGGTTCGGTGACCCACACCGCCACATATCGCACATGACGCAGGAGGGCACAACCCATTCCAATAACTTATTTGCTGTAGTGAATTTTTTCGAGGTTAAGGCTTTCTAGAGTCTCTGTTGACTCAGAAATTAACGTCTTGAAGTAAAGCGTTTCTTTGCAGCAATTTGATGGACGCAAAATCATTGATTAGTAATTTGCTGCTTCCGTCGTGGGTGAAGATGGTACGATTTCCTTAGAGATTTTGGGAATTATGGGTATTCATACTTAAAGGAAAAACAATTCGTACATAATAGAAATCGAATGGTTTGTTTCTGTCGTTTTGCGAGGTAGGTGTAACATTCTTTTCTGTCGTACTATCCCTTTTCCTTATTTTTTTTAATCATTTCTCTTCTTGATCTATCTGAGGATTTTAACCGTACACCTATTGGATACGTACTCAGATTTGGGAGATTTATAGAGTTATTGACATGATATTTGTTTGGTTTAATCGGAGCCATGTACTAGTATAATACTCTATTTTCTATTCGATTTCTGTAGATATCCAGTCCTGAGGCTAAGACACTTTTCAGGTAAAATTGAATTTGCTAATACAAAAAGCAATATTTTTATTCAAATACCTAGCTGTTTTATTTTATTAAATTTGACTAAAATTCCTTGTGATTAAAGCGATAATCTTAACTTACACGATCTATTTTATCGCTCGAGTAATAAAAAGGTATCAAAACTTGCCTCTTAATTACAAATTGTTTACACACTATTTGCGTATCAATAAGATAATCACGAAATGTTTGTTAGATAGATGTATTTTTTGATATTGAAGGAAAAAAAATTTAAGTTTTGACAGGATTACATGTTAACCCACCGGGTTGGTCTACTGGTGAACGCGTCTTCCCAAATCAACTGATTTAGAAGTCGAGAGTTCCAGCGTTCAAGTCCTAGTAAAGCCAGCTATTTTTACTCGGACTTGAATACTAGATCGTGGATACCGGTGTTCTTTGGTGGTTGGGTTTCAATTAACCACACATCTCAGGTATGGTCGAACTGAGAATGTACAAGACTACACTTCATTTACACTCATACATATCATCCTCATTCATCCTCTGAAGTATTATCTAAACGGTAGTTACCGGAGGCTAAACAGGAAAAAGAAAGAAGAAAAGGTGATTATATGTTAATTCTGGGTGTAGGTTGGGTGGTTGGCTTAATGTAATAAAATTCCCTTAAATTTGAGGTCTTCGGTATAAATAATAGTCTTGTTTAAAAGTATTTTGTTTTTAAGTGATACTCGTATTTTACCTTGAAAGTTTCGTGACAGATTTACTCAGTTTATTGGAAAGGGAAATAATTTAACCGTATTAATTGTGTTAAATATTGTTACATCGATAGTAGTCTATGATGGGCGCAGATAATTAAACATTTTCTTTTTTTATTAAACATCTTAATTATTTTTCAGAGAGCATTTTTTTCTGGGTTTTTACACGTTACCCTAAAAAATTTCGATTAATTATAATAAAATTTTAAATAGGATTTATTATTAGGCTATAACTACTTTACTCTTCTTAAAAACAGCTTTGTTCCTCACGGAAATATTTATGTTTTCTCATTTAAAATAAAAACTATCGATAATAAAAGTTATAGAATATTAAATTTGTTAAAATTTTTATATAAAACTTTTTCGTAAAATTTAGCGTGGCTCCGACCCATTTCAGGAAAAATCTTTTTTTACTCAAAATTCCATAAACTTTAAAGTTATTTGTAGTAAAAATTTTCTGAATTTTTATTTAGGGAGCCCCCGATTCGTTTTGTTAAGCAGCCTATTCAATCTCTTGAATTCAATTTGTCTGAGCAAGATGTATTTATTCATATACTCATACACAGTCTTCAGTTTGTCCTACTCACTTCATCCTGCCTCATTGTAACTTAGTTTTCACTGTGAAAGGTTGTGCCTTGTTGAATTACATTACCAGCAACAATAAGCAAAGAGAAGAAATTAGTCTTTATATTACTTTTACATTTAATTTTAAATAAAAACTAAAACAGTATGAATTTAATAGCTGTAAAATAATATATTGACTTGTGTTAAAATGTAGATAACGATGTTTTTCAAATTTGAAATAGGTGACAAATTATTTACGGGCAGATAAAACATTTTTTGAATTAAAAACAGAGTATACTTCCGTGAAATTATCTCTACAGAAAAAGCCTAATTTTAACATTAGATCTCGTCCTTTCATCCGAAGGTCCCTGGTTCGAATCCCGGTGGGGGTTGGCATTTCCTCTGAAGCAGTACTTATCGGTGGTTTCAGAGGGTAAAAAAAAAAAGTTTTAAGAAGGGGCGTAAAAGTTATTTGCAGGATAACTCCTCGACTATTTGGAAAAGTAATTCCGGAGATTTGCAAGACGCTGGGAAATGTTGCTACAATTTTTTTTTCTGAAGCTAAGCACAACTGGTGTATCAATTACACGGACTGCAAATGGTGGGGATAACAATGCTGGAAATTATCGTACGTTCCAGGCGTCCTGCTTGACCTGGCCGAACCTCCGTGCTGGCAGCTAAAAATTTAATTGTCCTGCATACGTTTTTGTCTCCAGCAAAGCGGACTGCATACAGAAGTGCAGGATAATGGGACGCTTTAGTTACGAAATATACATTTTTTAATTTCTTTTGTTTTTAGGATGTCGGTTTTTTTAAATTAATTCGATTAATAAAATTAACTTTTTAAAAATATAAAATCGTTCTGCTACACTTTATATATACTTTTTTAGTTTTTTTTTTAATTCAGTGTCAATTTAAAAATCAACAATTTAACAGCACTTAATTTGGCACCAGTTTTGAAATCTGTTGTAATTTATTAATCCAAAAGATTTTAGTTTATTACTTCCTTTTACGAAGTAAAGGAACTATTGTGATCGTGTAAAACTTCGATTTTCAGATTTCAGCGGAAATATCCATTTTGACCATCTCTGAACCCATTTTGACTAGTTTCGGCGTGACTTCTGTACTTACGTACGTATGTGCGTATGTATCTCGCAAAACTCAAAAACGATTACCCATAAGATGTTGAAATTTTGGATTTAGAACTGCTGTAACATCTAGTTGTGCATCTCCCCTTTTTATTGAAGTTTTCTTAACTGCAATTATAAGCCCTCATTGAGAGCTTTTCAACGACGTATCATAAGTGGTACTTGTTTTCATTGGTTCCAGAATTACAGCTAAATAAAATTTTAATCAATGAAATACTTAGATCTTACAAGGGGAAGGCACATCGGTTCGAATCAGACTTCATCTCGTTTTTTTTTTTAATTTAAATATATTGATGTACTAATAATTATTAACCTCCAGTTGAAATATATATATATAATAATCAGAAGTTATTAGTGAAATAAAATTTATTCTTCATTTTAATTCAAATAATTTACAGAGGTTAATAATTATTAATAAATCAATGTATTTAAATTTAAAAAAAAGAAATTTTAAATATATGTATATGAATTCAGATTCGAACCGATGTGTTCACGGTTACAGATTCGACACGTTTTTATTTACGCCACATAACTAAGTTGTTATGTGGTGTAAGTGGTGTATTTTGTTTCATATATTAATTTTGTTTCACGTCGCTCACTTGAAACAAAATTAATATATAAACTTACGTAAAATGCTGATAAGGACACCCAAAAAAATAAGATGCAAGTGGTGTCCACCATAATGCAATTGTGTAACTGTCCACTTAATTAAAGAATTGGTGGATCGTATCTCACTTTCAAACGAAAAAAGTTTAAATGAAGTGGAGTAAAAAGTTTTTATTTGTAATTTAATAGGCGTTCAAGGAAGTCTTGTGGTTTCCACATCAAATTTTTGTTATTTGTTTTATTTTATTCAGGTACTGATTTATTCATTTCCGGCATATAGAATAATGGTATATCAAACCATTATCAATCGTTTATCTATATTAGTAATAAATTGGAAACTTATTTGTTGTTTGGTATAATTAAAACGAAGATAATTCGTCAATATATTCTGTCATGTATGGACACGTATCTATTATTTATTACGAACGTTTTAATTTTATCTGTTTATGTTCTTTCATATGGTTTCTCCATATATTACATTAATTATTACTATTATATTTGTAAATATTCAGTAACAATAAATACACAGTATATCTTTTCAGTTTAAAAAACGAAATGGTTTTTTATAAGTTTTTCAAAATTATGTAAACGAAAATCTGTGTTTTTCAGTTAAGAGAGAAATAGATCATTTAATTTGTGGTGGATTGTTTGCGTAACGATCAGATTGTTTTGGTGCGTTTAATTATTGGCTACCTTGTTACAGAGATACATTAAAATTTGTAATCTGATGGAAATATAAATTATGCCCCCACTTTTTCACCCCTTCCATAATAATACATCAGATGTATAAAGAATACTAATCACCGTTTAACGAGGTCGGTCTAATCTATATATTTTTTTTTTTTTGAGGGGGGGAGTTTTCACGATGAAACTGTAAACTATTAATAAAAAATATTTCGTTATTTCTTTTTAACGACTTCCACAAAAAGAGGAAGTTATCAATTCGGTTTTTTTTATATATTTTTTATTTATTTATATATTGTGTGCTCAAGGCTTTAGTCGTTACCAAATTACCGATTTTAATGAATTTTTTTTTCATTTCGTGGAGGAAATTTCTTTAATAATACCGCAATAATTTCTTATCTCATAGTTTAATTAGGAGATTTTTTTAAAGTTTATATATAAGTGATGCGATCGATATTTTTCGTTTTACATCCCCCACTTTTTTCGCTTTCTTTCACATAGAAGTTACCTGTTGTAGCATGTTTAATAATAATTGATGAATAAAACATTAGAGACACAATTAGAGTAGTAACCCTATAACTAAAAATTCCCCAATAATACATTACAGAAAACACTGTTTTAAACCGGTCATTTTAAACATTCTCCGTATTTTACGTATTAAAAAAAAAACAATTACTGAATTTATTATTTAAATAATCAAAACAATACTGTTAATTAGTCAAGCTTAGCGAGCGTAGGTTAACTTTGGTTAGATTATATTTATAATTTCTCTGCAGATACCTCCAAATACACACTAATTTGGTAGAATTCTGGCTCTATTGTACTTTCTTTTTGACAATGCGAACTCGTCTATTTCTACCGTCATTCCTGGATCACCTACCTTTCTTGTATTTTTTAATAAATTATTATTGCTTCATTTGACATTAACCTACGCTCGCTATCCTTGAGTAATATGCTAATATGTTTAAAATGACCAAAATAAAACAGAAAGTTAGTGTATTTTCTCTAATGCTTCATTCATCAGTTATCATAAAACATACTTTCTTTTTCCTGTTTAGCCTCCGGTAACTACCCGTTTAGATAATACTTCAGAGGATGATATGTATGAGTGTAAATGAAGTGTAGTCTTGTACATTCTCAGTTCGACCATTCCTGAGATGTGTGGTTAATTGAAAACCCAACCGCCAAAGAACATTGGTA
The DNA here is from genome assembly GCF_047948215.1 of Lycorma delicatula. NCBI lineage: Eukaryota > Metazoa > Arthropoda > Insecta > Hemiptera > Fulgoridae > Lycorma > Lycorma delicatula. The sequence continues at coordinate 45,244,826 of NC_134459.1, forward strand.
TCCACGATCTAGTATTCAAATCCGTGTAAAAATAACTGGCTTTAACTAGGACTTGAACGCTGGAACTCTCGACTTCCAAATCAGCTGATTTGGGAAGACGCGTTCACCATTAGACCAACCCGGTGGGTTTATCATAAAACATACTATATTAAGTTATTTTTATGCGAAATACCAGCGATGCGGTTTTTTTAAGTTTTAATTTTGTTTTCATCGTTGCTTAGCTGTTTTTTTTTTAAACTTGAAAATCTAAAGAAAAAATTATGAAAATTCCATATTTTCCCCGTTGATGTAAATTTCTCGCCTTTTTATTACTTTCAAATGATTTTTTTTTTCTCTTAAATACGAACAGGGTTTCATGTAAACTTGGCCATATTTTAAATAAAATTAAAGCAAACCAGGTTTTTTAAAAAAAAACCGGCCCAGAAAGTAGAAATTAACACTATTTTGATTATTTTTTGAATTTTCAAATGTTTTAAATCGGCGCCAGATTAAGGGTTATAATCTTTTTACTCGTAGTGTTTTTAAATTTGACGCTGTCTTAAAAAAAGTTGAATTTTAAAATATTAGAACATTATTATTTTTTTTTTTCAAATCGGCTTTTTGTTTTTAATTTATTTAACAAATGAAAATAATAAAATAATTATTGTCATTTCATTTTAACTTTTTTCGTGGTTATTTATTTCAATTTTTGCAAAATTTCTTGATTTTTCAAAAAGTTTCTAAATAGCGTTAAGTTTTTTTAATATTGTTTATAATTATATGAAACCATGAATTAATGTGTCCAATTTTATGTGTAATTTTTATTGATGTATGTGTTACGGTAAAACCCCGAATACCGGTAAATCTTAAGTTTTACCGGTAAATTCTAACATTTAGCAAGTCACTTGGTAAAAGTCCGAAAAATACATTTATTTCGGACTTTTACCAAATAGTTTTGGTCATTATTTACATTTACCATAGACTGTTGGTAAAAGTTGACAATTCTATTATGAAATCACTCAAAAGTATGAATTTAAAAATGCTCTTTCCAATTTCGGAATTTCAGTGCACTGCGGGTGAAAAATGAAACAGGTTTTTTTCAAAAGATTACAAAAAACTGTATTTTGCTATATAATAGTAAGACATTTCAAAAACTTTACAAGTAATTAATTCATATACACTAATATTCAGGAATGAATAATTTTTAGCAAACTTCTACAATGTTTAATAGGAATATTATGTTCGTTGTTATAATTAAATGAATCCTTTCGAGACTACAAATTACAAAACAAACTCTATAACTAAACATAATGCCCATCTCAAGTACTAAATAATAACTCGTCTGCAAGAAACATTTGCTCTTCATATTAATTACTTTTTGAATGAAAATTTTTGTTAAACTTAGTGAACAAAATGACGACTGTATTTAATGAAAAACGTTGAGTTGGGATTCAAAAAGTTTTCCCCGCAGCAAGAATTGAAAATAGATTGGGTTAAAAAGCAATCCGGGTGTTAGACCCAGACGGTGTATTTAAGAATTAACTATTAATTGATTATTCTCACGTTTGAAAATGATTAATTTTAATGCAATTTTTGAACTGAAATCCCAAAATTGAGAAGAGCATTTTTAAATTCATGCTCTTTCCTGTTTAGAAGTGATTTCGTTACCGAATTATCAACTTTTACCAACAGAATATGGTAATTGTCAACAATGACCAAAACGATTTGGTAAAAGTCCGAATTAAATGTGTTTTCAAGATTTTTTCGGACTTTTACAAAGTAAGTTGGTAAATGTTAGAATTTACCGGTAAAACTTAAGATTTACCGGTATTCAGGGTTTTACCGTAACATCAGGATGTACTAACATCCTGACCCTTTTAGGGGAAGACACCCGCTTTGAGTCGATCTCGGTCGTCATATCACCCCCTCCGTTCCTAGCCTGTTGGGCGGAGGTCGTCTTCTAGATCCTCTAAACTTGATAACCCAACACAGTCATCAGTTTGGACTCCTGTCAGGATGCCACTGATGCAAATGCCTCGGCATTCATTTTTATCTGTGTATTTACACAACCTACTATCGATTTCGTATGGCCTCTCCAACGGTGACCATCTACCATAATTTACAACCCTGGACTATCAAATTAAACCGATTCGCGATTCCCGCGTTTTACTCTAACACCGAAGGTTTCACACGAAAACTCTTCCTGTAGCTAACTTCAATTAGACTATGGACTCAGAGTAATAATTTGAGTATTTAAATAACAGAAATACCATCCTTATATATATAAAAAAAAAACAATTGTTGATTGGAACAACGACAATTTTATCCTACAATTCAATTTACTGAAAGTCCGCTTCTTGATTTACTTAAAAATCAAGAAACAGATCGACAAATTGAATAAGTCTTTATGCATATACTAATCATTTTTTTCTTAAATAATGTTAACTTGACATTATTCAAGTCATTGTGGAGTTCGGAATATTTTTGTTATCATATTATAAAAAAAATTAATGTGTACATCACATGACTTCGTTTTTCGCCTATTAAATTACATATACATATTTTTTTAAAATGAAAAGTACATAACATTTTTTTTTCATTAATAACTTCTGATATATTTTTTTATTGTTATTTAATTATTATTTATCGTAAAACGATTTTTACAATCAATATATTGAAATTAAAAACATTTAAAAAATAAAAGGAAGTCTGATTCGAACCTATATGTTTTCCCCTAAGAGTCAAATATTTCATTAATTGCAATTTTATTTGGCTGTAACTCTGAAACTAATGAAAATAACTAACATTTATGATATTTCGTTGAAAAGCTAGTGGAGGGCTTATTACTGCAGTTAAGAAAAAGTCCAAAATCCAAATTGTTTTGGATTTTGGGCTTTTTTGGACACTTTCGGTTCAGTCGATTGCAATCAAAAGGGGAGGTGCACAACTAGATGTTACAACAGTCCTAAATCCAAAATTTCAACTCTACGACCAATCGTTTTTGAGTTATGCGAGATACGTACGCGTACGTACGAACAGACATCACTCTGAAACTAATCAAAATGGATTCAGGAATGGTCAAAATGGATATTTCCATTGAAATCTAAAAACCGAAATTTTTCGCGATTACAATAATTTTTCGTACGAAGTACAAGTAAGTAATTAAGCGGTATGTTTTTTAATCAATAAATTTTTTTAAAACTAAATCACATTTGATTTAACAAAAAATTCAACTTAAGCAAAAGGTTCCGAAACTTAACCCTTTGTAAACCAATTATGGACTCTCATAATATTTATTGGGAATTTTTTTTGAGCCTTTTAAGTCGCACAAACAATTTTTTTCACTTTTTCATTTGAAAAAAGCGCGCGCTCACACACACATTCTTGCGCGCGCGCGTACTATTTTTAATTTTTTAAATAAGGATAGTTTTTCAATAAAATTAACAAATAATTGTAATTTAAATTCTTGATTTCGAACGAAAAATTGTCGTAATAATTTCCGTTTTCAACGTAATAATTTCCGCTGACATCCAAGGATATTTAGAATAATAGATCAATTTGATGATCCACTGGTTGAATTAATTTCCTGTCCCTTTAAACCAGTCGGTGACAGTATGATTGGACGTCGTCAACAGTCTTTTCGCATTTACCGCTCAAAAATATTTTTAAGTTCAGGAAAAGAAGATAGATGGTTACCAGAACCGGTTGCTCGGAGGATGATCCAACCTTTCCATTGAAATCTTTGCTATCGTACTTTTGAGCAAATTTAATCCATGCTTTATAATGTGTTAACTTTCTAGTAAACAGGCCAGTCGACGATTCTCTATAACTTGGTGTAATATTTTTGTAAGATGTTGCATTTCCTTTCCGAATTAAATTTTTTAATTGCTGCCTGTTTTGTCGAACGGGTACCCACCATTGGCAGATTCTTCATTATAACTAATGGATGTTCTAATATCCATCATGCACTTTGTTCTTGAACAAAGTGCAAAAGTGGAAGTGGTTCTAACAATCGAACCACTTCCAAAAATTTTCCTCATTCATCACACCTTTTCTTAAAATTTCCAACTAGTTTCAATGAATTACAGCTGGACAAATGTTTTTTTTTCGTTTAAAAAAGAATCGTCAATCGCACCTCGGAGTCGGTAAGAATAAAGATCGACGTGATCAATGAAATGCTGTTCAAAAATAATAAGTTAGGTATATTATAAGTGGATCTTGCAGCAGCTGACAATATGAGACAAGTCAAGACACATTTCGTATCAGGTTGCATTCAAAAGCGTCAACTTGTGTTGTTAATGTATGCAAATGATAATTACTTCAAAAATTGCCCTTCGTTCTGTGTGTGTGTGTGTATATATATATATATAAACATGTGCGTGTGTGTGTGTGTGTGTGTGTGTGTGTGTGTGTGTGTGTGGATCTGATTGTTACTAAGTTAAACTATTGTTATTTATTTAGTCATTCAACCAAGGTTAGTTTATAATAAGCTTGAACCCGGTTGTAAATAATCGAACGCATAAATTTAAATACAATAAAAAAAAATACATTTATTTGGAAATTTATTATTAATATAATATATAATTTTTAAGTTTCAGTATAGATATAGAATTAAATATGGTATGTAAAACATCTGTTATTAATAAATTTTACGACTGTAATATTCATTAAAGGTTGAATATTATATTATAATGATAATGTTTTGATATTTTTAAATTTAAAAGGACATGTATGAAAAAATAATTGTTCAGCTTTTATGATGGATTGCATTTAAATACTTAAACGTATTTTTTATTACTGTTTCTAATAGGGTAACTATTTTTCAATAATAATTCTTAATAATTTTTATACGTTGTCCTTGCAAGAAATTCATTATTCAAGGTGCCTATTTTATTTATAAATTTTTATTTTAACGATTTTTTTTTTATTTACTCGTATTGCCGCAATCTGTTTAAAACCGGTCAAACTTGTGAAATATTAATAAAATGAAGAGTGCATTAAATCAATTATTTATCAAGATTTTGTGTGTATTATTTGTTGTTTGGAAGACATGATGTGATATTAAACCGGGTACAAAAAGAAGATTCTTTTTTCTTATTTTAATTACGTAATGGGGTCAATGTGTTGTTGTCGTCTTGTATTGTGTAAGAATCGCATAATACTGTCTACTTATTTAACTAGTACCTACCTACCTTCTTTATAACCAGCTATGCTAAAACCAGTGGGTCGTATATTTCTTTGTCACTTCGCTTAGACTTTTTTATATTCAACTGAGGATTCACTATACCGATCGTTCAACCGTATTTTTATGCTTTTGCCATTTACAATTTACATTATTACATAGTTTGTATGTAATGAGATGTGATGTGAGTAACATTGTTATTAGCAATTTGTCTTATATAAACGGTTATCGTATTTCGTTGCGACACTCATTACAGTGTTTTAATTTTAAACGGTGTTTTTTTTTTTTTTTTTTTTTATTTTTTATTATGCAATTACACGGCCTGTTTATTACTTTCCTGCTGTTACAGAATATAACAAGGAATATAATTATTTTTCTCTTTTGGCAAACAAAATATTTTCACCGGGATTTTTCTGTGTCTTAATATTTTCCGGTATTTTGTCCGGAAAATCTAGATTACGTAATGTGTATTCTGTCTGTATAACTTGGAAAAGATTTTAATCTAAAGTAGAATTAAAATTTGTTAGTAACGTATTTATTCGGAGGTTCGATTATATTAAGTTTTAAAAAAATCATTTAGCTGGTAGAGACATCATAAAAAATAAACAGCTTAAATTATAAACATTTTCTCTATGATTTCCTTTGAAATACTTTAAGAAATACGTTATCTACTTTGTTAGACCAGCATTGTTAATCTATATATATATAAATGAATGTTTGTCTGTCTGTATGTCTCTTATGCCTTCCTAAACCGTTCATCCGATAACGATGAAACTTTGGGGAATGGTTGGACGCATGCCAGGGAAGGTTGTGAATTGGTTTGGATCCGCTAGGTGGCGCTAGCGTCGAGGTATTTCGAAAAATTGTATTTATGGTCCGATTTGCCTCATATTCAGAATACATGGAAAGAATTATCTCTGCAAAAAAATGAACCCGCTAGATGGCGCTGGGGTTGAGATATTTAGAAAAAATATATTTATGGACCGATTTGATTCATATTCCGAATATGAATATTAGTTACGTGAAAAGAAATATTTATGCAAAAACTATACCCGTTAGGTTGGGCCGGTGTCGAGATATTTAAACAAACAAACAAATATACAAACAGACTATTATATTCTATATATATATATATATATATATAAAAGGCATGTTCGTATGTGTATCCGCTAAAGACCAAAAAACTAATGGATCGATTTACGAGCGGGCAAAAAGGGGAAAAGGGGAAATAGGAAAACGGGGAAAAGGTGGAAAGAGAAAAAAGGAAAATGGGAAAGGATGAAAAGGAAACTGGGAGAGGGGTGAGGGACAAGGGGAAGGAGAATAAGTGTAAGGTAAAATTTGTGAAGTTCAGTTTTTTAATCTTTTCATCAAATTTTCAATTGTGTTCGTTTAAACTCTCTCTCTCCCCCTCACTCACTCACTCACTCACTCACTCTCTCTCTCTCTCTCTCTCTATATATATATATATATATATATATATATATATATATATATATCTATATAAAAAATAGTGAAGCATTGCCGGGTCTGCTAGTATAAAATAAAATTTTCATTTGATTTATTTTATTATGTTAATGGGTGAAAGTAAAAAACTGTTATTACATCGATAACATCTCAATAATTGATTGGTTTGTAGTTTATTTCATTTTGTTTTAATACAATCTATAGTTTGCCTTTAAAATAGTGTAAGTTAACTAAATTTTAACGTCTTTGTATTTTCGTCAAATTTTATTGCTTTTCTTTCCTATTTTAAGGGATTAATTGAATTACTAAGTTTTATATAGATAGCCGATCGACTATCACTTCCTAGATTAAATAATTATTTTCTTACTTAAGATTTAGATGTAGAAAATATTTTCTGAAATATGTTATTGTTTTATAAAATCTGTTTGATAATATATTAAATAAATAGACTCAATTTATTTGTACTTTCCCGTTTAGATAGCGCTATTTCTCTAGAAGGGAAAGTATCAATCGAATTTGGGCATATGTGGTTTTCACACCTAAGGAACCAAAAAACCGGATGGAAATTTTCCGGATGTTAATGTTCGTATTTACGAAAGATTATCTTTAAAGTAAAGTCCCCTTTCATTGTAAAAAATTTATTCTGAAAATTTTATAAATTTTTTTTTACTTCTCCTAAACTACATACCTTGAGTCCCCTTTCATTGTAAAAAATTTATTCTGAAAATTTTATAAATTTTTTTTACTTCTCCTAAACTACATACCTTGTACTACTTCTCTGTATAAATAATTTATCTCTATGAATTAAGACATTATCGTAGCGATACACCAGCGTCAGTATACTCTGTTCGTATTCTTCTGCCGCCAGTCCATTTAGCCACTGATTAACAGCATTTTTAAGTTCATCGTCACCCGCGAATTGTTTACTAAAAAACTTTATCAAATATCCCAAATAAATGGTAATCAGAAGGAGCTAAGTCAGAACTATATGGTGAGTGATCGTATATTTCCCATCCAAATATTCTCAGTAATCACGTATCGGACCCGCAGCATGTGGACGTGCATTATCGTGCAGCAGGACGCCGCCGTCGGTCAGCCGCCCATGTCGCCGATTTTGAATGGCGCGCCGTAACTTACGTAGAGTTTTGCAGTAGGCTTTTCTATTTATAGTCGTTCCACGTGACATGAAATCAATCAGTAATATGCCAAACCGATCCCAAAAGACTGTGGCGATCAGTTTGCGTCCAAATGCCTGTGACTTGACCTATGTTGGTCTGGTTGGTGATTGAGGATAAGGCTATTCACTTCGTTTTCTTTCTAGCGTGTAATACGAAATTCATGCTCCATCGCCGGTAACGATTGAATTAAGGAACTCATCGACCTTTTGTCGTGTAGCGCATCGAAAATTTCAAAGCAGATCCCATTCGGATTTTTTTTTGACGTTCCATTAAGACATGCGGCACCCAACGTGCCCAGACCTTTCTGAAGCCTAGATGATCATGAACAATGTCACCGATAATAGCTCTTGAGGAAAAAGAAGGGCCAGGTCGGAAATCGTTGAGCGATGATCTTTTCTGATTTCATCATCAACGCGTTTCAACGAGTTCTCGGTGATTATCGAGAGCCTGCCGAACGTTCTTCATCGTGCACATTAATTTTATTATTTCTAAACCGTTCACATCATTTTCGGACGTTTCTTAAATTCATTACATTATCACCGTACACAGCAACCAACTGCCTATGAATTTCAGCCGGCTTAAAGCTTTGGTGACTTAAAAAACGTATGACGTATTTCACAGTCGGCGGCAACATCAATTTTCCTATTCATTTTATAACATAATAACTCAGACATAATCCAAGATACTAACACGCGACAGCTTACAGACAACAATGGGAGTGTGTAGATTACTAGTGTAGCCATGAGCGACACTGGTACGTCAATCTTAATGAGAGATATTTCCCAGCGGTCTTAACTTTAGAGATATATTTCGTACTTGTGTGTGTTTGTTTGTTTGTGTGTTCGGTGTTTGCCTCTAAAACACCTTATACCTCCAGAACTACTACCGAACCGATTTTGATCAAACTTTTTCAGATTACTTCTATATATGAAGCGTTGATGCCATTAAATTGTCAACATAAAAGGTCAAGGGGTGAGAGTGTAGAGCAAGGTAACCTCAGTATTTCGAGATTTTGCCTAATTAAGGTTAAATTTTCCTTAGGAATATTTCTTAATTAAAAAATAACAATATTTGCAAAAATTCTTTATGAAAAATCGCACCCCCACCCCCTAAAAATGCTGTAAACAAGGAGCGCTATTGTTGCAGTCCGCCATCATGGAATTTCCTATTTTCTTGTGGGAAATTCTCTTTTTCCTCGCCTTTTTTGTACATGGAAATTTGAAATTCCATAGGGTTGCCACCAAATTATTTTTACACTTTAAATATTAATTATTTATTTAATTTAGTTAATATTTCAAAGATTTTTAGTACCGACGTACAGCTGTTGTAGTCGTCTGCTATGTTTTGACGCCATAGGTGAGCGGTAGAATTAAATGAATCAATCATATTTAACGTGTGAAAAAGTAACTCGGTCTGGCTGGGTCTCGAACTCGACCGCCCAGTCGACTTGGTATCTGGTGCGTTAAGCCTCGCTGCTACACCAGTCTGTTGACCATACAAGGGAAATCTGTTCTGCGTAAGTTGTAAAATTACATTAGTTTAGCTAGTGTCGACCGTCGCCGCTAGTACCGCCACACCCAATTAAATGCGGTATGCGCGCGCGCTTTAGTTAGAATCATTGAATTAAATAAACGAGAAAAATATTATATTTAAATTAAATGATAAATATTTTTAATTAAGTTTTGTGTGTGTGTGTGTGTGTGTGTGTGTGTGTGTGTGTGTGTGTGTGTGTGTGTGTGTGTGTGTGTGTAGCCGTGCATCAGAAACAACCCACAGTTGTAGGACTTTACCGGAACGCGGCTTTTAGCCGGGTGACGGGGAAAGTCTTACAACCGTGTAGTCAGTTTTTTTTATATAATTTTAAGAAATTACCAGTGGAAAAGTAAAACTTGAGATATATCCATATAAAATCGATTACCGATTTCTAATACATTTTATCTCGTTTCAGCATGATACATTTCATTGTGATTGTTATCTGAACCTTACTCTTGTCTTTTCGACAATTCTTTTTGTAAATTTTTCTCTTCGATAATATTTCTGATCGATATTTTCTAATCTGTAATCGATATCTAGTAATTGTGCTAATCGATTGAAATTTGTTAACTTCATAATATAACATCGGTACTGTTTTTTAAAATTTTCTGTTAACTGGATTTTGTAAATTTCTGACAGAGTTAATTGTGCAATTTAAGGTCGCTATATGAAAAATTAGCCAGCGTATAATATATATATATATTTTTTTGTTACGTGGAAAAATATTTCAACTACCTAAAAATGTACTTGATTCTATGAATTTTTATTTTTAATTAACAGTCTTGCCGGAAAACAATTGAAGTGATATTTAAAACTGGCGAAAATATTATATATATATATGCCAAAATTGTAACATAAAATTCAAGAACTGAATACCATACAATCACTGGAAATTTCTTGCAAAAATGGACAGGTATTTTTTTCTGTTTAACTTCTTATTTTAAACTTAAAAAAAAAAAATTAAAAAATTCTGCTAATGCGGGAAAAAAATGTACAAAGAACTTAGCGCCTTAGTTAAAAACACGAGTCTCCGTAATAAAATAATTATTATTAATTACATTTACAGCTGATTTTATTGTTAATGTTAATATTTTGTAGGCTATCTTCTGAGCTGCATTGTAATTTTAAGCGAGTTGGTTTTTAATTACTTATGTATTTTAACTAATTAATTAATTAATTAACATTTTTATGGTGAATTATCCTACTTTCAATCGATCAATTCTTAACTTAGATTTTTATCAACAAATTATTATAGTCCTACGCTACGCAACGTTGTTACTTCTTTCGTCGATTAAGATTTAAGATTTGTTCGAAGTAACATCTGAAAACAAAACATACAACTTCTAAGAACTTAAAAGAAGAGTCGTTTTAATATAAATATTAAATTTTCCGTGGCTAATTGGAATATATATTCTTGATTATTTTATGTTTCTATGACGATATTTTATTAAGAATAATTAATACATGAATGTCCGTCGGTATACAATTGTATGATGTATTGATTAATTTGTGATATTTGTTGGGAAAAAATTGTTTTATGATTTTTTTTTATTTACAGGAAAAAAGGTAACTATGTAATTTTATCTAGTACTTTCTTTTTTAATAAGTGATAAACTAGTTTTCTTTAATTCGTTAACGAGTGGTTTTAATATGCTTAATTTTTTTTAAAAAGATATAAATATGCCGTCATTAGGTGAAGTTAATGTTCACAAAGATGCAGTTTTATCTCGTGATGAAAAAGCACCTTTGTTAAAAAAATCGTTAACAGGACATGAAGAATTTGACAACTCTTCAAAAAGAAGCTCTATTCGAAAGTCAAAGGGCAGTATCGATCTGAAATCATACCTCAATCGTGTGATACTTGAAAAATTATTTAATTCTAATGTATTACTTAGTAGAAAGAGTTTGGATTCGAAATACGACTGTATTGATGATACGTCATTCGGAAAATTAAGGTGTCCTTATTTAATAGAACAAGAAAAGAGAGATGCCTTTATCAACGATTACAGAGATGCGATGGAAGAATATTCGAACTGTAAAGGAATTACTCGTGGAGAATCGTTTTATAATGATCAAGATATAAGCGTTTCTTGTTTGCAATATTCTCCGGATGGTGCCTATGTGATCGCCGGATTTAATTCCGGTAGTATTAGTTCATGCCGACCCGATGATTCTCGAAATCCGTTCGTTATTTTACAACAAGGTAAAGAATCCGGTTTTCCGATCACCGGCGTCAGATTTCACCCTAAAATACCCGGTGTATTTTACGCATCCAGTATTTCCGGGAGTGTTACGTTATATTCCGTAATCGGCCGTAGAATTATTAGTTATGTCGCCGAAAAGGATAATGAGATATACGCGTTGGATATTTCTCCTGCCGGTAAAATATTGGTCACCGTCGGAAAAGACGCTTCCGTCAGGTTATACGATGTAGATTCTATGAAACTGATTAATGAATACTGTAAAGACGACTTTTATAATGATAACAACAACAATAATAATATGAATCAAAAAAACCATTATTGTCATGAGAAAAGAATTTACGCTGTACGTTTTAATCCCGATATGGAAAACGTGTTTATTACTGGCGGATGGGATCGTACGTTGAAAGTGTGGGACGTAAGAGATCCTATCGGTTGTGTAAATAACGTTCGTGGACCCTTCATTAATGGAGATTGTCTCGATGTAAAATGTCATCGTCTTTTATCGGCATCTTGGAACGCAAAAACTATCATTCAACTATGGGATTTACGTAGTTTTTCATTGGAATGGATTAGAAATGTTTTACCCGATAATTTAATTCAAAAAAAAGAAGGTGCGTATGTAATTTCGGCTAAATATTTTACTGATGATGCTTCTGGTGATATCGTTTTATTGTCTTCGTTGTCTCTTAAATCTTTGGAAGTTATGAGTGTAAAGAAAAATCTTATATTACATTATTTTTGCACCGATTCTGTTATTTCGGCGTTCCATTCGCACGGGAATAAAGTGATGTTTGGTGGGGCTCGTCAGGTTATTTATGATGGTAACTTTTATGTTGATGGTATGCCTGAAAATTAAATTGTGCTTTATAGACTGACAACAAACTTTTTATTAATAATAGATTATTTTAATTTAGTATTTTTAAATCTTTTTTTTATTTTAATAAAACCAGTTACTTCATTTACTTCTGAATTTACTTATGAATCTATATGACCGATTTATATATTTAAATTTGCTACGAGTGTTAAGTAAAATTAAAAAAAAACTTATTTAAAATAGAGGTTACATGATATTGCTGTTTATATTTAAGAAGAGTAAGATGTATTTTCTCACACCAGTTAATGTTATTGATTTGAGTAGCCGAAACTCTAAAACCAAAAACAATTTTATAAAATATGACATGCAGGTCGGACGTTCTTACACATTTATTACATTACTAGCTCAATAATACATTTTAAATCGGGTTTTTGCGTTTTCTCAAGTAGTTAGGTAGATAATAGCGCTAAAAAGCATTAGATAATTACTAAGATGAATTTCAATTTTATATCCACTGCTCTCCGAATACTTTTTTCGATGGTATACTATACATTTGTTGATTTTTCTTTATGCGGTGAAAACCGCAGAATTTGGTTTAATTTGTTAAAATTTCGTATTCTGTAATGTGGCAGCGACCGGCATTTGCCGGTTCGATTAAGAGATTCTATTCGCTATTTAACTTTATTATTTGGTGGAATATCGTTAATTATTAATGTTTAAATCGATAATGAAACGATCGTTTTGTGTATTATTTTGTCTTTTTCTATCACATGGTCACATAATTTCCAAGCCGCAAAGTACAACAATTTCTTCATTGTGATAACATAATATAATACGGGCCTATAATTTCGAGCAAGAATTATTAGTCAAAAAGTCTTAGGTACTTTTCGGAATTCGACAGCCATTGTTTTCAATTTTTTTTCCAAATCATTGGGCATTTGAAGATATTTACAGAGAAATTAAATACTCGTATAATCCAACCAAACACGCTAGTCAAGGTTAGCGAGTGTAGGTTGTCTGGTTAGATTATATTTATAATTATAAGTAATATTACTTATATTGGACCTCTCTTATTACATTTGGAAGACCGATGTTTCAATAAAATCAACGAATTGAAATAAAAAAAGCTGACAACACAGTTGTAGGACTTTACCGTCACGCGACTTTTTTTCTGATTCACGGCGTACACACACATACACGCACAACTTAATTAAAAATATTTTTAATTTTGTTTAAATATAATATTTTTACTTCCTTGTACGCGAAAAATTTCTGTTTTCAGATTACAACGGAAATATCCATTTTAACCATCCTGAATCCATTTTGACTAGTTTCGGCGTGACGTTTGTACTTAACGTACGTATCACGCATAACTCAAATTAGCCGTAGAGTATTGAAATTTTGGATTTAGGAGTGTTGTAACTAGTAGTTGTGCACCTCCTCTTTTGATTGCAATTGACTGAACCAAAAGTGTCCAAAAAAGCCCAAAATCCAGAGAAACTTTTATTTTGGACTTTTTCTTAATGTAGTAATTAGCCCTCATTGAGAGCTTTTCAACGATGTATCATAAGCGGTACTTATTTTCATTGGTTGCAGAGAGTTATAGCCAAATACATTATTTTTTAATGAAATATTTCATCGTACAAGGGGAAGACACATCGGTTCGAATCCAGCTTTATTTACTTTTTTAATTTAAATATATTGATTTATTAATAATTATTAACATCTGATTGTAAAAGAATGTGTTATGTAATTTAATAAACGTACAAGGAAGTTGTGAAGTGTCTAAATCAGATTTTTTGTTTATTCTACAACACCCGTACGTCAGTGGTACACTAGCGGTCCTTGTGGTAGACGGGGTACTATCAATAGTACCCGTCTACCGCAAGTGGGTATATTGGACCAAGTATATCCACTGGGGTTACTAGTTAATTTAGAATACTTTTTGGGGTGAGTATGGGATTTTGCAAAAATCTTATTTTTGTGAACATTATTTTTTAATTAAAAAATTTACCTAAAAAAATAAGCGTTAATTAAGCGAAATTACGAGATAACTGAGGATGACCTTGCTGTACAGCCTCACACCGTTGACCTTTTCAGTTGAAAATTTAATGACATCAATGCTCCATATATAGAAGTAATCGACTAAGTTTGGTCAAAATCGGTCCTATAGTTATGAAGATATGAGTGCGACACCAAACACACACACGTACATACGAACATCCGGAAAAGATCCGGTGAAAATTGCATATGCCCAAATTGGACCGATTACAATACTTTCCTTTGTAAAGCTATAGCGCTAGACGAAAAGTAAAAATAGGTTAGCGGGCGCAGGTTAAGTTTCATTAGATTATATATAATTTCTCTGCAAATACCTCAAAATACACACTGTTTTGGAAGAAAGAATTGACACAAAAGTTGCTGTTTTATTTCGAAGAAGAACCGGAACATAATCGTAGAATAAGCGTAAATTAAATATTTTTCATTTAACGTAATTTGAAGTAGAGAAATACACAATTTTGTTTGTTAAATTAAATTAATATCTCTGAATATTGATGAGCCTATAATCAATAAATTTGTTATTTATGCTCTGAATATTAATGGTGTTTTTCGTATTGGCTGTGTCAAAAAAGAAACTGGATTTTTCTATTAAAATTTGCTCGAATCAACATTAAATATGGTTTTTTTGCATATATGTACAAATATTATTATACAACAATTTTTAAGTGTAAGAATATTAATACCAATGAATTTGTTATACATCTTTAATATACATACGTGTGAACGATGCACATAAACCGGCTATTATTGAACATGGTATGAAAAACCGATCTCTATTTTTGAATGTGTAATAATTAATAAAATGTTAACACATCTTTATAAATTATTTAAAATTATGTTATTATCATTAATTTTTTTATGACTGTTTGGTGTAATCTAGTTTACAGTTATTTTTTCAGAATATTTTTGTCCGTATTTTTTGTTTTAAAACAATTTTATTTTATTTATCCAAAACGGAAACAACAAAACTGAATCAAAGTATTTATAACACACCGTATCCACACCACAGGAAATGACGTAGTGTTTTCTCACGCGTAAAAAACTTATAACCAATCAACAAATGTGCAGTTTTATTTGGAACTTTTAAAATTCATTCGGGTATTTACTAGCTTTTTCTTATATACATTTTTTTCTTTTTTGTCCTCGTATCTAATTAATAAATACTTCAACCTTCTAACAAATGATCTCGCTGACCGCAGATGTGGTTAAAACGTAATACTGTTATTTTAAATATCGGCGTTTATTAATTTATATATGTTATTAATTTTAAATGTTAAATTAGTGTTGAAATACATTCAAATAATAGTAGAGTTTTGATATCTTTGTGGGAATTTGAAAGTTTGCAGTTCTTTTTTTTTTTTTGAGTATAAATTAATTTTTAGTATATATTAATTTCTATCAGCTTTAAAATATTATTTGTTTTTTAATAGGAAAATAGTCAGTAAGGTCTTCATTAGAATAGCTCTTACAACCAACTCGATCTACCAATTAGTTGAACATATATGTTCAATTTCTAAATAAATCTCCCTAAAGAATACCCATAAAACTCATAAAATTGTAAACTTTTTGAAATAATAACAGACATTAGGCAAGGTAATAGTTTTTATCACAATCTTTCTTTAATTTTGTGTTGGAAAAAAAAAGTAAGAATTTGTGTAAAAAAAAAACTACTCGATCAATCACAACCAAATTTTTACTCATGTTTCTTTGCATTATTGACAAGGTTTTTAGATATATTTCATCTCAAAAAAATCTCGAACAAAAAATATTTTAAATATATATATATGTATGTATTACTGAAGGTTTGCTGGTTGAAACACAAACTTTTAAATTAATTGAATTAATGATGTGTTTGGGAACTGTCAGTTTTCATCTCTGTGAACCGGTTTGAATCGAATGAATGATTCGAATCAATGGAATGAATAATATTACAAAAATAATAGAATTAGATTTACGTTAAATAAAATATTAAATTTAAAAAATCTCTGTTTAACAATAATGGGCTTCCCGTGGGAACTGTGTGTGAGGCTAGTGTGGAGAGGTATACGAGCACCTCGTGGGAGACTAGACCAATCACCATCAACTGGAAACAAATTAGGGGTCCATTGGGACGCTGTTTTGGGAGGTGCAATGGAGTGCTTTTATAATATCTGTAAACAATCGTCCGATTCTCAAAAATCAAACGGGGTATTTGTTTAGTAGGTTGAAGACTAACTTTTCTTTTGTATGCATTAGGTACACTCTCGATCTAAGAGATACGGTTATTCTGAAATATATACTTATAAGTAGGGGACCGATTACTTTCAAATTTGCAGTATACATTCATGTTATCCAAGGGAAGGTTTTAAGCTATCAACCGTGGCCCTAGCTCTCTTGAAGGTTAAGATGTTAAAAATATTCAATTCTACCCCTAAGGAGGGTAAAGTTGCGAATTCATTAAGGAAAAAATAGATTAATCCTTTTACTTCATTATTACATTTTCAACACCATGGCAAAGTTATAAATTTTTCGTCGTCAAAGGTGTGTGTATTACAGTTACCATAGTTACTATTATTGTGTCTTTGGTAATTTAATTTCTTTTTCAGGTTTCTATAAAGGCTGATTACATTTTTATTTATTTATCAGTATTATTCTCACAACCTTGAGGATAACGCACAGAGCGGGGGACGGAGCCTTCTGGGTATATGGGATGGGTGAGCTCTGCGGCCATGTGGTTGGTTCCTTGGCCCCGGCAGACTCCGTTCTGGCTAGCCGGGCTGGTACATTTATAATCAAACGAAAGTCTGGCTTTAAGAATGAATTTAAAATGTTTTAAAATTTTGGTCTTAAATACCACTAATTTTATTATACTAACCGTAATAACTTATATGAATGTCAAACGAATGTTCACATGTAAAACATATGTTTCTTTTAATCACATAGCTTTTTATTAATAAGCGTGAAAAACTGTATTGTTCTTAATGCAAATTCTACGAACATCCCTAATTATGATTACCATGGAATTTTTTTAAATTATTCGGTTGTGAGTAAATTTAATTATAAAGTATAGAAGATATTGACTGGACAATAAATTCACTGGACAATATTACTATTTTAATTTGATTGATTAATTTACCCAAGTATTTACTACCGTAGGATTAAGTTAGCTTCTTTATGACCTTCATATTACTCCTTCCCCTTTTACGTGTTCAACATATATATATATATATATATATATTTACAAAACTGATTTAAGCAGCTAATATTAAAATGATCCTGCTTTATATTTAACAAAAGGTTTTCCCTTTTCTAGGGGTTCTAGCATCAAAACAATTTTAATGTAACGTTTTTAAAAAAGGATATTTGTAAGACAAATTTTTTTAAAAACTAAAAATATTCTTAATATTTTTTAAAGAATTTTTTAACGTTTAAAAGGATCTTTTTGGTTTCCTGTTTTATACGTAAACCGTCATTCCTATAATCTGACAGATAAATAATTTCACGACATTTGTTGTAGTATTATTAAAGTACTGCAATGAAATTGTATTTAGTAGATATATAAAAACGTATTTACATTCTACTTTTTGTTCTTTCATCTTTATTTTATTGGCCAATGCATTTTCATTACATGTAAATTAAATTACTATACGTAAACAGTCGAATTGGATTAGTTAGGAGATGTCGTCGGTGCAACATTAATTTATTTTAATAAATTTACGGTGCAAACGAAGTCTGTATGTTACAGGAATATAACTATGAAAAAATAACATTAAAGTAATAAAGAACATAAAAAAGTAATAAATTTTTTTTATTACTGAAAAGGTTATTAATAAATCAATATATTTAAGTTAAAAAAAAGGAGATGAAGTCGGATTCGAACCGATCTGCCTTCCCCTTGCAAGATTCAAATCCTATTTCATTAATTAAAATTTTAATTGGTTATAACTCTGGAACCAATGAAAATAAGTACCACTTATATATATTGTTGGAAAGCTTTCAATGAGGGCTTATAACTGCAGTTAAGAAAAAGTCCAAAATTCGTTTTTGTTTTGGATTTTGAGCTTTTTTTGGACACTTTTGGTTCAGTCGATTGCGATCAAAAGAGGAGGTGCACAACTAGATGTTACAACAGTCGTAAATCCAAAATTTCAACATCCTACGGCTAATCGTTTAAGTTATGCGAGATACGTACGTACGTACATTCAGATGTCACGCCGAAACTAGTCAAAATGGATTCAAGGATAGTCAAAATGGATGTTTCCGTTGAAATATGGAAATCGAATTTTTCGCGATCTTAATAATTCCTTTACTTCATATAAGGGAGTAAAAATAGTGAATTGGAAAGAAAAACTAGCAATACCAACAAAAAAGTCTTCTCTTTGTTGTGATATGTGGCTGTTTTAATAATATCCATTTACAAATTTTAATTAGAATTAGCCATTTTTACGTCCTCTTTCGAGAACATTTATAAGTAGAGTAATTTTGCGCCAAATGCTGCCTAACGATGCTGTAGAATAGACTCTCGTACGCTTTTTTACTAAATACGGTACCAGTTATAAAAATATATGGATTTTCTTTACTTACATTCTTTCAAGAAGATTTTATGATGCCTTTAATAATTAAAAAATTATGAATTAGAAATGGAGAAGTTACGGGTAAATATATTTAACATTGTTAATTTTGTACTCGTGTAATCCTTTGAGAGAGAGAGAGAGAGAGAGAGCGATAGAGATGTGAGGAGTGGTATGTGAATGAGTATCTCTTCATGAATGTAAACCGTAAAATTTATAGTTCGAGGTGCGGTTAAGCTTTTATATATGCATAACCCAACACATACTCGCTAGTAGACTATTCGCGGTCGTCGCTTGTTAGAACTTATCTGAAAATCTCAAAATAGCCCCAAAGGGGGTTTTGTAGGAAGTAGTGGGGCAACTTATATATCAGATTTTAGTAAACAATTCCCGCCCTCCCGTAATTCTGTTCTATTAACTCTCTCGCATACCGTTACGCGCTAGCTGCCTCTATCCACCTCGTCTTTTCATCCCTTAATCCTATATGTAACACTGCCGATACATTACGCATATTCATTAATGAACCTGCTGTTCTAATTAAAATGGAAACGATAAATTATTCAATTTAATAAATAACGTTATTTGTAATTTAATTAACGTTTAATCCTTTTCTTTGCTAATCTCTTTTTAATTTAAAATCTAAAACACCTGTAACATCTCTTTTCAATATAATAAAATTACAGGTAATTTAACTCAACATTGTGTTTTAAAATAATTTAAAGTTTTTCTGATTTAAAAAAAATAGTGTAGTAGCTCTTTATACTTTCAGTTACTAGACACATATTGTACAACTTTTCTAATCCTGCAGATAATCATTTTTCGACTTATGGGCAAAAATCTTTTTTATACGGCTTAAAAATTTCTATTTTTTTTCTTTGTGAACACTACTTGATTTCCGTGTACGCATATCAAATTACATATACGCATTTTATTGAAATGAAAAGTACATAAAAGTTTCTAAGCATTTGGCACCGTTGGTATTTAATACAATTGTATAAAGTTTCACTTACCAACAATTTTCAAATAAGTACTTTCGGAGCTGTTTTACTGCATCATCAGAGATTCCTTATAAGATAGATGTTGATTGAAAATTCAGATGTGTAAAATTATATTTAAATTAAAAATTTTTGTTACGTTCATAATAGTCAGTCGTCAAGAAATAAAAATAATTTGTACGTCAATAAGACTGCAACGTCATGTCCGTAAGATGTTTACGACTATCATAAAATACGACTTTATAATCGTATTTTATGATACTAAAGAAAAAAAAATTTCTTGACGACCGACTATTATGAACGGAACAATTTCTAATTTAAATATAATTATTATACATTTGAATTTTGAATTAGCATCTTATAAGGAATCCCTGATGATGAAGTAACAGATCCGAAAGTACTTGGAAATATATATTGAAAATTGTTATAAATACAACAATAACATTCTATTTCATTAATATATTCTGATTTTTTTCATATTTATTTTGTCATTTTTTTTACAATCGCAGGTTAACAATTATTATTAAATCAATTATTTAAATTTAAAGAAAAAAGTCGAATTCCAACCGATGTGCCTTTCCCTTGTAAAATTCATATATTTCATTAATTAAACTTTTATTTGGTTATAACTCAGGCACCAATGAAAACAAAGTACACTGTCACAAACACATTGTCAGTGAGGACTTATTACTGCAGTTAAGGAATTTTTAGCCACGTAAGTGCGCGTCATTCAAGCGGCCACTTTGTATGAATGAACGCGCACGTGGCCGCTGCGGCCAGAGGTTTGTCGTTGTGGCCCGCCATGATCGACACAAATCTTGAGGCCGTATTTTTTATTAATTGTTAATCTGTACAACGCGCACACCAGACGGCCAGGATGCGATCAGACAGCAACCTGTTCAGTTTCGTACAAACGTATTTGACTGACGTGAAATTGAAAACGTTTTTTCATGTTGACGCAGATGACAAGGGAAAGATAATGCCTTTTGAAAAACGATTTCATAAAATGGGTATGTACCCAATACTTTTTTGCCGTTTGAAGCGATTATATAAATACAAAACTGCAGCTATCTCGGTGACATCCATTTCGTGACTGGACGGCCGAAGCGCGGCGCCACCATCTTGCTGGCCGCTCGTTCGGCCGTTTGCAATGCGGCCCCGGTCGCATGAAAACCGAAACTAAGTAAGTCTTGACGATGCTTCGTTATAAATACACAGTGAATCTATCAAAACGTCTCGTCCAAGCTCTCGGTTAAGTTCACCAAAGATGTGTGGGGTTGCCGTGGAAGACGACACCTTCCCTGTTGTATCGGTTCGGGTCGCTTTAACTTGATCGATCGATCGGCCGGCATAATTTTTCTATTCGTTGACAAGGTTATTTTCCATTCGTTTTACAATAGAGGTTAGAATCAATTTTTTGACTAGGCGGCCGCAGCTAGTAGTAGTTTTACATTGCGATATTTCCCCATCGCCCCTCACCAATAACAACACCACCACCCAACCCGTTACCAACCCCCCAAAATGCTCACACTCCTTCTTGATGTCAATCCTGGCTTTGCCACCGGTTGCGGATCTTTCATCTTGCTTCGACCACGATTTTTTTTTCAATCACTATTGCCATATGTGATCAATTTTACACCGCCCGTAATGAGCAGAAATAAAACCGGCTTGATTTCGTCTCATTTTAGCAACGATTCGCAGTTGGAAATTTGATCCAATAATGTTTTAAGTTTTAAATCATGTAGAAACCAGTTTAAATGGTTTAAACACGGTTTAAAACTGTTTTTTGATCGATGTTTAATGATATCACGAGTGCTCAAGTGCCGGGCCCTTCTCATGATTTCATCGACTCTTTCAGATATTGGCCAACCAGTGCGAGGTGCATCATAGACATTAAAATTTCCAGTTTGAAAACGCTTTGAACTATATTTGTGGTAGTACTGATACCACATCACGTCCATAAACATCACAAATATTTTTATCAATCTGAGTCGTATTTTTTAAAATTTCACAATGTATTAAATTTATTTTTTATTTTCACTCGTTTTTAAACTATTACTTTTATATAATAAGCTAGTGTAACCGTAAACTATCTAAAAATACACAGTTATATTGTCATCTTTCAAAAGAATGCAAGTGTCGCGATCCTAAAGCCATCTACCGGGAGAATACGAAGAAACGTTTTCGTAAACCGTATAGTTGTTGCTTTTATAATATTAATATGAACTATAATCACTCTCTATGTTATTTACGTACGAATTTAATATTTTATTAATGCGACTCGAATAAAATGTTCTCACATATGCTTGCAGACAAATGCTGGTATAGTTTTTTATCCATGGTGATGACGCGAAACATTCCTATACGTAATGTTTATATGTATTAATGTTGTTAAAATGTAGTCAAGAAATTACTTTAATGATGTTTGTGATTAGTGTTGTTTTTTCTTCTAATCTATTTCCGACTAATTTGTGTATTTCAAACTACTATTACTATAATTATATATCTGTTTGTACATTAGCGGTAATTTCAGATGAGTTATACGGGAATAGCATTTTTCTGTTTATTAATGTGATAAACGCTCTTGGATAAAAGTTTGATGAAAGCGACGTTGCTGCACTTAAAAGTAATCATTCAATTTTTAATTAAATTAGTTATTAGTACGGATAATACAATTTTCGTATTCTAATTTCATCTTCTTAAACTTCATGTAAGAACATTTTATTGCTACGAGGTAGTTGAAATTTAAAAAAAATAGTTTTCCAATAACAACAACATTTCAAACCCTTAAAATTTACAACGATCAAAAAGTAAATTATTTGGGAACATAACTAATTGAAAAAAATGTGATTAAGAGTACAAACAATGAAAAATGCCTATCGTATCACGAACAACATTTGCAATAAAATATCCCTGTCAGTATAACTCCAAATTGCGGCACTAAAACTGTAGTCCTACCAGAAGCACTATACGGAGCAGAAAATCTGCAAATTGTTTTGAAAAGAAATAGCAAAAGTAGAAAAAAGGATTTTAAAAAAACGTTTATGGACCAAAATATGTAAATGGAATTTAAAAATAGAAAAATAAATTTATATACATACCGAAAAAGTAGGGGACTTAATCCGGAAAATAAGATTACAGTTTTATGGGGAACAACCAAAGATTGACAAAACAATTATTTAATTTCTACATAAATAGACCAACAAAGACCCCCCGGTTTAAAGATACAGAAACAGATCTAAAACATTTAACATTTTCTTAGGGGAATTTACATCCTAAGGGGAAATTACATTAGTAATGTAATTCGAGAATTTAAATTTCCAGAGAGACAGAAAAAAGGGTATAAAAATTTTATTTCATTAATGACTTCTGATATTTTTCATATTTTTTTTATTGTTATAATTGAATTATTTATCGTTAATTTTTACAATCAGAGGTTATGCCGTGGGCGGATTCAGCAGCCAGATCTATTCCACTGAGCCCGCAATATTACACGGACTGATCTCATGAAGTCTCGCTCACGTGTCGATTGTACTCGGATGTCATTTATTGCACCTGTCTTGGACGCTTTTGATTCAGTCGATTGCAGTCAAAATGACAGGTGCACAACTAGATGTTACGAAAGTCCTAAAATCCAAATTTTCAACATCCTACGGCTAATCGTTTAGAGTTATGCGAGATATATACGTACGTATATACAGTCATGTTGAAAATGGATTCATGGATGGTCAAAGTGGATATTTCCTTTGAAATCTGAAAACCTAAATTCGTTTACTTCGTACAAGGAAGTAATAACGAAACTTATAAAAATATTCCTAAAAAGCTTGATAAGATATACAAAGTAAGTCGAGGTGATCGAATCGTTGTCTTAAAAGTGAAGAGCAACATTTGAAAACTGATAATGTTAATTTTACACTATTGGTAAGAAATTGATAATACTGTTTTCTTCTTTTACATTCAAAATATTTTTTTCCGAGATTTTAATTTTTTTAAACTAATAAATGGTAGTACCATCAAATTTAATAGGTAAAGTTTTAAATTGTTTGTTGTTTTAAATTAAATCAGTAAATTGAGAAAAAAAAATAACGTGAAATTATTTTTCCAGTTATAATTAAGTCAGTTTTGTAAAACCTTACATCCAGCAATGTGATAAGATCTTTGTTACTTAGATAGTGATCTTATTAGATTGACCTACAATGTGTTAAAATAACGGTCGCTCTTCTGTATGAAAAAACTACTAATTTCTGTTAGTATGGTAATGGCGCAACTTTATTTCTGTATTAAATAAATGGCGATGGATTTTCCTACTGTAAAAATTATTAAAATTTCATATTCTGATTTTTCTTTATGTATGTATGTATTTATTTATTTAACATTTATAGAAATAAAATTTATTAATAGCTTGTAAATTTAACTTGGCTCTAATTTCTCAGTTCATTGAATCGGAAAATTATGAAATACGTGTTGTGGATTATATAGATAGGTAGTTCGTAGTAGAGAGTAACTGAGCGAACTATAAGCTACGTATCTACTAACACACATTTAACCCCGTTTGTGTATATATATACTCACGCAACTGGGGTGTTGTGGTTTAAGTTTGGAGTTTGGGTTGCGGAGATGATTGCCTTATAATTAAATATTCCCTTGTACACTGTAATTTATCAAATGTATATATTCTACCATTTCTCTCATCTTACGTTACCCATAATCCTCCGTCATTACTACTTCTAATCTTTTTAATAAGTTACCTTCACCTACTGATGGATTTTAGTTTTATGTATATTTATACTGTTCATTAACCTGTCTTTCTTTTATATTTTATTATTTTTATTTTGTTGTCTGGTCACATTGTTATCTATATATTATTACCTTGAATTCATACACTGTGAGAATTTTTTTGCGTGCTGAGTAATTGAATAATAATAATAATAATGTATTGTTTAAAATTCGTGGCATTTATGTAAAAATGTTTCGTGTATTTACAAGGTTTAATTTTTTTATCTATCATCAATTTATTTTTTTAAAAATATGTTTATAATTTTTTGTTAACAATGAATACTTTCTATACGGGTTAAATATGTCCTACATTTATATTATTTGTGTCCATTTCAGAAGTAAAATTTTCCTTTTTAACATAAAATAATTACGGTAATAATAAAAATTATTTCCTGTGTTTATAGTTCGATAAAAAAAGCAATTTTTTCATACATTTCGTTGCTTAATACATTTTTGAATAAAATATCCTATTAAGATAATAGAATATTGAAAAAAAATTTAATGAAAATTGGAAAAATATTGGAAGAAACGAAGAAACTTTCAGGACCTGTTCTACTGGTGAAAATAATGAAAAAATCTGATGTGAACGATGAATAAGTCAATGACTTCCTTGTACGCCTATTAAATTACATATTCTCCTTTTTTTTAATGAAAACTGTAAATTTTTATTTCGTTAATAACTTCTGATATTTTTTCATACTTTTTTTTATTATTATTTATTGTAATTTTTTTTTTGCCGTCGGAGGTTAATAATTATTAATAAATCAATATATTTAAATTTAAAAAAAAGTTAAAAAAAAAGAGATGAAGTCGGATTGGAACTGATGATGTGCCCTCCCCTTCTAAGATCCAAATATTTCATTAATTAAAATTTCATTTGGCTATAACTCTGGAACGAATGAAAATAAGTACATATATCATATATAGTTGAAAAGCGCTCGATGAGGGCTTATTACTGCAGCTAAGAAAAAAAGTCCAAAATCCAAAAAAAAATGTAGATTTTGATACTTTTGGTTCACTCGATTGCAATCAGGAGCACATCTAGTTAGATGTTACAACAGATCCAAAATCAACATCATATATGGGTAATCGTTTTTTGAGTTATGCGAGATACATACGTACGTACATATGACGTCACGCCGAGATTAGTCAAAATGGATTCAGGATGGTCAAAATGGATATTTCGTTGAAATCTGAAAACCGCAATTTTTCGCGATTACAATACTTTTTTTATTTCGTACAAGGAAGTAAAAAATTCATATAAGATAGGTCTGAAAAAGCGCTGTTCTAATAAAAAAAAAAACGTAGTGTAATTTTTAGAACTGAAATTAAGGAGTAAGGTTGGCCATTTCTTATGTACTTTGAGCTATCCAAAACTCGAAAATAGAGTTTTCAGAACTGATATGAACGATTTTCACCAGTAGAACGTCCTGATAAATTTCTCCGTGGGACACACTTTCTTCAATATGTTAATGTGGCAGTCGGTGGCAAAATACTAATAATGAGAAAAAGGTTAAATGTATCGAAAATATGTTGTAGACTTATTCAAAATTCTTTTATTTTGGGTGAACAGGTCACCTAGGGAACCCGAAAATATAATTTCCTTTTGTTTTTTTTCTAATTCTTTATTCCAAACGTCTTTCATTCTTTGAGACTGTCGTAATTTCCTTTCATTAGACCATTTGGCTTTTATTTCAAAATGAGAACGAGGATTTAATTTTCATATTGCATAACTATTTTTTCGTGCTTTAGTAGTCGAGGTGATTTTTTACCCAAAACCTTTAAGCGATATAAGTTAAAGTAGCAGATGTATATAATTTCGGAGAATTTTTGTGATAGACTTAAGTGATTTACGATCAAAAAATATTATTCACTGCATGGATTGTTTTTATTTAAATTTTTAAAGTTGATAAAACCGTTGCATATGCTTCTCAGGCATAACATTGTTGATCGCGTGGATAGAATTTACATTATTAATAACGATAGTATTTCTGATGAAGCGAAATCATCGGGTGGATTTTATTAGATGATAAGGTAGCTCTCTTGAAATAATGAATTGATTTCGTTTAAACAAAATTAAACCGTTCTGTTTTTCTTTGAAGCCTTTAATAAACCTTTAAACTTGTCATCATTAAATATTTACGAGTCTTATTATGTTTACGTATATTGACCTCTCCTAGGGCTCCCCTATAAAACCCGCCGGGTTGGTCTAGTGATTAACGCGTCTTCCAAAATCAGCTGATTTGGGAGTTGAGAGTTCCAGCGTTTAAGTCCTAGTAAAGCCAGTTATTTTTACAGGGATTTGAATACTAGATCGTGGATACCGGTGTTCTTTGTTGGTTGGGTTTCAATTAACCACACATCTCAGGAATGGTCGGACTGAAAATGTACAAGACTACACTTCATTTACACTCATACATATCATCCTCATTCCGGTAACGGTAGTTACCGGAGGCTAAACAGGAAAAAGAAAGAAAAGGGCTCCCCTATAAAAAGTCTGAACAAGTTTTGAAGATTCAAAAATGGCATACATCATTCTGGTACTCATAATTATGTCAGATCATTATCCGACCTCAGTAAGTATTAATCGTGTAGACCGAAGTTTAGAAAATTTAATATTTTTCCTTTTATTTATAAATTTGCAAGCTTTTATGATAAATTATTATGATAATAATAATTTTTTTTTCTTAATAATAAATTCCATTGGCATTTTGAATAAATTATCGAAACATGTGAAAAATCTTTCCGAGAAATACGATTTGGTGGTACTTGGAGAATCATCGGGTAGTTTTTATGATTTTATATAAAAATCAATATTATTATGTAATGTTTATTAGTAATTATTAAATTAGAAAAAAATGTTTTTATAAACAGAAAAATAAACGTATATTTCGTATGTACTACTAGTTAGATTGCAATGGCGCACTTTAATGATGACAATAATATTGACAGTGTCTGTATAAAGTGATTAGACGAGCCGGGCAGTAATTTTAAAACAATCAAATAAATATTAACACCCTTTCCCGTATTTATCATTAGGTACTTCATAATGGAATAGTCATTAAATAAATGAAATATTCGGAATATAATAGATAAAGAGTCAATTTGATAATACCGGAAATGTAAAGTACGATAGGGCCGGTAGAGCGCTCTGAAGTTAGTTGTCAATTTAAACATCCGTTGTCGATTAATGAGAAGTTGTCAAATAACGCTCCCTTGTCAAATTCAATTCTATTCATATACCCATCAAATCATCTCTGTTATGCCGTCATATTGTTTTCTAAGCATTACCGGTGTGTTAATTTTATATAAATTTATTATTATATATAATATTGTGTACTGTAATAAGTTAATCTGGAATTAGAAATATTTAAATAATTTTTCTTAATTTTTTTTGTATATATATATATATATAAATATAACAATCAGTACCTTGTTCAAACTTATGTATAATGAGTGAAAAGAAGATACTTTTCTTTTTCCTGTGTAGCCTCCGGTAACTACCGTTTAGATAATTCTTCACAGGATGAATGAGGATGATATATGTACGAGTGTAAATGAAGTGTAGTCAACATTCTCAGTTCGACCATTCCTGAGATGTGTGATTAATTGAAACCCAATCACCAAAGGACACCGGTATCCGCGATCTAGTATTCAAATCCGTGTAAAAATAACTGGCTTTACTAGGAATTGAACGCTGGAACTCTCGACTTCCAAATCAGCTAATTTGGGAAGACGCGTTCACCACTAGACCAACCCGGTTGGTTGAGTGGAAAGATACTGTGTGTTTCAAATTGAATATCGGAATTTAAAGATAAGATTTATTAAGTTTTACTTACATCGATAAATATGCACAGAAACGAAAGAGCAACTCATACAGATTTTCCTATAAGCGTTAAATGTGGGCACCATTCGTTTACACGGTGCACCTTAAGCCGATAGGAGAATTCATCCCAAACTTTAATCAACAAGTGTGGAATAATTGATGCGATAGCTGTTGTCTTAATTATCCTGTGTCTCAAGTCAACGGTAAACGGTGGCACATACACTTGAACCTTTATAAACCCACAAAGGAAAAATTCGCATTTGGTCAGATAGGGAGAACGTTGGGGTGGCTACGACAAACAAGCTGTGTTATCTGGTCACCGACGACTGATCCAGGCAGAGGTCGGGGAAAATTTCATTCAACCGATCACGTACAGCATTATTCCAGTGAGGAGGATCACAATTTTGTTGCTAAATAAAGTTCTGTACTTTAGGGAACAGCCACAGTGTTACTTGTCAAGGTAGTTAATTCCAGAAACGGCTGTCGGAATACGGCACAAAAAACATTTCATTTTGGGGAGTCTCGTTCACACTGCAATATTTCGTGAGGATTTTCTGATTCCCAGATGAAATGTTGATTTGTCATTATATACGACAGGATAAAGTCTTCATCGTCACGGTGTATCATTTCATTTACGAAGCTAGCACGCAAACTATAGCCTGTACGTTTTAGAGCTTGCTCACAGTTAAAACTGTTTGAGTTAGTCTTTCATTTCATCTATAATTAATCAATGTACATGAAACTTGAGAAATATTACATAATTTTAAAACCCCGATATTAATTTTTTTTTAAATACAGTAGATACTATACTATACACTTCCCAACTGTCAAGGATATCTTTCAGTTGTTGCATAGGATATGTAAAATAATTGATGGCAGTAAGTTTTTGGTTGTTATAAAACAACCTTTTGGTTGTTAGATAAATAGGACAGTTAGACAAGACAGACAGTTAGATAAATACAACCGAATTTGGTTTAAAACAAAAACAAATTATATTCCCGAATCAAATCCTCTACCATATTATTCATAATACATCCCTTTACAAACAATCCTGTTTGAGTGGCATTTCATAGTTTGCGTTTTCGTTGTGGTTTTTAAGTGCCATTATATCCGTAAAAAAAGAATGTACAAAACAACAAATCAATGTTATCAGTTTTTTGAACAATTTTTGGTATAAAATATAACCATTCGATAGTGAAATGTTTTCCCAAATTTTTCTAAAAATTGACCGACGTTTTTTATGTTAATTTACTAAAATTTATTATCAACTTAGACTTAAATTTAAGAAGATACGGTTTACTATTTTTTTTTTTTTTTGTTCGCTATAACTAAACTGCGCACTGGTGCAGATATTTTTTGTAACATTTTTGCCTCGCTGTAGAAAGATTTTTCTGAAAAAGGAATAAATTGAAAATCTTTGTCACCAATTCACTGCTTTGGTCATTTTGCTTTATAAGAATGGAAATTTGTAGTGTATGAAAAATGCCACGCCTGATCGGGATTCGAACCCAGGACCTCCGAATGAAAGCTAATACATTACCACTCCGCCACGGAGATCGGCATCATCATTATTGAGTAATTTAACATGATTTATTATTAGCTTAACCTTCTTTTTCAATTTAATAATCATTTCTATTTTCTATATCATTATCATTTCTAATTTTTGGTAATTGTTTTTAAAATTACTATCAATTAATAATAGAAATTCTATTTTTCCTAACTTGTACGTTGCAATCCGTTCAACTAGTGAGCAATAAGCAAACCCACACAACCTAGTGACGTGAGGATTTTATGTATGACATGTAAGTAAGGTGTAGTCTTGTACGTACTCAGGCCGACCATTCCTGAGACGTGTAGTTCATTTAATCCCAACCACCAAACTACACCGGTATCCAATGTCTAGCATTCAAACTCATATAAAAGCAAGTAACTTTAACTAGGATTTGAACCTCAGAACCCTCGACTTCGAAAAATCAGCTGTTAAACAACTGATTTGCTACGATAAGTTAACAAATAGGTGGGCAACAATAGAAATAATTATTTTTAATTCATTTGTTAATGGATGTGAAACAGGCACAAAATTGTTGGATTGCATAATTTTTGCCATGTGCTCTAACATTTTTTGCCGCATTATTATAGTTAATCTACCGATTTGAAAAAATGAGTTGTTTTCTTAACAATAATAAAATAGACAATAAAACATAATTCGATAAAATTATTATTTAAATATACAAAATTTAATAAATGGCCGCCATATTAGAATTTTTAAAAGTAAAATTTAAAAATTTATTTGTTAGTAGATGGTGATTACATGTCCACCAAATTTCATTAAAACGTCTCGATCAGTTCTTAAAATATATACTTTTTGATTGAAAAACACAGATTGGCGGTCAGAGGGAAAATGAAACGACATTTGTTCACAGAATTTTTGTTTTATCATTTATTTAGATGTCCTGAATCAATTCCATAAGTTTGAACACCTCACGAAACTTTATATATAGGATCTTGTCCCTGATCGAATCCTATTAAAATTTCATTAATTTTTGGTCATAGCTCAAGAGAGCGCATTTCGTATGTTAAAAAGTTCCTTTTCTTTTTTGTCGGTCACCAAAAATTTCCAAAGAGCCATGTTAAGTTGAGTATCGTCAATTAGAGTTTTTAAATTTTTACGACGTAACTTCTTATTTTTGTATATAAGATATAAATTGAAACAAAAAACTAAAAATTTGTTTACAGTATCATATTTTTTTAAATATTATTTTAGTACGTTCGGGATATTTTTCATAAAATCTTATTTTAAATAATTTTTTTTTTAACGGATAAAAATGTATAATTTTTAAAACAATTTTTCGGTTAAATAAACGATAAAAATTACTTTAAATAGAAAAAAAGATGAAATTTTATATAATGATATAAAATATATGAATGCCTGTGAATGAATGAATGCTTTGTTGATTTTTGTGATTTTCATGTGAACGGATGGCGGAAGAATCGCAAATCACTCCTCCTGCCAACCAATTTAACTTCCTGCCTTGGTTTGGTGTGGTGGTAGCGGTAGAGTGGTGGTATCGCCCATCGCCCTTACCACTATCGCTAGTACTGATTCTGTTGTATGTTGTGTCTCCCGGTTGTTAATTGTCTTCTTGTTTTCTGCTTCAAGAAATACCATCGTTCCTTTTGCCCTTCGTGCCTACTATTATTATTACTTTACTGTGTTATATACTGAAAGATTGAAGTCCTTTGTATTTTATCGCTTTCTTGTATTTTATTTCATTCTCTTCGCTATTCCTATATTCTAAATCTACTAAGAAAAACAGATGTGATCAAGATTTCAACTCTTTAGCTTTACGATGTATTGCATTTTGTTGTTTTATATATATTAAACTGTACAATAATATGGCAATAAAATGGTTGGTTGATGTTGTAAAATTTACTACTGTAGGTCTGTTTTGTTCTTACTATATATACAATGGGTTTTTTTTATGTTAATAGCTAAAAGGTAATAATGCATGTGATATATGTACGTACAGAAATATATAAACTATTATTATGTGATCATATATTGACTATTACATCCGCCTTTAAAAAATGTTTTATTCTTATTTATACTAGATAAAATATATCAAAAATCTTGCTGTATTTTTTAGCCTTTCGTTAAATTACAAATAATTATTAGACTGTATCATCGTAGTTTTATCAACTGGTTATTTTTTTGGTCGTTTATGTCTTTAAATATGCTTGAATACGAAGCCGTCCAAAAATTATTCAAGCTTTAATAATTATGAGTTATGAGACAGTTGCCTGTACCTTTCCAACTCGCTACTGACCGGTGATATGGTCTAGTCTAGTAAGTTAGTTTAGTGGTGAACTTATCATCGGAAATCAGCTGATATAAAAATTCAGAGTTCCTAAGGTTCAAATCCCAATAAAAACAGTTATTTTTCTACGGATTTGAATACTAGATCTTGGATACCGGTGTTCTTTGGTGGTTGGGTTTCAATTAACCACAAATCTCAGCAATGGTCGACCTAAAACTGAACTAGACTACACTTCAATCACCTTCATACATATCATCCTGATTCGTCCTCTGAAGTAATACCTTACGGTGTTCCGGAGGCTAAACAGAAGAAGAAGACCTGTGATAAACTCTTCCGGCTTGTTTTACATTTTATTTTACACCGTTCATTTAATAGTATTCTTTTTTTTTCAAGTTAATTAATTATCCAAGCATTGTAATAATCAGTGAACTATACTAGACTTTAGAATATTAAATTTATAACTCGGAAAATAGAATATCCTGTCCGTTTAGTGTAAGTAGTTCGGTTTCTAGATTTCAACGGAAATATCCATTTTGACTAGTTTCGGCGTGACGTATGTACGTACCATGTACATACACAACTTAAAAACATACCTCGCATAACTCAAAAACGATTAGCCATAGGATGTTGAAATTTTGGACTTAGGACTGTTGTAACATATAGTTGTGCACCTTCCCTTTTGTTTGCAATCGACTGGACCAAAAGTGTCAAATCAGCCCAAACATCAAAAAAATTTGGGTTTTGGATTTTTTCATAACTGCATTAATAAGCCCTCATTTGAGAGCTTTTCAAGGATATAAGTGGTACTTATTTTTATCAGTTTCAGAGTTATAGCCAAATAAAATTTTAATTATTGAAATATTTGGATTTTAGGGGAAGGAACATCGGTTTGAATCAAACTTCATCTCCTTTTTTCTTTTAATTGTGTTTATTGATTCATAAGTAAAAGACGACATACTTATAGAGAAAAATGAAGCCTCATACTAAACCAAGAGGTACATAAAAACGTAGAACCAGCTCTAGACTATTTTAGAAAGAAAAGAATCACCTTCTTTGGACACATAATAAGAACAGAACCGTACTGGCTCGTCAGGAAACTGATTGAGAAATACTGGGAAATGTCCAAAACACCGACCTGGTTCAGCGAAATTAAACAAGATATGAAAGAACTAAAAATCACAGTAGAAGATTACAAAAAAAAAACTGACAATATAAAAATATTAAAAGAAGCAAACTCCAGATTTAAAATTAAAGAAAAGAAAACAACCACCAGAGTTTGTTCAGAAGAACTCAAAAAAGCAAGGTCTGACAGAATGAAAACGTATTGGGAAGTAATCAAGAAGAAAAAGAAAAAGAAAAGACGAACCAGAATTGAATAAAGTGACCTCAGAAAAAAAAATTAACCCTGACGTATTCGCTAATGACCTTGTGGAATTGTGACTTGTAATTTGTTTTAATTACGAAATTTTGTTACCTTCCATATTCAAAAATACTTTTGTTTATATTAATGTTTTTATATTTCATTGTATTATTATGGTAAGTTTTCAGTTGTATTCCTTCGAAAATTATGTAAAGTTTCTCGTATAATATTGACTTAGTAAAATTGGTTATTAGTTGATAACCAATTTTTTATTCCTTTACCGTAATTACTATTGTTGTATACATATATATTAATCTGTATTAGTATACTCTTTTACTTCATTTTATTGTTCACAAATTTTCCCTGTAAAACATAAATTGAAAATTAATTAATTTTTCCCTTTGAAAAATCTTGAGTTTGTTTTAGCTATATTATGAATTTATACCTGTTATATCAATGTTAAGGTTTTTGATATTATTAAGACTTCATTTCATTATCTAAATGGAGAAGTTATAAGTGTTTAACTTATTCAACTTTATTTCTGTTAGTTAAATTTACTTTTAACTAAGAGAAAAAAGTTAATAACTTTTTCTCAGTAAAATTTTCAAAATAGAAGGAACATTACACGAATCTGATAAGTACTTTTGCCAAAACTAAAAAGAAAGAAAAAAAGAAGGTGGGGGTGTTTAAAAGTCTTGCATTGCCAAGTAGAATAATAGATTTGGCGGAGTACGAAGAGTTCTAAATTAGGAAAGGCGAACGGGCTTTCAACCTGTAGACTAATGTACTTTCGGAAGGACGGACGTTTCCTGCCGCCCTAAAACTTAAGAAAAGTTGGCCGGTACGTACGTATAACTGTACCAACATCTTTGGCAGTAATTTTGGATAATATTACTCTCCGATTTCAGTTTTGTTAAACATTTGATTTATCTCAAGTTTAGATTATAACCAAAAGATTTTATCCGATGAAAACCAATATTTGCGTTATCGTTGTTATTAAAGTTTAATATTTGCTCCATAGTACCGAATTAAAGATCGCCTGGTATTTCTTGCAGCAATTTATAACTAAAATAGATCGAATAAAAACCATAAAGTAGCTTTATGTAGTAAAACTGTAGTAAACCTTCATATAATGAAAATAATAAGTTCGTCCTTATTAATAAATCAGTTTACAGCGATCAGCTGTTTCCGATATAAACAGAAAATACCCGTGATTAGCAGACATCTGGGAAATTTCTAAACTAAAAATTAAAAGTGTACACTTTATAAAACTTTCAGTTCACAATAATTTAAAGCCCAATAATATAAAGGAAGTAAAAATAAATCGCAAAAATAAACACTTTTCTTTATTATAAAGTCTGTCTTTTTCTCTTCAAAAGTAAAAAATAAGAAAAAATCAATCGTCGAGAAGAATTATTTTTCAGTAATTAAATTCTTGAACGAGACCGTGTTTTAATTTCTGTTATGGGTATGCGATACTGGATAAAAATTTATAACGGAATTTATAGAAAATTACAAATGCCACCTATGTTGAGAAAAGCGGGTTATAAAGATTACACGAACCGTCATTTAAAAATGACAGTGCACGAAGATTTATTGAATTAAAGAAAAGAAATTATGTACTAATGCAGATAAAAACTTAGTTTTGAAAAAATTAAAGCGATATTCGGTAGTTTTAAGGTAGAATAGTGTGTGAAATGGGCGTTTCGGATTGGTATTGATTTATTTTTAAACTGTTTAAATGTAATAAATGCTCAAAAACTGTCCAAGTTAGTTTTAAATTCTCAGGATTATGTTCGCATTATTTCTTGTAATAGTTTAATATTATTCGTATTACTTCCATATTTATTTAATAATTTCTTTTGAATTACACATGTTTTTGGTGTTAACCATCTGATGGAAAAATAGAGGATGTTCCCTTTTTACTTCTTAATAAAAGCTTATGGTTTCATTTTTTAAACCCTAATTTCTAATTAAACATCCGAACCTAAAAAAAATAGGACCAATAAAAATATACCCCACGCCAGAATTTAATGTTTTAAACCGGATAGAATACTTAGAGGGAATTCTAAAACGAGTAAAATGTTAAGTTTCCCTTAAAGAAACGCGCAATTATTTACCGTTCCAAGTATGCGTGTTTGGTACGTCTATTTTAAACTACGTTTACGTGTGACAAAGCACTTCAAATATCGCATTTCACATCTGTGGGTAAGCATTCCAAAAATGCGTTTTAAATAATTTTTTAGTGGCCAACTGATGTCCTGTTCACGGGAAGTATGAATTTACGAAAATCATCTAATGTTGGAGAGAGTTGAGGGTCCGTTTTTTCCAACGTCAGTGTCTTAGCCCCAGATTGGGTTTTTGTAAAGCAATTATACCGAAAACAGTGTTATAATAGGAAACTGTTGATATCTTAAAATTAAAATTGTATTGGCAGCTGGAGTAATGTTATTGCTGTTTGCTTAAACCCTGCTGGGTTTAAGAAGTAAATAGCGATGTTGAGTAACGCACGCTGTTAGGAATATTATTTTCCTATTAAAAAGGTTAGTGTTTGGTCGTGTTATCATACAATTAATTGCACATACGTATTAATTTATCCATAATATGTAGCACTTTCGTTTATACATCATTGTCATTTTGTTTAATATCTAGTTTGTTTTATTTGATTTAGTTAAATCAACAGTTTTTTGTTGTATAGATGAAATACGACAAAACTGCTTCTAGTTTTTAAAAATTAGATAATCTGCAATAATACATTAACAACTTTTTTTTTGCTTGATGATCTTACCACATAAGCTTGAAGCTGTGCGTGGGAGGTGGAAATGGAATTTTGTAGCGAAAAATGCCAATCGAATCCGGGACCTCCGGATGAAAGGCCGAGACACTACCACTCCGCCGCGGATATCGATATTATTAAGTTGTAAAATACGATCTAATCGACCATTTGCAGTAATTATCGAATCTACAAATATTTAATTAATTAGCTGTCAAGAGAGAAAATGGTCATGTTACAAGTAGTGTACAATATTTACGATTACATTTTGTCAATACAATTACTTTCCCGTCTAGATAGCGCTATAGCTCTAGAAGGGAAAGTATTGTAATCAGTCCAATTTGGGCACATGCGGTTTTCCCCGGATCTTGTCGTTTTGATGACACCTAAGAACCCAAAAAACCAGATGGAAATTTTCCGGATGTTTTTGTTCGTATGTACGTCAGTGTATTCGGTGTTGGCTTCTAAAATCATCTTATATATCCAAAATTACGGGACCGATTTTAACCAAACTTTGTCAGATTACATCTATATATGGGGAATTGATACCATTAAATTTTCAACTTAGAAGGTCAAACGGGTGAGATTGTAGAGTAAGGTCAAGGTCACCCTCAGTATCTCGAGATTTTGCCTAATTAAGTCATATTTTTCTTAGTCACATTTTTAAATTAAAAAATAACAATATTTGCAAAGAAGATTTTGCAATCGCACCTCCAAAAAATGCTGTTGTAGTCGTATGCTATGTTGTGACGTCACATGTGAGCGGTAGAATTAAATAAATGAATAACATTTAAAGTGTAAAAATGTAACTAACTCGGTCTGGCTGGGTCTCGAACTCGATCCGCCCGGTTGACTCGGTATCTGGTGTGTTAAGCCTCGCGGCTACATCAGTCTCCCGACTGGTGTACCGTACAAGCGAAATTTGTTGTGTTAGTTATGAAATTACATTATTTCAGTTACTGCCGACCGTCGCCGCTAGTACCGCCACAACTGAACGAATTAAATGTGGTATGCGCGTGCTTTAGTTAAAATCATTTAATATAATAAAAGAAAAAGATATTTTTAAATAAAATGATATTTTAAATTAAATTATGTGTAAGTACGTTTTGCATCAGAAACAATTGTGTCAGTCAGTTGTTTTTTTTTACTTCGTTGTACAAAGTAAAGGAAGTATTATGATCGCGAAAAATTTCGGTTTTCAGATTTCAACGGAAGTATCCATTTTGACCATCCCTGAATCCATTTTGACTAGTTTCGCCGTGACGTTTGTACGTACGTACCTCTCATAACTCGAAAACGATTAGCCGTAGGATGTTGAAATTTTTGATTTAGGACTCCTGTAACATCTAGTTGTGGACCTCCCCTTTTGCTTGCAATCGACTAGACCAAAGGTATCCAAAAGAGCCCAAAATCAAAAAAAAATTGGGTTTTGGAGTTTCTCGTAACTGCAGTAATAAGCAGCCCTCATTCAGAGCTTTTCATCGATGTTTATAAATGGTACGTATTTTCATTGGTTCCAGAATTATAATTATATTTCGCCAAGTAAAATTTTAATTAATGTAATATTTGGATCTTATAAGGAGGAAGGCATATCGGCGAGAATCCGACTTCATTTCCTTTTTTTTAATTTAAAAGTATTGGTTTATTAATAATTATTAATCTCTGATTGTAAAAAAAAATTATAATAAATAATAATTCAATAATAACAAAAATATATAATATAAAATGAAAAAATATCACATTTTTATACCTTTCATTTTAAAAAATGTATATATATATAATTTAATAGGCGTACAAGAAGTCATGTCGTTTCCACATCAAATTTTTTCACATTAATAATACTTTATACTTTTTAAATTGAAATAAGTTGACATAATTTAATAAAAAAGATTTACATTGTGAGATGTTTCTGTATAATCACAATTCTTGTTTATTTATTTTAAAACAGTATATTTTATCAGAAAGATTGCAAAAAATTGCAATATATTTGGTTATCCTAATAATTGAATTTTATTTATGTTCCTAGAAAATTTAAATTTTTAATAAATTTCATATAATAATAATTCTTATTATAATATTTATTGTTATTCGTTAATAAATACACTACGGTAACGGTTTACTGATTTTCACTGTTTATTTTTAAGCCACATCCGTTTTTATTATTCTTTATAATACTTAAAGAATTTATTTTATTAATTGTTGTAATTTTGTTATTATTCATTAAGGTATGACCTTCAAAAATCGTATGAATGTATTATGTTTTTAAACACGCGATGATGAAACAATTTTTCTCACATATTGTATTAGTTTTAGTTTTGAATTGAATTTAATATTGAAATGAGCTAATTTATTTATTTTTTACAATACGTATTGTACTGTTAATATTTATTATGGTAGTAGTTTTTAGTTTGTTTGGAGAATGTAATAAGTTTTTTTTTTTAAATTATTTTATGGCCTTGTTAATAAAATCAAGGTTATGCAGTGTTAATTTTAAACCTGGATGTGTTCAACTGTTATACGTTAAATTATATGACCTTGAATAAAGGGTTGTGAAGTTAAGAATTTAGCGTATAGATTTTAAATGGAAAACAGAGATAGTTAACTTTATTTTTCACTTTCATTAATGCCAATGAACAGAATTTAAATCGTTTTACGTATATTATGACATATTTTCGTTTATTAGTTCTTTTTGTTTCATTCTTATAAACGACTGACTGTGTACTTAAGCTTTGTCCGGGTTGTTCCTCAGCTTTATCCCAACATTTTCTTGTAAGACCAGGCCGAAGATTTTTAACTGAGGAAATATTATTTCTTTCATTTAACAAACATAAATATACGGCTTGAAAACTGCAATCGGCTACCCGATTCATAATTGTTCTTATCCGCTCTAGAAGGATATATTCTTACGTTATTCTTTATTAACTATATCAGTCGTCTTTTCCACCTGCAGTACAGAGTACATTCGATGGAGTACTCTTTTTTATGATAGTCTTTTAATTGAAGTTCTGTTGAGAGTATTTTTTCGTTTGTAAAACATATTGATGAGTTTACTATTAAAATGTTGAAGAAATATTCTAAAAATAAAGGTGAAAGAGAGATGTATACCCGTTTTGGAATGAACCGAACACTGTTATTATTACTCCAACCTGTAATTTATTTGTCGTCAAATGTGTGTGAACTAATGCCATTTATTTCAGTTACGATGCCTGAGTGGTCAGTGGTACGTCCCGTGTTCACGTACGAATCATATGTGACAGGCGGCGATTCGAATTTCTAGGTTCGGAGGTGTTCCTTACCCTCTCCATCTCCTGACCTGAGTATGTGCGACTTCTTCCTATGGGGATACGCAAAGGAGCGGGTGTACGTCGGAAAACCCCGTACAGTACAGCAACTGAAGATAGGTATTCGTATGGAGGTACAGCAGATCATGCAGGAGACATTGGAATGGGTGTTGGTCAACTTCATTTCTAGATTTGAAACATGAATCAGGGAAGATGATCCATCACCTTCCAGATGTAATTTTTACCACTTAATGTAAATGGCATACGTTTCTCCACATGTTCCAGCCAACATAATAAAGTTTGGTGAAAAATTACCTGTGTCGTCTTCATTCCAAAACTGGTTCAAATTCTGTGTATCACGCTGTATAATAAATAATCAAATTGTCTTAAAGTATTCTTTATAATCAGTAATAATGATATTTATTTGATTTAATTCATTGTCATCCATCAGTTACTACTGTAATTGGGCGTAAGCCATTTGTTATTGCTGTGTAAATTAATAAATTTATAAAGATAACTACGAACAAAGTATAAACCTATCTATAGAATCAGTACTGGATAAACTTAAAAAAAAAAAGGTGACAATACAGTTGTGGGACTTTACCGTAGTGTGGCTAAAGCCGCGATTCGGGAAAATCCTAATGTGGGTTTTTTCAGATGCCCGGCTTACACACTCGTAAACAAACAAGTTAATATTTTTTTCACTTATTTAATTCAATGATTGTAACTAAAGTTCGCGCGGATCTATCGGTACTAGCGGCGAGGTCAGCAATAATTAAATAAATGTAATTTCACAAAATACATAGAACAAATTTCGCTTGTACAGTTGGCAGACTGTTGTTACCACGAAGCTTAACGGACCAGGTACGAAGTCGGAAGGGCGATCGAGTTCGAGACCCAGTCAGACCAATTTCCTTTTTTACATTTTAAATATTATTAATTTATTTAATTCTATTCTCACCTGTGATGTCACAGCATAGCAGACGATGACAATTTTTTGGCATTTTTTGAGGTGTGCGTGTGATTTAAAAAAAAAAAAGAAAAGGCAATGAAGTTAACGGTAATCTAGTAACCGAGTATTCTTACAAACGAGTAAAGTACGAATATTTTCTTAGATTTGTAACAAATATTTTCTTAACTTTGTTTAGGTACACTTCTCCAGTGAGGTTTTTTAAATTTTTTTTCTGTGATGCCACCACGTTTCAAGTCCCCAGTTATTGTATGATAAGACACGTTTTTCTAATCGTGATTTTTAAGCGATAATGAACCCCCGCCCAAAAAAAAAGGTTTCACGATACTTATGTGTTACCGATATATTTTCCACCCGTCAATATGAATCTGTTACAACTTTTTTGAGTTTTAAGTGAATTATTACTAAAAAAATAATTATTAGATTTTCACAAATGAATTAATAAGCTAATTAATTATTTATTAATACTTTTAATAACTTAGATTATAAACCTCTGAAGTACGTAATTAATTTATAAAGGGTTATTTTTATCGTTAATTAATAAACACGATCCTTTTTCCAATGAATTCCTTAGTTTAACGAAAAAATACGGTTATGTGAAATTGATAATTATAAAATGTCATTTTAATCGTTTTAAAGTTATAAAGGCAGTGCAATAATTTCAGAGAACAAGGCCAAAAAATTGATGTTAACCTTCTATTAAACATTTAAATATGAATTTCTCACGTATTCCATAATTTAGTAGATAAATGATTATTATTAGCAACGCAGTAGTCTTATTATAAAACTAGTCAAATATTTAATTACTGCAAAAATCGTCTAGTTGTAGAAGATTATGAGAAGATTTTGTGTGACTACTGACAACTATTACATATTTTAAAAAATGTAATATAATTGAAGGATATACATATTTGTTATAGTAAGGTTAAAAACCACTTGCAATTATCCAATATTAATCATAATGCTTGAAAAATACTCCTCCTAAAATTGGGGTTTTTTTTTACATCAAATTAAATGTGACTTTCACTTTTTATTCTACAGCTGACTAATAAAAAACTAGATAATTCAACGCTACATGATAAAAGATAAAAGGACGCATATCAGTTTACAACTACGTTTAAATTGAGTTAGGTACGCGGTGTCACGAAGTTTTTGTCCGCTGTTTGTCGGGTATTACATGTGTTTTAAAACAAAAAAATTACGGCAGTGCCATATTTATCCTTAGCATTATGGAACAATGATTTGACATTGGAATTGGCTACACAAAATTAAAATATGTTTTTTGATTAAAAAAAAACTTGATTCTTTCTATGATTTATTTTCACAACATTGTGTGTGTGTGTGTGTGTGTGTGTGTGTGTGTGTACATTTCTCGGTCAAAATCCGTTAAATGGTCACAACACTTAAACATTTTTTTAGATTAGATACTTTGTCAGGTTAGGTTGCCGACCTCAACACACCGGTTTGGTCTAGTGGTGAACGTGTCTTCGTAAATCAGCTGATTTCGAAGTCGAAAATTCCAACATTCAAATCCAGGTAAAAGTAGTTACTTTTATACGGATTTGAATACTATATCGTGGATACCGGTGGCCTTTGGTGATTGGGTTTCAGTTAACCATAGGTCTCAGGAATGGTCGACCTGAGACTGTACAAGACTACATTTCATTTACATTTATACATATCATCCTCACTCATCCTTTTAATACCTTACGGTGGTTCCGGAGGTTAAACAGAAAAAGAGAGGTTAGGTTGGGAGTGAATATAGTGTAGCGGACGTACGCTTTTTGTGCTCAGAGTTTTTCTCGAAATTTACTGGTAAA
Organism: Lycorma delicatula; assembly: GCF_047948215.1. NCBI lineage: Eukaryota > Metazoa > Arthropoda > Insecta > Hemiptera > Fulgoridae > Lycorma > Lycorma delicatula. Next base: position 45,287,413 of record NC_134459.1, read on the forward strand.
AAGTTCGTTTTTCTTGAAGAACAATTAGATTTATGTGCGGAGAACGATTTGATGTATAAAATAAACGATAAAATGACCTTAGTTATTCATTGATAACAGTAAGTGTGTGCATCGCCGAGCGTCGTAACTGGTTAACTTTAGTAATGATAATGATTCGGTCTTTAGCCTATCCCTCAGTTCTACCTTAGTGCTTGTTGTGTTAAGCATGGTTTTGCCTACCAAACAGTTAACCATAGTCAAATTTTGATTGATCCGGTAACAGGCGTACACACCAATACAGTGGAGAGGATGTGGGGTGTGGCTAAATCAAGGTTTAGGCGCAGTTTTGGTAATCATTCACAGTTGCCGGCTAGTTATCTATGTGAATTTATGTGCCGTAAACGACTTCCAGCAAAAGCAAACCCATTTGAGACAATCCTTCAGGATGTAACTGAAGGATTATTAGTCACCTGAATAGTCTAATATTGTATGTATATTTATTGGTACAATTTTTATAAAGTACAAATTAAAAAACTAACCAAAATTATTTGTTTTAGTCATTTAAAATCTTTTACAATTGTCCCTTATCAGTAAATTTCTGTAGAAAATGTTTAAGCGTTGTTGGCATATAACGCATTTTGACCATAAACTCTTTCTTCTATTCAAAAAAAATTAGGAATAAAATACATAAGATTACGAACCTTTAGTAACGTCCATTCGTATTTTACATATTCAGCCAATAAATCGGTACACGAGCTATTATTATAAATATAATAGAAATGAACTTAAATGGAAAGAACAAAGAAGGCAGATTGAGCGCAGTGAGTGACAAGCAAGCTCATTAACACTGTTATTGGTTGAAACTAGAAATACAACATAATTGGCGGTCGTCAGGCGACCTTGGAAAGCTTCATTAGGTAGAATGTTGTGTGCGACGGGACGTACAAGTATATAGTATATGTCCGAGTATTAGGACCAACTTTAGTTTAATTTTCTCTACATGTTCCAATAATTCATTTAATAGTATAATCGTGATTAAATATTTCCCTTTAATTATTTATTTACAAACTGCTCTTTATTATAACTTGACACGTATATGTAGGTATTATAAATAAATTTTCAATATTAATGTACTTTGTATTACATTTCAGGTTGTTATTTCTACAAATTTTGGGTTACTACTAAAAATAATATACTCTTGAAAATTATTTATTAAACAAATAATAATAATAATTAGTTTAATGTTTTCCTAATGTCCTTTCGGTGGTCCTGAGTGGAGAGATCGTTTTTAAAAAAAAATCCTAAAAAACATTAGAGCATACCTTTTAAAAACAAAATCCAACAGATTTAAAAATCCCAAAAACCATTTAATATAAAATACTTGATCAACCAGAGCCCAATTAAACTATTTCTTATACTTCAAAATAAAAAAAACCGAGATAAAAATACCAGAAGAAAAATATTTCAAAAATCATGTAGAATTAAAAGAAAAAAGCTGACAACAGTTGTTGTACTTTCTCGTCACCCGGTTAAAACCACCTTCCGGCTCTAAACTGCTGAAATAAATGAATAATATTTAAAGTGTAAAAACACAACGCGGGCTGGTTAGGTCTCGAACTCGGTCGCCCGGTCGACTCCGGTATCTGGCGCGTTAAGCCTCGCGGCTACACTTGTCTGCCGACCTTACAAGCGAAATTTGTTGACGTTGTGAAATTACGTTAGTTCTTAGTGCCGACCGTCGAATTAAATACGGTATGCGCGGGCGCTTCAGTTAGAATCATTGAATTAAAGAAACGTTAAAAAATTATATTTTAATAAGAGGTGTGTGTGTGTGTGTGTAAGTAAAACTGAAAACAGAAAACTTTCTTATCTGCCTTTATTTTTCCGTGTTTTTATGTATCTGTTACCATTCTTTTAGAGCGAATCTTTTCATTGTCATTTTTTTGTTATTACTGTAAGAGCTTGACATTGCGTCAAAATATCCTTTATATCAATACTGATGTAATTTTACGAAAAATGCCTGCGTACGCCAAAATTTATGTACAATAATTGATTATTTTACAATAAATTTATTCTTCTTTTGTTGGTATTAATTTTTTCGTTCCTGAGTGTTTTCCTTCCTTTCCTTATACCTTTTTCCGTTTCTGTTGTCCGTAAGCATCCCTGTTCTTTTTCTCTTGATTTTCATTCGACTCCTTTCTCTATGTTCTTTCACTGAAGACGATTTATGCGGGATATGTCCCTACCAAAGTATTTTCTTGTTCCTTGTCATTTTCATCAAATTCTGAGTTTTCTTGTTTCTTTTTATTCCATTCTCATTTCTCATTTTGTCTGTTTTTATTAAGTTTTTCCATTCTTCTTCACAAATGTCTTTGTTTATTTCAATACTGAAGTAATACATTTTGAAATAGTATTATTTTGAGAAATTTAATTTTTATATGTATAAATAATTTTATGAAGATTGCTTTGTGGTGGTAAAAAAATGTGCGTAAAAGTTATATTAAAATTAAATATTAAAATTTCATTCCCTAGTGTTGTAGTCAAAAAGCCGCACGGTTAGAACCCCCTCCTCCCGGAAAATATTGACAAAACGAAAAGTGATGATTTTTTTTTGTACTTTTTTCACTCGAGCTGAAGTGAGAAGGAAAATGTACGGGTAAAATATGCTAATCACAATTCATAGATTATATAATCAGGTTATTCTGAATTTTATATTATTTCTTTAATATATTCTGAAATTATAAAATTGAAAATTCTTGTTAATTAAACTGGACCTCCTGGAAAATAAAATCCTGATTTCATTTCAGGATATGGATCACTGTACCTTTCGAAGTTTTTTGACTGTTTTTCAAGTAATCCGTATTTGGATTTGAGTTAAGCTTACAAATTATTTATATATCTGTAAAACATCAAAATGTATTGAATTAGCTTCAAATTGAAATTATAATACATGTTAATTATAAAAATATTTTTGTTCGTTAGTAATTATTTTAAAAAGCGAAATATCATTTAATTATGAATATGAGAAAACGTCAAACTTCAACATTTTTGGAGTAAGTTTTGTAAATCTAAAAATTAAACTGGTCTGCTCCTATAGAAATTATATATTCATATATTTAATTATTTAATTTTTTGTTTTCAAACATTTTTTTATTTAAATAATTTATCTTACATTAATTCATATTAGAGAAAAGGCGGGCCTATGGCCCGCTGCAATTATGTTACATAGTTTATGTTCCATTACACATGAATTTGTTAAATTTTTTTGTCAACTGTAACTAAATAAAGTTCATGAATTTAGCGTACTAACAACAACAAAAAGCTTCATAATCCTGAACATTTTTAGCTGTTTCTTGAGTTTGCTTTAACCTCAATAATTTACTTTTTTATCCCCAAAACACAATTATAATTTTAGGTAAATATTTCTTATAAAAAAGTATATTTCTTTCGAATGAATGAATGAATCGTTCGTGCGCTGCGCGTAGCCGCCCGGCGTATCACCATTAGTCCGCTCTACGCCAATAGCAACTAAAATAAAAATGTGAGCACGTACCACAAATAAACGAACCCGCTCACCATCCTTTTTTTACGAGAAAGTTGTGACAGAAGTTAATTTTTTCCAAATCAACACAAAGTACAGAATGTAGATAAATAATTCTATTGTCTATGTGCGACAAACGCAGCGTAACTTCTGTTCAAAGAACTGTTTGCGGTAATTTTATAATAGAATAGATTTTGATGTGGACACCACATGACTTCCTTGTACGTCTATTAAATTACATATACACATTTTTAAAAGTACATAACATTTTATTTCACTAATAACTTCTGATATTTTTTCTTTTTTTTTTTTTAATTGAATTATTATTTATTGTAAAACTTTTTTACAATCACAGGTTAACTAATAAATCAACGTATTTGAATTTTAAAAAAAGTTAAAAAAGAAATGAAGTCGATTTCGAACCGATTTGCCTTCCCCTTATAAGATCAAAATATTTCATTAATTAAAATTTTATTTAGCTATAACTCTGGAACCAATGAAAATAAGTACCGCTTATGATATATAGTTGAAAAGCTCTCAATGAGAGTTTATTAATAAAGTTAAGAAAAAGTCTACAATCAAAGTTTTTGGATTTTGGGCTTTTTTTGGACATTTTTGGTACAATAAAAAGGGAAGGTGTACAACTAAATGTTACAACACTCCTATATCCAAAATTTCAAAATCTTACGGCTAATCGTTTTTAGTTATGCGAGATACAGACGTCACACCGAAACTAGTCAAAATGGATTCAGGGATGGTCAAAATTTCAACTTCCGTTGAAATCTGAAAACCGATATTTTACGTGAACACAATACTTATTTACTTCGTACAAGGATGTAATAAATTATATTTAAGAATAATAGTAATTCAGCATTATATTATTTCTGTTTATTTTTATATTCATTAGATGTAATATTTTCTTGGAATCGTTTACAAAATGCCAAAATTCCAGGAAATTTGTAATTTTTCTGTTTTGTTGGTTTTTCTTGTTTCATTTTTAATTTTCGTAATTACTTTTGTACATGATTGTACTCGGACCCTATTTATATGATAATATATCTTTGCACTTAAGTGTAATTAAACTGGAAAGTCCATACCCTAATAGATATATATTTCATATTAGATCTTCGCTGGGCACTTAGGTGTAATTAAATTAGAAAATCGAATAACTACCAAGGAAGTGTATTCAAAATATTATTAACCTTGTAGCGTAATTTACTTCTTCATGTAAATAAGTATCTACTTTCAATTACGTCGATAAACATTTAAATTATTGCCTGACAAAGTACGATTGAATAAAGAAAGATACTGATTGATAAAATGTAGGAGGAAATTCAAATAGAGAACCGTCTGAATAATTTGTACGTTTAAAATAATAATAAAGAAATTACGTGTTGTAATTATTTTACCTACGTTTTTACTATTACGAGTCTGAAACCTTGCAAACCAGTTTAAAGGCACCTATAATGGGAAAAATATATGTATCGTCAAAGTTTGATGATATCTGATGTCCCAGGTGTACTTTCTTTCTCCGTTTAGCCTCCGGTACCTCCGTAAGATTACTTAAGAGCGTGAATGAGGATGATATGTATGAATGTAAATGAAGTATAATGTTAGGTCGGCGTTCCTGAAATGTGTGTTTAATTGAAACCCAACCACCAAATACACCGGTATCCACGATCTACTGTTCAAATCCGTTTAAAATAATCACTAATTAGATGGGCTAGTCGATTCATTTTTCAACAGCTGTAACAAACAAACAAAAAAATTATTTTTTTTGCAGCGAGACAGATATTTTCAAAATCAAACAGACTGCTTTAGAAATCAAAGGTTAATTTTTTTAACTGCAGCCAAGTGTGAAGGAAAATCTAAAAGTAAATCGCACACAGTAATAGTCAATTAAGTCGATTAACAAATACCAACAGTAATAATTGAAGAACAGAAGAAAGAAGCCGTAATAAGAAAAGGAGTCCGACAAGGATGTTCCCTATCCCCGTTACTTTTTAATCTTTACGTGGAACTAGCTGTTAATGATGTTGAAGAACAATTTAGATTCGGGGTAACAGTACAAGGTGAAAAGATAAAGATGATACGATATGCTGATGATATAGTAATTCTAGCTGACAGTAAAAAGGATTTAGAAGAAACAATGAACGGCATGGATTAAGTTCTGCGCAAGAACTACCGCATTAAAATAAACAAGAACAAAACGAAGGTAATGAAATGTAGTAGAAATAACAAAGATGGACCACTGAATGTGAAAATAGGAGGAGAAAAGATTATGGGGGTAGAAGAATTTTGTTATTTGGGAAGTAAAATTACTAAAGATGGACGAAGCAGGAGCGATGTGAAATGCCGAACAGCACAGGCGAAACGAGCCTTCAGTCAGAAATATAATTTGTTTATATCAAAAATTAATTTAAATGTCAGGAAAAGATTGTTGAAAGTATATGTTTGGAGTGTCGCTTTATTCTGAAGTGAAACTTGGAAGATCGGAGTATCTGAGAAGAAAAGATTAGAAGCTTTTGAAATTTTAGTGCTATAGGAGAATGTTAAAAATCAGATGGGTGGATAAAGTGACAAATGAAGAGGTGTTGCGGCAAATAGATGAAGAAGCATTTGGAAAATATAGCTAAAAGAAGAGACAGACTTATAGACCACATATTAAGGCATCCTGGAATAGTCGCTTTAATATTGGAGGGACAGGTAGAAGGAAAAAATTGTGTTTGCAGGCAACGTTTGGAATATGTAAAACAAATTGTTAGGGATGTAGGATGTAAGGGGGTATACCGAAAGGAAAAGACTAGCACTAGATAGGGAATCTTGGAGAGCTGCATCAAACCAGTCAAATGACTGAAGACAAAAAAAAAATTAGAGCCTTAAGTTTTAAATTTCCGCCGTCCGCGGAACGATATTGTTTTTCACTGAAAAAAAAAAATGTAGTTATTTATAAGATTAGACCATTTCCGAAAACATAGTTTATATATTCTAGCATGACATTCATACAGGTGAAATTAGGAGTTTCCCGTTTCCTTCACTACTGAATTATTACACCACTTATCAGCATACAAAAAAATCACTGAATTGTGTCATTTCTAAAAGTTAAATATTGATTCTATTAATCACGGAAATTTGGCAGTAATAAGAAAATTATTATTCTCGGAGAAAGTTGTTTAATAAGTACAACACATGTTGTAACTCATCCCGCTTTAAAGTATCAATCTGTAACGTAAAATACTGTCAGGTTAAAAGCATCTCTTTCTGTTGTACGTACGAGGTAATAACTATGCACTACACGTAAAATAACCTTACCTTATAAGAGATGCTTTAATGTAAAATATTGAATTCTAGTTAATGGAAATTTTACCGAGCCATCTCATTAATTGTAAGCCATCTTAATAAACGTATGCTTCAGGTTGAAACATATATATAACATAATTATGAACTAATATACAAAAGTAATTATACGCGAAGTAGATACTATTGGCAGCAGCTAAACAATTACGACATATTACATTGAAAATTTATAGGCTGTTGCCCAGCAGGAATCTTGAAAATTTTGAGATATAACGGTATGATTTATTTAATTATTAACATCTTTACAAAAGTTTTACTTTTTTATGGCCTATGATTTATAATCTAAAACGGAATTAAGTTTTTATATTTGTTTTATTATTTTTTTATACGAATCAGATGAGTTACAACAGGTGCTGCTTATCAAACTAATGTAAGAATGTCAAAATCGTTTCAATGCGATAGTCTGTGGAGGGAAATTTTAAACCGATTAAGAATGTATGGTAAAACATTAGTAAACATTAACCGTATATTTTTGGAACTGCTTTATGGAAATACTTACGAAATCGCTCTTACTATTTTTATGCCTCCTTGATTTATTTTTAAAGCCTGGGCAAAAAGAAACATTGCAATTTACTTTGCTCTGTTTTGTGCAGGTAGGATTTATTTCTCTTTTTTTTTAAGTACAGGAAAGGGAGAAGCCAAAGAGAGGCGATATTGAGAAATAATACATTATATTTTCACCGATTGAAAATAAGTGAAAAATGTTTTAATGAACCTCATAAAATATTTCTAGTTATATCCGGACTATTTTTTTTTTGTGATTATAAATCTTTGCAAAAAATCGGATGGGGCTGTGTCGGGTCGCACGGCCATTGGTTTAACGTGAAACGTTATAGACCTTGGGTGAACTTCTCCGAGCTGTCGACCGACCAACTTATCTATAAAGTTAAATGAGACAGCCACCATCTTATTTTTTTTTTTAAATCTGGAAATCTCCAAATAAAAATTTAATTTTTTTCATTTGGCCAACTCTGCAGATAAATTGGTCGGTCTGTATGTCAGGGAGTTACTTTTAGTGTATTGGATTGAAATAAAATCCAAACATTGACTGCGTACTAAGTTTAATTTTAACATTTATTTCGACTAATATTCGACATAATTTTGTTCAAAATTGGTCTGTGATATGAGAAGATGTATAAGGCATATTAAGCAGTGGTAGAGGTGCTCGCACTTTCGGCATCTTCACTGAGCACACCGTGCCAGCTTTGCGACCCTCTCGAAACAGTCTTGCTTGCTCGTCACCGTATTTTGGGCGGGGGGGGGTATCTCCGCGTGGCCCATAACCTCCCCTTTCCAACTATATGCGTAATTTATATTTCCGGTTGGCTTTTGCGCAGGCTGAGGCTGACATATTGAATTTTTATACTTTTTTACACGATCAATTTTTTACACATAAATATTGTCCAAAATATACTTATTGTTACTTAAGTCGATCTATTCGACAAACTGTAAACACAAACGCACTAATCACCGCACTATACGTCTAAGCCATGAGCTACACTGAATGGAAATGAGCTAGAGCGCCAATTTTGGCCGATCTGCGCTGTGTCCCCTCCCCGCCATCCCGTTCAACAGTGATACAAACTCAAAGTATATCGGCGAGCTGACCATGTAAGTTATAAAATGACACCACATTTACGTTTCTGAGATTAATAGTTATGGAGTTATTAAGGAGAGAAGATAGTACTTTTCGTTACTGGTACCCGTATGAACTTATAAATTTGTTGTGAGAAGATGAAAAAAAGTAAATAAAACAAAATGACAACGAATTGCTTGTAATTTGGCCAAGGTAGGCTAGCAACTGTTTAGTAAAGTTACTCAACACGAATTGAAATCTTGTTCATTGGTTTAGTATACATTTTATATTATATGCAAAAGCTAATTATAAAATATAGGTTCTATATACGATTATTCTATTAATGTAGGCCGAGATCCTTGCCATGACCTTAGTTAAACACGATATTATAACTCGAGGCACTGTAGGTGTGTATAAACAACTTGTGCATTCCGTGTTGTTAATAATAATATTTATAAGTTTTATTTGTGACGTATATACAATGTTATGTTTTATGTTATCGGTAAATTGCATCTATAGCTTAAGGATTTGATTTATATGCAAATATTACGGAACGTATTGCGCGATATTGTATTATGCTGAACAATCTAGACTACTTTTGTATTCTTTTTTTTAAATGAATACTTATAACGGTATATTGAAATATAATAACGAAATTATATCGCTTATATTTAATATATTTTAATATATATTAATTTAAATTTTCTACTTAATTTCTTTATTAATTATATTTTCTGCTACAGTCTTCTATTGAATTGTCGTACCCCGTTAAGATCAAATTAATAGTAAAATTCATCCAACCTAATCGAATTCCCCTAAAAACAAAACAAAACGTGGGAAAGTTAGGGAGGGGGTTTATTTTCCAAATGTGTAAAATTAGTAAACAATAAGCAGCACTTCCCCTCACGGCTCAATTAGATGAGGATGATATATATTACACTATATATTACAACGAGGTGTAGTCTTGTGCAGATTCAGACCGACCATTCCTGGGACGTGTGGTTAATTGAACCCCAACCATTAAAGTACACCGGTATCAACTGTGCAGTATTCATATCCGTATAAAAGCAACTAACGTTTACTAGAATTTAACTTTAGAATCTTCGAATCAAAAATCACCTGTTAAAAAACTGATTTGCGACGACGAGTTAATGCGCTAAAATGTAGGGAATTAAATAATAAATGTAAGTGAAAAACTTAGGATAGTTAAGTTCAGCTAGACACCTAGTGAAGATCCACCGAGTTGGTCTAATGGTGAACACGTCTTCGCAAATCAGCTGATTTGGAAGTCGAGAGTTCCAGCGATCAAGTCGTAGTAAAGACAATTACTTTTATACGAATTTGAATACTAGATCGTGGATACCGGTTTTCTTTAGTGGTTGGGTTTCAATTAATCACATATCTCAGGAATGGTCGACCTGAGACTGTACAAGACTATACTTCATTTACACGGTAATTCCAGGAGGCTAACCAGGAAAAAAGAAGGAAAGGCAACTACTGAAGAATGATAAAACTAAGGAGGACAAAAAAAGTTATTACTAAATACTTCAGAATTAGGGGTATTTAAATCCCATAAAACTGTAATTCGTCATTTAAATTTAAATTCCATTTGATTTATTGGAGCAATTTATTCATTTAAATAGAATTAATAGAACTGTCCTGTAAGTAGTCGACCAGAAAATTTCTCGTAATTGTAAATAAAAGATTTATTGAAAATCTAATTATTAGTGTGATAAATAGGCTGATTTTTTATTTTCCGACTGCAGGCAGCTCTGTTGCTGTTGCTTCAAGCCATGCTTCTATAAAGAGCCATAAAGAATATAACTAACAGAAAAAATTATAGATATCCGGTTTTTAGCAAATATTGACGTTCTAAAGATCCATACAAGTATTTCGATCATCTCCGGACTGGTACAACAAATATTCTTTAAAATGGCTCAAAAAATTTCTTTATGTGGGGCATTAATCGCATCAAATTTTGGACAAAATTAAAAAAGGGGAAAGGAGTAGTTTTTATCATTTTTAATTTTTGACTTTTATATAGTTGTAGAAAATTTTACTGGACAAGATTTGCCTCACCTTGAAAATCCGTTGACCAAAAAATTGTAAATACTAATTATATTTGGCTATACTCCAGCTTCGCGTCTAATTTTTTACTCAACGGAAAAGTGTAAGCATCACGGTACATATATATATATATATATATTTTTTTTTTTTTGTTAAGTATAATTTTTGTTAGTCTTGTTTAAGGCTGATTGCACCAAACCTGATTTATTGAAGTAAATAATTTTGTTCCAATAAATAAACTTTTAATCCTAAATGAGACTCGTACTTAAATTATATAAATATTTTTTTTTTAATTTTTTAAAGGTTAAATAAATAGCCAGCTGTATTTAGTATAAACATATTAGAATTTAAAAAAAAAACCATAGTACCTTATTTAAACAATTTTTTTTAATTTCTGATACTTATCTGTTTTTCAAGTTGTGTTTGTTGTGTATGTGGTGGCCTTATACGAAATAGCTGTCGAGCAAGAAGATCCAATTTTTTATTTATTTTTATCTTTATATTAATGAAGATGGTTGGTAAAATTTAAAAAAAAAATGAAAAATTTTATTAATTCTTGTTTTGATTACCTTGATTCGCTGATGGCTTGGTGGTTTAAAATTGCCGTATTTGAGATGATCCCAGTACACAAATTATTCAATAACGACTATTACATCCGAAAAACTCACTGTTTAGTTTGGATTATGGGCAGTGTCATCATTAAGCCATTTTTGTTTTTTTTTTTAAATGACGAGTAGCGCTGTTAGGGTAAATAGTGATTGCTATAGAGCTCTGATTCGTGATTTTTTCTTTGCAAATTTGAAAAATTCAGCCACATCTCACACAGCTGCTGAAACAATTCAGCAATTGGGTCAGAAGTTTTGTGATTCGATATTTTCACGAAATGATGTCAATTGGCCACCAAGATCGTGTGATTTGACTCCCATAGATTTTTTTCTCTTGGGTTATGTAAAGTCAAGTAAATGGCAACAAACCACGAACGATTGGTGACTTGAAAGCAAATATTAGGTACGTTATTAATGGCATTCAAACTGATTTGTGCAAAAGTCTCGCAACCTTTTGTTGATAAACTTAGCTCTGTCATGCAAAACTGTGGAGGATATACGTTTTACTTCCTTGTACGAAGTAAAGAAAGTATTGTGATACCAAAAATGTTGATTTTCACATTTCAACGGAAATTTTGACTAGTTTCGGCCTGACGTCTTTATAAATATTGTACGCAAACGATTAGCCGTAGGCTGTTGAAATTTAGAATTTAGGACTGTCGTGACATCTAGTTGTCCACCTATCCTTTTGATTGCAATCGACTGAACCAAAAATGTCCAAAAAAGCCGTACATCCAAAAACATTTGGATTTTGGAGTTTTTCTTAACTGCAATAATAAGCTCTCATTGACAGCTTTTCAACAATATATCATAATTGGTACTTATTTTTATTGGTTCTAGAGTTTAGTCAAATAAAATTTTAATTAATGAAATATTTGCATCTTACAAGCGGGAAGGCACATCGGTTCGAATCCGACTTCATTTCCGACTTTTTTTAAAATTTAAATATATTTATGTATTAATAATTATTTAACTTCTGATTTAGTGAAATAACATTTTATATGCTTTTAAAAATGTGTATATGTAATTTAATAGGCATAGAAAGAAGTCATTGGTGGCCACATCAGATTTTGTGAAACATCTGATTATTTAATATTAATTGAAAATTATAATTTAGAATCGTATTATTTTTATTTGTCTAATTGATATCGCTATAGAATTAAAATAAAAAAATCTGTATAAAATTTATTAACCTTCTCCTGTTTCGTTTTTATTTTCATTTTGTTGATGGTTACATCATAAAAATTTAATAAACATAGTATTAGTTAGATAAAAGACTTATATTTATTTAAAGAGTAATAAAGGGACTTTTACTTTAACCTAATATTTCAGGTAACATTGTTGAATTAATTGTATAAATATTTGATATTAATAAAAACTAATATTTTAGCAATTGCATAACTGTCCACTTTTAATAAAGAATTGCAGCATCGTATCTCACTTTGAAATGAAATAAGTTTAAATGGAAGTGCAGCAGAAATGTGTTTATATATTATTTGGTCATGTGGTGACTAGATCCGATTTTTTTTATGATATTGTTTTTCCGACTGTTATTATAAGCTTCAAAATAAAAAAAAGGTTAAGTTGATGTTGGACGTACTTTTTGTTTTATTGGAACTCTTTGTACTTAACGAAAATAAAAGAACCATGTACATAGTTAATTCCAGTTATTTATCAAGTAAAAGTGATTTAATTATTGCTGAAAATTTTATTAAATCTTGTTCTTTGGTAAAATTTTTATAAGCAACATTTTTTTTTTTAACATTGGGAGATGAGATACAGTTAATTAATCTTTTTTTAAAGAAAACCCGTTGTAGATTAAAAAAGTTCGTCATTTTTTACTAAGATATATTTACCGTTAATTAAAATCCTTAATTAATGAAGACACTTGGTTATAATTACATTTTGATGTTATTTATTTTCTTATGGGATGTGTCAAATATCGATTTCAACTCACATTTGACTGGCTGCGCTCATTTGAAAGTGTCTGTTTACCATTGCTAGAAAAAATGATCACAATATCGCTGAAGATCAGTTCTCTTGTAAATGCAGGTATAATTCCGGTTATCTGAAATAATTGGGGCGGGACGATTTCGGATAAGGTGAGTTTGCTAAATAATAAGGAAAAAATGTTTTTTGGGTTTGCCGCAATGTTGCGCCAACGTTTAATTAATATTACGTCACTGGGTAATGGACTCGTTGCTTTGTTTGAGGAACCGTAACTATAGCGTAAAAACAATCGGCAATTATGTCGTTTGAAAACTGCAAAATACTTTGTTCCGTTGGCTACAATAGGCTCTTAACGTTAGGTGGGAAAATTTCAAAAAAATATCACTACTTGCTAAATTTTGTAAATGCAGTATTGTTGATAAATAAAATCGTTTTTCGAGGTAATTTTTTATTAGCCCCAAACATTTCAACGCTGGTATAAATCTTTCATTAAAACATTTTTCAAATAAATCAAACGACCTACACAGATTTTTTGATTTGTGTAATATAATGGAAGTGCATTTTTTTTTAAATGTTAATTAATGTTATATTTGTTAAATGTTATATTAATGGGAAACAAAAATTTCCCGAAGCATTACTGCATTGTAACACCGTTATTCTGTCCTTGCTAATTTTATGACACGGACCAAATTTTTCACCTTTCAGTGCAAGCGATTTCTTGGATAATAATGTACAATTTAGTGTCCGGATTCACCCCGTTAAAAAGTTGGTTTATTATATAACCTCTGTTAGTGTCTTTTATATGCAGTTTTGAAAAGTTCGGTTGCGTTTTTATAAGCTGATAACTGCTCACCACAAATATTTAATTGACGAATTCCGTTTCTAGTTTTCCATCTGTCCAACCATTCAGAATTGGCCGTAAAGTTTAAATATTCATCACCGAACATTTCTGTTAACATTCTAGCCTTTTCCTCAGTCATAATGTCAGATATCGGAACTCGTTTTTCCTTATTCTGAGTGAACTTCAAAAAGATATACTCATTTATTTTTCCATTTTCCGACGGTTTCATCATTGTTTTCCTATTCGTTGTTTTAATATTATACTGTTGGGATATTTGTCTTTGCATTCAATCCAGTCTGAAACCGTGGAAATACAGACCCTGAAATCTCTGCCTATATTAGGCAAAATATCACCGTTTTGAACTTTTCTTACAGTTCCAATTTTATTTCATTGGTTATAACTACGCGTTTACGTTTACACGACATCATTAAATTTTACTCCGTTCTACCAACAAAAATTACCGCATCTTTAAGTATAAACAGTGACACCGTACGCATTCAACTACAACATAAATTGGACTCCATACTATAAAAATGACGTAACACCGTAGTAAGGAAATGACTCGCGTAGTTTTTACAATAACATCCTGTTTGAAGTAGTGTTTAGGCTTCTGAGTAGAGAAATATTTTTTGTTTACGGGCGATTACTTTATTGCATTTTGGTTTTGTTTCTTTCTGTGGTTTTAATAAGTTATTTAATTCGTCTCTTGGATATAGTAGAGGTTATTAAATATATTGGCGTTTCGATTAACCAGAGTTCGGATAATCGGGATTCTACTGTATTATTTCCTGTTTATGATTGATGCTTATATGGGTCTCCCTCCTATAACTAACCTATTTGATAATCTATTTAATTGTAAATTCGTTTAATTTATTTAAATTAAAATTAGTTATCCTTATTTAGTTGATAGATATATATTTTTGCAAATATTAGCTGAAATCTTATTAAATTTGTCACATTTAAAAAGCTCACATTTTTATTTTATTTTGCCGCAGGTTAAACATGGACCAGAAGTGAGGTCAAAAGTCAGTTGTGTACCGTAATTGTTCATTATTTGATTTCTACTTCAGTTTTCAATTCTACACTTATCGTAAATGTGTATAACAAATATGATGTTCAGTTATATATTCTGCTGCATTTTATTGATGAGATTATTTTTGATAATAAAAATGTCACCTTGTAATAAAAGTAATATTTTTCGGCTGAAACGTAACAAAATTTGTTGTTACGGATTATCTCTCGGTTCCATTCAGACACCTTCGATATATGAAAAGTCTGAAAATGAAAATAATCTAGTCGATTCGATGAAGAATCTTTCGCTTCCACCACCGTGTTCCAACGGTATATATTGTTACGGAAAACTACTTCATACTGTTCAGATGTCATCGATTTATGGTGATTCAAAAACGTTTGTCGATATGAAAATGAAATATAATATTAGTGAAACCTTAAGAATGTTCAACGAAATGATGTTTAAAACGAAGCATTCTCCGTTACGTTCACAACTTTTACATTTTATTAATCAAACATTTGATCCGCCCGGCAGCGATTTTGATAAACATATTCCGAACGACTGGATCGAAGAACCCGTTTTTATAAAAGATATAATCGATCCTAATTTTAAAACGTGGGCAAAAAAATTAAATGCCCTTTGGAAATTGTTAGGGATAAAAGTAAAAAGCGAGGTACGTATCAACGCAAATCAGTACTCCATAATTTACGTTCCGAATCCTGTTATCGTACCAGGAGGTAGATTTAGAGAATTTTATTATTGGGATTCTTACTGGATTATGCGTGGTCTATTATATTGTCAAATGTACAGAACTGTTAAAGGTATGTTGGAAAACTTTATTACGATGATTCAAACGTACGGTTTTATTCCGAACGGCGGGCGTATTTATTACACCATGAGATCTCAACCTCCATTATTTATTCCGATGGTTAAAAGTTACGTAGATTTTACGGGTGATAAAATGTTTGTGATGGATAACATTGAATTTTTAGAAAAAGAGTTTCATTTTTGGATGCTAAATCGTACAGTAGATGTAGTAAAAAACGGTAAGACTTACGTATTAGCAAGATACTGTGCTCTTTCATCCGGTCCGCGTCCAGAATCTTATAAGCAAGATGTATTGACTGCCACGCAAGGGTTTAAAACCAAAGAAGAAATTGAAAATCTTTATACGGAAATAAAATCTTCGGTCGAAACGGGTTGGGATTTTTCGAGCAGGTGGTTTGTCAATAACGGAACAAATAAAGGCAATTTGACCAGTCTGAAAGCGAGTTCTATTATACCGGTAGATCTCAACGCTATTATTTATTGGAATGCGAATATACTAGCTGAATTTTTTAGCGAATTAAAAATGTTACGTAAACGGGATAAATATTTAAAAATCGCTGAAAGTTGGTTGGTTGCTGTGACCGATGTTTTATGGCACGATGATGTCGGTACGTGGTTGGATTATGATTTTATTAATAAAACGAGGAGAAATTATTATTTCGCTTCGAATTTTTATCCGCTTTGGACGAATTGTTATTATAAAAATAAAAAAGATTATTTCGTTTCAAAAATATTGAGATATTTGAAAATAATAAATGTATTGAACAATCCTGGTGGAATACCTACTACCAATGAAAATACAGGCGAGCAGTGGGATTTTCCTAACGCATGGCCACCTCTTCAGTACATATTGATCACGGGATTAGAATTGACCGAAGATATCGAAGCGCGTTTAATGGCGAAAATCTTAGTCGGTAAATGGCTCGGTTCGAATTATTTAGCTTATAATAGTACCGATGCGATGTTTGAAAAGTATGATGCAACAGTTATCGGGGGACACGGTGGAGGTGGAGAGTATGGAATTCAGTTAGGTTTCGGTTGGACAAACGGTATCTGTTTAGAATTATTATATAAATATGGCCGTACTATGACATTAAAAGATCTACATTTAGTTGGTTATAACAGTAATATTGTTCATGGAGCTTCACTATGTACCATATTATTCTCAAATCTTTTATCGGTAAAATCTTGTCATTACTTCATCTGATGAATACCTAAGAACATCAAATACTTTTTCAGGTGAAACTCTATTAAGAAAATACAAACCATCAGCGGATTAATTCAGAATTAACTTAAATAAATACGACTACCTCTCGCTCCGGCCAGTTTGATTGTGTTAAGTCGATAAGTTTACGATTATAATTGAATGAAAATTATTTCACAATGTACACAGCATATATTGATAATAATTATCAATATTCATGAATTAACGTAAAACATATTTTATTTTAATATCAGTTTCAGTATTTTTAACGTATTAAATAAATGTGTGTAATTAAATCACTTAACAATAAACTTAATTAATAGTAAAGATTTGGTTATTTTGAATTGTTATTGCTAAAATGTCGAGTGGTGAAATATTTACATATTAGTTGTCTTACCTTTTATCCGTTATGGTGTTTTTGGAGTCAAATCAAAGAAACGATTTTAATATAAAGAATTTTTTCGGTAAGTTGAAATTGCAATCGGTGTTTTTTTTTTATTAACTACTTTAAAGGGTTTAACTATTTAATCTATTTGCTGTTTTTTAAATATATTTTTCATACTTGATAATTGTTTCCAATTCTACGTTTTGATGCATCCTTAGTTGCAGAATTTATTCCCGATTGAATCGTATGTACTTTAATCGTAAGTACTTTGATAGTTTCGAAAAACGTTCATTTCCATAAAAAAAAATAATTGCAAAACAATTTTTTGTTTAATATACAGGCTCTTCATAAAAGAATGGTGGGGTTTTGAACATGGATTAAATTGTAAAAAAAAAAAAAAGCAGTTGATGTTTTATATTTATCGCCTTATGTTTTATTGCCTTCATAAACCGTTCATCCGATAGCGTTGAAACTTTGGGGAACGGTTAGACGCTTGCCGGGGAAGGTTTCTGAATTAGTTTGGACCCGCTAGGTGGCGCTGGCGTCGAGATATTTCGAAAAATTGTATTAATGGTCCGATTTGTCTCATATTCAGAACATATGTTACGTACATGGAAAGAATTATCTTTGCAAAAAATGAACCCGCTAGATGGCGCTGGGGTTGAGATATTTAGAAAAATTATATTTATGGACCGATTTGGTTCATATTCAGAATATGAATATCAGTTACGTGAAAAGAAATAAAAGACTTTTTTATTTTACATATATATATATCAAAGGCATGTTCGTATGTGTGTCCGCTAAAGACCAAAAAACTAATGGACCGATTTACGCGCGGGCAAAAGGGAAAAGGTGGAAAGAGAAAAGAGGACAACGAGAAAGGGTAAAAAGGAAACTGGGAGAGGGTGAAAGGGAGAAGTTGGGTAGGGAAAAGGGGAAGGAGAATAAGTGAAAGGTAAAATTTGTGAAGTTCAGTTTTTTAATTTTTTTATCAAATTTTCAATTGTGTTCATTTAAACTCTCTCTCTCTCTCCCACTCACTCTCTCTCTCTCTCTCTCTCTCTCTCTCTCTCTCTCTCTCTCTCTCTCTCTCTATCTATCTCTATCTCTCTCTACATATATATATATATATATATATATATATAGCAATAGCGAAGCATTTCCGGGTCTGCTAGTAACTAATAAATTTCAATATGTGCACCATTAATCGCTCGGCAAATGCCCAATCGATACTCAGTTACTGCCCATACCCGAATTAACATATCTTCTGTTATGGTTACAATTGCTTCATTAATTCTTTCCTTTAAATGACGTAGGTCGCGTATTTTTCAATATTCTGTGTAAAACTTTGTGAATTGTTGTTTTTTTAAATATCTACCTTCAATGTGAAACTGATTTGTTAGGACTTCTCATTGCAGATTGTCTAATTCGTTCAAAAGTTTCGTCTGATACTCGTGTTTTTTGATTTTTCCTTGAGAACAGTTGTTTCTTCGACTGTTTGAACCAACGTCGTATATTATTTTCATATGGTGGTTGTTTACCATACTCAAATCGAACTAAAATTACGGACTTTAATTCAGCCTACCACAAAATACACGTTGCTTTTTCTTGAACAGTGAACATAGCAACGAACTAAACACACCTCAGCCACAATATAAAAACTGATGTGGTGGTTTGAACTGCTGTTACACTAACTTTTGGGTTAGAGGTTAAGAGCTACCAACATAACTTCTCAAAATTTCCATACTGCCTTGATCTCAATTACAGAAACCCCACCAATCTTTTATGATTTGCCGAGCGAGTAATTGTGCATATACTGAAATTTATTAGTTATTTAAAAAAAGGTTTGAAATGACAGATTCGATAAATGAACAACTGTAAATATTTTTGCATTCATTTAATCCATGTTCAAAACCCCATCTTTATTTTATGAAGATTTTGTATTTCAAATAAATTATTTAAATATAAGTATAAAAATCATGGAATAAATTATTTTATTTTTTATTCTGATATTTTTTTTAAATCCTCTCGTTCGCTTACAAATTTGTTAGATTATTTTTGTTACTGATATGATGTTTTACTTACAAAAAACTTTAGTGTTACTGATTAGTTCAGAAAAATTATATTGATTTCCAACCAATCAGAATACCCCCCCCCCATATATTCTTACCCAATCATATGTGCCGAATACGTTTAATAAATCGTAAAACAACATATTTACATCAATCACATCAAAGAAAGGAATTCTATCCAGTTAGAATCTATTTAAATTCCAATCAATCACACGAGTGAATTCTTACAAAACCTACTGTTCAAAATTTTGTCAAATTAAATACTGCGTATGATGAAAATACTGTCAATTTCAAGCAGGAAATTGAATTAAAAAAAAAAAATTAACTCCTAATTAACTAAATTAAAAAGATATTCATGATCACATTTTAACATAAAGTGAAGAAAAATTAGATTTCTACAGTTTTAGAAAGGAAATGTTGACGTTTCGGTATCATGTTAAAAAATACAAATTAAAATAAAAGGGATGTACGTAGTTAAATTTCATATCTGGTAACATACCAAACGAGTTCAGAAAAAGTAGTCATCATGATGACTAACTTGGCATTTGCCAATTTTAAAAATTATAAAAATAAATCATGGACGAATATAATCATCGCTTTGATAGCACCCGGTATCAAAGAGAGGGAACATCCAACTGAGAAATCGTACGTACACTACTATCAATTTCATATCTTCATGCTTATCTTCAGTCTGAAAAACATCCAATCCAAGTTAGTTTGGATTAATCAGTTGCTCTTGGAGTTTATATTAGTCCCAAGGTAATTTTTTTTAAATTTTTTTATTTACTCTCTTCATTCTTTCTAACTTTGTCAATAAAATATAACACAAATGCTTTTTCGATTGTTTTTTGTATGGTTTTATTTTCGGAAAAGTATGACTCAAGGTTATGCAGTTTAATATGTTGATTTTTTGATGAATCTTTATTTAATAAATAATTCATTAATCGAGAAGTTTTATGAAGGAAAACATTTGATGACCAAAATTGATATTAAAATAATTATTTTCTTGTAGGCGTTGTATAATTAATATTTGTTATAAATAAATTGTTATTACTACATATTTAAATAAAATAATAATAATGATAATAATAATAGTTAACTGCTTGTTCTGTACCGTATACTCGTATATACACACAAATTATACAGCATAATTATATGGAGTAGCTGACTAATTGCTTGCCTGAGGTTATTATTACTTATTGCTGAACTTGCTTGGTCTACACTTGCAATCATAGATCTAAATAGTCGATAGTTTAAAATATGAGGATTGTAAAATAACACAAGCGCACAGTGATAGTGTGCGTGAGTGAGTGGGAGGGGAAATTGAACGTGTTCTAATATATTCTTTTTTTTTTCAAAGTTTATGTTATCGGTCATAACTTCATTATAGGCGTAGCCTGTAAGCCTACTTGCTGCATTGCGCTTGTTTCTTTTGTATTGAACTTTTTTTTGTTCTTTTTACTAAGTCAGTAGTCTATGTAATATGAGCAGTCTAACCGGTAGAACTAGATTTCTTACATCATAAAAAATAAATTAACACTGATAAATCTTGATTGTAATCGGAAATTGTAACATAACATTGGTGTTATCCTGTTTTATTATGTAAACTGATTTCGCTTACATCGCAAATTAGACACCGATGTACGCTTGATTACTGGAGTAGCTACGTATGAGTTCATGTTATACAAACACGGTAAATATTGGAAGTAGTAAAAAAAGAGCATTGTATTTGAATGAAATACGTGAATAAAAAATGCTTGATAAGTTATTCTCTACCGTATTTTTTCGTTTACTCTCTATTTGTACTTATTTCTGTTGTACGTACATATTTAACGCGTTTTAAAAATTATCATTGAATTTACCTAGCAAAGTTTTTTTCTCATATTTACGGATATATTTGAAGTCCACCTGCAACTAAGATTTTATAGTAGGATTAAACTTTGTTTTTCGCTCCTTTTACACCTGACATCATAATCTCATGTTAAATACTGATACGACTTAATAACTATTTTGAATTACGTGAACTGTGAAGTTTCTTCATTCAACTTTTAGATTTCTACGAAATATGTTCATCTTAACAATTATACATGTAAAAAATATATAACTTTTTATTAAAATTAATTTGTGTTTTTTTAAATATATATATATGTATAAAAAGTGTTTAAGAGCTGTTGGTTAAACTAAAGGGACCGATCCAGAACGTCAAAAAATAAAAAGGTTCACCTCTAAAAGTACCCTATTCGCTTCTTTTTCTTTCTCCCCATTATTTTGTGTTTTTTTAATAAAACTTTATAGCTTAAGAACGGATTAGCCAACCGGGCTGGTCAAGTAGTTAATTCGTCATCACAAATCAGCTGATTTCGAAGTCGAGAGTTCTAAGGTTCAACTCCTGGTAAAGGCAGTTACTGCTATACGGATTTGAATACTAGATCGTGGATACCGGTGTTCTTTGGTGGCTGAGATTCAATTAACCACACATCTTAGGAATGGTCGAACTGAGACTGTAAAAGACTACACTTCAGTTACATTCATACATATCATCCTCTGAAACAATACCTTACAGTGGTTCCGGAGGCTAAAACAGAAAAGAGAGAGCTTAAGAACGGATTGAATTTTTTTTTAATTTGCTGAATATGTACCCAACAACATCTTAAAAATAAATTTTATGTTGGAAATTTTCAAAGTGGTGGCCAATAAAACTTTATATTACAACTTTTTATTTTTATTTTTTTTGTATAATTAAATGTCAGTAAATATTAATTTTATCGAGTTATATCTTTTAGATAAAATTTTAAGCCTTTTATTTTGAACAAAACATACCTCATTTTTTCAAATATGTTAATAAAACGTTAAGATATAAGGTATGGCTGAGATTATTAAAGTGTGCCGCAAAAGGTATGCAACCTGACAATCTTTTACCTTTTTTCATATATAATTCTATTTATATTATAATGCAATAAAATATGCAATATAACACAGCATGTTTTCTCGCTTATTTTATTTATTTAAAAGTCGGTTGTGTTTTTTATACCTTCTAGGACCACTGTTAGCTGTTGCTTCAGAGGATGTTATGAAACGGCAATTTTGTAGCGTTTATATTACTAAAATTAAATGTAATTTGAACATGTTATATATAGAATGAGTCAAAAGTAAGGAAACGTCTCGATAACTTTACGACCGTTACAGATAAATATTATAACTTTCAGGATAAAGTGTCGGTCAACTACTTTATTTTTTCCTACGAGAAAATTTCAACCCCTTCTTGGAGGGTGGTCAAGGGGTTGTAACTGAGATATTTTAAATGTAAGTGAAGTAATGAAACACTAAATGGAATATTACACATCAATGAAATAAGCTTTATCTTTGCAAAAATGGTAAGAGACCATCAATAATAAGCATGATTAGGTGATAATATTTTTATTTATATACTCATTAAATTGGAACAAAAACGTTTTTTAAATAAATTTTAATTAAATTAGATTAAATTTTATATTAATTCGGTTTAATTTCTTTTTATTTAATTGTTTGAACTTATTAGTTCATCAAAAATCTTAACTAGAATTCTGTACAGAAGAATTGAAAGGAGCGTGGTAGAAGTGTTAGACCAGTCTGGTTTCAGGAAAATTATAGGGACAAAGGAAGATTGGTTTCCTTGGCATTTCTCCTGCCACCGCCACAAGCGGCTACTGAGCCACGAAACAGTTTAGCGACCAGTGTCCTAATTAGCACCTAGAGCTAACCTAAAAGCGTGGTACCATACACCACTCGATTGCATGTCCCACCGCCCACTTGTCATATATCACTAAATTGGGTAGGCGCTCCCCGTCAACTACTAAAACGTATATGACTATCAGTAAATAATTTATCTCGTCAAAGACAGCAATTTGCTGCCACGCCTAGGCAGCTGAGTGCCAGCAAGTACCTGTCCACCATTAAAGCGCTTGGAGCCTTAATCTTACAGCAGCGCGGTAGGAGTCTTTTCCCTCAGATAATCTACTGATATCGGTTGAACAAAGCAAGTATTGGTTTAAATTTACATGGTTGGAGAGCACTCTGTATCCCCCGGACAAGGGAAGCAATTTTAGCGCTCAGATTAACAGTAGAAGAAATGAAAGAAAAACAAACCAACATAAATGGCATTTATAGACGTAGAAAAGGCATTTGATAACGTAGACTGGAATAAAGTGTTCACGATTTCAAAAAATGGTGAACATTTTGAAATGTTCACATTTTTTTAAATGTGTAAAAATATTTTACAATATTTTTATTACTAATTGGAGAAGAATAATTTTCAACATAAAAACCTTTTTTCGGATAAGAAACTTTTTTCGAAAATTTTTAAATACATTTCCACTTGATAACTGTCCGTAGCGTAAGTTAAAAATCAGTATTACTATTTGTACGTTTTTATTTACTTGTTTATAACTTTATTGGTGCTGCAGCAGCATAGCTGTAAAGGTAAAGTTAAACATAAATCCTTACCAAAATGACTCAAAAAGTATTTACGTATAGGTTACTAATTGCATTATTAAAAATTGTATATATGGTGGCTGTCGAGCAAGGAGATTAAATGGGATAAACATTTTTTTTTATTTTGAACAATTAACTCTAAACAGATAGAACGGGTTAAACATCGAATTTCAGAATCTGCCTATTTAGGTACGCGAAAAAAAATTGCCATTAATCATTTAAACTTTGCAAATAATGTTATCCTTTTCTTTTTCTGTTTAGTCTCTGGAACCACCGTAAAGTTTTACGAATGAATGAGGGTGGTATGTACGATGTGTATTCTTATACAATCTCAGGTCGACCATTTCTAAGAGGTATGGTTAATTGAAGCCGGACCACCAAAGAACACTGGTATCCATATCTAGTATCCTTATAAAAAGTAAATGCCTTTACTAGGATTTGAATTTTACAACTCTGGACTTTGAAATCAGCTGATTTGCGATGACGATTTCAACACTAGAGCTACCCGGTGGGTGATGAAGTTATCCTAGCTACAAATATAGAAGAATCAAAATTAAAACTGTATCTACTGGCAGAAAATAGCATAAAAATAGCTTTAGAAATAACCAATGAAAAATAACAGAATTTATAACCAATGATAAGATCTGTGTAGTAGAAATAATCGTTGAAAGCTGACAAAAATACATAAAGTAAGTAAATTTAATTATCTTGAGGAGATAATAATACCATCTGTATTAGAAAAAAAGGAATTAAATGTATTATTCGTAAAATGGAATCAGCTTACAGACTGACAGTTGATGTTTACAAGAAATTCATAGTCTATAAAGCTAAACTACGACATTACAAAACATTTATTTGCCCGTAAGCCTTTAATCAAGCTAGTGGTTAGAAAAGTTAAACGTAAGAAATTTGTTAAATAAGAACGAAGAATTTTTAAGGAAGATTTTCGGACCCAAAAGAACACAGAAAGATTTTACGCTAATATCTAACAAAGAAATAAAAAATCTAGAAAGGAAAGCAGAAAAGTAGAATGAGATTTTTTGGCCATATTTATAGGCTGAGTGATAATAGACTTTATAAGCAATTATTTAACTTTTACAAAAACAGGATGGCACCTGGAAATAAATCAAGACCGAGAAAAATAAATAAAATTGAAAAAAAAAACACAGATAGAAATGCGTTTCAAAAAATAGTTGACGATTTCAAACTAAATGAAAAAAAACACCAAAGAACAGCACCTGAAAATTTACAGAAGAAAAGAAACAAGCAATCTCGGAAAGAATGAAAAAGTTCTGAAAACAACGAAAAGAAGAAAGAAAATGCGATATAAAAAGTTCTAATCGAAAGAAAAATTAACTCTAATTGTAGTATAATTTTGATAATAGAACATCAATTGACCAACCCGAAATTTTTTATTAAGAATTTTGGTTTTCTCTTAGTTATCCTTTTAAAGCTGCATAATTTTTAAGACAGAAACATCATTTGATCAAGGGAGTCAAATTGGAGTTGAAGTTCTAATTTTTTATATTTTTTCGCAATAGTTCACATATTATTCAAATATTTTATTATTTGATTTAAAAACTTAGTAGGACAACAATTTTTTGGTAGTATTTTGAAAATACTTTTCAATTTTTTAATTTCTAATCGATAAATAATTTCTTTATAAAAACTTATTTTGAATAAAGGTCTCAAATTTTCCGAAATCATTTTTTTATAAATTTTCCCTTTTTTTTAAATCAATAAAGGAAAACTTACTCCCTTTCAAGAAAAAATCTTGAAATCTGAGAAAAAACTTTCTAAATATGCTTCAGATTTACCAGTGCAGGGAATGTACAGCGACTCTCCGCCTTTTTTTTATTATTTCGTTAATATTGTTGGAATTATAATTATTTTATGCTACTTCCTTTAAAGCATACGGTAAAGGAAATATAAAGTGCTACAGTAGTTATCGTTATATAGAAAGAAGGATATATTTTACAGATAAGGATTATATACTTAAAACCATGAGAACAATTTGATTATTAATTAGCTGGGTGTGCAAAGGAGATAGTCCGCAATAGCTTACAGCACATTGTCCGATTTTTCGGCCGTTAGTCTGGAAGCCCGGCAAAAATCTTGAGAAGTTCAGGGAAATATTGAGGGCAGCAGGTCACGCGGAAGACGTCCGCGTCTACACGTTTTACACACCTATTCTTCCAACCTATCCCTGTTCATATTCCCCGTAGAGACTCGACCCCATAAATTTTAATTATGACCTCACCGTATATAATAAAAAAGCAACAACTTCTATCGTCTTTCAGCAAATATTTTACCATTTTCAAAGACAAACCAAGAAGCAGTAGTATACACAGACGGATCAAAGCAGAATGATACCGTTGGATGCGGTTTTGTCGTAAATGACAGAATATGGTTGGTCATCCTGGTATTACAAGTGTCTACAATGCTGAACTGTACGCCATCAGTAAGACTTTGAATATCATTGTCAAAACATCGTTACTTGCTTATTTGTAGCGATTCGTGTAGTGGAATCCAAACTTTAGAAGATTTGTATTCCAGATGTACTATCGTCACCGAAATTCATAATACAATCGCTGAATTGAATCGTCACAACACAGAAATGTGTTCCTGCTGGATCCATATGAGAATCCCGGGTAACGAAGTTGCGGATCCTACTGCTAAAAATGTATTTAACCAACCGTCTTCATCGCTAATGTTGCTACTACAGATTTTATTAATTGTGTAAAATACGCTATTTGAGCAAAGCGGCAAGGTGACTGCACTGGTACAGTGGATAATAAACTCCGACACATCAAAGATACTGTGTTACCATGCAACTCTTCATGTTGAAAATTTCGCTGAAAAGAAGCGGTCGTCTGCCGATTGCGATTAGGACATAACACAGTATTCACGGGTACCTGATATCTGAAGAAAACGAACCACTCTAGTTCGATGTGACTGCCGCTGGGCTGTGCGCCACATCCTTTATCTTATGCGGTCTTACGTCGTAAATTTAAATTACCGAGGGACATTCTTCGCAGGCAATGATAAAAATGTACTAGACCGGGTATTAATCCCTCTAAGAAGAATCCATATATTTCATAAAATTTAATAATATCCAATGTTAAATTCTGATTTTTATTTTGTTATTCATGTTTTATATTTTATCCTAATCGTTATATTTTTTTTATTATTTTAGTTTTTAATCTTGTTATTATCATAGTTTCAATCTTAATTTTAAAATTATTTTATTAATATTTTTGATATCCGACAAGGAGGTTTTTGTTATAGTTTTATCCTGGGCGATGATAACACGAAAGCGTTTTTCGCCCAAGAAAAAATAAAAATTGAAAAGAATTCTTTAAAAAATGTTCTCAAAAAGAAGTTACACAATTATGTTGTTTACTATTTTACAATTAAATTTATTTAAACCGCGGAAATTCCTACGTCTTTATGTACGTACATATTTATCTCGCATAACTCAAAAAAGATTAGCCGTAGAATATTGAAATTTTGAATTTATTATACTGTTTGAATTTATACTGTTTAACATCTAATTGTGCACCTCCCCTTTTGATTGCAATCGACTGGACCAAAAGTGTCCAAAATTATTAACCTGTGATTGTAAAAAAGATTTTACAATAATTAATAATTCAATTACAAAAAAAAATTATTTATTAAATAATTGGATGATCGTATCTCACTTGTAAATGAAATAAGTTTAAATGAAGTGCAGCAAAAAATGTGTATATGTAATTTAATAAGTGTACAAGGAATTCATGTGATGTCCACATCAGGTTTTTTTAAAATTCATTTTATCAACAAAAAAAAAACAAATGTTACATGCCTAGCATGCTTATAGAATAATGTACTAGAAATATATTACAGAATATATATATATATATATATATATATATATTATAGAATAATACACTATAATGGATAACGACTACATATTTATCTCTTTTTTCCCTATTTTCTCATTTTTCTTCATTTCATTCAGCTTTTATTGAAATTCTCAATGGGAGTATTTTATCCGATTCACATTCTTATCATTCGTTGTTGTCTTTTTCTCTTTGTTACTACAATATTTCAACCTCCAGTAAGCTCAGTTGTAACACGTTCTTTGCTCCGATATTTATTGCATTATCTGTTAGTCTACTATTCGGGAAGATATTACTTGTAACTGATGAGCGTAGATATTAAAGCGGTTGTGTATGTGTTTGTTTTTAGTCGAGTGAACTTTTCTTCTTATATGATGAAACGTTTTATTTCAATAATGTTATCTTAAAAACGTAATACTCTTCCCTTATATCTTCTTAAAATGCTATTCTTACAGCTGTATTTATTTATTTTAAATTGTAAATATTTTTTCCCGTTTCTAATTTCTCAAATAACATTATTTTAGGGTTAACAGTGAACAAATCGAAAAGGAATTTTTATTAGAAAGGAAAAAGTTAGATGTCATGATTTTTGTTAGGGTTTGATCGGTTTTACTCTGCCGCGGAATAAAGGCAACCGTACAGAACGGTGATGGATAACTAAGGCGACGCTGTCGTAAGAGATTGATGGAATTTCTCCTCCCCTTCCCTTTTCCGATCTTCTTTCTCAATATCGTTCTTCAACTGACCTTCTATCCTATTTTTCCTCTTTACCGTGTTAACACTACATCCTAGTATAAAATAACTTTAACCGATCTCCTTCCTACTTCCCTATACGCACACAATACACACACACACACACATTATTGTTGCCACTCAAAATTCCTGTTCGATAAAAAATGGATCAGCCAATTTCACTTGAGGTACCTTGCCGTGTTACTACAATGCTTTAAAAAACTTTGTGGTCGGTCGATTTTGACTTTTTTTTTTAAGAATAAACATAATTTTGTTGGCTTATCCTTACTTGTTTTTTTAACATGCGTAGTATATTATTATATAAGGTTTTTTCTTGTAGAATAGCCTACGTAATCATAATCCTATCAAAAAAGAGTTGACAATTTTTTATTACCGTTTACATTACGAATACATGTATTGGTGAGTTATCAATCAGCCCGAATTCTAATTGGTCATTAATTATATTATCAACTACTTTCCGAATTCTCGGTTGCATTAAAGAAATTTGTTTTAATATAGCTGCGTTACCTTAGACTTAATAAAAAATTAACAACTCCTTTTGTTTTTTAGCAAATGTTTTACCAATTTATCTCCGATACAAATCCAGAAACAGTAGTATACAAAGATGGATCAAAACAAAATGATACCGTTGAATGCGCATTTGTTGTTAGTGACATCATTAGTAATATCTTCATTACGTTTAATTTTAAAATTTATTAATTACTTAATTTATTGATTTTTTATTTATTGATTATTTATTAGATATTTATATAATTTATTTTTTACTTTTCAGTGCATTTTTATATTTGTTAATATATTTTATATTTTTGTTTAAAATTCTCAATTTGATTTAATTCTTATTTTTTACTTTTTAGAGGGGTTTTCTAATTTGTTTCCTTTTTTTATTAATGCTAATATTAATATTAGTTAAATAAAAACTTTTTTAAAAAAAACTTTTTATACGTAATATTGTATATACGTATATTTTTGTAATTTTGTTTGTTTTTTGTATTTTTTTGAAAATTTTGATTCGAGTTTTTTCAAATCGTTTTGCTGGATAAAAGAAAAAGTTTGTTTTAATATGATTCTACCACGTTTTTAATCAAAAAGCTTTGATCGTGTAAACTGATCATAGTTCTTTATGTTGAAAAGTTATACCGTAGTATTACCACAAACCTTAACTATAATTTAGTAATTGAATTTGCTCGATTTTTGGACAAAGAATCCGTAAACGTATTTCCATTAATTGAATCCTAACGATAAAAATTCAGTATTATATTAATTTATATCCGATGAAAATAAACTATTAATTGTAAGTCAATTTCGAGTCTTAGGTTTTACAGATTAACCAAATAGCTTTCATGACAATGATGTTAACCAACGGTTAGAAAGTAACTGCAAAACATTTTTTTTTTAATTATGAAGCGTTAATTTTAAATGGAAGATTTGATCATTAAAATACATAAAATCTGTAAAATAAGGATTTTTTATATTTTTGGGGGGGTTTCACCTTTTTATTAGATATTTTTACGATTTCTTGATTACAATTATTTATAAGAAAAATTGACTATAAAAATTGTAACGATTTTGTTTGATCATTATTTGGAATTTGGTTCAACTTTATAGTAAAAAATTGGTTTTTAAACATTTAATTTGCATTTTTAATTTTTTGTAAATCTTTGCAGGAATGAGATTTCATGATATGATATGTTCGATGTTTAATCCCGACTATTCCGAGATAATTTATTATTAACCGATTTTTATCAGGAAAACATTAATTATAATGGTAATTATTAATGGTAATGGTAATTATTATGGTATTTAAATTATTTTAATAAAAATTTATTTTGATAAAAATATTTCATTAAATGGTATCTTTGAGAATAGAAATAAGTTTCAAACATCTTTAAAATCATTTTAAATGAATAAAATATTAAAATATAAATAAGAAAATCTTTAGAAAATGTTGTAAAAGTTTAGAGAAAAGTTAAACTTTTAAATTATTAGTCGAACTGACTTACCGTTATCGTGCAGCTGAAAGGAAAAAGTTCTATATAATCAGTTAATATTTGGAGTAAATTTTTGAAATACGTTTACTGTGCATTTAACTTTACACTTGAAATTTTTTCCAATTTTTTGTTTTAGATTTGACGGGAATTTCGTTCTTATTGCCAATCTATTACATTGAAAGTAGTATAGATAGTTGTAACTTGCTGAAAATGTCACGGGTTAACTCCGGATCACCGGATGAAGGATGGAAATGCCTACTATACCTGCACGGAAGTCGACGGAATCAAAGATTATGAAAATTTTACTGTTTAATTTGAATGCTGTTTTCTGTCCTTTTTAGCATTGTCACTTTAACATTCGTAATTGACGCGTTTCGGTGTATCTCCATTCTTAAAACTACTTTTAGCGCTCCACTCTTAGGAGTTTTTAGAATGGAGGTACTCTTCCGAAGTGCGTCAGCTACGAATTTTAAGAGTAACAATGATAGGTAGAAAAGAAAATAACATTCAAATTACGATAATCCTTGCGAAAATATTAAATATTATGATAATTTTAATATTTTTCCAGTTTTGAAAAAATTGTTTATGAATTTTAAAAATTATAATTTTCTTAAAATTTTATTTACTTAGTCATTGAGTTGCGGTAGATTTATTTTAAAATAGTTTTGTTAAATCGTTATTTGTGCGTCCGCTTTAAATAACTGGTTTCAGAAAGGACGCAACCCCTTTGACGACGAATTTATTACGAAAATATTAACGTTAATAAAATATTTATACAACAATATTCCAATTACCTTTAATTACTTTACAATAGAAGTTCAAAATGATTTCCTATGATCCCGATGCAGGTTTGTACACGTTTCAAAACATTTGCACCCACTTTTGGAAATGTTTGATATATCACTTTCAGGGATAGCCTTTAA
This sequence comes from Lycorma delicatula, assembly GCF_047948215.1. Classification (NCBI taxonomy): domain Eukaryota; kingdom Metazoa; phylum Arthropoda; class Insecta; order Hemiptera; family Fulgoridae; genus Lycorma; species Lycorma delicatula. The sequence continues at coordinate 45,318,845 of NC_134459.1, forward strand.
TTCGTCAAGTGTATGAAGATTGTTTTTAAAAACGATACTTTTTAAATACTTCCAAAGGAAAAAGTCTGCTGATATAAGATCTGGTGAGGGGATCTTGGTATATTGGAGGCCATAACCCTTTTGATATCAAAAACGATGCCCAAAAAATTCCCGTAACATATCCAACGTTTCGTTAGCAGTATCACACGTTGCGTTATCCTGCTGGAACCGACATTCTTGTTCGTGTAAATCTAACGTGGCAATAAACTGTTCAATTAAGTTGTGATAAATCACACCGTTTACAGATTTGTCGAAAAATATAGGCCTATTACACCACGACGGTAGATCATACGCCAAACACCAATTTACGTGCTTGTAATGATCGTTCGTGAAACGCGTAAGGATTTTCAGCGCTCCATATTTGGTAGTTTGTCTGTAAATGTAGCCCTCCAAGTGAATCCGTGCCTCGTCGCTGAAATAAACACGATCAAGATTTCAATACCCTGTCATCAACAAGAGAACGGAACCTACGACAATACTGTAAACGTTTTCTGTAGTCTACTTCTTTCAGTTCTTGAACGATACCGGTGCGATTGTAATTTTTTAGTAGCCCTGAAAGCTGTAGATAGTGAAAGCCTAGTCTGTGATGATAACTTTCTGAGCGATTTTCTGGGTGAGCGAGAGACACGATCTTTTACATCTTCCAAAACTTCTGCTGTTCAGTGACGGTCGACTTGTGTTTTTCCGATCGTGTGTACTCCCAGTCTTACAAAATTTATTAATCAAACGCGTTATTGTCGACTTATTCGGAACTGAAGAATTGGGAAATTTTATCTTTTTTTCTTTTTCCTGTTTAGCCTCCGGTAACTACCGTTTAGATAATACTTCAGAGGATGAATGAGGATGATATGTATGAGTGTACATGAAGTGTAGTCTTGTACATTCTCAGTTCGACCAATCCTAAGATGTGTGGTTAATTGAACCCCAACCACCAAAGAACTCCGGTATCCACGATCTAGCATTCAAATCCATGTAAAAATAACTGGCTTTACTAGGACTTGAACGCTGGAACTCTCGGCTTCCAAATCAGCTGATTTGGGAAGACGCGTTCACCACTAGACCAACCCGGTGGGTTAGGGAAATTTTATCTGAAACTCGTCTTTTACTCGTTCGTAAGATTTATACACGCAATAATTCTCAATAATAAACACACGTTCGTTCTTTGAAACCGACAGAGATAACACAATAGAGATGAATTTATACCGGTATAGCACTAGTGCACAATTATAAGCTGCTAACCTTGAGTACAGTATTGGCAACTGACATGTAGGGAGAAATGAAATTTACCTATGCGTTACTTACATCTACATTCTTAATCTAATGGTTGCATCCTTTTTGAAACACTCGTTATTTATCATTTACTATTAATAGCATTATAAGAAAATGTAATACTGGTAGCCAGGTTTTTTCTTCATATTACAAAGTACTGTACATTATACTGTAGGCTGCTTGCTTGGTCAGTATTTATTTATTTAAACATTGCCAGTGACCTTGACCTCACGGACATTATTTTCAATTATATTCATAATGTTTTATTTCGTCATGGTAATTTATGTTCGGTTGCTTGAATCTAAGTATATATATTTTTAAAACGTGTATTCACTTTTTCTTAATAGTATATTTCTTTTTTTTATACTCATATTTATTTACGTATAATTATAAAATTTTTTACGTGTAAATTTAAAATATAAATTATAAATTTAAAAAAAAACCACTTTAAAAAAACAAAAGTTTTTATAAATTTTATTTAAAATAAATAACTTTTAAATAAATTTTTGTGTGAGTAAAATAAGAAGCAGATTAATATCAAAAACTAATGCTTAAAATTTGGTGTCGATTTCAAGAAATCGAAATTAAAGAAAAACTAAAAAAAGTATTATTTTTTCTTTTAAAATTAATACTACTTTTATTTAAATCCTGGGTAGAATTACTACAATAAAATGTCATTTGTATAAAAAAAAAAATATTAAATTAATTAATATAGTATAAAAACCACCGTGAATCTTTTTTTAAGTAAATTAAAATATTAAAATTTTTCAGAGGTCTAAATTTATTGTACTAAAAACAACTCTAAAGAACAGGCAATTTATAATAAATCCTCCTCCGTAGCGCGAGTGGTAGCGTTTCGGCTTTTCATCCGGAGGTCCTGGATTCGAATCCCGGTCAGGCACGACATTTTTCATAAATAACATATCCTACGCATAAGCTTTTATTTAGGCTTATGTGGCGATATCATCAAGTAAAAAAAATGTTCGAAAATTCCATCATTGATCATTTTTAAATTCGTTTTCATGACTTGTCAGCTCGTAGACATGATTTTTTTATTCATATTTCCAACTCGTTTCTTTACGCTTTCCTTGATGCGGGAATCAGCATTCTTCACGTGTGTCTACTTTTGCGTATACAGGGTGATTCAGGAGTATAAGGCAGTACTTTGACAACTCATTCTAGAGGCTAAAAATAAGAAAAAAAGTTCATATAAACTTAGGTCCGAAAACGCTTCGTTAGCGAGTTATACAGAGTGAAAGATTTCGCCCGAGTTTCAGTTCCTCAGGGTAAATTAAGGCTTTCTGAAATTCTGAGAAGGTCAATTAAGGGGCAAATTCAATTGTTTCTTATGGTTTTTGAGCTGGGAAATCGAAAGACGTAGGTCCCAGAACTGTATCTCTCTTAGTTTCTAAGATATCCCATGTAAAACGCCAAAAATAGGGTAAAAAAAAAACAAACATTTTTTTACGTTTGACGTACAATAACGTTGTTAAATTGGCAATAAATCATACATTTTTTAAACATAAATTGTAGAGAATTTAATTATAAAGCCAAGTGTGAAGTGCGTGCGGTAATTCGATTTCTTCAGGCTGAACGTGGCACGACCATCACTGCAGCCTCATACTGCGTGACTCTTCAACGTCTACGAAGGGCGATTCAGAATAAGCGGAGAGGAATGTTGTCATCAGGCATTGTCTTTCTCCATGACAACGCTCGGCCGCACACTGCAGCTATAACAAAGAAGCCCCTGCAGCGTTTTCGTCGGGAAGTGTTTGATCACCCACCGTACAGCCCGGACTTGGCTCCATCCGATTTTCACCCTTTGCTCACATGAAACGCTGGCTAGGAGGACAACATTTTTGCACAGATATCGAGCCGCAGAGCGACGTAGAAACATGGCTGAAAGCACAGGCGGCTCCGTTCTATGATGAGGGTATTGGAAAGTTGGTACCACGCTACGACAAATGCCTAAATCGGAGTGGTGACTATCTAGAGAAATAGCCTAACTAATGTAAGAACTTGTTACAAATAAAAAATTTCTTATTTTCATTGTGGTTTTAATTTCGTGACCGATCGGACCTTGAAAAAATAACTAAAACTGCGAAATTATAAAACGTTTTTTTTTTTTTTAAAATATATTCATAATTATATTGCACATGAAATATTCTAATATTGCATTTAAAATATTTTTATAAATTTTAGATTTTATTGATTAAGATATCAAATTTTCTTCGTAGCATGGACTTAAATATTTGTTTAATGTGTTGACATAATTTAGAAAATATTAACTGTAATTTGTGTTCTTTTCCTTGTCTGTTATTTTGTAAATTATTTTTTATCATCCTATTAATAATAAGTTGTTTTTACTTTCCCGGCGTATGTAGCTGGAATAGTTAGTTATATTTGTATTAAAGGGGCAAGTATGGTCATCATGTCAGTAATGGGATGTCAGTTTTTTTTGTGCTAATTATTGCTTTTAGAATCCAAATAGTTCATCTACTCAAAAAAAAAGTTGACAATAGCTTTCGCAAGCAGGGTTTTTTCTGATGTACGGTTTACACACGCGCGCGCGCGAGCACACAAAATAATTAAAAATATTTATCATTTTATGTGAACATATCCCCCTTCTCCTTCTGTCTCTCACTCTCTTTCTCTCCTCCCGTTCCATTCTCATATGTCTCTCTCTCTCTCTCTCTCTCTCTCACTCGCTCTCACTCTCTCTCTCTCTATCTCTCTCTCTCTCTCTCTCCCTCTATCTCCCATTCTCTCTCCCTCTCCCTTCCTCTCTCTCCCTCAACCTCTCTCTCACTCACTCACTGTATCTCTCTTCCCCTCTTACCCACTCTCTCTCACTCTATTTCTCTCTCTCACTCTCTCTAATTATTTTTTACCTTTTATTGCGTTTAATTTAATAGTGAAAATATGTAAAAACATTTTTTTACATATTTTTATTTTCTTCTTTATAGTCTTCATAAGTTTTACACTTTACAGCTGCGCTAGCGTACAGGTTTGAGATACGCTCAAACCTGTACGCTTTAGCGAAAGATCTGATCGGTGCGTTTTACGGTGGGCGAGTGCAAAACGGTTAGCGTTCAACCTGCTGATACGGACGAGCGGTTGCCGAGATGTTACGGTGGCACTCCATCGTATCCCCTTTCCAATTTTCACTTATCAAATTATCAACCGACGGGTACCGCTGAGAGCGGATGGGGAAACGGAAAGGGGGGTAAAAAATATCTTCAGAGCACTGGGACCGACCGTTTTTGAGATAATTGATTTTCGTCCGAAAATTCGGATCCAGTTAAAAAGCACTAAATATTTACAAAACTTCGATATATATATATATATATCAATATATAGTAATATAACAAGTATACACCTGACCATCACGAGATATGTACTAACGAATCGGGATTTTTCGTTAGTGATCGGTACATTCCGGTGCTAAGCTAAGGGGGACGCGCATAGAAATGCCGTATAGTAGGTTAGGTTTAAAAAAAACTTTTGTTACTAAAACGTTTTGTGTTTCTGGTACTAACCTTTTGTCGTATAAAAACATAAAATTATACATAAAGTTAGTTAATCCCGTAATGTTTGAATTGCAAAAAAATTCCGGTCAAACATAATATTGAAAGTAGGGTTTATTTTTAATTTAATTTGTAATTACTAGTAAGATTATTTATTCTTATGTAATCATTTTTCTCCCTTTTTTGTTGCAGGTGAGTTGAAGTTGTATTATTCTTTTCTATATCTAACTGTATTTTACTGGTGAGTAGTCGATGTAAATTAAATTATTTTATATTTTATCAGAATTATTTGAAGGTTTTTTTTTAATAATTTCGGGTTTTTTCGGTTTAGTAATTATGTCATTTATAAATTAATTTTCCTGTCAAATTGAGAAAGTGTCGAATAAATTATAGTTAAGATACTGTATATGTAAATATAATATACAAAGTTTGTTTTAACCGAGGTAAAAGAGAGACAGAGTGAAAAGCAGAATAAGTAAGACCGTGTGTAAAGACGGAGGGAGGGTTCAGTTTGTAAAAGGGTGAAGTGTGCGAGCGAGCTAGTAGAAGAAGGTGCGTATTCTCCATTAGCTTGTTATTGTCTCGTCAAGTTTTAATGAGTGTAGAAACAAGCGGGAGGCCAAAGCTTCGTTCATTGTAACCTATTTCTTATGACATTCCAGCCTCGGTTTGCCTGCCTGCCTGCTTGCAGGCAAGTAATCTCACTCGCTATTCTTTTGCATGAAGCTCTCTACCTCCTCTCGTACTACTTTTCTCCCATAATTCAGACGTTATTAAAAGTTTACTGTATTTTGTAAAACAGTGTCTCCTTTTCCTTATAGATATTTACATTCATTATAACGCTTCTATACTATTTCTGTTATTATTATTACCGTTTTTGTTATATATATATATATATATATATATATATATATATATATATACTGCACCGAATGAATGAATGTTAAAGAAATAACTAAAAGAGAAGAGACGTTCGCTATTGAAGTCTAGAAGATAATTTATTTAGTAGGATTACTTTTGTTAAACACCAACAAAAAGTTTTTCACTTTAATTCAACTTAATGACTGTTAGAATTTATTCCGTTTTTTTTTTGCGGTGGGAGGAGGAGAGATTGATGGAAGAATAGATATCATAATATTTTGCTGCGTTTATATATTACGTTTCTTTTTTTGGTAGAATAATTGAATCCATTGTGTTACTTAACACCTGTGAGAATATAGAAGCTGAAATCATAATTATTATTCATATTAACAACTAGATATTAGATCGTTTTTATTTCGTGTACGACATGATGAATTTTTCTTTAAATGTTACTTTCCCGTATAGATAGTGGTATAATAGAGCTATAGCTCTACAAGGGAAAGTTTTGTAATCGATTCAATTTGGGCAAACACATTATGTGTTTTTCGCCGAGATCTTGACGTTTTGAGACCTAAGGAACTCAAAAAACCGGATGGAAATTTTATAGATATTAATGTTCTCGTTCGTGTACGTGTTTGATGTTGGCGTCTAAATCGCCTTATATCTACAGAAATACTGGACCGATTTTGACCATATTTGGTCAGATTACTTCTATATATGGGACATTGATGCCATTAAATATTCAACTTAAAAGGTCGGGAGGTTGAGGCTTTACAGCAAGGTCATCCTCAGTATCTCGAGATTTCGCCTAATCAAGGTCATATTTTTCTTATGTACATTTGTTAACAGTTAAAAAATAACAATATTTGCCAAAAGATTTACAAATTCGCACACCCATTTCCAAAAAAATGCTGTTGTACGTCACAGATGAGCGATAAACTTGCTTTAGCTGGGTTTTGAACTCGATCACCCGATCGACTAGGTACTTGGTGCGTTAGCGTTAAGCCTAGCGGTTACACCAGTCTGCCGATCGTACAAGCGAAATTTGTTCTACGTAAGTTGTGAAATTAGTTTAGTTAGTGCCGACCGTGACGCTAATACCGCCACATCATATTCGTGTGCACTTTAGTTAGAATCATTGAATTAAATAAACGAAACAAATGTTATATTTAAATAAAGTGTTAAGTATTTTTAATTAAATTGCGTGTGTATGTGTGTGTAAGCCGTGCATCAGAAATAACTCACAATTTTAGGACTTATCCGGAACGTGGCTTTAGCCGCGTGTCGGGAAAGACACGCAGCTAAAATAATCAAAAATTATAGTTTAAAAAAGTAGCGGCTAAGATAATACCCGTTCGAGACTAGCCGCTTCCGGCTTTAGCCGCGTGACAGGAAAGTCCTATAACCCTGTTGTTAGCTTTTTTTTTCTATTAATGCAGATTGAAAAAAATTGATATATTAAGTATTAAAAATGGACGGATATTGATTAAATATTTAATAATACCTTCCTGTTAGAAAATTATATGAATATTAAGCGGATATTATATGCAACTATCACTGAATGGGATTGTTTAGGGTTTCGTGGAATAAAGGAAAGATATGGTTAAAGTAAGATAACTGCATTGATTAATGACAATATGCCGTTACAAAGGCCACCTCCTACGTATTCTTTCGATGTAATAGAAAAGAGTAGAGCACAAGCTTATATGCCCGTTTTCCTTTTTTTAAATCGGATAAAAATATCTTCATTTCCTCATTTAATAATTCTTTTTTTTTACATTCTTTAATATGTAAATATATATATATATATATATAAAATAATAATAAACGTCACAATAATATTTTTTTTTGGAAATGGGTTTGCGAGGGTGACTGAGGGTGACCTTACTCTACAGCCTCACCCTCCCGCCCTTTTAAGTTGAAAATTTAATGGCATTAATGTCCCATTATAGAAGTAATCTGACCAAATATGGTCAAAATCGGTCCAGTATTTCTGGAGATAGAAGGCGATTTAGACGCCAACATCAAACACATACACGAACGAGTACATTAATATATATAATATATATATATTGATTATATATTTATCTTTTATTTCTTAGATAAGTTAAGTTAAAAAAAAAAAAAAAAAAAATACTAAAGTAACGTTAATGTAGAGGTGAGCAACATAAAACCGAACCCATAACGTAACCGCTGGAGAATTGTAGGTTATGTTGGAATGAGATTTTATGAATGATACTGATAAATTAAATAAGAAAACCATAAAACGTATTGTAAATGTTGCATTTATTTATCCTATTGATATTAAAGGTGTTCAAAATTCCCACCCTGGGCATCGATGCACTTTTGTCCTCAACTGATCATACTGAAAGTCGTCTGACGCAAAACGTTGTTGTCAGTTGCGTTGATTTCTCGTTGAACGTTCATCTTCAGTTCATCAATATTGTGGAGATTAGATGCAGAAACACTCTACTTTAAGTAGCCCCAAAAGAAAAAATCGCAAGTAGACAACTGTGAGAAACGTGGAAGCCACAGTCCTTTGTTGATAGCTCGTACATTTGTGAAAGCTACATGAATGCGATTCAGTGAAACGTTTGATGTGCGAAATCCGTTGCTCCTTCTTGTTCGAAAAAGCTGTATTCTTTTTCATTATCAGTTAATTGCGTATCGTATAGAATTCTTCGAAACTTGTGTATTGACATTCCGGTCAAAAAATATTGGCCCCACTTTACGATTACCGGAAACGGCACACCAAACACCAATTTTCTTATCGTGAAGTGGACGCTCGAATATCTCATGAGGATTCCTCGCCATCCAGTACCTGTTGTTCTGCGAATTAACATCGCCGGATAAATGAAATCCTGCCTCGTCTGACATAAAATACGACATCCGGTCTATCTGTCCATCAGCAGTGTTTTCGAGAAAATTTTATCTATAAATCTCTAAACTTAAAAATATAAACTAAACGATGTTTTAGGATTTCTTAGAGCAAGCAGTACGTCTGGATTCAAATATTTGATTAAAAGTGTCATGTTTCTTCTGTCTTCTGACGTTCGGCAATTTTATTCTTTTGTTAGATTTTTAATTTTGTTTTATTTTTTCTCTTAACATATCGTATAGAAGTTTTACGTTGTTTTAATTTTTAAAGTGAATTTTAGTTGTTAATTCTAATAATAATTTTCTTTAGTAATTCTGTGCTCAACCGCTGATAACGACACCTCGTTGTACGCCTACGAAAAAAAGGATAGTGTTATAATATAGTTGGTATAGACTCCTATAGTTACTGCAAAGTAAAACCAAAATAAAATAAAATGAATTTTGTAATTATTTTTAATTTTATAATCCTTTCTTGTAATTTCGTTTTTTTGTGTTTTTTTTTATGAAGTAGGAAAGAAAAGGAAATACAAAGCAGTTATTTATAGTTTTCTCATCCGATTTCACTAGATGTAATGCTTTCGGGTGGTTTGTTTAGTTATACAGATTTGCATTAAATAGCTAATTATACGATTCGGTCTTGGTTATCTGAGTGGTACTTTACGTAAAACAGTTTAAAGAAAGCAAAATAGAGAATATTTTTTCGCCGATTCTTCCAAGTTAAAATAAAATCCAAAGTGTTAAAAATCTACCTAATGAAGGTATAAAAAATTTCTAAAAACAGAAATTGTATTTCGTTCTGTAAAAATATTCTGTGTAATGAAATTATTTAAAAGTAAAAAATAAATATTATCAATTAACAGAAATAATTATGAATATTTTAATAATAATTAAAATATTGAAAATAGGTTTTTTCGTATTTCGCACAATATAGTATATATATTATTTTACTGAAATTTAGGTAGTACATTTAATAAAATTTAAATACTTTCATCCTTGGGTTCTGGGTCCGAGTTAAGGCCATGCAAGCCATTTTATTTTTTACATGCTACAAAATATTCATTTATCATTATTGTCAATCAGCTCTTACAGGATGCCATCCAGAATAAATGGAATATGGAGAAGGATTTAATTGGTGTTGGGCTTTCCCTCTTTCAGAAAAATTTTAAACATTCAACACATCTATCCATAGTTCCTAGGGAAAAGGTTTTACATACTTAATTGTATTAAAATAAAACAAATTCCTTTCGGCACCTCGGAAAGTGGAGGTAGATTCCACCGGGACAAAATAGGGATAGGCGAACTCGGATTGTACAAGCTCGTATCAAACATTAATTTCTATGGTTTTACGGACACTACGTTTTCTCATTAGCATACAAGCTATTGCCAAATTTATCAACATTTTCTTATGATTTTTCATGAACTGCTTAACAATATACCTATTTGAGGATTAGTGAGAGATTCTAGGTTTTTCTCTTTGTATTGAAAAAAAGGCAATGTTTTCAGAAAGTTTTACTTAAAAAGATGTATAAATATAATAACAGTGATGTTGAGAGATGATTTGAAAATACAATAGGCCTACGTTATTCACATTAAGTATTACAACTTGCGTTAGATATCCTATCTTGCTTGAATTTACCGAACATTTCTTTTTAAGTCTAGGCATATTTGCATACGTTCACATTAAGCAAGGATAACGCACAGAAAAATCACACTTCTTGGCAATAAAATATTGCCGCTTGCAAAAATTAAAATATACACAATACTAATTCGCGACAGTTTAAAATGCGTTCGTTCAATTCAAAATCACTCAATACGACAATGTTTTCATATGTAAACAAGTTTCATATGTTTAGCATATAGGAAGCCTTTTCTCTTTACAATTACAACAATATTTTGGTCATCCCTTGCCGTAAGGGTTGGTCATATCTAAAGGTTTTAGGTAATATTTAGAGGACTAACGATCACTTTAAACGGATTCGATTCTGTGCATTTTAAGGGAACTATGATGTTTTATATCCTTGAATTCTGTTTTCAAATGGAATTGCATAAAAATGGTATAATTCATTTTATTTGAGGAATTGTAGACATTTATTTTTACGTTGCAGATTTTTTTGGTAGTGTTTCTGTAGTATAAATTACTTTTTTTTTCCTTCTTTTTAATGCTAGTGAATATGAATTCGCGGTAATAAAATTTTGTGTTACCTCAGGGGAAATTTACGTTGTACGTATAGAATTAACTCGATTTGTATAACTTTTTCATAATAGAATTGTTCAAGTGTATTATCAAAGATGGCGTTGTCATCTATTATAAGGTTTTATGTATGCTATATATGTATGTGTACCTATGTATAGACACGGGTATGTAAAAGGGGAGCTTACTGTATAATGCGTTGAATAAATTTCCAATTATATTTACAGTGGCGCTTACATCAGAGTCGAGCTTGAAAAGCATCGAAGTAGGATGTGATCGATTTCTACACTCTCGTCAGTGCAAACATTTTCCTACTTGCACAATTCGTAAAAATAAACAACCGCTCTTAAAAAGCAAACAGATCGCACCGGTGCTGACGTTCGTTATTCGTTTCGTATCCGATTTGGTGTGTTATGTGTTAAACTAACTCTCTCTTATGTTTCGCAACAAAAATAAAATTTTATCATTCAGGTAGTTGATTATTAGTTTATTCAATTAATAACCGTTATAATTTGTTAATTCGTTAATGCGTATTTTGAATTTTATAAAATAGATTTGGAATTCTAGCCCGTAAAATAATATTAACAATTTTATGATTACTTATTTTTCAGTAGAATATACTTGTTACGATTTAAAATAGCTGAGAAATAATTTTTTAAGAAAATCTTATAAAATCATATTATTATAATTGTACGCGTATATAATGTATTAATATATAACATTATATTAAAAAAACTTCATAGGTATGGTATGGGCTCAGTTCATACTTATGATAGAAAAAATTATATCTTACCAACCGTAAATAACTAGTTGAAGTTTCATCTTTTAATAAAAATGCGCTTGTAAAAGGTGCAAGAAAGTCACGTTTTACATGAAAGATGTAAAATGTAGAGTGCCTCAAAAATCGTTTTTCGGGTCCCTTTTTTTTATTATTTATTAATGATCTGCTTCAAAATCTTGAGCCATACATTGTAATTCTCTTTGCAGACGACAAAAACAAATTTATGTCTGAAGATAACCGTTTTAAAAATTTACGATAGTATAAATTTTAACGATTCTTTTGCTCATAAACCGAATTTTCTGGGTGTTAGATTACAAGTTCTTGTGTAACGATCAGATTGTTTTACTTTGAAGCACTTAATAAAAAGCTAATCTTGCATGGTTACCATCGGCAGGAAATGTCAGGAAATATAAACTTAGTCACGAAATGTCAGGAATTTTTCCAAAAAATCAGAAAAATCAGGAAAAATTGAAAAAAATTTTAGAGAATTGCATTTTTAGAGGTGACTTTTCCATTAACAAATCTCTTTTTGTGGAGAATTTAGGTGAAGGTATAATAATTTATCAACGAAACGTTTTTATGTAATTATAGATGCTGAGGGCAAGGAGAATAGTTTCCATTATCAAAAAAAAAAAAATTATCAGTATAGTGAGAAGCTCTAGAAGAAGATATGAAGTACGTCTGGTGGAAAAATAAAAAGACTTCTCTTAAGAAGAACAAAATATATATCTGAAAAGGAAAACGCAAGCTGAAATTAAAAACTGGTGGAAGTAAGGAAATGGTTGAGAGCTACAATCTTGGCAGAAGAACAGATAGCCGCCAAAATTAAACTTATAGAAAAGGGCAAACCTAAAGATATTAGTCCCTCCGTGTTTTATACGTACATAATAATTCATATGTAATGAGATCTCATATTATTATTATTATTATTATTATTATTATTTTTTGGTATGTGTTTTCTAGATACAAGTCCCTCTGTGTTTTATATGTACATAATAATTCGTATGTAATGAGATCTCATATTATTATTTTTTTTTTTTTTATTTTTTTTTTTTTTGGTATACGTTACAATAATTTTAACTTTTAAGTCGGCCGGCCTCCGTGGCACGAGTGGCATTTTGGTAACGTCTCGGCCTTTCATCCGGTTCGAATCCCGGTCAGGCATGCCATATTCACACACGCTACAAATCATTCATCTCATCCTCTGAAGGAATACCAAACGGTGATCCCGGAGAATAGAAAAAAAAACTTTTAAGGCGATCGGATTTAGTGGTGGGGATATTTAGCACATTATTTTTAAACAGTTATTGTTTCTTATGTAGAAAACCCTTTGACCAAAAAAGTTGAAATTTGGCACAAATATTTGAATTCGGCCTCATTATCAACCGTATTAAACAAGGAGGATCACGGTACCCATATTTTTTTTTAAGTATTATAATTTTTTTTAGCTTTGTTAAAATTTCAGCAGAGTAGATCAACTTATTAAAGAAAATAATAACTCCAGTAAATAAACATTTAAGCCCGAAAAACAAACGATGCTGAATAGGATTGGTGTTCAAAATATTAATTTTTTAAACTTTTAATTTTAAAAATTGAAAATCCAACTTAACTAACATTAACCTAAAAGGGAACGATTTAAACAATTTATCATTTTTAAAACTTCATTTGTTTTTTAAATGTAATTGTTTTTAAAAATATTATTTTAGGGAACTGTTGAGCTAGTTTATCAAATGGAATCAAAATTTTTTTACCAAAAAATTCTAATTTTTTTTTAATCAATTATACTCTAATACAGTATGATTTTGGTGATAAAAACATCATTTGATCAAGGGCTCAAAACGGAACCAAATTTCTTTATTGAACATTTTGATCTTTCCAAAATTGTCCTTTAATTATTATATAATTAAGTCATTAATATTTAAAAATTCTCTTTTGCGAATTTGAAATAAAAATCTGCCTAGGGTAAAAATCTGCTGGAAATGTTATGGAATCCATTACCGTTTTTTCCAGACTATACAATTGATATTTTTAATTTCTTCGAATACTAATTCATTTATTTTTATTTAATAAGTAAATAAATTCAGATCTTACTCATTTATTATTTGGAGTGCCTTATAGTATAGGCTTAAGTTAATAACTTTTACGTACATAATGTTCAGGAAAAAAGTGGACAATTCCAAATTGAATTTTTAACAATAGCAGGCTTAAGAAAAAAAATATTTTATTCGTTCTTTCTTTCCTTTAGTTACTTTTTGAATTTTATTTAATCTCGTTTTTAATTACTTATTCAAATTTTAATCCAGATTTCAGTTACACTGGAGAATATACAAAGTTATTATACAGATTTTCTTTCATTCTTTTTCTACTTGTTAATGAATAATTATATACATTTTTTTTAGATTACCTAGAAAGGTTTTAATTTCGATACTCAGTATTATTATCTTATATTCTGTTTTAAAATTAAATAACCTTCTATGATAAACTTTAAAGTATAAAAATTATTTTTTAATTTCAACTGAAAAAACAAAATATATCAGTATTTTCTAATGAGGTCAGAAACTATTTTCCATTAACGTTTACGTTATACCGAGAAATTTAATTTTCATTAAAATAAGCATTATAAAATATAAATAATGAAAATACAACTTAACCAACAATTATAAATGTTAAATCTATTCAAGCGCTTTTGGACCTTCGTTCATCATCAGGAATATGCGTTTGATTAATATGAGATTCCTTTAATGATATGGTATTTTTTTACTTTGTCCATTACTATACGTTTAGTACTGAACATACATATACAATGAAAATAAATTGTTATTATATAAAACATTTAAACATTTTTAAACTTAAGCAAGTGCATATTCGTGATGATGGACGAAGGTTCGAAAACACTTGAATAGATTTATCACTTTATAATTGCTGGTAAGTTGTATTTTCATTATTTATATTTTATATATAAAATACCAACGGTGCCATGTTGCTAAAATTTAAAATAAACATTACCTTTTAATGAGTGGTATTAGGCCTTTTAAAAAAATATTATTCAAATTTATTAAAAATTTTTGCAGTTGATCGTTCCCATCCGTCTAATATTTTGATTTAACATTTCCATTTTCTCTTTTACCCACCTTGACTTAGACCTGTATATCACTTGCATGATGTCTTACATATTTAAACTTACTCTCTTGTGTGTGTTCGATGTATGTTTATGTGTATGTGCCGTATAATGTTTTATGATATATTACTTCTTCGATTCTCATTTGTTCTCAAGTATACTTAGTTTTTTATATATATATATCAATGAAAAATGATGAGTGTACACTACCTGATCATTTAAAGTATTAACGAATGATAAAACGTACCTTTTTAGGTTCTGGGACTATTACCTTTTATAAATTTAATCACTCATTTTATTTTTTAATTTAGTAGATTACATAATCTAGTAGGTTAGAATCTATAGAATTATGTGTGGATTGTTTGGTTTGAAGGTATAACATCTTACTTAATTAACAGAAAATTGAACATTATTCAAACAAAAAAATGACCTCTATTTCATTATGGTTTTTCGGTAGTAACTGGTGGGCGTGGTTTGCTGATAATTTATTTACATTTTTTTTTTTTAATTCTCTTACAGAATCTCTGTAAAAGCCAACATTTATCTGTTTACTTATCATGATAAATAAAATGTTTGATTACCTACACTGGTATCTTAACAGATGCGATTTTTTTATAATTAATTTGTGACTACAGTTTTGCATGTTTAAGTCAATTTTTTTTGACTAAAAATAATAATAAAAAGTTGTTTAATTTTCTGTTTTGAAATCTACATTCTTTAGGTAGATGGCAGTCTTTAGTACCTGGTGGCCCTAATTGTTTAATAATTTATAAAAATAAAGGTATTAATGTATTAGGCGGTCTACCGCTTAGTTAGTTTAGCACTACCATAACTAACTAACTAAGTTAGGCACTACTTAGATTGCGCCACTGACACGCTATATTGATGTTACGGTAAAACTCCGAATACCAGTAAATCTTTAGTATTACCGGTAAATTCTAACATTTACCAAGTCACTTGGTAAAAGTGCAAAAAAATCTTAAAAACATTTAATTCGGACTTTTACCAAATCGTTTTGGTTATTGTTGACAATTACCATATTCTGTTGGTAAAAGTTGACAATTCTGTAACGAAATCACTTCTAAATAGGAAAGAGCATGAATTTAAAAATGCTCTTCGGAACACTAAGTTTAACAAAATTTTTCATTCAAAAAGTAATTAATATAAAGAGCAAATGTTTCTTGCATACGAGTTATTATCTAGTACTTGAGATGGGCATTATTTTTAGTTATAGAGTTTTTTCGTAAGGATTCATTTAATTATAACAACGAACATATTGCTATTTACCATTGTAGTAGTTTGATGAAAATTATTCATTCCTGAATATTAGTGTATATGAATAAATTACTTGTAAAGTTTTTGAAATGTCTTAGTATTATATAGCATAATAAAGTTTAATCTTTTGAAAAGAACCTATTTCATTTTTCACCCGCAGTGCACTGAAATTCCGAAATTGGGAAGAGCATTTTTAAATTCATTCTTTTTAGTGATTTCATTACAGAATTGTCAACTTTTACCAACAGTCTATGGTAAAGTTCTATAATGACCAAAACTATTTGGTAAAAGTCCGAAATAAATGCGTTTTCAAGATCTTTTCGCACTTTTACCAAGTGACTTGGTAAATGTTAGAATTTACCGGTAAAACTTAAGATTTACCGGTATTCGGGGTTTTACCGTAACATTGAAATAATAAAATAAATAAATAAAATTATAATCTAACCAAACTTAACCTACGCTAGCTAACCTTGATTAACGAGCGAAGCAACAGTGGGTTAAGTTTGGTTAAATTATATTTATAATTTTATTTATTTTCTTATTTCAGTATAGCGTTTCAGTGGCGCAATCTAAGAAGTAACTAACTACAGCGGTAGATCGCCTACTAAATTAATACCAGGATAAATTTTTTTTCTACGTATATTTATATATCTTTATTATAAAAGGATGATTTTTCGATTTAAATTTAAAAAATTAAAATTTATCATTTCTTTTTATTTTGATAACTAAAATAATTCATGAAAAGATATCCTGGTCGTCGGGAAATTGTTTGATCAACTTCAGACTTGTTTTCTGCTTATTTATACTAAATGCCATTATTTTATCTATTTACTAAAAATTCTAAACGTAATAAGTTATTTTTATTTAAAGTAAACAATTTAATTTATTAAAAACTTATATTTTATACGCTATTTTTTTAAAACTATTTTTAAAACTTATTACTTTTGTTTTTACGGCAATGTTCGTGCCTTAAAAACTGTACTGCCTAACAGTACAGCAATAATTATCCAAACATCAGTCATCCGGAACATCGGTTATTCAAAAGCGGCGGTGGATAATACCTCAGTAATTTTAATTTTTCCGTGGAGTAGAGAAGACAAGGTTTCCAATTATGAAGTGCAGAGCCTTGTTGGATTTGGAAACAAGAAAGCATGTTTCTAGATTTCTGGTAATATTTTCTGAAAGACCCTTTTCTTACTAATTGGTAAATTTTGTATAGAATTAATCTAGAAATTTTTCTACTTAATTTTATTTATTCATTAATTTTGAATTATATTCTATTACAGAAATTATTACTTGCAGTATTTTTTATTTGTGAATCAAAATCCACTGAAATTTTCAAAACTTTCAACTTTTCTGGTTCCTGAGGAAAAATATACGTTCTAAATTTTAACATTAAAATAATTAAATAGTTGAAGAAAATAAATAAAAAAAACTAATTTTACAAACATATACAGAAATATTTCTGGCATTAATAAAAATTCTTTTTAGCTATCCCTCACAAATATCCCTTTGTAAAAAATATCCCATTAAATTTAAGATCAATAAATACACTCACAAAACAACCCACAGTTGTCTAATATATTGAGTTCTTGTGTAATTTTACTTAAAGAAGGGAAACATTTAAATTTGAACAGGAAAAATATATATTCTAGTTATAGGAAGTAAAATATTTGGACATATATCTAAACATAGACGTTTCACATGGAAGAAGCGTGTATGAATAACACGAAAACAGCTTGGAATAAAATCACATGAGTTATTTTGATTAATTGCCAATAAATCATAAATGATCATAGAAAACACACTTCTAATTTCAAGTTTAGACATACCGAATACGAATTTGGAGAACTTGAAATACTTAAAAGATGTTAAATAATCCTTAATACTTCACTGGTACTGCGAACAAACATTGTGTAATTATTTCAAAATACTCCCGATAAAGGAAGATTACTTTGATTTTAAAGAAATGAGAACTATATCCAAATTCAGAAATCTATAAAAAATCTGTTATCGATCAACCTCTTTGCTCTTTGAGAATACTTAAAATCTTCATAGAATTGAACGTGTAAAATATGTAGTGCCAAAACAAACTAACCATGTTTAAGTGCCAAAAAATAACACTAGTTATTATTTTTCATACATTTGTTTTTCTGTTTATATCTCTTTATCTTTGTGTTTAGTTCGCTTGCCCATACAAGCCTATGTATGGATATCCTTTCAAGTGTTAGAATTACACTTTTTTTTTTTTTAAACTGATTTGGTTATATTTTTAATAGATTTATGTTTATCATTGCTTACATGTCAAGTAGTGGTGATTTATATATTTATATATAGAATTATTGTTTAATATACATATTCATAGATAAACGAATACGTTAATGTCTTCATGAAATGTAATGAATAAAATATGACTTCCGTAAGAATGGATAAGTGTTATTTTACATAATAATCACTTGTCTGAATGTAGTGTGACCTGACCTGGATGACCAGCCTAATGTATCCTTCATATATTTTAAAATATTGTTATTGCTATTCTCTCACCCTTATGAACTGCATCTTTAAATAGTAATAACTTATCTTTTCCTTTGCTACTGATTTTTAGATATAGCCTTTATTTTGTATTAAATACGAGAATTAATGAGATTATAAATAATTATTAGTGGTTTTATTTTCTACTTATAACGATAATTTTTCCTTTTCATGAACTTCCCCTAACCATGAACATTTATTTTATTTTTATATATATATATTTTTTTTTTCCGTGTCAAGTTGTATTTCCGGGATCAGATTTTACATTTAACCAGTAATATTAATTTATTCCACTTTTTATATATAATCTAATTCCGGTATTACTTTTTAAAATGCTTGATTTATTAATTAGTGGGAAAATGTTGAGGTTCATTTTTTTACGGGTTCATTGTAGTTTTACGAGTAGAATTCTTAATAAATAAATGTATTGCATCTTAATTTTGCTGTTTTAACAGTAAACTATTAAACGGATATTATAGCGAGATGAGAAGATATCTTTTTATTTGATATTATAGTAAGATAGAAGTTGGTCTGTATGGATTTCAGGTAGTCCAATTTTATCAGGGACTGAAAAAAAGTCTTTAAATTCCTGTTGATAATTGTTTAAATTTTAATAAAAGTATTTAAGTGTTAATAAAAAGATTTTTTAAAAATCCGGATTTATCCTATGAGGGTTGGAATGGACGTCGGTCAGTTGCGTCCGCCTGAAAATGAACCGATTTTACTCGGTCAGCTCCATCCCTTATAGAGAGAATGGTGAACCGCAGGCTTACATAGTATTTAGTTCTCTAAATGCCTTGATATCTTCAGAATAATGTGGTTTCCGATTTTTTTTCCGGTGCGATTATCAAAAAGTTTTTTTTTTGAGAATATTATTATTTTTTAATCGTTAATAAATATGCCTAAGAAAAATATGACCTTAATCAAGCGAAATCTCGAGAAATTTACTGAGGTGACTCTACTTACAGCCTCACTCCCTTGACCTTTTAAGTTAAAAATTTAACGGCATTAATGTTTCGTATATAGAACAAGTAATTTGACCATGTTTGGTCAAAATTGGTCCAGTAGTTCTGGAGATACAAGGTGATTTAGAGGCCAAAACCGAACACACGTACATATGAACATTAACATCCGGAAAGTTTCCATCCGTTTTTTGGGTTACTTAGGTATCAAAAATCAAGATCTGGTGAAAACCGTATATTCCCAAATTGTACCGATTACAATACTTTCCCTTCTAGAACTATAGCGCTATCTAGACGGAAAAGTAAAAAAGTAGCTGAATTTTCTACAGTGACAAGAAATATGTTTATGTTGATTGTATCTTTTAGATGAATTGTTATTTTGTTTAAATATTAAACAATTGTGTTTTTTTTTTTAATTTTCCTTAGTTTGTCTTAAATTTTGTTTATTGCAAGAAGGAATAAATGGATTAACTATTTCTCGTTATAACGCAAGGGAGGATGTTAGTACTTTCGTACGTACGTCCCCCAATCTCGTAGGGGAAGATACCCGCTTTATGAGGCTTCCGGTCGCCCCCCCCCCCCCTACAGTTCATAGCCCTGATGGGCTTTAACGGGAACGTACATACATATAGATGTCACGCTGAAACTAGTCAAAATGGATATTTCCGTTCAAATCTGAAAACCGAAATTTTTCGAGATCATAATACTTCCTTTACTTAGTACAACGAAGTAAAAGTCGTATTTTTAATAATTAAATTTTTTTTTTTAAATTTGTCAAGTCTCTGCGTTTCTAAATCATATTTATTACAACTGTAGTGAACTTACGCAAAAAAAAAAAAACACGGATAAATAGATATTTATACATTTTTTAAATCTTTATTAATAGTTACTTCACTCTAATAATTTTTTGTCTTTATAATAAAAAAAAGTGCTTAGTTTCATTTTTATCAGTTTTTTCCTTCTCAAATAAATTACAATAAAAGAGTAATACCGTATGTGCTCAGCTACATATTTAAAAAGAAACAATACTGACGGTAAAAATTCAATTAAGTTTTTAATTAAGTCGTCAATGAATACTAACGAGAAAGCGGTGTCGTTTATTGGAGCGGGGTATCAGAATAACCTTTTTTTTAAGGGAGAACGGGGATCGGTGTATAAAAAAGGACGGATGGTAAATTATTATCTGCTGCATAAATTGTGGTTTTATGCAGACAGTACGCTAGCATCGAGTTATATCGCTAAAAAGCAATTTCAATTCAACTTCACGATTTACGTTAGCCAAGTCAAATATTACAGACAGGTTGTGTTCTCGGTTCGTTCGCTGTATAAATTTAGTATTATAATAGGCTACTGGTTTATTACGAATTTTATTTTTGTAGAAATTTTATTAAGATTTCTTTGTTGCTGAATATTTAAATTAAGCGTATTAATAAATCGTTTATGCAATTTTCTGCCGTGAGACCAAACATTTTTGGCTACATGCAAATTCAGCTGTAACCTCATTATGTTAATATTATTTTAATGCTAAATTAACAGGTATAAATTCAGTTCATTATTAATTATTTCCATAATATTAACTAATTTATTATTTTCATCGAGTCATTTAACTAACTACAAATCGGTCATATGGTAGTTCATCGAGGGGTTATATTTTTTCGGATACCCTTATTTATCTCCTCACTAAATGTAAGAACTTTTTTTTTATTTCCGTAGTAGTATACTAAAATATTACTTTCCCGTCTAGATAGCGCTATACCTCTAGAAGGGAAAGTGTTGTAATGCTCCAATGTGGGAATTTGCGGCTTTCACTGGTTCTTGTCGTTTTGACAGCTAAGGAACCCAAAAAACCGGATTGAAATTTTCCGGATGTTAATGTTAGTATGCACGTGTGTGTATGTTCACTAGTTCTCCAGAACTATTGGACCGATTTTGATGAAACTTGATCAGATTATTTCTATATATATGTAGCATTAATGCTATTAAATTTTCAATTTAAGGTCAAACGGGTGAGGCTGTAGAGCAAGTTCACCCTAATATTAAGATTTCGCCTAATATTAATATTTCACGTTTTTCTTACATTTGTTAACAATTAAACAATAATAACAATATCTGCAAATATTTTTACAAAATCACACTCCCACCAAAAAAAAAAGCTTTGTAGTCTTCTGTTATGTTGTGACGTCACAGGCGAGCGGTAAAATTAAATAAATGGATAATATTTTTTTAAAGTGTAAAAAGATAACTCGGTTAGGCTGGGTCTCGAACTCGATCGCGCGATTGACTCGGTACGTGGGGCGTTAAGCCTTGCGGCTACATCAATCTACCGACTGCGCAAGCGAAATTTGTTCCATGTAAGTTGTGAAAATTACATTAATTTAGTTAATGCTGACCGTTGCCGCTAGTACCGCTACACCCACGCGAATTAAATACGATATGCGCGCGCGCTTTAGTTAGAATAATTGAATTAAATTAACTAAAAAATATTATATCTAAATAAAATGATAAAATTTTAAATTGTGTGTGTAACCTGTACATCAGAAACAACCCACAGTTGTAGGACTGTGTTATCAGCTGAAATGTTAGATGTTTATGGAAATTATTTGAAGATATTACGCAATTTTTAAAAAATTATTCGACCTCATTCTGATATTCAAAGTATTTTTACGTGGAAATTAGTTTCGGTTAAAATTATCTCATCAACTATTCCAACATTACATTTTTTGCAAATTTCGAGGTTTCACCGACCTCATGAGAAAAACGTCAAAAAACGCATAACCTTTCCGGAAAATAGGTGTTTTCCTGTACTTTTATTAATATCTCCGGACAGGGACAACATAAAGTCTTTGAAAATGACTCAAAACATTTTTATAAAGGTCACTGATGGCATCTGAATTTTGTCCTTGCGTCGGAACGTCAGTTAGGTTACGCTGCGAAGAATTCGGGTGAACTGACTGCGCAGCATATTCGGGAATAGAAGAGAAAGGTTTTAGAATTTGGCAGCACAGGTGGGATGAGATGGCAGATGGGAAGTTTACTCACGGTCTCTTTCCAGACGTAAGGCCGTTGAGAGTCGTCTCGTGGATCTTCCCGAACCGGCATGTGACTCATTTCCTTTCGGGGCATGGCGCATTTCGGGACAGGCTGGCTCGATTTGGTTTGACTAACTCGGGCCAATGCCCTCGGTGCATAATATCGGATGATGCATATCATGTGCTGTACGTCTGCTCAAAATATGAGTTTAGGCGTGCAGAGGTGGTCAGGGAGCTTGAAGGTACTGGTTCGAGTCTGGATTTGCAGGCTAACTGGAAAGTTAGAGATAAGTGGCATATTGTTGAAAGATTTTTAAAGTTTTTGCCGGTCGAAAGGGCTGCAGAGGGTGTTTAGTATAGATTAGTGGCGTGGGTGGCTAGGGATCCGTTTAGATGCTTTTCCGCCACAATAGGCGCATTCGGCAATTGTGCTCGGTTGTTGTTTGTTATGTTAGAGGATTGATTGGTAAATCTGTTATGTTCGTGGGTTGATTGGTAATCTGTGGTATAGAAGGTCAAAATTTCGATGTTGCAAACAATTTTTGAGGGT
Source organism: Lycorma delicatula (assembly GCF_047948215.1). Classification (NCBI taxonomy): domain Eukaryota; kingdom Metazoa; phylum Arthropoda; class Insecta; order Hemiptera; family Fulgoridae; genus Lycorma; species Lycorma delicatula. The sequence continues at coordinate 45,341,856 of NC_134459.1, forward strand.
GTGAGATTAATTCTTCAAAAATTGTTTATAGCTGAATTGTAAATTTTTATTGGTTATCGGTTTTTTGATTCGGTTTAGGTGAGTTTGAAAAATATCTTTTATCAGTTGCTGGGTTTTGACACCGATGGAAATGTCTTTCGAGGCATTTGCATCGGTGCCATTCTGATAGAGGGCGTACTGATGACTGAAATGTGTAATCAGGTATTGAGGGTCTAAAAGAAGACCTTCGGTAAACCCATCAGAGCTAGGAACGGAGGGAGTTGTGTGGTGACTGGGATCGTCACCGGATGTGTTCCCCGTAGGGGGTCACTGGGTGTCCCATCGGACACCCAATGGGTGGTATTTAAATTTGGGAAAAATTAAAAAAGAGAAGTTTTTGAAATGATGAATTTTGGACGCTTTATATAATCGTAGAAAATTATGGTTAGTACGATAAAAGTACTTATTAAGTTATCGAACTTTTTCGGATTTAGGGGTAGAGGAATCGATATTCAACATTATCTCTATGCTGTTGTTGCCTCATATCTAGAAAATCCGTTGCCAAGAAAATTTTTAATTTGGCACAAATACTTGGTTACATGTATCCTAGTTTTGTCCTGATTTTCGATTCTAACAAACTAGAGGGCAACACGGTACTCACATTTCCCCCTCCCGGACTGATTTAGAACATAAAAATAAACAAAAACGTTCGTTTGGAGAAATGATTTTCCTTGATTTTTTTCCATCAATCCACAATTTTGTATTTTTTTATATCTTAAGAACGTAACGAATTGAAATTTTTTAATGGAATTTGATGTATATGTTCTCAACATTATCTTCTACTAAATAAATGTGGATATTTTACCTTTGAAGATAAAAAATGACTCATTATAATCTTTTAATTATTAATAACTTCGTTAATATTAGTCTTATCGAATAATATTTTCAGGTAAGATGGTAAGCCCTTTTATTGGAAACAAGATCACATCTTACCTGCTTAAATCGGTTGATAAATAGTTGAGATATGGTTAAAATTGTTGTAAAAATCAACAATTATCACGATCATTAAATATAATTTTTTTTTCATTTATTTGATTCAGTGATTCTACCTAAAGCGCGCGCATATACCCTGTTTAGTTCGCACGGATGTAGCGGTACTAACGGCGGCGTTCGGCACTAACTGAACTAATTTCACAACTTACATAGAACAAATTTTTAACTTGTACTGTCGGCAGACTGGCTTGTACTGGTGTAGACTGTACTGGTGTAGCTTAACGCACCAGGTATCGAGTCGACCGGGCGATCGAGTTCGAGACACAGCCAGACCTAGTTACTTCTTTACCCTTTAAATATTATTCATTTATTTAATTCTACCGCTCACCTGTGACGTCATAACATAACAGTAGTTTAGAGCATTTTTTTGGGAGGGAGTGCGATTTTGCAAATATTATTGTTATGTTTTAATTGTTAACAAATGTGCCTAAGAAAAATATATCCTTAATTAGGCGAAACCTCGAGATACCTAGGGTGGTCTTGCTCTAAGCCTCGTCCTATTGGCTTTTTAAGTTGAAAATTTAATGTCATTAATTCCCCATTTATAGAAATATTCTGACCAAGTTTGGTCAAACTTGGTCCAGTAGTTCTGGATATATAAGGTGATTTAGAGGCCAACACCGAACACCCTGGTACATTCGAGCATTATCATCCGGAAAATTTCCATCCGGTTTTTTGGATTCCTCAGGTATCGAAACGATCAATGCCGATCAAAACGATCAATTGAACCGATTACAATACTTTCCTTTCTAGATCTATAACGCTATCTAGACGGGAAAGTAAAAATGCTACCAGAAATAGTTGTGTATATCCCTCTAATTAACAGGAGGGTGGAAGTTTGATTGGAGATTGGTTATAATTTTACATATTACGGGGATATTCCAAAAAGATCCCGTTTTTGGGAGGATTTATTAAAATTTTATTTAGACTGTCGTAAAAATTTGTTTCTATTTTTAATATTCAGACACTTAATCTGTAACCTTTATTTATTTTTTTTGTCTTCTGGAATAATTCAAAATAAGCTTTACCCATTTTAGTCAAGAAAATTAGTTGAATTCAAATAACTATAAATAATTTACACTGTTTTGTTCTTCAATTTACTTTAGTGTAAAAGTTGTAAAAGATAAAAACTGTCGTAAACTATTCAGAGGTCGACGAATACGGTCAGTCAAACGGACCGTATGGTGTCGCTCTTTACCACTAATTCTCCTTTTCCACAACTCTTGCAACATTTGGCGTTTAGCGGCCAAACGTTTATCGTATCGTTGTTACGGACCATGATAGTCTGTTATCTACGCGAACCTGCAATCGAGCAGTATAACAAGGTGTGCGATGTGTCGTTGTAATACGAAGTTTGAAATTAGGTCACCTGTATAACTGTAATGTTTGGCACGTGCTTCAAGTGATAACTTTACTTCAGGCTGGTGTTCGTGCCTTTTGTTCGGTCACAGAATGTACATATATATTTGTTTATCGTTTACACTCGATAAAAGTAGTTCTGCCTTGATAAATTTAACGGATTAAGACAATATTATAAAATTCTTATTGCCTTAAAGATTTACAGTTTATGCACCGAATCAGTAATTACTTAGATAGTATTTATTTTTTCTTTCCTTATAGGTTTGTCTCTCGGTTTAAAATATGTCTTGTACTGTTTATTGCTGCATTTCTGTATGTTGCGTAATGTTATTCGTATTAGAGAGTATGTAGACTATTTATAGTTGAAAAATGTATTTTTTTCTATTTATACAAACGTCATTAACCTAGTCGTTCGTAATAATTAAGATGAAGCTCTTATTTCTTTTGATTTTTTTGTGCCATAATGAATTTAATTTTTTTTTAATTTCCCTAATTATATATATATTTATTAACTTCTCTCAAAATAAAAGAATACATAGATCGTCAACATTTTAAAAATTTCGCTTATTTTATGTTTTTCTTTTCATTTCAATAATTTAAGTGTGTGTTTGTATTTTGTATCTAAGATTGCTTGCCAACTAATGAACTTATATGAATAAAAAAATTTCGAAAACGATTATTAGAATTTTGACCACGTTTAATCGAATGTAATATCGACGTTAAGAAATAAAAATATAATTTCTTAATACAATTATTTATGTACAATATCGGATTAAGCCTCTAACGGACCCTAGATAAATTTAAAACCTTCCCATTTATGCAGGGGCGGGTCCAGCATCTAAATATGGGGGGCAATGGGTTACATTTTTCTACTTCCTTCTAATTGGGTTGGATATTCATAATATTTCATACACTTTTATTGGATACATACTACATTCTGAACTTTTTTTTTAATCATGAAAAATCGTTTAACCAATCATTAGTATTGTTGTGAAACTGGCAGAAAGGGACGGATCCGGCGAAATCAAAAAAGTGCTTAAGTTTCTTCAATTTTATTTCGATTTATAAAAATTAAGCGTTAACTTATTCGAAGTGACTTCACGGGGACACCAGAAGCTAAATTAACTTAAAAAGTTCGGACTGTATAGTCCTTTTTTTCTGTTTAGCCTCAGGGAATCGTTGTCGAGTATTACTTCACAGGATGAATAAGAATGATATGTATGAGTGTAATTGTAGTATAGTCTTGTACAGCCTCAGGTCGACCATTTCTGAGATGTATGGTTAATTGAAACCCAACCACCAGAGAACACCGGTTGCCACGATCTAGTATTTAAATCCGTATTAAAGTAATTGCCTTTACTATGATTTGAACGTTGGAACTCTCGACTTCGAAATCAGCTGATTTGCGAAGACGCGTTCACCAATAGACCAACCCGTTGGGTTTGGACTGTATAATCCTAACAAATTTAATCAAAACTGCCATGAAAACAATAAAAATTATGTAATAATATACAATACGATAAAAAATATTAAGATGAAGATTTAAATTTAGTTTTATTTGTTCATTCATTTCAGTATTTATAATTATTAATCCATTATGATCCAAAATGTTACACATTTTATTTCATACAATAATTTATTTACAAAAAAAATTCATCTCGATGATTATGCATCTTAACATACCGATCGATAACGCGAGCTATAATGACTGCAAACTATAACGCTTGCATCGTTATGAATGTGCATCAGAGCAAGTGACGTCAGCCTCTCTTAATTACTTATTAAAAATAGATATATATATATTCACGTTAATTATAGAGTTGCAAATGGTTGTTTTGACAATACAGTATTGGTAAAATGTTTCAGTTCTTTTCAAGTGGGTTTTCATAAAAATACAAGGCCTTCGAGGTTTGGGGGGGGGGGTCATTACCCTCCCCTGGATCCGCTACTGCAATTATGTGAGCTGTGGACACCTTCTAACAAGGGTAGTCGGAAGATTCCCTTTCGGAATCAGAAAAAACAAGATGCCTTCTCATATTTTTATTTGATTTTAAAAAGAAAAGAAATTATTTTTTCTGCATTTTTTAAAAATGTTAAAGGTATTACTTTTTGTATCTTTTTAAAAAATATATTATATTAACCAAGGAGGGGGGTCCCATTGTCTCCCTTGGATCCGCCAGGAGCACTAATCTGATTTTATTACTTTGTTAATCATTATGATCCCATTTATTTGTATTATTTAAAAATAATAACACAATCTGTATTATTAAAGATAAATTAAATTTTTTTTTTTAATTTGTTATTTATTCTTCTTTCTCCAGTACCGAAGCCGGGCCTTTCCGAATCATGGGTCCGAATTTGTTTATTGGTTAATTCAGTCCTGATTATGTACTTTGTTAAAAAAAAATTATAACAAATCAATTTTATTGTAATTAAATTATATAATTACTTCTGTATTTTAAGTCCAGTTGGCCTACTAAAATAATTTTGTAAGAATTTAAATACGATATTATTTTAAAATAGGGGGCCTATTTTAGTTAAGATAAAGTTCTTAGCTTTATATTAAAAAATGTGTTTGTTAAAGAATAAGATTGAAGATTTGAAGCTTTAATTGGTGCTGTAAATATTAAGTTATTATTTTCCATCTCTTTTCTCCCTTCTCATCCCTCTCTCTCACTATATATTCTGTGGGTACGCATGTATGAATAATCCATTTCGATCAAATTTAATGTAAGTTAGTTGACCTTCGAATTATACGTTAAAAAAAAAAAAGTTTTCTTAATCGAACCGTAAGCGAACGCACGCATTAAGCGTACGATCTGTTATATGTTATGTACATAAAAACTAGCATTACTGTTGTGGTCATTTCAGACTAAGTAAAAGTGACCGTCTCCATCATAGCTTTGTCATCTCAGCATTTTATATTTGTGTACTTGTAGTAGTGTGTTTGTCCGATAACTTTCATACGGCTTAAAAGATTTCAACGATAATCTATAGTTCATCGAACAGTGGAAGGAGGTAACTTTGTTGGCAGAGAAAATTGGCGAAGGAGTCGATCTCGCCTTATTGACAAATAGCGGTCGAATTCTATTTTCGATATCAGTTTCTTGCTTTTTGTGTGTGTATGTGTGTGTTGTTTCTTTACTTTCGTTTTATATATATGTGTGGATTTATCTTATAAAAACAAAAATTTCTACATTTTCTAGAAAATTGCTTCTGAGTAGTTTTATGGTATAGCATAAATTACATTACGGTTAATAATCGTTTCGCTTGTTGATTATTACGTTCACTTTTCACTTCCCTAACTTAGAATGCAAGGGAATAAAAGAAAAAAAAACGTATTGAATCTTTGATTTATTTAGTGTATTTTTGTAAAATAATTCTTTATGAGAAGTTTATTCTTTAGGTTTTCATTCTTATTTCGCGAACACTAATGAAACTAAACCAACCCTTTTCAACCCGGACTAAAAAAGAACGTTTTTAAGTCTACTGTCGTAGAATAAATAAAAATTCCATTCTTAAGTTCTAGGGGAATAATGCTTTCGGGGGTCAATATGTCAATTTTTACTGCGGTATTTGACCGAGCTAAATAAAATGAGTACCTAATTTTTACTTTTCCAGCTTTGGCTCTTTTGCTGCTGCAAGAAGCATAGCTAAAAAAAAAAAAAAAAAAAAAAAACAGTGATCGGCAAAAATTATGAGTATCGGAGTTTTTGCAAATGTTGACTTTTTAAGACCCCCTTATCCAAAAAAAAAAAAATGTTATGAAATCTCTGGGAAATTTATTTATGTACGTGTGTTGGTCTGTATTTTGATTAATATTTCTGGACTGTGCTCAATATAAATTTTTAAAAAATTACTCAAATAGTTTCTTTATATAGGATATTCATCACAAAATTTTGGAGAAAATTAAAAATAGGGAATATTAGTTTTTAATATTTCTAATTATTGGATTTTGTGTGGTGGTCGTTGAAAATTGAGCTTTAAAAGGATGAAAACTTTTTTTAAGTTGTTTAAAATTCCAAAGTTTGAAGTCGATCGGATTTAGGGAAGAGAGATATTCAACATTATTTCTAAGTAGTTTTTGCCTAATATATCGAAAACTAAAAAAATAAAAATTTGACTTTGTATATTTCCCAGATTTGACTTTATTTTTGAACAAGAAAGCATCGTGGTATCCATATATTTTTATGTGTAATAAACTATAATTTTTTTAAACTTTTTTAGTAATATCGCCAATTATTAAACTAAGTAATTTCTTCCAATAAATAAATTTTTATTTCACCCCCCCCCCCCCCAAAGAAAAGGGCTGAGTGGGATCTTTACTTAAAATATAAATTTAAAAAATGTTTATAATTTTCAAGATTGACATTCTATCTGTATCTACTTTTATTTTAGACTATATGAGAACTTATTAAAAAAAAAAAGATGGTACCATGTGACCTACTAAGAATTTTAAATTTTTGGTATTTTATCTGTTTTTTAAGTTATGGCTTTATGTTATTTGAGGTACTTGTCGAGGAAATGAGTCAACTGAAATCCAAATTTAAAAACATAAATTCTTTTGTTCTAAAAAAAAATATATTAATTTTTTTCGAAATTGTACTTTAATGTTGCATAATATCATTAATATTTAAAAACCATATGGTGTATTTGAAATAAAACCTGTCAAAGGCAAAGAACGATGATCGGGCAACTCTTGTCCTATTTTTGTGTTTGGAAAACATTAAATTATATTGCTGCTGGAAGAAATAATGAAATGCAACAAATAAAATTAAAAAAAAAATCATTTTTTGGTATCTTGGCTAACGCTCAAAATCGATCATTATTAATTCTTTTGTTTTTTTTTTTAAGTATAAAAATATTTTAATTGTTATTTGTAAGGTAAAACAAGTACTTTACGGTGGTAGAGATGGTTTATCAAAAACTTTAATTTTTCAATGAGTTTTAGAAAGTAAATATTACAATACATCGTAAACACGTGATAATGACGCTATAAACAAATTGTTATAAAAAATTAATGAAAACGGATGTTTTTATAAAATTTCGTAGATTAATGTAAAAATACGTCATTTATCTTAGTTAAATTTAACCTTAGATTTGATTGATTTTGCAAACATTTTGGTGCTTATGCAAAAAACTTTTTTTCGTCAATATTTTTTTAAATTTTAAATTAGTTTTTCGTCAATATTTTTTTTTATTTTTAATCTTATGAAAAAAATAAATACCAGCAGCAGAAAACCAAGACATTTTTCATAAAAAATCTTCCGTATACTTTTTTCTACGAGCAATATTAAAAAATTATAGATAAATTATAATTTATCTATTTACTATTACTGTATACGAAAAGGTACCAAGTTTCAAAACTACCATCGCGCGATTACAAAATTACAAAATTTATTACAAAATTCGCTAGTGCCCTTAGTTTTTCTCGTAGAAAAATGTATCTGCGAGGTTTTTATGCGAAAAACTTAAATTTTTCCTTAATTTTTAATATATTTATTCCCTCATCTCTGTCAACAGAGATGAGGGATACAAAATTCTCAGATACAAAAAATTATATATCAAATTAGACAGCATAACTGTTTTCGCGTCACGCAGCAAAGTACTGTGGGAAATCCTATGAGAAAAACATAGTCATTACTTTTCAGTTTTTTTTTTTTTTTTTAAAGAACTGCTAACGATTTAAAAGGTTCCGACAAATTTAAAAAAATAATTGTTGAACATTTTTCTTTTACACAGCAAAAAGTAAAATATTACTTTGTCGATGAATTTTTACTTCCTTGTACGAAGTAAAGGAAGTATTGTGATCGTGAAAAATTTCGGTTTTCAGACTTCAACGGAAATATCAATTTTTATTAGTTTCGGCGTGACGTACGTACGTATCTCGCATGACTTAAAAAACCGATTAGCCGTAGTATGTTGAAATTATTTACGACTGTTGTAACATCTAGTTGTGCACCTTCCCGTTTGATTGCAATCGACTGAACCAAAAGTATCCATAATAGCCCAACATCCAAAAAACAAATTGAATTTTGGAATATTTCTTAACTGTAGTATTAAGTCCTAATTAAGAGCTTTTCAACGATATATCATAAATGGTACTTATTTTCATTGGTTCCAGAGTTATATCGAAATGAAATTTTAATTAATGAAATATTTGGTTCTATAAGGGGAAGGCGGCACATCGGTTTGAATCAAAATTTATCTCCTTTTTTGTTTTTTTAACTTTTTTAATTTATTTTTTTAACCTTTTTTTTTTAATTAAATATATTGATTTATTAGTAATTATTAACCCGTGATTTTAAAAAAAGTTTACAATAAATAATTATTCAATAACAACAATAAAAAAAAGAAAAAAAAATCAGAAGTTATTAATGAAATAAAATTTTATGTACTTTTTAAAATGTGTGTATTTAATTTAATAGATATTATTGCATGTGTGTATTTGTAATAGAGTTGGTGAAACATGTGATTATTTAATATTAACTGAAAATTATAATTTAGAATCGTTTTCTTTTTGGATTTCCTACTTTAATTTCTATTTAATTTTATTTAATTATTTTGGAATTTCTGTTTAATTTTATCTACATTAAAGTTATTACAGAGTAACTGAAAAATAGACCCTCACAAGAACAATATATACACTGAGGCATACATGCCCGATCTTTAATAAATTACAAAAAATCTTATACTTATTTCATTATTCCTCTGATATTGTCGGACAATATTCTCCCTAAGTCTGAGTTGATGAAGTTATTAATGAAATACAATTTTATATACTTTTCATTTTTTTAAAGTGTGTATGTGTAATTTAATAGTTGTATAAGGAAGTCATATGGTGTCCACATCAAATTTTTAAGTAATAGTTGCTAATTATATTAACCAGAATTCTTTGCTGCTTACTACGTTTAAGGTTTAATTAAATATATATTCAGATATTTAGCCATTAAATTTTTTAAAAACATTCTTTTATTGAATACATATATGATTTATTTATTATTTACCCATAGTTGATAGCTGTTATTTTCCATAAAATAGAATGAAGTTTAATTCTTTATCACTTTACTTTTTTATTCATTAATTTTGTACTGTGTATTACTAATCTCTTTAACATTTTTTCTCGATTCTCCCTTATATTCTTCCTGACAAATGCTAGATGAGTTCCTTTTTATTATTCTTCGAATAGCATTTCCTGACGCGAATTTATTTTATTTTCTTGTCTTGTCTAATATGGACGGGTTCTTCGATGATTTCTCTTTCAAAATATTTTATTTTACTTTTAAGTGATAAGTCACCGATGGATATTCTTATTTGAAAAGCATTAACACTAAAATTCACATCTGCAATATATTGCAAATACCTTACGTGTTTTTTGTTCGAGGTCATTCATGTGGTAATACAGATGACGTATTTTAAAACTCATTTGATAAAACTTTTTAATTATTGAATACGTTCGAACGAATTGAATCTTTATACGTTATTTAATGAATTTAATATGATTTTTTTTTTAAACCGGCAGTTCTTTTATAATACATCTGTGTTTTATATATTTTTTTAAAAGTTCTTTCACAGAATTAATTTTTAGTTAACAGAAACGACAAAAAAATTATGATGTAATTCATTGTACGATTATAAAAAGTTGATAAACTTTAACCTAACTCGAAATTGCTAAATAATAATAATAGCTTGCTTTATTCAAAAATCATTTAAATATAAAAGAAGTTTTAAATCTTATTTTTTAGGTTGGGTTATTATTTTTTCTCCTTTATATATTTAATTCGTAAGATTTAATAATAATTAAATTTTTTTCGTCTTTTATCTTTAAAATATTCCAATTCGTTTATTGTTGATTCTAGCTTAAAAACTAACCGAGTAAACACTTGCACTTATTTATTTAGAAGTATATATTACGTCATCGGTGACGGAACATTTACAGACAAAAGACATTTGTCAGAAAAATAGATAAGAGGTAATCTCGGGAAGTGATTTTTTCGTGATAGCTTGAGGCAAATTCTTTCACAATAATAAAATTAATGTAAAAGTTACTCAGAATATTTGGGCATAAGCATAAACCGCCAAGATATATGATATGATAAATCCAGTATTTTTTCGTTTTGATACGTCAGTTTTTGATTTAGTAGTTAATTGATTTTTTATCTCTTTAAATAAATTGTGCACAGGTATTTTGATTTAATAATTTTATATTTTCAGTGATCTGTTTATTGTTAAAATCCCTCTTTCATTTAGTCAAATCTATTGTGATGGTAATGGAATATTGTTCAAAACCGCCACTACATTCTCGGTTTTTTTTTTTGGTTTTTTTTAAGTGAATGCTGTATTTTGAATTATCGACAACCGCTTATAATATAAACGTTTATCTAAATTTAGAAATTAATGGAGTTTAATAATAGTAACACATTAGAATATTAATGAAATTAACCTGTGTATTTATTTCGGTAGTAAATAATCATAGTAATACCTGAAAATTAGTAAAATTATTAATTATTAATACCTAAAAATAGAAAACTGGACTAAAAGTTAAATTGAATAAAAATTAATTTGTTTTGACTAGGTAGCCCGTAAAACTTTTTCTAATTTTTTTTTTTTAATTTTTATTTTATATCAAATTTATAACTTGTACAAATGTTTTTATAAGCGAGTGGTTGTTTTTATTGGAAGTCACTTTAGAATGAAACATCTTTATTATGTGTCTAAAATAGTGTGATGATAAAAAAATATTTGACCAAAATTTTAGTATTTTTTTTTTTTTTTTACAAAATATCACTAAATAGTAAAAAAGTAATTTAAAAAAATATATATTTATTTAAAAACATTGGAAGAAAAAATGCGCTAAAAAGAAAAAATAATTTTTCTAAAATTACTTTATTTTAGAAATTAATTTTTAATATTATTTAGATAAATTAGTTGACTGTAAAATTATTTACGAGATTATCATAGTTAAAAAAGACGCATGGTCAGCGAATGAAATTTGACCGTTTGAAACGGCGGATCCTAGAGTTTCAAATATCAACCGCCAGGTTGCAATACAAGCGCTCAAACTTACGCTAACCTGAATCATAAACAACATGGCGTCTGTATAACATAAGACATTTTGTGTTCTACAATTTAGCAAGACAGGCGGGACTGTAACCCGCCTGGTTATTTAGTTAACTCGTTTTCGCAATATCAACAGAATTTCGAAGTCGAGATTTCTAAGGTTCGAGTATTTGCAAAGGCAGTTGCTTTTATATGGATTTTAATTTTAGACAGTGGATACCGGTATTGTTTGGTGGTTGAGTTTCAATTAACCACACGTCTCAGGAATAGTCGGCTTGAGTTTGTTCAATACTACACATTTACCGGTACATTTACAATTAACACGTCAGACTACGAACAGATGCCTTGGCATACTCTGCTACTGTTAACATCATGTCACTGTGCTGTCATACTGTAACCTGGTATTACATAAAAATAAATAAACGACGGTTCAGCGTGCGTATCAGGATCGGTAAACGATTTGAAGTATCGGGGTGTTTATGTAAGGGGAAGAGTCAGGGCTTTTTGAGTCAAATGTGTAAAGAATTAAAGAGGCTTTTTTCAGCGAAGTCTGAAAAATTCCATTCATCGCGCTAGCCGAGAACTTGCGATCCTCATATGACTTTTTTTTTTATTTTTCCTGTTCCTGCCTCCGGTAACGATCCTCATATGACTGGTCTGTGTTAAGTTGACGCTTGCATTTCAGGTCATACCAATTACAACCAGTACAAATTCTACGTTTACATGACAAAACATAACGTAAATATTACTGTTACGTGGAAGACGAGAGATTTTTACTGCGGTCAATTTTTAGCGATGAAGCACATTTCGTTTAAGCTGTAAATGTACCGTGACAATTTTCACGCGGTGTTTTCTGATGCACGGCTTAAACACACAACTTAATTAAAAATATTTATCATTTTATTTAAATATAATATTTTTTGTTTATTTAATTCGTGATTCTAACTAAACCGCGCGCGCATACCGTATTTCATTCGCGCGGGTGTGGCGGTACTAGCGGCCACTTTAAATATTATGTATTTTACTAATTTTACCGCTCATATGACTTCACAACATAGTAGTAGTCGACTACAACAGCTGTACGTCATTGCTACACTAGCGCTCCTTGTGGTGGGGTACTATTGGCACTTAGCCGCGAGTTTATTTAGAGCATTTTTTGGAGTGGGGTGCGATTTCGCAAAAATTTCTTTTTGGAAATATTATTTTTCAAATGTTAAAAAATAATAACAAAAATAATTCGCCTAATTAAGGTCTTACGTTCCTAAGAAACGTAAGACCTTAATTAGGCGAAATCTCGAATACTGAGGGAGACCTTGCCCTACAGCATCATATCGTTATTATGTAAAGATCTTTACAAACTAATTGGCAGTGATAATATAGAACGCCAAGTATAGTACATTATTGTTATTTATTATTGATACATTTGTAGCTAAAATCAAATAATTATATTTTAACATCATCGTTTTCGTAAACATCATAAATACATTTACATTTAAACTGGCTTAAATTTATTTACCAGTCTGAACAAAATAATATTTATACAAATGTTAATAATGTTTGATTATGTCAACGTAAATAGAATTTATTTACTTGTCACGTACGTCGCGATAATTTTTAGTCTATTAGTACCAACTCCGTTATAAAAATAAACAACTGTATTTCTGCGTTGCCCAGTATTATAATTTCATTTACTTTTTTTTTTGTTCTGTACATCTTTCTATAATTTTTGTTGATACTGCCTTTTTTTAAATGGTTTATCAAATTTCGATTATTATGTTAAAATAAGGATGTCGGATGTCGGTTGATATAGTTTTTTTCGTTTATATTCTGTTTAAAGTGATGTACGTTAATTCTCTATTTATTAGTCACCCCACCGGATTGGTCTAGTGATGTACGCGTCTTCCCAAATCAGCTGATTTGGAAGTTGAGAGTTCCAGCGTTCAAGTTCTAGTAAAGACCGTTATTTTTACACGGATTTTAATACTCGTGGATACCGGTGTTCTTTTGGTGGTTGGGTGTCAATTAACCACACGTCTCAAAAATGGTCGAACTGAGACTGCACAAGACTACACTTCATTTACACTCATACATATCATTCTCATTCATCCTCTGAAGTAACACCTGAACGGTGATTCCCTAGGCTAAACAGGAAAAAGAAAGATATTAATGAGCCACAAAAGCATGCCCATTAAAAAAAAAAACCTCTTCTCATTTGTTTTCTGTCTATGTTACCGCGCATATATGAGAATGCATCATTTCATTAATGTTAACTACATTAATAGCATTACATCTTTCCAATGAGATTCAAGCTTAGTAATTCAGTTCATTATAAAGTTAATTAATCTTCAGTGGCAGTATTATATTTTCCATAACTATATTTCTATTCTCCTGTGTAATTTTATTTCATTACTGAAATTTTTATTTTAAAAACTGAGGAAAAGTGAATGAATATTTTTTTTTGTCTACAGATAACTGTTTTGTAACTTTACCCGATTTTGTATACCCATGTGAAATGGTAAAAAAAGTTTTAAAAATTCGTTTAAACGTCTAATTCTACATTATCTTCACCAAATTTTGGGGTTTTTACATCAGTGATTTTATAGTTGTAGGGTATTTTTCATTTAATGGCTACTTCATACAGGTTTTGCTTCCTTCTACGAAGTAAAGGAAGTATTGTGATCGTGAAAAATTTCGGTTACCGGATCTCATGAAAATATCTATTTTGAATAGTTTCAGCGTGACGTCTGTAGTACGTATGTATCTCGCGTAACTCAAAGACGATTAGCCGTAGTATGTTGAAGTTTTAGATTTAGGACTGTTGTAAGATCTAGTTTTGCACCTCCCCTTTTGAATGCAATCGACTGAACCAAAAGTGTCCAAAAAAGCACAATTCCAAAAAAATTGGTTTTGGACTTCTTTTTAATTGCAGTAATGAGCCTTCATTGAAAGCTTTTCAACGATATATCATAACTGGTAGTTATTTTCACTGGTTCCAGAGTTATAGCCAAATAGAATTTTAATTAATGAAATATTTGGATCTTATAAGCGGGAACATCGGTTCGAATCCGACTTCATTTCCGACTTTTTTGTAAATTTTAATATATTGATTTAATTATTTAACTTCTGATTTAGTGAAATAAAATTTTATGTGCTTTTAAAAATGTGTATATGTAATTTAATAGGCATACAAGGAAGTCATTGGTGGCCACATCAAATTTTGTGAAACATCTGATTATTTAATATTAATTGAAAATTATAATTTAGAATCGTATTATTTTTATTTATGCACTTATTTCAGTCTACTTGATATCGCTATAGAATTAAAATAACAAAATCTGTATAAAATTTATTAACCTTCTCCTGTTTCGTTTTTATTTTCATTTTGTTGATGGTTACATCATAATTTAAAAAGCATAGTATTTTGTTACATTTATTAGACTTACATTTATTTAAATAGTAATAAAGGGACTTTTACTCTAACCTAATATTTCAGGTAACATTGTTGAATTAATTGTATAAATGTTTGATATTAATAAAAACTAATAATTTAGCAATTGTATAACTGTCCACTTTTATTAAAGAATTGCAGGATCGTATCTCACTTTGAAATGAAATAAGTTTAAATAATTAGTTGATAAGTTCAACGATGTATCATAAGTGGTACTATTTTCATTGTTTCCAGAATTACAGCCAAATAAAATTTTAATCAATGAAAAACTTGTATCTTATAAGAGGAAGGCACATTGGTTCGAATCAACTTCATCTCCCTTTTTTTTAACTTTTTTTTAAATTTAAATAAATTAATTTATTAGTAATTATTAACCTCTGATTGTAAAAAAAATACGATAAATAATAAATCAATAATAATAAAATAAAAAATAAAAAAAATATCAGAAGTTATTAATGACATTTTTAAAAGTTTATGTACTTTCATTAAAAAAAAAATGTGTATATGTAATATAATAGGCGTACAAGTAAGTCATGTGTGTCCACATAACATTTGGTGAAACATCTAATTATTCGTTTTTGTTTTTATTATGTTGATGGTTACACCATAATAATTTTTTAAAAATACATAGTATTAGATATAATACTATTATATAGTAATATTGTTGAATTAATAATTGTATAAATATTTGATGTTAATAAAAATTAACATTTTAGCAATTTTGTAAGTTCACTGTATTAAAGAATTGGAGAATCGTATCTCACTTTCAAATGAAATAAGTTTAAATAAAGTGCAGCAAAAAATGTATATATGTATTTTAATAGGCGTAAAAGTAAGTCATGTATTGTCCGCATCAGATTTTTACTTCATTTTTTTATAGAAGTTAATGAGTCATAAGATGAAGATTTTCAGTGTGACAAGATGAATGGTTGTTGAACAATTGTTTATCACATGTTTTGAAGTTCTTGATCGTTATTAGATCGGATTTTTTTAGACAAAAAAGGATATTTTCTTACAACAGATCTGTTCGTCTTAATTATTATGTCATCATGTTTAGGTTCGTAGAGGGTGATACGAAGGGGCGACATTTCTCCTTTTATATGATAAAAACATTTGTTTTCTGGTGTAGCAGAACAGTCTGCTCTGGAAAAGAGGGTGGAAGTGAACGGTTCGGGGAAGAGAGAAGTAAAAGAGAGTTTCGGTTCGAGGGGTGAACTGTGGTGGTGGAAAGCGAGGAGTAAACGGAGCCCGGATGGGCCTAGCCGAGCGACACGTGGGGCCGAGGTCAACGAACCTCCCGCACGCAACCCGACTACGCGGCTACGCAAGTGCGTGCGCAGCAATCAATGCGACGCAGCAGTGGGAGGGCATCCCACACCTGGTTGGCCTCTATATATATATATATATGTTTTTATCAGATAGAGTAGCTCGTAACTTGTCTTCATAATTGTTATTACTTTATACAAGTAATTCCTTCGCGTAACCTTTCTTACATTATTTTTTTAACATAACATTATGTTTTCCAGTATTAATTTTATATAATAAAGAGTTAAATGATTTCAACGTCTATACGTGAGACGAGTTGTTCTGAATGAAAGCGCACCGCGTGGAATTTAGTCACGTGTACTACTGCAGTCTGGTAGCTACGAGACTGCAGACTATGTCTAGCTTCTCTCTCACGACTTAACATGTAACCGGCCACTTTACAACCGACTCTTCTCCATCGCTCTCTCTCTCTCTCTCTCTCTCTCTCTCTCTCTCTCTCTCTCTCTCTCTCTGATAACTGCTAGTGATTTTTTATACGCATGCTTTTTTTTTAATTCTCATTATTTCTTCTCAATTATGTATTCTCACTATCTTTCCAATTTTTTTTTTTAACAAACTTTCCATTTCAAAGATATATAATGACCTTTATAATAACGTTTTCATAAGTATTTTGTTTTTATTTGCCCATAAAATTTCATATAGAACATTTTTTTCTAATCTTTGGAAGACTTTAAATAAAGTCTCATATTTGCTTTAAATTTGTCGGATTAATTTTAAACATTTAAATTTTAAGATGTTTATTGTTGTATTACAATTAAAACTTGTAATGAAAAGTAAAAAAAAAATTCTGATGTGGGCACCACATGATTTCCTTGTACGCCTATTAAATTACATATACACATTTTTTTTTTAAATGAAAAGTACATAAAATTTTATTTCATTAATTACTTATGATATTTTTTCATATGTTTTTTTTATTGTTGAATTATTTATTGTATTATTTTTTTTTACAATCGGAGGTTAATAAATTATCTATATATTAATTTAGGTTAATTGATAAATATTAATTGAGGTTAATTAATAAATCTATATATTTAAATTTTAAAAAAAGTCAGAAATGAAGGTGGATTGAAGCGATGTGCCTTTCCCTTGTAAGATCCAAATATTTCGGTAATTAAAATTTTATTTGGCTATAACTCTGGAACCGATGAAAATAAGTACCTTATGATATATCGTTGAAGAGGTCTCAATAAGTGTGTATTACTGCAGTTAAGGTAAAGTCCAAAATTCAAAATCCAGATTACTTGGATTTTGGGCTTATTTTGAACATTTTTGGTCAAGTCGATTGCAATCAAAAAGGGTGGTGCACAATTAGATGTTACAACAGTACTAAATCCAAAATTTCAACATCCTATGACTATTCGTTTTTGAGTTCTGCGAGATACATACGTCACGCCGAAACTAGTCAAAATGTTTTCAGGGATGGTCAAAATGGTTATTTCAGTTGAAATCTGAAAAAAATAAATAGTATTAATAAATAAGTAGTATTATAATCGCGAAATTTTTCGCGATTATAATGCTTACTTTACTTCGTACAAGGATGTAAAAAAAAAATCTTGCTTGTGGCAAAGCTTGGTTTGTTGTGTGTGTGGATTAGAGTTTCATGTTAAACTTATTAACGTGTGATACTTCTGAGGATTTGTAAAAAAAAAAACAAAAAAACATGAAAAAGTATTAGTAAAATTCATGGAAACCCGTTTAGGTTTTATATTGTTAACTATACCTCGATGTTGTTAGAGGTTGATGACTGTTCGTTTATTTTTTCGTTATTTGTTATCGATCTCTTAATATTTATTTGATTGGTTTTGTATGAATATTTGTAACTTATTCTGTTTAAAAATTCTATTTTTTTTTTAACTGTTTTAGAGCTTTTATATTTATATATATATTTTTTTTATTAGAATATTTTTTTATTATTTATATCTTGTGTACCAAATATTATTTTTTACTTTTTATAATTTCAAAATTACAGTAGCATCAACGTGAAAGATCGTTTAATAAGATATTAAACAGTGTATGTTAAAAAAAAATGGAATACTCTTATAACATGAACTGTTATAGAAACTTGAAAATTTTTCCTAGATTTGGTTCATAAATATAAAACGATTTTTTACTTAAAAAAACTTTTTTTTTACTTAACATTTTCAAATTATTTCTTTTACATTTCAATTATTATTGGCTTAAGTACATTGTAGGAGTGGTAGCCTGTTGAATCTTTTATATATGTTTGTTTTCTTCTGTAGCTTCATAGATAAAGCAGTTACAACTGTTGGATAGTAACAGCTCTTCCATGTAGAAGGAACATAGGCTGTCTTACGGGGAGAGTATACGTTAAAATCTATTTTTTTAAATATAAGAGGTATGGTTACAATTTTTTGTCACACGTTTACAACAGTTATGGGTAATGTGTAGCATAATTTTTAACCCCAATACTTACTTACAACCCCTGACGTAGGGGTCGAAGCGGCAAAAATAGTAATTTATAGAGAAACCATTAATATTGAACCTATAACATTAAAACTAGTTTCATTTAAAAGGCCTAATTTGGTTTTATGAAGAGATTAATAAAACTATAGTTTCCAAGCAACTATTTACTTGTTTTTTTTAATGAAGAGTCATGTTCATTGATGATGTAACTATGTTTTTTTTTTTAAATACCTTACACAAAAACGCTACACATGGTTTTATCATATCATAAATGAAGGATTTCTAAACACTTGGGAAAAAATTATGTTTCTTCCTAGTATAGAACCTAGTACAGAATTGATCTAGGAAATGAAAACATGAACAAATAAATTTGCGCAAAACAACAAAATAAAACTAACTAAATAAACTGTAATTAAATGCTTAAACAATCATTAAAACGCTAATAAAACAGTAATTAAGTGCTAAGGTAGTTCTAAATCAGAACTTTCGTTAATTAAACTTTTATTTGGCTATAACTCTGGAACCAAAGAAAATAAATACCACTATTGATATATTGTTGAAAAACTCTGAATGAGAGGGCTTATTACTGCAGTTAAGAAAAAGTCCAAAATCCAAATGTTTTAGATTTTGAGCTTTCTCGACACATTTGGTCCAGTCGATTGCAATCAAAAGGGCAGGTGCATAACTAAGAGTTTAGTCTTAAATCCAAAATTTCAACATCTTAAGTCTAATCATTTTTGAGTTATGCGAGATACAAATGTACGTAATGACGTCAGCCGAAACTAGTCAAAATGGATTCAGGGATGGTCAGAATGAATATTTCCGTTAAAATCTGAGTAAATGTAATGCTTTTGTTAATTTAATTTTACTTTTTCCCCTCATTGAATGAAACATTTCAAATACAGCAAAAAATTATCCAGTGAGTCAACTGAACTCGTAAGAAATACTGAAATTCTCATTTAGTTTCTATTTTTAGGTTATACCCCTCACTTAGGAATTCTGGTAAAAGATTAACTGTTGTTTTTGAATAAAAGTATTTAGAAAAATAGTTATTAATTGAAAAGTGTTTTGCTTCATATGTAAACCTTGCATATCCTCAATTTATAGATAAATTATTAGATTGGACAATAATCTTAAATTTCCATTATTTACTTGATCGAAATCAAGGAACTCTGACTAATCACTTGAAAAATATGTACTCTTTTTATTGAAAGAGGTGTGGATGTTTACTAAGGATATTACTATAATGTGAGGTAAAATGAAAATTAGTGTAAATTTTATTGTTTAAAATTTTTTTTATTGTATGAATAAGTTCAGTTTTAAGTATAATATATGTGCAGTAATATAAATATTTAAAGAGCAATATATTTATGTATAAAAGTAATAAAAATGGAACATTTTATTTCATAGTTTATATGACCACTTTTTATTTTAACGAAGAGTTATACCTCATCGTTACATAACATTTTATGTGGTTGTGAAAATGTGTCAATGTGTTACTAAGGAGTCGGGAATTCAAAATGGTCTTAAAATGGCTTAAGTTATTTGTGAACGACCCCCAAAGGAAAACTGCATAAAACGTACAAGTAATTTCGGTGAGGTACGAGAACAAGTCTGTTAAACTTAGCTTACTCTATTAGAATTTTATCCTTATACTGTATCTAAAGGGTACGTATTCTTCCTGTTCTAGCTGTACAGTAAGTAACATTTTGTGGTGACATAGGTCTTGGTTGGTTCTAATTTAAAAGATTTCTAACCTAACTATATTCATTCAATAAATTAAATTATTATTCTGTATATTTAATTGAATCCTATTTTTATGCAAACTTTGTTACCTGTGGGTCAGTTTTCAATCTAAATTTTCTGAATTTACTTTTATGAAACTGTAATATTAAGATTATTTGAAAAGTTAAGGTAACTTTATTTATATACATAAATATAATTTATATATATAATATAGTGTGTGTGTGTGTGTGTGTGTGTGTGTGTGTGTGTGTGTGTGTGTGTGTGTATGTTTGTAGTAAAACTAAGATTGATAACATTTTTCATGTAATGAGGCAATTTAACTTTAAAATTTGGTTCTAGATACTTTTTTGCAGCATAAATTTCATTTACTTTTCCCCCTAGTATCAGTGTTAGGGAACTACGTATTTATATGCAAAACTAATTCAACTGTACGATAACATAAATTGAAAACGTGTATATATATTTAACTTTTTTCTTCTTTTTTTTACCTCAATTCCCTAGTTGGTTACGGTCGTAACAAGTTGTAGAAAGTGTTTACCCCCAGTACATTGTAACTTATTTACTATTTTTGTAACTTATATTCTAAATTTTTGCGTGTGTGTTTATTCTAAATTGTGTGTGTGTTTGTTAACAATTTCAGTGAGGAGGAGATGGTTTATTAAGCAACGGTTTTTAATTTTGCCACATGCATCACGTTATAAATATTCATTAATAATTTTAAGTTTTTACTTGTACTTTTACATTCATTTTTATCAGTTGGTTATTGATTTATATAGAATCAATATAGTTTTTATTAATATTTACATATTTTTTTTTAATATTAAATTTTTAAATGGCGAAAGTTGTTATGATCATAAGCAGTTAAAATTTGTAAATAAAGTAGAATGATCAATAATGTTTTAATTTTAATAATGATAAAAGGTAAGATCGTTTAGATAAAATGAAGTAGAGAAATTTATACAAAGGTTCTTGTGCATGAAGGAAGAAAGAGCACCAAAAAAAAATGGACAGAAAAAGAAAAATTGGTACACTCCAATAAAATAAAGGAAATATTGAGAAAAATAAATGATATTGCCATGATCTGATGATATCTTGCCATGATATAGACCACTTCAAAATAGAAAATTAAAAATAATGACAATAAGACTTTGCCACTGGCATTTTACATTATTTAACATCTTTCTCTCTCTAGGATATAACATTTTTAAGACATTAAAGGTGTCACAGAATTAAGGAAAGTTGTTTATCTTTTCATTTTTATTCGTTTTTCATGAATAAATTAAAAAAAAAAATATTGTTTTGAATTAGGCAATTTCTTCCTTTTTAATGATGTAGTATTCATGTCTTTAGTGCAGCCAATGAAATTTTTATAAAATGAGGTTTGACAAATTACTGACTTTTTTTTTCAAGAACAGAACACAGAAAAGCAACATACATGGTGTTATGTATTGTTAATCTGTTTTTTTTTATTCTGATAATTATGAGGTATCAGAATAACATGAAGCATTCTGGACTTTTCAATCCAAATTTCACTAATTTAAATTTAGTTAAAATGTGTTGTTTAATATCAAAATGTTGAATTAGTATCAAAATGTTGAGGATTTAATTATTATCAAGGAAGGAAGCCTTTTTTCTGTGGTAGTTAAGAGGCCTGCTTTACCGAATATGATTTTAAACCATTATAATTAATTTAGCTTCCGCATACAAAAAGAAGCGATAAGCTGGTCTATTGGAATCAATTCTACCGGATAGCAAGAATGCTCTCTGGCTTTTGAGATCCTACCATCTTCTATATGGAGAATTCAGAAAGTAAGAAAAAGTTGAGGTAATGGAAAGGATGATGAGCTTATTACTGTAGATCGAATAGTTCATCACTTTGCCCAGAAACTGAACTCCAGTTAATCTTACTATAAGTCTAGCGGATGACTCTGTAGCCAAAGCAATTACACTGAATACTCATCTTTACTGATAAGAAAAGATGAAAGTTGGTTGGTTGTGGTCGATAACTCTTGTCACTGCATACTGTGAGCTATGAAATAATTGAAATTATTTTTTGCTGTTGTAATTATAATATTCTGTTTTCTTATGTAATGTACAATAAATTCTTCTTATATATTGGGTGTTTTTTTTTAGAGTGATAAAAATTTAAATTGAAATAAAACACATAAAAAGGTAAGTTTGAAGCCAATCTAGTTTTTATCTGAAAGCTAACTTTCTGACAATTAATCTTTGAAAATAATTTCCAGCACGACTAGCTTTGATGAACCAGGTTTGATCAGTCCAGTTTTGGACCACTTTTTCAAATAATTTGGGATGTATTTCATTAATAACATGAGTTATGTTTGCTTCCAAAGCGTCAATTGTTGCTGGTTTATCAGCATAAACCAGAGACTTCACATATCCCCAATGAAAATAATCCACTGGCGTTAGGTCAAATGATCTGGGAGGTCAATTCACTACACCATTTTGTGAGATAATTTTATCGCTAAATTGTTGTTTCAATAAATCGATTGTTTCGGTAGCAGTATCTGGTGTGGCACCATCCTGTTGAAACCAAAAATGTTGCAGGTCAATGTCATACAAATTTGAAAACAAATAATCACTGACCATTGATCTGTAACGTTCACCATTGACGGTAACATGTGCTCTGGCCTCATTTTTAAAGAAATAAGGACTGACAATGCCTCCAGCTAGTAACCCGCACCATACAGTGTATTTTTCAGGATGCATTGGAGACTCGTAAATTTCCCGAGGATTGGTTTACTCCATATGCGCTAATTGTGCTTGTTGACATAACCATTTAACCAGAAATGAGCTTTGTTACAAAATAAAATTTTTCAATAAAAAAATGGATCAGTTTCCAATGGATTTAGGCACCATTCACCAAACAAACAACGCTTATTATGGTCTTGCGGCTTCAGTTCTTGCACCAATTGCATCTTGTATGGCTGTAGACCAAGATCTTTACGTAAAATTTTCCATGTATTGGGTGAACAAAGTCCAAGTTATTGAGAATGATGACGAATAGACACATTCGGATTTTCTTCAACACTAAAACTGACAGCACTGATATTTTCATCTGTATGTACACATCTTTGTCTTGTTGTTGATTTTTCATTGAGTAAATGTTTTTCGAAATTTATCAATAGTTTGAAGAATAAGTTGTCTGATGGACGATAATGTGGTCCATAGAAATTACGAAGTGCTCTGTACGTTTGGCGAACAGAACATTGATTTTGAAAATATATTTCCACAGTTAAATGTTGTTGCAGCATCAATTTTTCCATGATGAACACCCAATAGATCTACAGTAGTTATAATTGAACAATTTGATATTTTTATTATTTTATGGAACAGAATAGGCAATTAAATGTTTTAATACTATTATAACAATTGTGTGCTTGGATTATAATATTTACATTATACCACTTTTTGAAATAAAAATCCTAAACATGGAGATAGTTAATGATTTCAATTATGATAATATCGTGATTGCAATAAATGACAGTCATTGTAATAGCCTTAACAAAAACGATGATATAGCACATAGTTGGTGAAAGAAAATATAAACTGTAATGTTATGGTTCCTTACCTTTGTGAATTGTGTAATTGACCATTTTTCACATTATGAATGGTTTAAACAACAGTTTGACTTTTTTATTCCATAAAAGAGAGATGCTTGTGCTTCAATTTTTATTCATATTTTCTTTTACATCATTTTAACTTAATGTGTGAATAATAAAGTTAAATAATTTTTTTTAATGTTTTTTTTTTTTAATTATTTAATTTAAATTTACTCCTGATGTTACAATAAATTATCTTGAAACATGTATTTGTGTTATTGATTTGTTTAGTAAAATTTATTAAAAGAATGAGCTGTTACCGTTTATAAAGAACTAGCTAATCTGGCAATGCTTTGCTGTTGCTAGATTTGAGTATATATATAGATTAAATGAACACAATTTGAAAGTTTGATAAAACATAAAAAAACTGAACATTATGGGACTTCACAAAATTTAACCTTTCACTTTTACCCTATTTTCCTATTTCCCTTTTTCCAAACATCTCAACCCCAGCGCCATCTAGTGGGTCCATTTTTTGCAGAGGTATTTTATTCCATGTAAGTAACACATATTCTGAATATGTATTGAGATGTAATTCATATTGTAAAATGAATTACATATTCAGAATATGTGTTACTTACTTTTATATATATATATATATATATTTATTTATATGAACACAGTTGAAATTTTGAATTCACAAAATTTAACCTTTCACTTTATCCTATTTTCCCTTTCTTCATTTCCATATTTCACATTTCCCCTCCTTTTTCCATTTTCTTTCTCTCCTTTTCCTTTCCCTTTTTTGCAATTTTCCATTTTTTCTCTTTTCCCGTTTTTTTCCCTTTTTCTCTTTTTTCCCATTCCCCTTTTTCCCATGCGTAAATCGCGTAAAAAAAACGCGATTTTTTTTTTAATATATAAATCCAGTAGTTTTTTTATATAAATATAAGGCAATGTTCGTGTGTGTGTCTGCTATAGACTAAAAAATTACTGGACCGATTTACGCGTGGGGAAAAAAAAAAATATATATATATAGAAGTATAAAGTCTGTTTGTAGATTTTTTTTGTAAATATCTAGATACTGGATCCACCTAGTGGTTATAGTTTTTGCAAAAAGTTTTCTTTTCATATAGTTAATATATATGCTGAATATGAACCAAATCAGACTATAAATACAATTTTCTGAAATATCTCAACCCTAACGCCACCAAAAAAATTCAGTTACTTTCACGGACGTGCGCGTAACTCACTAAAGTTTCATCACAATTGGATAAATGATACAGGAATGCATTCGGGAAAAACAAACAAACATTCATTGTGATATATATATGCACACACACACACATATATATACATATACACACACACACACATATAAGATTAGTAAACATTTATTTTTAACAATCTTAATTGTGTTTTGTTGTATCACCAAAAGAGAAAAAAAATGATTTAGATCTTGTACTTTAAAAATTGTGTGAGAGTAACAGAACAAATAAAAAATAAGTATTTTGAGACAAATTATGTTAATATTTACTTGCATAACTCACTGAAATTTCATTCAATTTTGATATTTCTTGTTTTTTTTTTTATACATATGTACTCCTGCATTTCTGTGTTAAGTCCATTGCTAGACACAGTTAGGAAGAAGTTTACTAGGGAAAAAACTACTCTGCAACTCAATTTTCCTAATAAGCCTGGCATTTGTTGTTGTTAGTCCTGAAAATGGTTGTGAGTTTCAGGAGTGACTTTATTATTGTGATAGATTATCTACAATTCAAGTTTACACTTACTTCATTTCATACATGTCATCCTCATTCATCCTCTCAAGTAATACCTTACGGTGGTTCTGGGGGCTAAAACAGAAAAAGAAAGAAAATTAGGTACAATAATTTTCTGTTTATCTAACAGTATATTTCACATATACTATACATTTTTTTTCATCCTAACAATCTGTTTAAAAGACAAAAAGAAGAAACATGATAGATTGATGAAGAAGAATGAAGATAAGAACAAAAGAAAGTAAAAATGTTTGTTTACTTAACAAAAAAATAAATTTTTGTAATTGATACATAGCTATCTCATTATAAAATATCACCTACTCTCCAAAAGTAATTCATTGTTTACATCAGTGTTTTTTAAAACCACTGATGGGGGTTTAACCTAAACCACTTTAAAAGGGTTTCAAAATAACCCTTTTAAAATAAACCAGTAACACAAAGGAAATTTAGTTTCAGATGGAGCCACTTATGAACTCTACATGTTGCTACAATTTTTTTTTAATAAGTTTTAAGTTATATTAATTGTTATAGTCAGTGAAAAATATTAAATAATTTTAGTGTTGAAAATTATATATTATAAATCTACTTGCATTTTAATTGAGAATTTTCATTTGTTTATTTTTTGGGAGAGGAATGGAGGCCTGGCCAACACAATAAACACTTAAAACAATTAGAATTATTGTGCACGAAACAGGCAAAAAATTAGTTTTCTGTTTGGAAGTAATCACTTCTTAAAGTTTTTCATGCAACTCCTACCTGACACCAAGAAAGCTTTGGCTTTCAAGTACTGGCATCCTCACTATTGAGATTGTATTCAGATCAGAACTGCACCCAAAGAACCATTAATAGGGAAAAAGGAATCAAGGGAATGGAAAAGGGCTGGGCAGTTAGGAAGGATGATCTGTCCATCAGGGCAGTTTACAGTCTTGCTTTGTACTGAGAACTTACTCCAAGTAAGCATCCAGGTAAGTAGAACTGAAGTAATAAATACGCTACTTACTTCTTTAATTGTGTTTACATTACACACCAATTCCAATCAATCCTTGATAAGACTGGCAGAATTTCTGACAAAGAAGATCCTCATGCTAACTGGCAGAATCTCTGACAGCATATCTTTTATCTTTCATCTTAAATCATTAAAAAAGTAGGTAACAGTAAATCTGTATCAACTTGTTTTTTCCAAAATAAATAAATAACTGAAGTATAATTAGTATTCAGATCTGTATAAAGAGCATCCTTCCATAAAGTAATTATTTAAATCTTCTTGCAAAAGTATTATCGTCTTTTTTCTTGTTTGTGTCTACTTCTACTGGCAGGTGTTGAAGTTAAAAGTAGTATACTTCATGAAAAAACCTCAGTTGGAAACCATGAAAAATCAATTGCATTAAAAAAAAATTAGTAACACATTTACAGGGTTTTGAATTGATGACGATAAAAACATTATGAAGAAAATTAATCTATCAGAACATTGTAATGACATAATACAGTATCTCTCTATTTTTTCAAACACAACTTTTATAATCCAAGTATGTGTTCAAGTGATAGATCTTATTTAAATCAAAATATTCTTTTTTCTTTTTCTTCTTTTATGCAACTTTTTTTATGTTGTCTAGTGTTTTATGTACATATAATTTTGTTTGGTATTAGATAATTTGCACAGGTTGAATATCTTGAAGGTCATGTATGTATAGCTGATGCATATTCTGTGTCAATATGAAACAGCTTTCCAATGTAAAGTTTTACAAATACAGTGCAAATTCATGATTTTTTCTTTTTGTAAATACAGTGGACTAAAAAAATGTTTTTTTCTGTTACATGTATTCAATAAGTGTCTTACAGTAACTTATGGTAGCCAGCGCCACAGAGGTGCCAGCCTCCATAGTCCAAGTGGTAGCATCTCGGCCCTTCAGCCAGAGGTTCCAGGTTTGAATCCCGTCAGGCATGGCATCTTTTATATGCTACAAAATTCCATTTCTATATTCCAAATACCCGCTTCAAGCCTATGTGGCGATATCATCAAGCAAAAAAAAAAAATAATTAGGTTTAACCAATCTAAAATATTTTGTAAAATTTGATGCCCAATATTATTGTCTGAAGATATTTATAAACTAATGAGCTATTCTACAACATTATTACGCCAAGATTATCTGTTTAACAAAACTTGTTGACCAATGTTTGCAGTAAAAATACTCATCAGCATGTTTGAATTTTCTCCAATACCTGCTCTCTCCATAAATATCTTATCCATCACTCTTGAATTATTTTTAGTCTTGGAAATGTATTACTTATTATTTTAATACTAATTTAATACTGTTTACTTGGTATGGTGATATTGTGATGAAAGTTCTGTAGTATAATAAGTAAAAAATGGTAAAAGTTAATTTTGTATTTGAAGAGTAAATTGTTTTATAATATGACCAACAGAGGATGTAGACAAAAAAAATTACAAAAGTAATGAAATTGTGTTGTCAAGAGGATGTCTGTAATAGTTTCAAATAATGTATGAATCTGTATTTATTACCCTAGAAATTTAAGCAAAGATTACTCAAGAGTGTATTATTTCACTTCAATCTAACTTTATATTTTCTTTTTTATCTTTTAAATCATGGATATATTCGCCCACCATCTTCTGCTTATCCTTACATAAACTGAATAGTGATCAGTAGCTTAGTGCTGAGTGGACCTACCTAATACAGATTATGTAAATAAGAGCTAAGTATTTCTTTCAGTCCAGTTCCATGAAAACAGCTGATTCAAAATATTTAAAACTTTATCCCCAATAACATTTCTCCTGTTACATTATTCACGTAGATCTCCTTTCAGATTACAGTTAACATGAAATTTAAATTGAAAAAAAACAAGTTTTTCTTTCTGTTTATTGTATATTTCATTAAATTTTACCAATGTAGAATTAGTTTGATAAATAAATTGCTTTATTACCTAATACAGATAAAACATCAGATTTTAGTTTTTTAAATCCTATTAAATTTTAATTCTTAATCCGTTGTGTTTAAAATAATTATAAAAAAAAAAAACAAAACATGTTAACAACTTTTTGTTAATAATCTTTATTCTTGTTTTTGACAGTTTTGATTCTCTTTTGATTCTTATTCTGTAAAACAGCCTCATGGCTGAAGTGATAGTTGTATTATACATTAGTGAGTGTAAGTTTACTTATCATACTATACTCGTGTTTACATAAAAATCACTTTTACTTTGTCACCTTTCTATTTGTTAAAAGTTATTAACTACAAATTTATATAATAATGACTACATAATACTTATTATTGAAAATATTTATTAGTGAGAAGTATAAAATACATTCATCAATCTGTATAAAAACCTGTTACTTTTTTAATTATAAACAGAGCCCAGTTTCACCTTTCAAAAAGGTATCATCAGTAAAAATCAGTTTATTAATCTAAAAAAAAAAAAAAAAAAATAAACTTCCATACAGCTTTGTCATAAACATTCATTATGTAGGATAACAAAAGAATGAGTAATTAATGACATTTATTTAGCTAAAAACTAAATATTAAAATAAAAATTGCATTCATACAACTTAGCCATTCTTGATATTCAACCAGTACATAGGTACCAGGAGGTATGCAACAGCTCATCAGAAAATTCTAGAAAATAAATCACAGTTGATTACATTATAATGTACATACGTAGTATATGTCCTAAAACAAAAATATACCTTTTAATGAGTATTTATGAATTCAATTGTACATAATGGTATGGCTATTAGTAAAAAGTGATTCAACTTATCATACACTACTTAATACATCTCAGTGAAGCCTTGGAATATTTTCCACATGTTAGGAAAGTATAAAAAACAATAACAGTGTATTTTTCATTGTGTCTCTAGTGTTGTATCTTAAATGCAACATCGAATCGAATTCTATGATCGAAAGAAGGGGACTCAGAACACTGCCCTGAGGGCATCCTTTAGTTAAGGTCTTATGAACCTCTGAGCTGCCATCATGCAGGGAAATGGTCCGATGACTGAAATAACTTGAGAGTACTTCTAATTCATTTCATGTAAACTTAGGCCTCTGCAACTGAAACAGGGCAGAGGGCCACCATAAGTTGTTAAATGCCCCAGATATACCCAGAAAAATCCCTAATATATATTTACATGGACTAGAGGAAGCTATATCCATCACTTTTAGTATGGCATATCCTTAGTGCTCTTGCCCAGTCAGAAACCATACTGGTTGTCCATTAGCAAATGATCAGTGGCCAATCTAACATTAATACACAAATATAGGACCTTTTCAAAAACCTTACCAATCACAGGCAAGAATATTAGTGGACGGTATGAAGAACTAACAGGATCTTTGTCGCCACCAAGTCTCAACAACAACATCAAGTCTCCGTGCTTCCAACATACTGGAAAGTGGCCGGTGAAGAGCAATCTATTATATGTTCTAGTTAGAAGACCAAGGACTTCTGGAAGCACTTGGATGAGGAGCTCCACTGTGATATAATCATATCCGGAGGCCTTGTGCCGTGCCATACTACAGATCACCTGGTGCACCTCCGCCTCAGTGATCTCAGAGGATTGTAAGTTGTTCTCGAAAGTCACAACTTCCCGCCTGACATGCTAGTGGTATGAAACCTCACTCACTATAGTGTCATCTGGGAGTAGATCATTCAGAAAAATATTAAGGACACAGTCCTTATAAATTACCACACCCTTGCAGGCTGACAAAGCTGATAAGAGGACTTTCATTGTCTGTCTAGTATTGTATCTGCAAACCTTGCCATCATCTTATCCTAAAAGAAAATTTATTTATCATATCTGTGAAATTCATAGACACATTTGTTTTTTAAAATCAGCCAGTCTGTGATTTTTGAGATGGAATAAAAAAGAATTCAAAGAAATCGGTGATGTTATATATATTTCACAACTTCTTGCGTTAACATCAGTAAAATATACAGACTTTTTTTTTTAACCCCTGGGACCACTGTTCAGGTATTGCTTCAGAGGATGAGATGAATGATCCTCTCATTTTTGTTGCGTGTGAAAATGCCATGCCTGACCGGGATTCGAACCCAAGATGTCTGGATGAAAGGCCGAGACACTATCATTTGTGCCATGGAGGCCGGCAAAAAATATATAGACTTAAACCATTAAATCCAAACCCAGTACTTAACTTTGCCCTTTTTACTACTCGGCTGCAAATTCATGTAATCATTTTTTATTCGGTTGTGTTTGTTTAGTATAGTAAAATATTAAAAGTTATTTTTTATTTTACAAAATAAGGGAAGGTATTTTCAGTAGCTTATAAACTAAACACTTGATTAACATTTATTATATATAGGCCATTTGAAAAGTTCTCGGCCTAACAAAGAAAACTCAAAATTTTGCTGATTTTTTGCAATTTGATGCATTTAGAGCAATAACATTTCAACTTTTTAATATCCTTAGAACAATGTGATTTGTCATGCTTTGCAAAATAAGTGATTGTCTCAGCTTTAAGTTCATCATTTTAAAGTGAATTTTCATTTCTTCAGTTTTGGAAGGAGGAAGTAATCACTGGGAGTTGAATTTGCACATGTGGAAACACTTTGAAGTATAGGTCTAGGTTTTGTAACAACAACCTGAGACATGTTTGCAAGCACATTATTCTGGTGAAAGAACACTATCTTTTTGCCCAGTGATGGTTCTACCTCTTTCCAAGTAATCAATCAGCACCACACCATGAGAATTCCAGAAAACCATATCCAGGACTTTCGTGCATGTAGAACTGGTTTTGTTTTTTTTTTGGCACACTTTCCCTCCCCAATATTTGCACTACTGTTTGACTTCTTTGTTATGATTGTGAATCAGCGTTTCATCTACTATTATAAAACATTGAAGAAACATTGTGGAATTGTATTTAAATAAGTATAAATACCCTTGAGAATTGTTCAGTCAAATAAGTTTTTGTTCAACTGTTAACAAACACGGCATCCATTGAGCGGAAATCCTTTTTCATATCCAAAACATCATATAAAATGTAGCAGACACTGTCTATCAAGGTGTTCGCAATATCAGCAAGCTTCGTGTACCTTCAGCCTGTGACCATTTATTACAGCACTGTGGATTTTTGTTACATCTATTTTTCAGAAAATGTCTTAACTTGTTTGCTTTAATCGATCGTCACAAACAAGCAACTAAACACAAGCATCTGAAAAATCATACTTGACAAGTATCATAATTATTTGGTTAGTTACACTTGTGCCATCTCAGAATTAGACCAAGTACTTTTTAATCAACCTTGGTAGATCATTTATTATTACGTACTACTCGATTAATTATTATGAAATTGTCTTCTGATTATTTATATATTTATTTTATAAAATTATCTTCAAACTATTGTAATGTGCTTACATAACACTGAATTTAAGAAGGTATGATATATTAATGTGATACACAAATGTACTTTAATTATTCCAGTAATCTTCTATTATAATATTTGTTTCTTTTTAAATAAAAAAAACAAAATAAATAAATAAATTTTATTGCTAAAGAGCGTTTAAAAATTGAAAGAATCTTTCAGAAAAATAATTCTAAAATAAAGTAGCAGTGAAATTTAAATCAATAATTAAAATTTAAATAAAAATCAGAAAACATAGTTTAGAATTCTAAATTTAACAAATAATTGTTGTGTTTATGTAATGAACATAGTAACATACGTATTTTAAATCTGTATATGTATAAACTCATTTTGTTCGGTTTTGATAATAACAGGTACAGACTAATTATTAGGATTACAGTAATAGCCTTCATTTAGGTAATGAGACATTTAATTCCTATGTTTATATCATTTAAACAAATTACACATTGCAGCTATCATCTCTACTTTAAATGCTATTTTGTATGCATTTAGAATTTAATTTTTTTTTCTCTTTTAGTCTTTACACCATTATCATTATTATAGACAATTAACATAAATAATAATTTCTTATTATGTTAATAGTAAGTATCCAAATCAATAATAATAGTAATATTATTATTAAAGTGGTTTTTGTTACTTTACTTGATTTTATCGAATTCTCAAATATAATTCTCAAACAGAATTGTATTTGTGTGTGTATGTATAATGTTACAATTTTTAATACATTATTTGTCTTTTTTGTACCTTAGTTGAAAAATAATTGTTAATTTACTTAACTTCATATAATTACTTTTCAAAAATCTTGATTCGGCTATAAAGTGAAGCTAATCTTATAAATAAAATATTTTGAAATGGTCAAAAATGTCTTATTTAAAAAATTTGATTAATATTGCCATTTTAAATATTTACGTCTTTTAATAATGTTTGTTATTGACTATCTGAATAAAAACATACCAGCTAATAATTACAGGACCGATCCTTTTACTAGTGGATGATGGTTGTTCTTGATTTTGAAAAATATAACAGTATTTATCTAAATATTTTGGTTTACTTTTAATTGAATTATTATTAAAGTATTTTTCTATTCCTAATACTTAATACAAATTTAGTACATTTTTATTTTATTTCATATACCTCACTAAAGAATTTATTTGTATTTTTTTAAAGTACAGAAAAAATAATTCTCAAACTGAATTACTGTGGTAAAAAAAAATTGCTGTTTGCTGATAAATTAACTGCAACTAAGTTTTATATATGAGGGTTATTTTTTTTTCAAGGTACGATCGGTCACAAAATAAAAACCCGTCCAAAAATCGGATGAATCTTTGCGCATATGTGTTGCGCAGCGTCTTTAGTATGGCCTTCAATCACACCGTGTCACTTCGTTTAGTTCTGAACACAGCTAGCATGTAAACATGTCTACAACAGTAGCATCTCCTGCCAAGTGTGAAGTAATTCGATTTCTCCAGGCTGAGGGGTGTAATGTTGCAGCTGAAATTCATCGACAAATAAATAATGTGTACGGTGAAACTTCAATGAGTGACAGCAAAGTGCGACAATGGTGCAGGAACTTTAAAGCAGGACGTACAGATGTTCATGATGCAGGCGGTCAGGCCACACACTGCAGCTGTAACAAAGAAGCTCCTGCAGCGTTTTCGTTGGGAAGTGTTTGATCACCCACCATACAGCCCGGACTTGGCTCCATCCAATTTTCACCTCTTTGCTCAGATGAAACGCTGGCTAGGAGGACAACATTTTGGCACAGACATTGAGCTGCAGACCGGCGTAGAAACATGACTGAAAACATAGGTGGCTCCATTCTATGACGAGGGTATTGGAAAGTTGGTACCACACTACGACAGATGTCTAAATCGGAGTGGCGACTATGTAGAGTAATAGCGTAACTATGTAAGTACTCATTACAAATAAAAGATTTTTTATTTTCACTGTGGTTTAAATCTCGTGACCGATCGAACCTTGAAAAAAAATAACCCTTGTACTTTTGATATGAAGTGGACAGCTGAAGTGAGTGATTTGATAGTAATTCATACCACAAAAATTAGTCAGTTATTGATTATTATTAATTAATATTTATAGTAGTCATTCTGATTATTAGCAGATTCCATATAATGTTCACTAAAACATTAACAAAAATGCACTGTGCCATCATTGCATTTCTTGCAACTCATTGTATTCATTCTTACTTCTCAGAGCATTTAATCAATTGTTAACTAGTTTTCACAATCCAATTTTCATAGTGTAAAATAAAGTTTTCTTTTTATTTAAAAAAAAAAAATAGATATATCTGTAATTAGGTTTTATTAAATAAAAGTTTTAAAGTTAAAAATCATCAACAAAATTGTTAGTAACATTTTTTTAAATGGTAAAATTATAATAGCCTTTTAGTGAAGTTTTTTTTTTAAAAAACATCTGATAAGTTAATGGATGGTTAAAGAATTTACAATGTAATACTTTATTCTATTAAATTATTAAAAAAATGTATTTACTTTTATAAAACTGATTAACATAAAGAAGTTAAAATAATTTTGCTTTCAAAATATTCAGAATTGTATTTCTAAAATGTTTTTATTGGAGCTGTTAGATGACTTCATCATTTAATTTGATGGTGACATTCAACATTGTTACAGGATTGCTACCAGCAACTTTAATTAGACTTAGTAGTGTACATCTTGAAATGGTTATGAGATTTAATCTGATCTGTATTGTGCTTTTCATTTAGTATCCTGCTGTCAAATGTTATATTTTTTGCAAATTTAATTATAAGATAGTTGTACATTATAATTAAACAATAACAACCTAACTGCACAAATTCTACACATGTAAAATATATGACCAAACACTAAAGGAAGACGGGCATCTTTTTAAAAATAATTTCAAGACGGGCATAATTAACAAACTGACAAAGGAGCCATATGATAGCTCCAAAAATATTAAGATAATACTATATATTCTGTAAAGTGAGTTTTAATTTCACATTTTGTTAAGGAGATGTTAAAGTCAAAATTATTTATAATTAATTATTAGAATTGATGAACTTATACAATGCCTGCTGTGTAGGTTATGTTATAGGTTATTTTTATGAAGTAATTATCTTTTTGTTGGTGTTCATATATTTAATAAAAGGAAGAAAATATCTGCCAATAAGTAATCTAATTCAGTTTCAGTGTGTATAATAGCTTATTCCATTCCGAAGTTATAATATTCTTTGTGAAGTAGTGAATTCAAGTTATATAAAATAATAGAAAGTTTTAAAAATGTAATTTTCTCCTTTATTCATAAAACTAATATCTATGAGTAAGTGTGTGTGTGTGTGTGTGTGTGTGTGTGTGTGTGTGTGTGTGTGTGTGTGTGTGTGTGTGTGTGTGTGTGTGTGTGTGTGTGTGTGTGTGTGTGTGTGTGTGTGTGTGTGTGTGTGTGTGTGTGTGTGTGTGTGTGTGTGTGTGTGTGTGTGTGTGTGTGTGTGTGTGTGTGTGTGTGTGTGTGTGTGTGTGTGTGTGTGTGATTTGAACAAACTTCAGAATATGATTCTTATTGAAATATATTTGGTATAAAATTATGTAAAACATTCTTTGTGATAATTTTTTGTGGAAAACAACATTCTTCTTGCAACATGAAATAAGTTAACTCTTTTTCTCATTAATAAAAAGGTAAAAATAATAATATATGAATATTTATAATATTAAATATATATATATTTATATAGTTGCATAAATATAATTCTACTATAATCATTATTAAATAATTATTTTCTTCACCTATTGAACAAAGACAATATTCCTAGATGAAACAATCGATTACTAATAGTGGCAGTAACCATAACTGCTTTATCTGAGAGTACTGATGCTCATTATGTAACCAGTCTTTTTCAATGAATAGGTAAAGGTATCATTTATAGAGGGTAGGTCAGTGCATTGCTTTGAATGTTGATATACAACAGAGTAATCAGCTCAGTGGCATTGGGAAACCACTTTATTACTCCTCATTCCCTGAAGTATGTAAGTATATAATGGTTGTTATTCTTGATAAGGCTGTAGCAGTTTTAAGGATTATTTGGTGTTTTGTGTAAAGTTTCCCATAACCAATTGTTATGGTATCTAACAATTACATAAAATTGTAACATTTTATTGTGCGAGTGCAATAATTTATTATATTGAAATAAATTTTTATAAACTAAATAAAAAAATAATAAACCATTATTTAAATAAATACAATATATTAAATTAATACTTAATAATCAAAGTCACACCATACTACTATCTTTGTTTTTATTTGAAGTCTCATAATAAAAGGCTAAATTTGCCATTATTAAATATTCATTATGCCTACATATAATCTTACCGGCTTAGGGTCCCTTCAAGAAGTCAATAAGTTTTCAAAATACAAGAAAGTGACTGATCATTGTTTGGTGCATATAAATATGTAAATTATGTTCATATTGATTGATATTTAATAAATTATAAATTTTTGCATAGATGTATTGTTTTGCATATCAGCACAGTAATGTATACAAAAAATATGTGACATTTTATTTATTTTTATTTTGCCCATGGAATAATTCATTTGCTAATTCTTGTGGTAGAATTAGTATTTACCATTTCTTCCATTTTCCTCCTAATTTTACTAATGGGCCACATTTGCAGAGTTTAGAATGGTATAATAATCGATAGAAACCAGTAACAATTTTAACATGGGGATTATTGAATTTCCCCGCTTCATTTACATAATCTGTGCTAGAAACTAATGCTAGGTTAGCCTTGTTTTTGTATGAAGATTATTATCATTTTCAAAGAATAGTTCTTGATCAAACGTACTGCTAATGTTTGTTTAAAAAACAATATTGAATTTTTACGAGACGTTTAGGTTATGCCTGTTAGAAAATTTGTCAATTGAAGTTTAGGTTAGTAAAAGTGAGGTTATGTTTAACAAAACGTAAATAATATAAACAAACTTGTCGGATTGGTATGATCAGGTATTTATCATGAACGCATTCTTATTTTTTTTAAATAGATTACGTTAGTATGAAAAAAGCTTTAAATGTTAGTATACTGAAATATGTGTGTGGGTAAACTGAAAACATTTAAACATGGAAATGGTTACCCGGTTATCGAAGATTAGAAAAATAGTGGTGCCCATTTATGTTATTAATTCCATTTTGAACTTGCTTTTGCAGAGTTGAAATTTTAATAAGATTTCTGGGCCGATTTTAGTAAGTAGCTGTAAAAAATCACACCTACTTATTAATATATATTTACGTTCTCCGATATCACTGTTAAATGTGGTTGATGTTATATTTAATTCATCAGTTCATCTAACTTTAATAACCTTCTGAAGTGTTTGCCATTAAAGAGACAAAAATACCACAATATTAATTACATTTTAACTTATAACAAATAAGCAGTTTTTTATTTTTTGTGTGTTAATTTTTGGATTTTTCTTGTAAGATTATATATTTCAGTTTTTCACCAACCACGTTCTTTCTTTAGCAGTATATAGTAAGTGTTTGGATGTTTTTATTGACAATTTTTATGAAAATCAGCCTTATACAAATTTCAGTTCTATACAAAATAATTCAAGATTTTCAAGCCACAAAATATCTTTACTATGTTTTACCCAAATTGGTGTTGCATATTCATAAATCATTAAACTATTCTATGTTTCTCTGTTTATGGTTTTTGTTTACATACTGGATGGAATTCCCATATAACTCTTTTTCTGTTAACTATTTTACACATCATTGAGTGGCAAAAGTTGTTGAATTGCTCTTTTGTTATAGTCTCTTCGACCATTTTTATAAATGATATTATAATATGTTATTTTTATTATTTTATTATAATACTAGATAATGCTAGTATTTCATGTGGCCATTCACCTTTAAATTTGTATGTTAAATAATATTGTAATTACTGTAGTATAACATATTTTTAATGTGGTTTCATTTTACCATAAAAAATTTGTTATTACTTGAAAGACAATTTTTATCAATATGGTATTCTATAATATATATTTCTTTTTGAAATTTATCATCATTAATTATGCTACTATTTATGAGAATTTAGAATAATATCTTTCCGTATGTATGTATTTTTCTGTAATCTTTTCTTTGTGAATGTTGAATGTTGGCCATAATAATTGGTTAAATATTGATAATGGTAAACTCTTTCCACGATCTTATTACTCATATGATTTATTGAACATGTACTCTTCCAGTTCCAATTATTTTCACAAATGCTTACTATGTAAACATATATAAAAAAAAATGTTAGTCTGTAAAAGATTAAATAATTCAGTACTTAAAGTAACATTAATATTAAACTATTATTAAAAAAAATTCAAATTGTTTATAGTTTTATTAGAGTTCAGTCAAGAATTACATTAAACATTTCCAGAATGTTGACATTTTATATATATGTCCTTAAGATGTCTTAAGTGTAAAGTTTTATTTTTACCAGAAAAAAGAGTTTCTCGTTTTTATTCAAAATACTATGATATTATGAATAGTTATTATAAATTTTATTATCTTAATTTAAAGAAAACGCATATAATTTTTTATTGGAGTATTAAAATATAATTTCACAGAAAAATATCAATGTAAAGTGAATTAATAATGAGGAGGAAAAATATTTTTCAGTGATTGCTGATGTTTATTATTGTTAGTAGTAATAAAATTTGATTTTATGATTTGATTTAAAAACAAAAAAGTTTTTATTACTGTTAAGGTTGGTATGTTATGGTAATAAGTAATTTTTCTTTCAGCAGGAAAATCTCCATATTTTCCATCACTGGAGGAGCCGGTACAAGCTGGCCTACTTGATGAAACTCAAGTAATGGCTGCTCCAGCACCTCCACTGTCCTCACCATCACGTTCATCACCTCATAGTCAGGGCTCTGAAACTGGTGAAAGATATTCACGGAAAGTATTTGTTGGTGGCCTTCCTCCTGATATAGATGAAGGTAATTTTTATTTTTGTATATTTCATTAATAAACATTAAGTAAAAATTTATATTACTGTTTTAGTATCTGGAAGTTAAAATTAATTTTTTTTAAATTATATTCAAAATCTGATTGGGAAACATTCTTTAAGACAGATAATTCTTTTCAAGTTTCTTCATGGTAATTTCTGTTTTTAAAACAATTTGGCTTCCTTAAAAGCTGTTTATTTTAAGTTTTTGCATGGATTACAAAGAAAAGATTATTGTGTAACTAGCAACATTTGCATAAACTAAAGAACAATATATATTGTATTTGGGTCATTCTACTGCTTACACTGTGGGCACAAAGTTATGAACAGGGGTGCAATGGCATATATATATATATTATGATCTTTTGTTTTCAAAAGTTATGACCATCCTGCTCACATTGTAATCCTTCTTTAATCCAAAATTAATGATAATTATCAACCCATACAATGATAAATGACCTGAAAGACCAGAATATTTCTTTTACTGTAGGTTGCTCAATTTTATTTGCATATTGTAGTATAGCCACCGGACAGGAAACAAGTCTCCTGATCACTCTATAAGTAGTCACTTCTCTCAAATATACACAAGGATGCAATCTTTAGCTTGAATTAAGAGGACAATTCCTTTTTTGGAAGTTTTCTTGTGCAAAATTTATAGGAGTTGTTGCATTTTACTGCAGTTTTCAGATGAACTGTAGTATTTGATAAACATCCCTACCTTGACAAAAGTTTAAACCTCCCCTCTCCAGAGAGTGAATGTATACCCCATCTGTAATTCTTTTCAGATCAGGCCATTTTTATCCAGTTAGGAGTAATGATTTTGCATTGATCAGTTGAAATTATGCTACAGAAAATAATTTCTTGAAAAGAAATTAAATTAAGACCAACTGAAATTTGTGCTTAAAAAATGTATTTTTCTCGTGGAATTAAATAAAGAACCATAAAAAAAAACCAGGTACATTGTTTGTAAAGGAACAATCTCATTCATTATTGTAATTGTGGCTCACAGTTTGTAAGCTACAAACTGTTCACCGGTAGGATGTGACACTTATGAGTAATTTTTTTTTTTTTAAACCAACTTCAGATGGTTCATATTCGTGAGATAAAATAGCAAAGTCCTCCTCCCTCCTCTGATAAATATTCAGTAGAAAAATTGCTTTCCTTGAAATTTTAATTTTATACTAATCACTAAGTTCATTTTCTTTTTTGAAGAGTTTGAGGAACCCCATTTACAGGCGCTGAAGCAGTATCAGGCTCTCTTAACAGGTTTCACAAGATGTTATTAAGTGTGTATGTATTCCTGCGCACTACCTACTAAACTTCCACCCTGGCAACCCACCTCTCCTGGAAGGCACTAATAGAGCATTACTTCAGAAAGGGGGTAAACGCCCACACACACAATCGGTCACCACAAGTAAACATCAGAATCCAACCATCGCATGCGCATCCCACAAAACACAGCAAAATTCATCAGAATATCAACACAATACCATTCCAAGCACAAACATACCGGACAGGCACATAGATACTTCACACACACATACCACATGCAAGAACAAACATGCCAACACCTGTATGTTGCAATGTGCTGTGTCTGTACACAGCACATCACATAAGGACTAAAGAGAGAGATAACAGATCAAGCCCAAAAGGCACTCTCAGGCATGCTTAATAACCACACACATGCTCATTGCACATGCAAAACACACGTACTTGCCCAGCAGAAATGCTCACATCTTGGATACTTACCCAAAGCAGACATCTGTCATTGCTTTGAAGAAGAAACCCTCAGGCACGGGAGCGAAGTGTCCACAGCCTCACTGCACCAAGGCGACTTCCACACGCTTGCAGAGATCCCTGAGGCACTTAGCCGCAGACCTGTCCAACCTGGCGCGCTCTACATCATCTTTCCCTGCAGAACTCCTCGTACTCACGGAGCTTTGCCATCATGCTTTTAACATAATCCTCAACAGCCCTCCATTCCTTCTGTCACACAATTATTACTTCTCAGGTCTCCTCAGGTCTGAATATATCTGTTTGGCCTAGTGTGTGCAGCATTTCTGTGAGCTCCACATCGAATCTTATACACTCATAAAATACATGTTGATGGGTCACCTCTTCATAGCATTAGGGTCATAGGTCTGAGTGGTACAACCCAAAACGATCCAAATACAGCTGGTAACCACTGTGGCCCACTATGAACTGCGTGAGCTTGTAACCCAGCAAGCCATATGGTCTTCGACACCAGCTCTGATTATCCCCTATGAGACAGTGGGTCCCACTGCTCCTGCCAAATCTGTATTGTTTCCTCAGTGATCTCTTTTATTCTTCTTTTCTTTTTGTCTGGTGGCAAATGCTGCTGCACCTTATTCCTTTTCCATTGCCCAATCATTAAAAATATTGGTGGGAGTCTCGCCAGCACCTCTGCCACCCCATGGGAGACTGTTCGATATGTTGCGCTAACCCTCAAGCAGCATCTCCTATCCCCTGCCTCTAACTTCCCCTGATATATGCCATATCTTATGACGCCAGCTCAAACTTCGGCTTTGTACATCATTGTCGAGTAGGCCACACCGGCTAACAGTGTCCTCTGCTGTTCTGCAGTTCCATCAGTGTTGAGATTAATTGTACCATCCTCTCTCTGCTTTCTTGTTAGCTTGTATTACGTGGGCGCCAAACCTAAGCCTGGCGTCCACCCAAACTCCCAGATATTTTATAGCCAGTTTTGTGCGAATTTCTCTACCTTCCAGTGCTATCTTCAAAGTTGGCCTCTTTTTCCCAGTGGAAACTGCTACTGCCTCCGTCTTCTCAGTTGCCATGATCAATCCCACACCGACCATCCAGTTACTGATGACGAAACAGGATTTTCTTATTTTTTCCACTGCCTCTCATCTGGTATTCACCCTAACCATTAAGGCGAGGTCATCAGTATACCCCGTCAATGTAATTCGTAGAGGAAGTGCTCTCTGAAAAACGCTGTCAAAGGCCAAGTCCACAGTGAGGACCAAACCTGCAGAACCTCCCCGTCAAGAACTCTCTCTACCAGCCTGTCTTGTGGTCTACATATTAGCCTGCGTCCCAAGAGATGACATCTAACCATTCTTCTTAAATATTGTGAAACCCTTAGTTCCTCCGGGGACCTCAAGATTGCAGAATTCTGGTTGGAATTAAAAGCATTCAGGAAAGCTTTTGTCCTGTGTCCTCAATAACATAGGATGTCAGGACATCCAGTGTTATTGACTGGATGACCTGATGAGAACTGTGTCCTCATCTAGATGAGGACACAGTGTAATTCATACAGATCGTGACGGCAAGAGTAGGGCTCAGAGATAAGCACAACAAATATGCCCATCTCCGCAGCATGTCTGCTCATCAGATCCTGAGCGTGTCTTGAATGATTGATATTCACTTTTATCAATTTCATTAACAGCGGGCTGAGGTCTGGCCGATCCTCCCCTGACTTTTGCTAGTTGTATCCTTAATGACTTCTCTGGGGCATGTTGCAGCACCGGTGCAATGCCCCTCCATGCCACATGTTAAGCACTTGGGGGCCAGACTGCAGTCGGTCGCTTGGTGGCTCACTCCTCCGCAGTTAAAACAGGCTTGGGCCCTGGTTTTTCCTCTACAATTTCTTGGTATGTGCCCTGTTTTCAGACACCTTTGCAGGTTAATGAGGTCAGCCCATCAGGATACAAGGCTGATCCTCACTTTTACTTTCTTTGTCACCGGTGTGGCCAGCAGCACTGGGAGCCGACACATTGCTACTCTGGTTTTGCCATTGCCTGCCCTGGATCTGTATGTTTTCCAGCAGATCCTGCCCCAACGCATCTCTGAGTCCTTGTAATATATCTCCCAGTTTCATATTTCCCTCTAGATCAAGGATCCTAAGGGCCACCATTTTTGATGTAGTCTGCACCTTTCCTTCTTTTGTTACAGGCATCAGTAACTGTTTAAATTCTCCTGTTTTTGTATTTTCCTCTTTAGTTTGTATCTCCATACCTTCTCCTGGCTTCCTTATGTTGAGAATCTCAGCTGCATTCCATACAACAATCTCAGACCTGACTGACCTCAGCAAATCTATGTAAGTTGCCTTTATCTTGACATACAGGATTTCAGTTCTATGTTTAGACTCTATTTGGATATCCGTGCATCATTCTGCTGGGAATCAGCCCACAAGTGCAACCATATGATAGTTACACCTCGATATCCTCCCCTTACACTAATATTCTTCAGAAATAATGCAGCCTTGCCTTGCCTGTATATCACCACCTGTGTAGCACCTAATCCCCACCGTTATTTTGCTTTATTTTGGCAAATCAACTAATGCTCCAGGTAAGTCGTTAGCATCTACCATGTCTACACAGGGCAGATTGAATGTATTGGTAAACGGCGCTCGCCCCATCTCCTCGCCCATAATGCTGTTTTCCAGTCTTGCCAAGAGTACATTTGCCACTTTAATCTCTGGTCTACGATGCAACCACACAACCTGATGGCGCCTTGCAGCAAGTGTGCCCAGCAGCTTATTCTGTGCATCCTCCCTGATGTCAATCACCGCAACTATGTCAATGGCACCTTCTCCACCAATTTCAGCTGTTCTGCTTTCTCTCCGAGGGGATGGAAGCTGTAGCATCAAAAGCTTTCCTCAACTCCTTAATTGTTAAGGTCAAATCCAACTCGAGGTCGTTAATCGCCCGCTTGGCATTCTTTTCAATATTCTTTCGTAATTTGTGCGCCAAGTGTTCCAGACTCTTGAAAAATAGATCACCTAATTCCTGCAGCATCTCATCCTTCTGTGTGGAGGATTGATTAATTTGCCGGGGCCTTTTAGCCCCTTCCCTGGCCTCTGCTCCTGTTCTATGTACCACCGGGGGCAACCTCTAACTATGGAGGCAGATACTGATGTACCTACCGTGTCTGGCCAGTTTAGTTCCGACAGCCCCTTGCATCACCACTCTTGGCTCAATTGATTCTTCTGATGTTTTATACGCTCATTCCTTCATTTAGTTCAACACAGTAGTTTAATATCACTCTGTATTCTAATTATCTAAATAATACAAAACAAATGAATGTACTATTATTAAGTGTATAATAGATTAAGCTATAGCTTAACGTATAAAGCTGC
Organism: Lycorma delicatula; assembly: GCF_047948215.1. Classification (NCBI taxonomy): domain Eukaryota; kingdom Metazoa; phylum Arthropoda; class Insecta; order Hemiptera; family Fulgoridae; genus Lycorma; species Lycorma delicatula. The sequence goes on from NC_134459.1 coordinate 45,386,089, forward strand.
ACTAGTATAGCCTATGCTATCATGAAAGATAAAAAATACTTAATTCAGTTTATTTAAGAAAGAAAATAAATTAAAAATGCCAATGGAAGATTCAAATCTTAACATATCATACTGCCTCATGATACAGCAGAAACAGATCTTTTCCAAAAACTGTATTAGTTTCTTCTTTTTGCTTTTAAAGATGAAGTTAGTATCTAAATTTCATAAGTCAATTGTTTAATTAAAGGTAAGAAATTGTATTAATTTTTTTATATTTGGTAGATGAATAAATATTTGTAATTTTCATCATCTGTTTATAAATGAATAATTAATCTAGTATGATGCCTGTCAAACTTGGACCAAAAGTCTTAGCTACATTTTATCTTAAAGTAAGAAACTGCAGTTGTGAGCATCTTTTTTAAAATCCTGCTTTGTAAAAATGATATGATTTTTACTACCAATCTGGTAATATCTTCACAAAACATGACTTTAGTGGAGTTTTTAACCATGTACAGTCTCAAAACTCATGATTAAATATTCTGAAATGTTTGCCATTATAAATGTGTTACAATGTGTAACTTTGTGTAAGCAATAGAATACAAATTAGTCGCCCTTCAAAAATCATTTTAACATAGTTTATTATGTAACAAATATTAATTTATTTTAACGAATGTTTACATTTAGTTGATCATGCCATTGCAGATTATTTGCAAATTTGCAGGAAAATAAACCTAAGATAACAAAGCTTTTCTTTCTTTCTTTTTCCTGTTTAGCCTCCTGTAACTTCCGTTTAGATAATACTTCAGAGGATGAATGAGGATGATGTGTATGAGTGTGAATGAAGTGTAGTCTTGTACATTCTCAGTTCGACCATACCTGAGATGTGTGGTTAATTGAAACCCAACCACCAAAGAACACCGGTATCCACGATCTAGTATTCAAATCCGTGTAAAAATAGCTGGCTTTACTAGGACTTACGCTGGAACTCTCAACTTCCAAATCAGCTGATTTGGGAAGATGCGTTCACCACTAGACCAACCCGGTGGCTCAAGATAACAAAGCTAACATTAAAAACATTAACTTTTTTACTCATTCAGTTTATGGAATTTTAAAACCTAAATAATACACAAAATAAAATAAAAACAAATAAAACCAATGTGCAAAAAATTATTAAAATTAATCAATAATTATGCCAATATATAAGGTTAGAAATAAAAACTTTTGTTCTATTTCTGTTGATATAGACCAAAAGTTTTTATTTTTCTATTGATGTTAAGATGGAATTTAACGCTATTGAAAATCTGTAACCTGTATTATGGTTTCTCGGTTCTTAAGGTAAAATAATATTCAATTCATGGTAAAAGGTATATTGACTGTGCAAAAACAATTGTGAAAATATAAATTAAATTTTCGGATTTAAAACATAAGTAATGGAAGTAATATCTAGGGATAATTGATGGGTTTATGTTTAAATTTCTTCGATTAGCTTATATCTGCTAATAATACCACATCAGTAGGTGAGCTAGCAAAAATTTTATATTAAATAAATATGTTTTTTTTATTTATTTTAAGTAAATTTTTGTTTTATTTTATTTCTAATACTGTAATTATATTTCATTTTGATAAAAAATAATTTGAAATTAATTTACCTTTTTTTTTTTTTTGAAGTTACTTTAATAACTTTGTAATGGTTATTATTAAAAAAATAATAAGAGCTTCTTTCAGGAAGGCTCTAATGTTTTTTAAATTGTATTTACATGATTTTTAAAGATGTTTGCTATTATAAGTCAATAACAATTTTTTACGAAAACAATAAAACTTTCTGTGATTATAAGACACTACAAAAATCCATGCCATTAACAATTAAGTCATATTTGACTTATAATTTACAAAAGAAATTACTGATTAGCAAAATTGTTACTTTAATTACTGTATTTTATTACATTTCTGTCAAATGTGATTTAAAGTTAATAATTGTGTAATTTGTTATTAATTTAAAAAACAGATTAGCTAATGAAAATATTACACTTTATGTAATGATATCATTACTAATTTTCATGTTGTAAATCTACAAATTTAAACGATCTAGTTGTAAATTAACAAGATTTTTAACCCCCCAAAAAAATATTTAAAAAATAGTCAGTTACCATAAAAATGGTAATATTTTTAGGTTCAATTTTCTTAATAATTGGCACCATTGGTATTATACAGTTTATATAAAAATAGAATATCCCCTTACCAACAATTGTGAGTATTGACTGTCTAAGTGCTTTTGGATTATTCCTTCATCACCAGGTATTACTGATTAATTATGACTTTTGTATTTGTCCATATAAATTTTTATAAATCGGAATTAAAATCGAAATAAAATTTAAAATTATTATGTTCATAACAGTTGATTGTCAATAGTTAAAATAAATCAACGTTAAAAGAAAACATCTTTTCAGTAAGATGTTTACAACTGTTGTTGATAGCAATTGCAGATAACAATTGTAAACATTTTACTGACAAGACAGGTTCTTTACAATTACTGATTAGGTTCTTTTCAATCAGTTTCGCATTCAGTATTGTAAACTGATCCAGATTTTTTATCATTCATTTTATTATCACTATAATTATCGTTATGCTTTTGTGATTAAATGAATAATATCTTCATCTTCGTAATTTATTCATAATCATAAATGGGAATTGCTTACTAGTATTAAAGAAAATTAAAAAATAAACTTTGGGTGTTGCTAACATTATTTTAATATGAGGCATGTGTTTTAAGTAAGGGCCATTTTGATATTAAAAAAAAAATAAATAAAATTGAAAAAAAAACTTTATTATAACTAAATAAACTTATACATATATGAGGTCTGTAAATAAGGTAATGAGACTGGTTCAGAAAAATTTTTTATTTACAATCCAATTATACATGGACTCACCCTCTAAATAGTTCCCTTGGGAAGCCATGCAACTCTTCAAACAGTTTTCCCACTCTTCATAGCAGTGTTGGAACTCAGAATCCAGAATATCCTTCAGATGGTTGGTTACATTTTTTTTTAATGTTTTCTACTGTTCCAAAATGGTGTCCTTTGAGATGTTTTTTTTGAAGTCAGAACAGGAAAAAGTCACAGGGACTCAAGTCAGATGAATAAGGTGGTTGAGGAACTACAGGAATGTTTTTCATTGGCAAAAACTCATTAATTGAGAGTGCAGTTTGACAAGGTGCATTGTCATGATACAGCATCTAGTTCACACGGGCAACTCTATTCTGCAATCTTTCAAGAATTTCTCGGTAAACATATTGATATACAGTTTGTCCTGTAGGCAAAAACTCCTTATGGAAAATGCCATTACTATTGAAGAAAGAAATTAGCATGGTTTTGATTTTTGATTTGCTCATTTTTGCTTTCTTGGGACGTGGTGAGTTTGAAGTGTGCCACTCCTTGCTCTGGCATTTTGTTTCTGGGTCGTACTCAAATATGAGTGACAGAGCGTCATTACCATATGTTCAAGTTTCAGTAGCATTCTCACCGAGTTTAACACAAAACTTGATTGCAAGATGTTGCTCATAATTAGTATCACTTATTTTTGTAACGCACAATAAAAACTCATTTCACGAAAAGTTTGTTTATGTCTCACGTGGCAACAGTAGACTAAAAATATTAATACCTAATATAAATCAGCTGTTCATATAACCGTATGTCTACTAGTAACTTTATAGTGTTGCCAGTTTGGCTGCCAAAAAAAATCTAGTCTCATTACTTCATTTACAGACCTTGTATATACTATTTTTCTACATATTCACCATTTGCTACAATACATTTTTATATCGGCTTACCAGCTTCATTATTCCATTACTGAAGAATTCTCCCCCTGTTATTTAAACCAATTAATTACTCTGTTTTGCAATTCCTCATCATCTTCAAACTTCTGTGATGCAAGACATTGTTTTAAATGGAGAAAAAGGTAATATCGTTCAGTGCAAGATATGAACTGTAAGATATTTGTTTGAAGATTTTCCAACAAAATTATCACAGTTGTTCAGCTGTTTTGTTTGCTGAGTGAGGTCGTGCGTTATTGTGAAGAAAATAATCCTGTCTGTTAGCTTCCTGCACTTTTTGTTTTGAGTTTGAATGTTTAAATTTTGTAACTATTTCACAGTGCATATCTGCATTAACACTTCTTCCACATTCAAGACATTCTATCAGCAGTATCCCTTCATTGTCCCAAAAAACCGTAACCACAAGTTTTTTCTTTTCATTAAACTTTCTCACTTAAACTTTTTGGGCTTTGGAGATGATGAATACTGCCATTGCACTGTTTCCTGCTTTGTCTCAACATTTGAATAAGATATCCACGTTTCACCACTGAGCACATGTTTCCATAAACCATCAACTTTATTTTCATAAAATGTTTGAGCTGCAGCAAGACTTTTTTTTGTCTATTTCTATCAAAATTTTTGGTACCCATCTCGAACATAGTTCTCTGTGACCCAGTTTTTCAGTTAAAATGTCATAAATTACTGATCATGAAACAAAATGAAATTCAATCGATGATCGAGAAACAGTAAGCCTTCTGTTTTCATGGATTTCTGCATTCAAGAGGCTTAGAGAGAGTAATAAAAAAAAAATTAAAGCTTGAATACTTTAATTTTTGACAGTGTAGTTCAGATTTCAAAAATTATAAAATTAAAAAAAGAAAATCCGTGAGAACAAAAGTTTTAAAAATTTTAAAGTTTTTCTTCGTGTTTGATCAAGCACATACAGGAAACTAATTTTTTTCAGTAAACTGCATTAAAATCATTAAAATGCTTAAGACTTTATTTTAATTTTTTTTTTGTAAGTCTACGATTTTTCTGAACTGAAATATTTCACTTTAAAGAGAAAAGGCTACTTTTGCAATTATTATTTTTAACAGCAGGTAAATTTAAAAAAAATTGGGGATGCTAGAAAATGTTTGATTCTCAGTGTGGGCAGTGAGTGAAAAAGCTTGACAATCAGTGATATAAATTAACATCCTACACTAGTACCATCAATTTCCACCGCATCTAACGGTGGCAAATTGAAAACAGTCCTTACTTAAAACACGCCTTGTATTATCAAGAGTATAATGGATCATGAAATCAGTTACACAGTAAATATAATAAAAAAATATTAATTTTTATTTAGCCTATTTACCTAAAACTACAGTAACTGTTCTTGTTTATTAAGAAACTAAAATTTGTTTTACTAATACAATTTAATTTCTTGGCTAATACGAGGTTGAGTTTTACATTCTTGCTGAGTTTACAGGATGTACATATGAAGTAATTTTTCTGACATTTTAATTAACTGATGTACATATTACTTAAAACAGCTTTTTATATAATTCAAAACCAGCAAATTACATTTTAATTTGTTAGTCGAAAGAATTTCAAAAAGAAGGTAGGTTTTGAAAGAATCTAGTAGTGCTTTCACAATTCTCTATTCATCATATTGGCCAATAACTATTAAGTTAATTGCATTCCATGATAGGCCTGCTAAAAAAATTTAGAAATGAAGTAATTCCCCCATCGCTTTCTTTGTTGAGCCAAATATAAATCACATAACAGCATGTCAACCTTCCTGAAGTGAAAGCCCTGGAAGTAATATTTTCATCCTTTTTTCTATGATACTTGGCTTTGTGATAAGCAATATTATTCTCAAAGAAAACAAGTTTGAGTAGCACCAGTTGTTGTATCTCAGGTAGTTTACATGAATCGATAATAAAAAAAGAGGCTGAACTAAAAAATGCAGATTATGTTAAGTAATATATTAATGTTATCCTTTCTGTGGGAAATAATACGCTTATACTCTGTTTCTACTTAACTAAGGGTTAATTTCTTTTATTAATTTGTCAATTTTAATAAATTAATACTGTAATAAAATTTCAATGAGCCATAATCGGAAGTCATCGTATTAAATTTCATAAAAATTGGTTAATTCAGTTTGAAGTCAAGCAAAGTGGTAACTTATGAAAAAAAGCAAAAAAACAAAAAAATAGTTTATTACCTCACAACTTTGAATGAAATTGCTCAAATACATAGTGAAATTTACATACTAATGTAGTGGAATGATCTAATTAGTACAAGAATGTGACTTCAGAAAATATGAGTCCAGAAATGACAAAAAAAGGTTTTTTTTGCCTTCACTCCTTTATGAAAGTTTGAATAAGATCAAACACAATCAGAAAGTATCTTAGTTACATTTGCAGCATTAAATTATATAAAAAAAATTTACCCCTCCTCTAAAATTTTGAGATTTGGTACTCATAAGGTCTGTTTCTTTGACAGATTGTGATCAAAGTTAAATAACATTAGCCAATATACAGAAATCACTGTGCCAAATTCATCCAAATCAATCAACGTTTGGAGATCAAGAAATAAAGAAGCTAATTAATATCCATACATCCTTGTAGAATTTTTCATTACTAACAAATTGTTTTTTGGTTGGAGGAGTCATAAAAATATCAAGGTTACCAAAAACCTTTTGACATGCAAAATTGAATATGATCAGCATGTTTTTCCTTACTGTATAATCAGAAAGTAAAACTGAAATGAAAAAGAGGGAGAAAAAACTGTCTTTTTATGTGTGATCATTTATTAAGTAGATTTGCATTTGTGTGTGAGTGTGAGTGCACCTTCCTTATTTTTGGTATTTCTATAAGTATTATTAAAAAATTAAAGTAATTAAATAACCACCTAGAAAAGTTATTTTCTCTGAAACATATACTATTAATTCAAATGAAACATGAAATTTTATTAATCATATATATGTGAGTAGTATGTTTTGCAAGACTAAATCTTATGCAATTTTATAAATATTATTATATGAGCAGTAATTATCAGGTTTAAATGGTAATGTGCAGCGCATTACAAATGAAATAGACATTTGTGAAAGTACATCAATATTCATTTATTGTTTTGGCAAGCTTTATTGTTTTCAGTTCGTTTTTATTCAGACACATTAAATATAGATAGTTTTACTATTTTTAAATTTAAGTCGGTTAATATAATTTAATTAATTGAAATTAAATGTAATAAATATAAAAAAAGCAATTTTCTTTCAGTTATAGAATATTTAGTATGTACTTTTTCCACTTTAAAGTTCACGGGTGAGTGTAATAATTTGTATATGCATGTCACAAACACGCACTTATTGATGTGTACACGCTAATATTCATTTAAAAAAGAAGTTAATATAATTTATATTGAATTATGATTACTCAATAATTTTGGGGGAAAGATTTTGATATAAAGTAAAAAAAGCTGTTTTTCAAAATAAATATAACCAGTATTTTGAAAAACCATATAATTCTCAAGTTTATACAGCAAATTTTAATTTTCTCCTTCAGTAAAACCTGTTTATATAAAAAAAATTTCTTTACAATATGGTTGTTACTCTATAATATTTAATTTAATGCCAGATTCTTATGTTGACAGCTGTTACCATGTTTAAGTGCATGTACCATATTTTTTTACCAAATTTCATTAAAAAAAATAAAAGTGCATAAATTATGGAAGTTTTATTTAACTCATGGAGTTAAATGGAGTTTTTTTTAACTCATTCTATACTTCATTAAAGTTTATGAAGTTTTTTTTTTAAAGATCTGCCTGTTTCTAAAGCTTGGCGCATGAAAGTGTTTTATGAAAAGTGATGATAACAGGCTTGCAAATACTCTTAGTCCACATATTTTACAAATTTTTTGTAACAGGATTTTTTCCACCTATAAAGGTGGAATTCCTATAAAGATTGTCTATCACTATTGACTCAGGAAAACATGTATGTTGATGAATGTGTTCTTCCTCACTTCCTCAGTTCTTTCTTCTAGCAGCATGGTTGCCATTTTCTTCCATAAATTGTATTATGCAAACATTAAATGCGGGTGTAAAATTATTTTACATAATTTATTAAAATTCAAACTTATTCATTTACTTTCACATCTGATTCTTGTTTTGTTGTAATTGATAATCAAATGAGCAGTTGGACTACCACATTATTAACTATTAAAACAACAAAATTTTATTCTGAATTAAAATTTTTGTAGTTTAAAAAAAAATTATATAGAGTTCAAAATATTTAAATTTACAAGCTTTATACAGTACTTATAATTAAAATGCATTATACTTTTTTCTGCTGAAATCAGTAAACTAATTACAGTAAGTAAATTATGTGAGGGAATAAATTAGATTGGTAAATGCAATAATACATTGAGTCTGACGGAATGTTATTGTGTGTTTGTTAAGCTTCTTTCAGTACTTACTAAACTACTTATGTTATGGTAAGCTAAATATGGTAACGTAAATTTTATGTTCAGAAACAAGTTATAAATTTTGAGATTCTCAGAAATATTTTAAAACTTTATCAAGTTAGCGAGAAGGATTATCTTCGTTGTCATCATAAGTTTGTCTTCCTGAGTCAAGTGTATTTCCATTCTCTTCTACATAGCCCACAATTTTTAATTTTTTCCACTCTCATTTTCTTTTCTTATGACACATCCTAGCCAATTAGCTTTTCTATTTTGTATGTTGTTATTAAACTTCTATTTTCATTCACTCTCTTCATAACTTTTCTGTTTTGTCCATTTAATCTTCTCCATTATACTCCATGCCCACATTTCAAATGTCTCCAGTGTTTCTTGTTCTGTTTTTCGTAGTGTCCACATTTCACTTCCTTTCAGAATTTCAATTTAAATGTAAGACTTTACAAGACGCTTCATCAAGTCAAACTCCATCTTACTATAAAATAACTTTTCTTTTTACTTAATGTTGCCTTATTTACATAGCTTTTATTTCATTTTTTCACTTTGGCATTCTATTAATATTTTGCTTAATTATTTCTACTCTTTTACCTGTTCAATTCTTCCTTCTTTTGTGTAGACATTCATTAGCTTGCTTATTACTTGTTTTTCTTTTTAAATTTATTTTCATATTCCACCGTATGATTTCCAATTTTAAAGTCATCTGTTGAATATCCAGTACTTCATATCTTAAAAATACTTTCATATTTAAACCTCTACACAACTTATTTTTCTCCCTCCTTCATTAGTGAAGGATTATAATAAAGAATCTCCCTTTATTCTCTTCTAGAGCATATTTTTATAATATTGTAATACATATTAAACAAGGTTGAGAATAAGCAGCACTTCAGGTTTACTTCTCTTTCTAGGTTGGATTAAAAACAGTTTGTGTATTTCCTATTTTATAACTGTTTTCTTATTCAGTCACAGTTGTTTAATTATTTGTCTATCCTTTCAATTAATCCTTGGTTTTTATTATTTCCATTAGTGTTTGACATTAGAGTTTGACATGATCAAATATTTTTTTCATATCTATTAAGTATACACTTAGTCATTTACTTCTCATTAATAGTTTTTATTAGCCCAATCGCATCCCTCATGCCTCTTCCCTTCCTAAAAGGTTCATTTAAAAACTTACTAATACTATTATTTGTGATATTTTATTATAAATTTTGTATATTCGTAAAAACTAATTGTATTATTAAATAGTATATCATTTTTAAATGCTGTCTTAGCAACAAGAGAAGTCTTACACTTTCCGTCAAATGTAATAAAAACTGAAATAATGCTATACTGATTACAGAGAGTGAAGTATTTGTAATGTTTGTAAATTAACTGAATAAAAGTAAACTTCAGCTGGAGTTAATGAATATATTCCTCAAATATAGGTGAATAGAATAGAATAGAATAGAATATAGAATATCCCAACCATATAATTAGTTTCTAGGCCAAAGAAAAAACTCAAAAAACAAGAATGAAATTCTAAAGTTGTGTGTGTGTGTGTGTGTGCATGTGCGAGAGAGAGAGAGAGAGAGAGATTGTAATTTTTATGTTTAGAGGTATATTATTCTTGTTTTTTAGTTTTATTAGTAACATTTAATACAGTTTTATTTCATTACTTAAATTGCCCTCATACAACTTAATGTTTGTATCCCTTTTTTAACTACTTTTTAATCTAACTAGGAAGTTAATCTTACTAAGTTCATCTAACTAGGCAGTTAGGAGGTAGAATAGGGTTTATTAATATTAAAAGAAAAGGAAACGATTTTAAAGTTTTTACCTATTTAACAGGAGTGTGAAGGCAAATTAAGTTAATGAGTAATTAAGAAAAGGTACTTTTCTTGAATTGTTTTGATAGATTTTTTTTGTAAACATTCAACATCATCAAATTGATCAATAAAATGAAATTCTGTAGATTAATAGGAAAATGCCTGAAGTATAGAGTAAAATTACCTTTAATGTTTTTTTTTTTTTTTTTTTTACCATTATTATAAAATTAATTACAAAATAGTAAGATCAGACAAATTGGAATAGCAATATAACCAAAAACAAATTAAACGTAAGTAAAGATCAATATGGAAAAGTTATAAAAAACTTTTTCAAAAGCAATTTTAAACAAACTTGGTACACATGTGACTTACTATCTGGTAAAAGGTACTCTGGGGATAAGATACCCTAGCATCCCAATAGGTGCTGGTGGTGAAGGGGAGTCATGTAAAAATAATCGAAAACGACTGATTTTATTGTCAAATCTATCGTTTTCACAGTCGCTAGGGTAATGGGCCATAGTCCTGATGGCCCATTAGTTGTGGAAACAAGTAGAACTCTGTGACTGTAGAATCCTCTAGAAATTTTTAAAAATTATTATGTCTTGATCTTGGAGTCATGATGTTTGAGAAAATTCCAGCACCTACTTGAATCTTTGATGGTCGTATTTAAGGGAAGTTAACTCAGCAAATCTTTCAATTCATCATCTTACCTGGGCATTGTCGGGTAATCAGCTAATATACTTATAATCTTGTTTACAAGTTATAAAAAAGTTACATTTATAAAAGTGTTATAAATAAGCATCAAACAATATTCCTGACCCTACTATTATCCAAAAGCAATATCTTTTTATAACATATATCCATGTGATCTGGCATTGAGAGTTCAGTGTAGCCATCATGATTCAACGTAAATGTGTTAAATTTCTTAAAGGAATTTTGACTCTCTCTTTTGCCTGTATGAAACACAAATTTATAGCAGTTTTATATTAGTTAATTGTGTTAATTTTTAGTTTATGATATGCTAAATTTTCAATTTTTTCCAAGCGTATGAATTCTTTAGATTATAAGTCTCAGTAATATATTATTTTTGTTGTTGGGGGTACTATAAATTTATATCTGATGTCAGTAATAATTTATAATATTTAATGTAAATGTATGTTATTGACATTCATTCTTTGTATTACAGATGAAATCACAGCTAGTTTCCGTCGATTTGGTCCTCTCGTGGTAGACTGGCCCCATAAAGCTGAAAGCAAATCCTATTTCCCTCCCAAGGGTTATGCCTTTTTACTTTTCCAGGTATGTATATTTATTTATATTTTAGTTGTAATGATTTACACCTTGTGAATTAGGTTATTAGAAAATAATTGTGTACTTGTGTTGTTTTATGTGTACATGTGTATATAAAAACATCTTTTTATATTTTACTATGGTAATCTATTCAGTCAACTATTGATTATCTGTGAGCAGTTAAACCGCATTGCCATTTTTTTAATGTCTATGTATTTTTTTCTTGTTAGCTACTGCAATTTTAATAAGTGTTTGTTAATATATTATGTAGTATATACATTACTGTATATACAGTCTGTTTACAAACAGTATTAGTGATAGTGAAAATTTGTTATATGTTAATACCTATTTTGAATAAACTTTTGGATATTAATTTCATCATATACGTAATATTGTATTATAGTGTATTATATTTTAATATAATGGTGCATGTAAATACTGTACTGCAGTACAGTATTAGGTTATATTAATATATACTTCTTTATTAAATATTATTTTTGGATCAACTGTGATCTTTTGATTTTGGATTATCCACAATTTTTTTAAATTTTGGATGAATTTTAAAAAAAAGACTTGTAAAAATCCTTTTTTTATCAAAATAATTCTTATATCTGCTGGTATTATAAAATAAGTTATATAGAAAATAACATTCTATTATTATATGCAGGAAAAATTTGGTTTAGGCAATAATTTCTTCCACAACAAAAAAAAAATGTACATAATTTTTTTTTAATATTCTTAAAAAATATCTGTTTCATTCAGTCTTTACAAGGACTGTTTGGAAAGTTCTTAGCCGAATGTAGAGAACACAAGATTTTACAGATTCTTTTTTTAAAATTTTTCAATATGTTCACCATGCAATTCCATATGTTTAGATCATGACTTATCCAAATTTCTTTTGAAGTGTAAGTCATGGAGTTTTGTGGCAAAAACCTTAGAGCGTGTTTAGGTGCACTATTGTGGTGAAAGAGACGACGTCTTTTTGGGCAGATGTGGATGTTTAGATTGAATAGGTCCCTTTAATCAGGTCAGTAGTGATCCAAAAGGTACTTCCTACATTTTTCCAGATAGTCTATGAACACCACACCATGAGAGTCTGATAAAAAAACCGTAGCCAAGACTTTTTCTCCAGGTGGAACAGTTTTTACTTTGGTACACTTTCACCTTCTCCCACCCTCTGTTTGGACTGCTGATGTATAATGAAATCAATATTTCATCTACTGTTATAAAAGGTTGAAGGAACATACTGTAATTGCTTTTAAGTAAGTCTATAAACAACCTTGAGAAGTGTTCAATAAAATCACAATTTTTGGTTGACTGTTAATTAATATGGCACCCATTATGCAGAAAGCATTTTCATATTCAAAACATCGTGTAAAATGTAATGGACACAGTTTATCAAGATGTTAATGCATCCCTTGTAAATTATCATGGTTATTTGTTAATACTTGCACCAGTTCTGTGTCAATTCAAGAACTTTCCAAATGGCACTAGTATTTATAATTTTTAGAACTTTTTTCTGAGATAAGTGATGTAATTACAATAAACTTGCAAATATAATTTGATATATTTGGATGTACAGAATTAGCCGAGCCAAATCTGAGCTTTTCATATTTATCTTATTTGATTTTGATGGTTAAAAGTTTTTATCATTTATCAAATTTGGTCTAAAATTATTTATTTATTCTATTTAAAAATTATGAGAAATAAGTTTGGAGTATATTTTGTGTTCTTTTCCCAGGATGAGAGCTCTGTTCAGCAATTGATAGATGCTTGTATCCAGGATGAAGATAAATTGTACCTATGTGTTTCATCACCTACTATAAAGGACAAGCCAGTTCAGATTCGACCATGGCGGCTTAATGATGCTGACTTTGTTCTTGATGCCTCTATGCCTCTTGATCCTCGAAAAACTGTTTTTGTTGGTGGTGTACCTCGTCCTCTTAAGGCTGGTCAGTATTAAATTAGTGAAATTCAGTATAGAATTAAATGATATTATACTTGTATTTTGCAACAATTATTTGTTTTCTAAAAAAATATACGTATCGGAAATCTTTTATGTGAAATAAGTAGTTCAGTTTCCACAATTTCTGGATCAGAGGAAGATTTGTGTATTTATATTGTTTAAATATTAAGAAAAAACTTCTTTTTTTAAAACAAGCTATTTCTTTTGAGGTGGTTACAATAGTTCTTTTATCAGAATTGATAATGAGGATCGACAGGACTGTTTCTTTTTGAATTAAATGGATTATGGATACTAAAGATTGCAAAAAAAATTTGCTTTTTTCATATGGCGTAGCGGTTATTTTTGTCTGTGATTCTGTTTGTTTAATGACACTTGTGCCTCTAATTAAGACAAACTTGAAAACCAGTTAGTGGTTAAATACTAACTGCTTTTCACTGGTGTTTGATAAAACTTAAGTACTACATTTTTATAGTAGCTTTTTAAATTTCACATAAGTGAAGAGATAATCTACCATCATTATAATTCATTTCAAACATTTTTTTTATGAACAATGTGTATAGCAGGATTGAGTCAAATTGTATTTATCTTGTTCCAATATTGGATAGGAATTTAAAATTTGATTTACATAGTAATAGTGTTATAGATTATTCTGCAAGTTTAGCAATTTGAAATGTTTTCAGAGAAAAAAAAAATTGAAAATAGTGCAGACTGCAGTCTGAATTTAGTTGTGTAATATAGTATTTACATAATTGATCACAATCAGTTACATCAGTGTTTCTCAACCTTTCAGTATTTGTGACCCAATTTTCAATCATAATTTTCATTGTGCCCCCTCAAATACAATAATAATGTATTTTGACACTAAAGCTACACTACAATCTTAATTACAAACTTTATAAATTAAATAAATTTATTGATATTTGACAACACCCATCCACTGCATTGATAAAACCAGATTTGATGCTTCTTTATTGCACAAGAAGTTCCGATTTGTGTCGAACATTCTGGAATGTCTGTGTGAACATCTGCGTAAACGTGCATAAATGCTGGACCTCGTTTGATTACAGCCAGTCTCAGTCAAATTGATCCTTCTATCGCTATTGAATCTATGTGTGTGTTGTAATTTGCATTTTAATTCCAATTCATGGTATTAAATATTCACAGCAATAGATTTTTTCAGAATCATAGATAAATTTTTAAGTGAGCATTAGACACAATAGTGAAGCATTAACAAGTGCACAGACAAGTGTGGTTCTGAAAATAAATCAAGAAAATATTCTCAAGAATACTAAATTTTGGGTTTGCTAGTGCTGAAGTAATTGAAGAAGAAAAAGGCCCCTATGTATTGTTCCTCAAAAATTTTAGCATCAGACAGCATGAAACCTAATAAACTTAAATGATATTTGGAAACTATTCATAGAGCGTACGTTAACAAACTCAAAGAATTCACCAAAATTAAAATGATTTGAAAAGCAAACATCATTTTTAAAAATAATTGTGAATGAAAAAGCTTTACTTGCCTCATACAAAATTTCATATAAAATAGCCAGATGTAAAAAGCCTCATACCATTGGTGAAGAGCTTATTTTGCCAGCTGCAATTGAGATTGTAGAAACTATGTTTGGAGATAGTTTAGCCAAACAATTGCAGCCCATACCTCATCAAATGATAATGTTGCTCGCTTAATTGGTGATATAGGTGAAGATGTACAGCATCAGCTTTTCAGGAAGTTGTATGACAAATTGTTTTCAATTCAGCTTGACGAGGCAACAAATAGCAATAAAGATGCTCATTTCATTGCCTATGTTCGATTTTGTGATGGTATGTCAGCAGTAGAAGAGCTACTTTTGTGCAAACCAATAGAACTCAAGCAACAGTACTTATATTATATGCTATCTTAAATGATTTTCTAAAAAAGGCAAACAGAAAGTGGAAAAATTGCATCTGAATATGCACCGATGGCGCTCATTCAATGTCTGGAAGATTCCAAAATACACAAGCACTTATGAAACAAAAATCTCCGCAGTGTGTCTGGACACATTACATGATCCACGGAGAAGCTTTGGCTTCCAAAGAAATGACTCCTGGTCTGAATATTGTGGTAACAACATGGTTGTAATTGTAAGTTATATACAGGTGATTCAAAGAAACGGGAAATTTTGAAAGTTGTGTTGGTAGCTGTGGGCGATTGGTACCACTTGATAAGTGGCGCCAGCCTCTCTAACCTAACCTGCTATTCAGTTGTCATGGATCCTTGGAGTGGTGCGCAACGTGCATTTGCTATCAAAGCGTTTTACAAAAACAATGACAGTGTGGAGGGAGCGCGTAGAGAATTTCGCTGTTATTTTAATCTGGGATGGCACGACCATGTTCCATCAGCACATGCAATTAAAACATGGATGTCTAATTTTGAGGAAACCGGTTCGGCAATGAAAAAGAAATCTCCAGGCCGTGAGCGAACCGTCCGTACACCACAGAATGTTCAAACTTTACAAGATGCTGTCACACGAAGTCCACATCGGTCGTCTCTCAGCATCTTTACAATTGCATAGTTCAAGTGTTCGAAGAATGTTAGTGAAGGACTTGCAATACCATCCATACAAGTTGCAGATTGTCCAGGAACTGAAACCGAACGATGCAGTTGTGCGAGCACAATTCTGTAATGTAATGCTTCAGAAGATAAATGATAACGAAGAGTTTGTTCACGAACTGTGGATGTCAGATGAAGCGCATTTCCACCTCAGTGGATTTGTTAACAAGCAAAATTTCAGATACTGGGCACAAGAGAATCCTATGCAGCTACACCAGCGTCCGTTGCACAGCCAGAAAGTGAGTATGTGGTGTGCTATGTCATCTTACGGTGTTATAGGCCCTTATTTTTTTGAGGATGACAACGGTCTTGCGATTACAGTGACGTCGGCTCGTTACGTAGCCGTGCTTGAAAAACAAACCTTTGTTGTGGAACAACAAAAGAGATTTCCACCGATTCTTAACACAGCCTGGTTTCAACAAGACGGAGTAACGTCACATACTGCACGAATATCGATGGCAGCTGTACACCGATTGTTTGGACAACGTGTCATTTCACGAAATGGTGACATTAGATGGCCTCCCAGATCGCCTGATCTCTCAGCTTGCGATTACTTTTTGTGGGGTTACCTTAAAAGCAAAGTGTTCTACAGTCGACCTGCTACAACGGAAGAACTGAAGGCAAAGATCCGAGAAGCAATTGCGGAAATTCCAGTCGAGATGTTACGTCAAACCATGAACAATTTAACGAAGAGACTTCATGAGTGTTTATGTAGAAGAGGAGGTCACCTGGAAGATGTCATCTTTAAAAAATAAACTAAAATGTATGTATCCTAAAATGGCAACATTTGTACAATTACATGAAATAAAATTCATTTTCTAAAAAAAATGTTTCTTTGATTATTTCCCGTTTATTTTTTTAATTATTTTAATTTAATTTAGTAAATTATTTATTTTTTTTAATTTCCCGTTTCTTTGAATAACCTTGTATAAATGAGACCCCTAAAATCAGGAATCTTTTCTGCACTTTGTAGCGATATGGGTGCAGTACATTCAGCGTTACTGTTTTATTGCAAGGAAGATGGTTATTATATGGGAAATTTTTGCAAAGTGTTTATGAATTAAGAGATGAATTAGCCATTTTTCTAGAAGAGGAAAACCGACTGGAAGCCAACAAGTTTCAAGATAGTTTATTTGTGATGGATTGAGCTACCTTGATTCTTCAACTCCAAGGAGCAAATACACATTTGTTGGATACGAGTGATAAAATTAATGCTTTTTATGAAAAAACTGAAATTATGGAGCAAAAATTTAAAGCAAAAAACCTAAAAATGTTTGCAAATGTGGATAAATATGTTAAAACTTACAAGGCTGAAAAACAACATGTAAAACTTGTTTTTGTAACCATTGAAAATCATTTAGCCATGTTGACAAAGAATTTTTTTAGTATTTTCTTGCTGACGATAACTTGGTCGCAAGTTATGAACGGGTTAGGGATCTGTTTCAAAATACTCCCGAAGTGCTCTTGACTGCCAAAGAAGAAATCTTCTTAGACTTCACGGGAAGTGGAGAAATCAAAAGACAATTTAGTAATAAATCACTCTTTGAATTTTGGGCAGGGGTGGGTGATGAGTTTTTTGCACTGAAAACAACAGCAGTTCATACAATATTACCATTTTCAACATCCTACACTTGCGAAACCGGATTTTTTGTGGTACCTTCTTTGAAGAAAAACTATAGATGTCAGCTAAATATAGAAAAAGAACTCTTTGTGTCTATTTCTAATATTAAACCTTCCTTTGAAAAACTTTGCTCTATAAGACAGGCCTAAGGGAGTCACTAATAATTGTTACAGTTGTTTTTTAATTTATTTAAAAGTTAATTATTAAATACATTGTGCAGTAGTACTGATATAATCCTATTTATAAGTCTATTATGTCAGGGTAATGTGTATGTTATTATTTATTTTGTCAGAATGTATTGTGTTTTGGTTTCCTTTCAGTAAATTAATACATTTTTTTAATAATTTTTCTTTTCGATATGCTTGTGTTCCCCATTTAGTGTTACCATGCATCCCCTAGGGGGGGCATGCCTCACACTAAGTTACGTAAATACTAAATTGTCAAATTCGCTTGAATGTTGTATAAAGCCTCTTTAAAAAAAATAAATATATATTTAAAGATTTTTTTTCTTCAGTCATTTGATGGTTTGATGCAGTTCTCTAAGATGCCCTATCTAGTCCCAGTAGTTTCATTTCATTTCATTTCAGTATACCCCGTACATTCTACATCCCTAACAATTTGTTTTACATATTCCAAATGTTGCCTGCCTGCTCAATTTTTCCCTTCTACCTGTCCCTCCAATATTAAAGCAACTATTCCAGGATGCCTTAATATGTATTGTTTCTCCCCTTTCATCCTCTTCAACTTCCTCTTCTTCCTCTATAACTCTATTTTCTATTTTATTTCCTCCATATAACTCTTCAATATATTCCACCCTCCTATCGACCTTTCCTTTCATATTATAAACCGGTGTATGATATTTGTTTAACACATTATTAGATTTTAATTTATGTACCATAAAATTTCCTTAACTTTCCTGTATGCTCCGTCTATTTTACAATGATTATTTCTCTTATCACTTCTGAACACTTTTCTTTAATCCACTCTTCTTTCACTAGTTTGCACTTCCTGTTTTTATAGTATATCTTAATTATCGATAAATTTCCTTTTACCTTCTTCATCACGAGCATTCTTATACTTTCTACGTTCATCCATCAGCTGCAATACATCCTCTGATATCCAAGGTTTTCTACCATTTCTCTTTGTTCCGCCTAAGTTTGCTTTTGCTGATTTAAGAACTTCCTTTTTAACATTCTCCCATTCTTTTTCTACATTTTCTACCTTATCTTTTTTTACTCAGACCTCTTGCGATGTCCTCCTGAAACTTTACTTCCTCTTCCTCAAGCTTCTCTAAATTCCACTAATTCATCTGACACCTTTCCTTCAGATATTTAAACCCCAATCTACATTTCATTGTCACTAAATTATGGTCACTACCAATGTCTGCTCCAGGGTAAGCTTTGCAGTCAACAAGTTGATTTCTAAATCTTTGCTTAACCATGATATAATCTGTCTGATACCTTGCCGTATCACCTGGCTATTTTCATGTGTATATTCTTCTATTATGATTTTTAAACTCTGTATTGGCAATTACTAAATTATACTTCGTGCAAAATTCTGTAAGTTGGTCCCCTCTTTCATTCCTCTTGTCTCGCCAATATTTACCTACAATATTTCCTTCCTTACCTTTTGCAATCCCCTTTTATGTGTAATTGCTTTGTCAAATATTTTTAATAATTATTAATAAATTATTATTATTAATAAATCTAAAAATATAATTGATTTTAATTTTTTTGCTGTCTATAAATGCATCCCAACCCTGTAGGGGAAGACACCCACCTAATGATGTTATGGTCGCCACCTCCCCTTCCATTCCTTGCCCTGATGGGCTTTGACTGGAGTCGTCTATCACCCTCTGACTGTGTACATTTCATAGTAATAAGCCTGGCTTCGTTGGGATGCCACCGATGTAAATGCCTCGGTGAACATTTACATCGGCGATTTGTTAACTCAGCTTTTGCTTTCACTGTAGGCCTCATCCGTGTATATAAATACAATCAGAAGAGGACAAACAAATAAATGAATGTCACTGTTCCTAAATTCAGAACAATTTTAAAATATGCATTTGTTACTGGAGTCAGCCTATATTATGTAATATTAACTTTCACAGTTTTATAAATATAAATATTTTTAAGAGTCACGTAAAAGGTTTAATGAAAAAAGCTGACAACACAGTTGTACATGTTTTCTGTCATGTGTCATAATGGAAAGTTTTACAACTGTGGGTTGTTTCTGATGTACGGCTTACACACTTAATTTAAAATGTTCATTTTATTTAAATATAATTTTTTGTTTATTTAATTCAATGAATCTAACTAAAGCACGTATGCATACTGTATCTATATCATGCAGGTGTAATGGTACTAGCAGCGATGATTGGCACTAACTGAACTAATATA
Organism: Lycorma delicatula; assembly: GCF_047948215.1. Classification (NCBI taxonomy): domain Eukaryota; kingdom Metazoa; phylum Arthropoda; class Insecta; order Hemiptera; family Fulgoridae; genus Lycorma; species Lycorma delicatula. The sequence continues at coordinate 45,406,007 of NC_134459.1, forward strand.
ATTTTGCAACTGACATCTAACAAATTTCACTACAGTCTGCTTGTATGGCCAGAAGACTGGTGTAGTTATGAGGCTTAATGCACCAGGTATTGAGTTGACTGGGGGATTGAGTTTGAGATCCAAGCAGATCGAGTTAATTTTTTATAATTTAAATGTCATTTATTTATTTAATTCTACTGCTCACCTCTGATGTCACACAATATACCAGACGACTATAACAGCAGTTTTTTGGGAGGGGGTGTGATTTTACAAAAAAACATTTTTGGTAAATATTGTTTTTTTTTTTTAATCTTTAACAAATGTGCCTAAGAAGAAAAACATGATTTTAATTAGGTGAGATCTCAAAATACTGAGGGTGACCTTGCTCTACAGCCTCCCCCCTTGACCTTTTAAGTTGAAAATTTAATGGCATCAATATATAGAAATAATCTGACCAAGTTTGGTTAAAATCAGTCCAATAGTTCTGGAGATATAAGGTGATATAAAGCCCAACACCGAACACATATGTACATACAAATATTAACATCCTGAAAATTTCTGTCTAGTTTTTTGGGTTCCTTAGGTGTCAAAATGTGGAGTCCAGTGAAGGACCAATTACAATACTTTCCCTTCTAGACGGGAAATTAATTAAAATTCTTATTTTTATTTTTTTATTTCTGGTGTTTGAAAGATAAAATTAATTGATTATAATTAAATATTTTTTAATTTATTATATCATTTTTACTTTCAGACTTTCTCCTGTTTGCAACCACAAGTATTTTTGCAAATCAGGGAAGTTTAAGTTTCAGTTGTTAGTAGTAAAATTTATTTTAATTTTTTTATTATAAAAATATGAAGTATTGTGAAGTATGCAAAATTTATCACTGGAAGTAATAATAAATAAATAAAGTTTATAAAATAAAAGTTTTTTTTTTTGTAAATTTATAGTGTTAAAATTAAATTAAATTATATATTATTTTTATCAGAATAAATAATAATGTAGCATAGTTTGTGTTAATGTAACTTAATTATTACCTTGCTTTTGTTAATGCATTGTACTGTTTGTTATCTTACACTCATAATTCATTGAATGTTTCATATTATAACCTTTCTTAGGAATTTGTAACCAATTTTGGCAGTATACAATTAATGCAGTTTGAAGCTGTGAAATTTTAATATACTTGGAGTTTTTAATTTGTATATGTTTTCTCAGAGAATACTGATTTTAGGTACTGTCTCAGTTTATGAAATCTGCTCTGAACCAAAACTTATTACAAAGTTCTTTATCTGTTGTCATTTACCATACCTTTTCTAAGCCAGCTTTTTCAAGCTTCAGAGATAGCTTATTTTCTTTAAAAAAAAAACTTACACTGCTCATTTCTTTTTTCTTCTTCTGTCTTTTTAGTATTGTTGTTTTCTTGAGCATCACTGAATCTCATTTAACCATCAATGTACGTAATGTTTTAGAAAAACCTGTCCCTTCCCTTAACAGCAGTTGAAATACCACATAAGTAGTATTTCACTCAGCCTTAAGGAGGTCTTTGCTTAACTCTATCAAAAACGTTAACTCTGTATCAGAAACATCTTTCAATAGCTAATAGCAGAAACACCGATACTAAATTCCAAGCAGACATTGACCGTGGATAAAACAACTCCAGAGTTTATTTACGATGTAGGATAACTGAAAATCTTACAGTTAAAACTCTTCCATACGTAAAGTTTCATGTTTGTAAATTTTAATTTTAATTAAGTTTTATCTTATTTCAGTTGAACTGGCTATGATAATGGACAGATTATATGGAGGAGTTTGCTATGCTGGTATTGATACAGATCCTGAACTTAAATATCCTAAAGGTGCAGGACGTGTTGCCTTCAGTAACCAGCAGAGTTACATAGCTGCAATTAGTGCTCGATTTGTCCAGCTGCAACACGGTGACATTGATAAAAGGGTTTGTATAAGTTTTTGCATATAAATAGAGTAAGGTGTAAATAATAAAATTTCAGTGCTAAATTTTTATTCTTTAAGCTAATTTAAGATATGATTGGGGTTAACATACTCATTTATTAAACAGTTTTGGTGTAACATAGTAATTGTGCATTTGTACAACGTAGATGACTGGCTAGACAGTAGTGATAATTTTACAAATCACAAGCAAAATGGTGTGTATAAAAAAATGTATACAAATGGAGTATTTATTTTTTTTACGTTAATTGAAATATATAATTTGATATAAATAAAAAAAGCAAAATGATTAAACCTTACTTTGCATTACATTATGTTTACTTAATTTGAGGGGCATTCAGAAAGTAAACTCCATCTGGCTATAAATAAAAAACCTGCACAGATAAAAATATTTTTTTATGTACAACTTAAAACTACAGCTTTTAACTATTTTTTCAACATATTATTCAGTGCCTTCTTCATAAAATTCAGCTGCCTGGGTTCTTAGTCAACCTTTCATGGCATTTTGAAGTTTGTCCCCTAGTCATCAAAGTGCTGCAATGCAAGCCGTTTCTTCATGTGAGAGAAGAGATGGAAATCACTCGGCGCCAAGTCCAGCTTGTAAGGGGATTGATCAAACATGTCTCATTGGAATTGATTTTGAAGTTCTTCAAGCACTGTGAGGACAAGCATTGTCATGCAAAAAATACAACGGATGACAGCATACGTTTTTCTGAATGGCTCGCCTAAGTTTCTTCAAAGTCTCACAGTAAACTTGCATCAAGTGGCTTACATCGCAGTACTTCGATGGCGATGACAAACTTCAAAATGTTGTGAAAGAAGAGTGAAATGTTTATTAAATGTAAGAGTCAATTTACCCAGATGGCTGAATTTTATGAAGAAAGTAAATTAGTGAAATGCTATGATATGCTTGAATTTAAATGGTGTCTAATATTGAAAAATAGTTAAAAGCTGTATTTTATTTATATGTATTTTATGCAGGTATTTTATTTGTACCCAAATAGAGATTATATACAAACTACATTTCTGTATTGTACTCCTAAAAAAAAAAAAAACATTGCACTAAGCTTCTATATTTGTTTATATGATGAAGAAATTGTAAAACTAGGAGGCTGTGGAGAATAATAAAATGTGTACCTGAGTTTTTTGTCATGGATAATCCTCATCTGACTGCAATCCAAGAGAGATTAGTTGATCACTTCATATTGGGAGAAATATATTTTTACCTCTATCAGGAACAGTTGTTATACCTTATGACAATTTAGTATTTATGAGATAAATAACAACAAATATTTAAGCCAGTTCTTAGATGATGACTATTTATTTAATCCTGGAATTTGTAGGTTATCAAAACTACTGGTCAACCTCACTTCAAGTATGCACCAATCACAATTTATGTTATTTATTATTTTTGAATGAAGTGTTTATTTTTTTGAAGATTATTGTTTCATTGACTTTGAAATAAGTTTCCTTGCCATGGAAAAAGCACTCTTCATTTGGATCCAAAGAATTATTAATTTTTTTCTTATGTGATTTTCTTTTTCTTATGTGATTCTCCATTATATTAGCTTTTTGGCTTGGGATAAAACAAATATTCTGATTCAGTGAAGTTTGTTTAGACATCCTGAAATTTTTCATTTATTTACATATAATTCCCTACTAATAGAATTGTGCACTTTATGAATTTTTTGATTTCATAATTATTACAGAATTATTTTTCATCAAGAAATAACTTGAAATATTAAATTTTACTTCCCTTTTAAAATTGTACTGTATTTTTTCATTTAATTTTTGTCAGGCAAATTTGTAGTTATGTAATTTTTTTTCTAAATCTTTATTCTATACTTATGTTTAATCGTTGTCTATATTTGTATCTTAATGTACAGGTGGAAGTGAAGCCATATGTTCTTGATGATCAGATGTGTGATGAATGCCAAGGACAACGTTGTGGTGGAAAGTTTGCTCCATTTTTCTGTGCTAATGTTACTTGTCTCCAGGTATGTATGGAAATTCTGTTTGACAAGTTTTAACATCTTTTCTTATATTTGTAATTAGATTATATTGAAAGACTACATCTAATATATCTGAGTAGCATATTAACTAAACCCATTATCTATAATCTTTTCTCTTTGCTCCAACATATCCGTCTTCTCCCTTGAAATCATGTAAATCTCATAACCTCTCCCTTTCACAGCATTTTTCATGATGTTCATTATGCAGTTATTTTTTAATGTATGCCCTATCCAGTTTGTATGTGTCTATTAATGTGTCCTTATTAATGGTATATTTGATTTCTTTTCCACTCGACCTTACTTGTTCCTTTGTAAGTTCATCTCCTTCTTACGTTGTAATATAAAATAGTAACTGAAATATGTACAATATTTGTTGAAGGTTTAAATATACAGGTGTAGTCTATAGCTCGGTTTATCAACATTTGCAGAAAAATTACTCTTAAAGACAGGACACAGGCACAATCATCAAAATATAGTTCCAGTAGGATTATGAAGAATAGGATGAATAAAAGGAACTGTACATTTTAGTGAAATGGTATACAAGCTCTGTTCGGAAAATAACCAAACTTTATTTTTTTAATCTTTATTATTAATTTTACAGATTATTGGTCCCTTTAAAGTATTCCCTTCCCCTATTCACATACTTTTCCCAGCAATGTTTCACTTTGCGAAGCAGTCCTGGATAGCTTCAGTTGAAACGGTCTTTAAGGTCCATAATGAATTTGCTTTGATGTCATCAACAGCATCCTTTCATCACTGATTTTAATTTCAGAAATAAGAAAAAGTTGCAAGGAGCCAGGTTTGGCAAGGAGGACAGTCATCTGATTTTTGGCACAAAACTGATGAATCAACAAAGCTGTATGTGCAGGTGTATTTTCATGGTAAAGGTGTCTCACCATAAGTTGTCTCATCAAACTCTGGTCTATTTTTCTGGATTTTTTCACATAACTGTTGTAAAATGCCTTGATAGTAAGCACAATTCACTCTTTCACCTTGAGGCAATAATTCAAAATGCATAGTTCCATTAAAATCGAAAAAAAACAGAGAGCATTACTTTAACATCCGGATCAAGACTTGACGTGCTTTTTTGGGGCGTGCCAATCCTTTGCCAATCCATTGTGATGATTAAACTTTTGTGTCAATGTCGTATTCGTAAACCCAGCTTGAATGAATGTTTCATCGTCATTAGCTTATCCAAGAAGTTGCCAACAAATTTCCATTTGATGCTTTTTCTGGTGTTTTGGTTGTCAAATGAGGAACAAACTTTGATGCATGTTTAATTTTTCAGTCACAGTCTAATGACATGATCCAGTTGAGATGCTAACCTCTTCTGCAAGTTCTCCGACAGTCAATCGGCGATTTGCACACACCAGATGTTGATTCTCTGATCATGAGTGTTATGAGTAGAATGCCTTCCTGGTCGAGAGTAATTTTCAATTGATTTATGACCACTTTGGAATTGTGAAAACTATTCGTAATATTGCATATGACCTGGAGCATCATCTCCGTAAGCTTGTTTCAAAAGTTGAAACATTTCTGTGAAAGTTTTCCCCAGTCTCACACAAAATTTTACTTATTGTTGCTTCTGAAAATCGCACATTACAAAAATCATTACTAACACTTGAATGTGTTGCACAAATAACAATAACATAAAAACTAGATGAGACATCAACAATCCAAGGACTTGTTGTTATAGAGGAGGTTATGCAAAACATAATGCTGCCAACCACACATCACTAAATATCTCCGTAGGTGCTTAATTAAAAATATTCGTATATTATCTGAACAGACCACAAAGATGTGTGAAAAATGAAAATAGTAGGGCATAAATGTTTTAAAGGAATAAGAATTGGTGGAAGAAGAAAAAAGTAATCAAACTTTCTTGTAGATGGTTAACTATTTTCAAAGGTTGCAATGAGTGCGTTAGAATTGTAACAAAAAATGTAGAAGCAAGGACTGTGGAAATAATTATTAAATGAAAGATACAAGTAATTTTTTTAACATTTCTAATTACAATATTCATTATTATAGTATTTGGTGTACAGTATTCATTAGAACATTGCAGAGTACAAAACTGAACAATCAAATATTATGCATATGTTAACTGCTTATAAAAAAAATCACAATCAAATAACAAAAAAGTAATAAATTTAATAATAAATAAATTATTTGTTTAATAAATTGTTTTTATACTATTATTAATCATCAACTTACCATATTTAATAACAGTATACAGATAATATAAAAAAAAAAAATAGTATAGAAATGAGAATAGTTTGCCAAGGCAAAAATTACGAGGGTTGTCTGGAAATTTTTGAGCCTCAACATAAAGATGGCAGCACTTGTCAACAAAAGTTATGGAGAATGTATTTGCACATGTGTTGAAAGGTACTTGCTAAATTTTCAGTAACTTAAATTTTTTTTAATTTTTTGAAGTCATTGTGAGTGTTTTTGTGAAAATGGAAAAAATTGAATATCTTGCTGTGTTAAATACTTGTATTTGAAAGGCAATACGCCTATGCAAATTAATTTGGATTGACCTGTATGAAAAAGTGTTATTACAGAATTTTTGCCACATCCAAAAATAGAAATAATAATTAATTACAACATATTATTCCACTAATCTAATGATGAAATTATAAATTCTTTGTCTTTCATTAAGTAGATAGTGGATTTGTGTCCTTATTGGGCTTTAATGTTTAATTTTTCATCATTAGCATCAGTAATTGTAATTAGTCTAATAGCTGAAGTTACTTTAAAGACAGATAAATTAACTGTTGGTATTATTTGTAGAGAATTTTATATATTTATTGCTCTTTGTTGTACTACACAAGTTTATATGATATCTGTGATTCTAATTTTTAATATTTTGTTCTGTGAATAGCATAAATAAATACATGTTTTTAAGTAAAAAGTATGCATATAATTGTAATAAATAGAATTTGAATTTGTTAACAAAATTTATCACAGAACAATGTTTGCAGATGTGAACAAGAATTTTGTGCAGCAAGTAATTAAAAACATAATTAATCTTTTTTGAACTTAATACTTAATATTTTTATAGAAACTTCTAAGGAATCCTTTTGTATAAAAAATAAGTTCATTGCCTTCTTTTTACATAAAAAGATATTATTAAGCATTTTAAAAATAAAGAGTAATCTGTCTACTTTTGTAATTTGTAATTACTATATTTTAAATCTAATCTATTGAATACCAAGGATACATACATAGCACCCGTGGCTCCTCACCCCTTGGTGCTCTAGTATAATCTCTGCTCCATATTTCACTAGATCACCAGTGTTTGTATTTTTTAGTATCATTTTGGTTGTAATATGCAATGTATAGTGCGTCATTCAGTGTGATATCAGTTTTGTACTTCAGTTAACAGTTTGGCTGATAAGGTTCTTTACAGCCAAAAACACAGCTGTAAATTGTGAAGAAACTCATACCAAGTGAAGAATTAAACGATTCTAAAAATGAAAATAGTGATGAAGATTTTGATGGTGAAAATGACTTCATCTTGGATGATAAAACTGATGTTGTGGCTTATGTCATATAAAAAATGTACCAGTAATGATGAACCTGTCATTGAAGAAACTTTTGAAAATAATATATAAATCTAGAAGAACTGACAATATATATATAAGTGTGGTTATATATATTTACTAGGACCAAAAACGACATCATACTCGTGTGTGCCAACCCTTGATGTCTGTTAACCTATAAACTGTTTTTACTTGTCATAATTAACTATTAACTCATTCTATATAAAACAAAACATCATTATGTTTAAACTCAAAAATTAATATTTAAAAAAAAAGCACACTATTGATGCAGAACATTTGTAACATACTACACATATATCCCTAACAAGTTTTTTTTTTTTTTTTAATAAATTTATCATTAAATATTTCCTGAAAATTATATTTTGTTAATTTGCAGACAGTGAATACTATTGCCTCAAATCTACTGCCATCTGCAGTAGAACTCCAAACATATGTAATTTGGATATGGGAAGGGACAAATGTATTGCACTCTCATAGTTTCATAATTGGATTAGAGTGGGCACAGTTTTCTCAGTTTGAGAAAGTAAATTTCTTCCCTTAAAAATTTACAGAAATACTTCTCCAGGTATCACTGGAATATGTGGATAATTTTAATAATTATAAGTTTTTCACTTGTATTTCATGTTTTATTTTTTACTTTTTTCAGTATTACTGTGAGCATTGTTGGGCAACAATCCATTCACGCCCAGGACGAGAGTTCCACAAACCACTAGTGAAGGAGGGTGCCGATCGGCCACGTGCTGTACCATTCCGCTGGTGTTAACCCAGGGGCTTTTTAGCACAGAAAACCTAGGCAATTCTGTAGTTAGCGTAGTCTTCTACGTTCATGCATTAGTCTAATTCTCTTTTTTAAAACAACTGTTTAATACATATATATATATATATAATAATATATATAATTTAATCGTTCACAACTCAAACTATATTTTAGATGTCTTGCCTGTTGTGTCGGTGAGTGGAGCTAGTCTGTATTTAATCACTGTTACTTTTCACTCACGATTGGTGAATTTTATATATTATATTTTCCAGGGTATTTGTACATATACATCAAACAGTCAAGTCATCTAATAATATTATAATAATAACATTAACAATAATAATAATAATAATGAAATTTGCTCTACTGATGATAAGAGGAGATAGAAGCTTTGTCAATCTTTTCATAAAAAAAACTTCCATGTGGTTTTTGTTGTTACCTTCATATTCTCCTCAACTTCTTTAATGTATTTTATACTTTTCCTTTGTGTAAATAGTCATGTAAAGAAAAAAGAAAAAAGTAAAATAAAATCAGTTAATTCATTAAATAAAACCAAATAAAATGTGTGTATATATATATATATATATACACACACACACACACACACACACATGCACATAATGCATTTGAACTATTGGCTAGTTCAGATTATATGATTATTATTTGTTTTAAACACATTTCCTTTAACAATGTTATTTTATTTTTTTTTTTCTTCTAACTATACTCACGTATACATAAATAGATAGTTAACAATTTTTCTTGTACATAATACTATACTACGATTCTATACATACATATATATATATAAGTAACCTGAATAGTTTTTTAATAAAAATCTTTTCTCATCAACCTGTTTATATACACCTGTCAGCGTGATTTAATTAACTTTTTGATACGTTGCCTAGTTTATTATTGTATGATTACCTGATGACTTTTTAACTTATAAAATGTATATATACACTTTTATAATCAAAGGATATAGGGAGTTTCTTTATATATATAAAGGAAAATAATATATATATATATATATATATATATATATATATATATATATATATATATATATTATATAAAGTCTCTCCCTGCTATGGACCAGAAGAGAAAAAAAAGAAAATGTCCCAGATATTTGTGCGATTATATTATTGTCGCCTATATTGTGTTTGTCTGTGCCCACTACTACTTATAGTAATAACTGATACTACTATTTCTGTATTAATAATTACTAATACTTGCTGCTTCCAGCCCTGTGCTATAATAATAATAATAATGTTTTGTGTAAATGTACTTTTTAGCGCTAATAATCTATGCTGTGTTGTTATTAGATTTTTATAGATTTTATTTTGTTTGTTAAAAATTGATTAATATTATTTTATATTCTAGTGTGATTTTCTCAACAAAAAAAGAACAATAAGGTTAAATAATCTTTAGGTTGTTATTATAAGGAAAAATGTTTATTTTTTAACAAATTTTTAATTGTAATTTTGTAAAAAAAATACTTTATTTAACACATGTACAGCAAGTGTATAGTTGTGCGTTATTAAAGTAAATTTGTTGATTACAGTAAAACTCCATTCATCTGGTTAAAAGAAGGACAAATGCAATTTGGGTAAATAATAATGTATTAAAATCAAGCTGGACACATTTTCATCAGAATAATTTGTTAGTATTTACGCTGTTGTAGCAGAATTTAAAAAGACTTTTTTAAATTAATTCTGTACTTTACTTATATCGGTCTGAAAGTTTATGATTTTTATAAAACATAATTGTTTAACTCTTATTATAAAAACAATTTTCAGAAATATAAAATATTCTTTTCAAGCCTTTTTCTGAAAATTGCTTAATGAAATTTTTTTAAATTTTATTTTGAAAAGGAAAAAAATTTATTTCATTTATTAGTGATGTTGCGTAAAAGTAATTTAATAATTTTTATAAAACAAATACTGAGTTAAAAAAATAACAGTAATAATATATATGTTAATTGTAATCATTAAAAATAAAATTATGATTTTTTTATGCCAAAATTATTATTTTTAATTATTTATGGACCCTTTTTAATTATAGATCAGTTATATTATATTCTCCTGAATATAATAGACCCTTTTTAATAATAGTATTCTTAGTATGTGTGATTTTTATGCTAAAATAAATAAATTAATATGGTCATTTTTTATGCTTCAGTGTACTTTATAAAACTTGAGAGTAATTTCATTCTGAAAAATTATTTTTCAGAGAAATGTAAATTAGTGTTAATTTGTATACTTTTTTTTATAAAAAAATATATGTTAACATAATTAATAATCAGAACCCAGGTGAACTAGATCTAGTTTATTTGGATTATCTTAAATTTGGATTTACAGGATCTAGATACATGGGGTTTTACTGGTTAAGAGAACTTTGTATGTTGTTAATGTGTCATTTAGCATAGCTTATTATTATGCTGATTTAGTGTATTACGAAAAAAGCTGTTTTTAAAATTACTCTATATTGTGTATATTATTATATTATGCAGCCTATATATATATATATATATATATATATATATGAGAAATATATGTTGTAAAAATTGCTATGTACCAATCATTACTGAATGTAATTCTTGATGATGGTGTTTTATTTCTTTTGACTGATGAGTTTTCTGTTTTTAGTGCTAGTCAAATTATTCCGGAGTCAGCAACTGCATATTGCAGTAATAATAACAATAATATAATATTATTATTGTTATATAATAATGCAGTGGCACGTAATATTGTGATGTTAGATGTTTAAATGAAGCAGTGATTGAGGTATAAAACTTAATTATATTATTCACTTCATTGAAGTAGTGGGTAACAGACAGACAATATACATATATATATATATATTTATATATATATATATATTTATAAATATCTATCAATCTTTCACTCTCTCTCTCTCTCTCTCTCTCTCTCTCTCTTCTCTCTCTCTCTCTTTCTCTGTTTGCTCATAATGTTGTTAATTGTAGACTAGATTTCTGTCTTGTACTGTATATGTCATGATACAACTATTCTCTGTGTCTTTGTATATTTGCACGTGATCTCCCTATAAACCAAAGAGTAAAACATAAAAAAAAATATTAAAAAATCTTTTCATTGATTGATTGACTGTTATATTAAATCATCATCATCATCATTTTCTTATCGAATGGTTTAAATAATCTTAATTAAATTGATATTCGACTGCAGAGAACTGCTGATTATCACGATTTTTCATGTGTTATTATTAACAGTAATCGATGTAGATACGTTATTTTACATTGTAATGTAATTATAATAATATGTAATTAATGTTGTTTTAATTAATTAATATTTTTTAAAAACCGGAATGAAACCGTGTATGTATGTAGTAGGAGATAGTCACTAGTCAGGAGCTCCCCGGCCCGGCTTACCGTTTGTACGTTATGTTACGTTCCTAAATATCTTCGGAAGCTGATGACTGTCTTTTTTTTAGTAACTGAATTATTATTACCGTATGGGTACAAAAAATTATTTATTTTGTATCTTAGGGAATGAAACATAAGGTATATTATGTAATAATATATATTACACATAATTATATTGTTCACACACACACACACACACACACACACACACCACATATATGTGTATGTATGTATATAGTGATCTTTTCTGTCCTTTATTCTTTTCAATTTCTCTTTTTTTATTATTTGTGTTTTAAAATTGCTTTGAGGGAGTGTTTTTGGAAAGAACTGTTATTAGTTGTTTGATGCCATTCTGGGTTAATTTGGCTGTTTTCTTGCATACTGGTTTTGCTGGAAGTGTATTTGTATTTCACTCTGAATGTTAATTTTATTTAAATTTAAACTCTGTAACTATGATTGGATTTTAATCTAAATAAAAAAAGTACATTTCTTCTTTGTTATTATAATTTATTAGACAGAAATATTGTAAATGTGAAAACATTATTGGATTCATTCTGTTCAAACGGAAACTTAAAAGAAAGAATACAGAATTTTGGTAAAATAAAAATCAATGTTATTAAAATTCACTAGCCCTTTTTCCATAAGTGAGCCACTCTTTTTAGCAGTTTTAACAATACTTTATACTTACAAAAAAAATGTCACAAAATGAAATGAATTCATTTCATGAATTCATTCAATGATGAATTGAATTCTTAAATAGAGGAGGAATTGAATTATGAATCATAATTGTTGGCGCTTATTTAGAAGATAGTACGTATGTATGTTCAGTCTGTGACTTACTCAGATTTTGTCTTCACTATTAACACAGCCCATTTGAATTTTAGACTTAACAAAAACTGAGTAATTTAATAACTAGTTCTTTTGAGCTACAATGCAGAACTGCCTCAGAAAGATAAATAAACGGCTGTATTAGATCACTATAAAAATAAACATTTCAAACTTTACACCAATGCTGAGTTCAACTCAGACTATATGCTAATGCCAGAGGCTTGATCAGTAATTGTGAACTCTATTGTGTGGAAGAATTCAATTTGAATAAATTATATCTAACGGAGTAAAATCAGTATGTGTGAATAATGGCATAAGAAGTTTTGTTTTGGATTTTCTATTTTTGATAAATATTCCCAAAAGGAATTAAAAGCCTTACTGCTTCTTTTTGTTAGAATTTTACTCTGGAAGTTTTTCATACTAATGTTGAATGTATTATGCTGTGTTTAATATAATTATATATGATGTTCGATTCCAAGTAATTGAATTGTAGTTAGTAAGTTATATGTTATTTTTTTAATTAATTTTTTTTTGTTTATATGAAATATGTAGTTGTTAATACTATTATTATATCTTGTTTTTTAATACGTTTATATGTTTGGTAGATTGCATTTCTTGTTTTTACGCTTGCGACTTTGCTCCAAGCAGTCGCACGGCCACTCGGTCATGGCTAGGCCTAAAAAATCCAATATTATTATTATTATCTTTTTTACATTTTAATAATACAAACAAAGTTTTTACCGAACGTGTTGTTTGTCTTATGTGATAGCTGTATTCAATACAAATTTCTACACGTGATTACTTTGTAGCCTTCAGTAAAATTATTTTAATTAAACAGTTAGCACTGTAATTAATATTATTAATTAAACTTTTTTTATTAAATAAGACTTTATAATAAAATAAATTTTAAATAAAAATAATGTATAGATTATATTCCAGTGTGATGATTCCATATTATTTATTAAAACGGTTCAGTTAGTGTTAGCACCTAGCAGACCGACATGTTTTTTCATTATCTACCTATGAACAATTGTTAAATCTAATAAATTAATCGAAAGAGTAGTTGGTTTAAGAGCATTCATTATTATATAATAATGTGGATAAAGGATGACCACAGCTCATCCACTAATTTTTAGATGTTTTTTTTTAATTTTTTTATGATTAAATATTTTGCTAATCACAAATTTTGATATATAGTGTTTATATATCCAGTGACTTAGCTCACATCCTTCCTAGTCTGAAATTAATAATTATTTTTTATCCTTTCATACCTAAGTGCAATAATAATTTAAATATTAAAGTCTAGTTTGTTAGTATTGTAATTATCATATTTATATACAAATATTTAATATATTCTTATATTTTTATCTACAATTATTTTTATTATTATTCTATGATAAATAAATTAATTAAAAAAATAATATGTATATGTTAGTCTGTGATTTACCTAAAATGGAAGTCACCTTTCTTGTTACCAATGATTTTTACTTAGTGAAAATTATTTTTCTTTAAAAAAAAATTGTATATATTTCTTAAAAATATCATATATCTCAATCAATTTTTTTCATTTCTTAATTAAAAAAATCTTTTTAAAAAATTGTTTCTTTTTATTTAAAAATACCTACTTTAAATGTAATTCATTTTTTGTCTTTTGTTTGAATTCTACATAAATTGAATATTTATTTAAATTTGGTAATATTCTTATTCAAAATTATTTTTTTTGCTTCAATGAGAATTTAACAAAATAATACACAAGATTTTAATCAGGGTTTTTAGGACCTTTTTAGCCATCACAGTGGTTACAAACTGTGCACAGATTAGTAGAAGTATTTGCATAGCTTAAAGCTTCTTTGTTTAAATGGACTATATGCATTACATTAGTACTTTTTGAATGTTTTGTATATGAAATTGAAAAAATATTAAGCGTTTTCCATTTTTTAAATTTCTTCTTTATTTGTTTTGAATACCTACATTTTGGTTTTTATTTTCATGTGTTAAAAAAATTATCCTGCCTTTTTATTGTGTATAACCCTTTTTTATTGTTCATTGTATCTACTTTTGTATTCTTGTTGATCAATCAGTCTGAAAACTGAAATCGACTTTACTTAGATTTTCACTCTATCATAAATATTTGAAGGTGGAGTATTTCTTCATAAATTTATTTTTGATTGACTTAAACTTCTGCTGAATTTATTATCGCCCCCATATTCAAATTAATTTGATTGATTTTATTATATAATTAATATTCATGCAAAGTTTTATAGAAGTTATATTGCAGAGTATTTTTCCAAAATTCTTTTAATTGTATTTTATTTCTAAGGAAATAAATAAATAAATAAATTGAAAACTGTGTACAATTTACTACTCGTATTTGGATTTAGAACCATAGTAAATAAAGTAAATATGAAATCAAGATCAGTATGAAGTATGATTAAAAAAGTATTATTTCTTTAAAGCTAATTCTGACCTATTACCATATAAATGTAAAGAAACCAAGCTGCTTTACAGTTTTACACCATTGTGGAGAATAAAGTGGTTTTGAAACAGTTATGTATTGATAATGGGGTGTGTTGCAGATTTTTTTTTTTATAACAATTAATGTTAAGATATATACAATGTTTTCAAATAAATATCATCTGTAATATAAAAAATAAAAAAAAATAAATAATTCTGGAGAAAAAATAAAAAGTATGAATTAGTAGTATGTGGTAAGACATATAACAGAACCTTTTGAAAGTTCATACAATCAAAATGGAAGAATACACGTCAAACAATGAAGAGCATTTTAGAGACAACATGGGTAGCAGTATTCTGCTGTTGAGTTATTGTTTGATAAGAAGAATTTTAAAGCAATTGCTTATTTATTATTATTGTAAAAAAATTAAGAAAATAATCAATTTTGATGTAAATAGATAATTTAATGTAGTAGAAATTTTGATGCTGATTCAACAATCTTCATTATTTCTCTTTAGTGAAAAGTGACTCGTAACTAATGCTTAATAGAGTTTAAAATAAAATTAATTATTGTATTTTCTCTTTAAAGTAAATTTTTTCTCATTTTTAAATCGGGTATGTCATTGTTTATAAGGTAAATAAAATGCATTTTGTAAAATCTTTTTTATGAATAGATTATTAGGAAATTCTTCTAATTATTCATAAACAAAAAAATAAATAAATGGAATTAATTCACATAAGTCAGTTCTCAAGTAAATCAAATAAATTCAAGAAGTTTATATTACTTTTGTACCATAGATGTATTAAACATTATTAACTTCTGTTTTTGTTTTTTTTTTTGTTTTAGATGTTTTATAAATATTACTTGAGAATTAGTTATTAAAATTACATACTTCTGTGCGAAAAATTGTTTATATATATATTTAAATATTAATTCTGTATTAATCATTGGTTACATTTGTTTATTATTTTTATAAACTTATTTTTAATAAATGGAATTAAAAATTTTTCTTTAATAATATAATCATACTATTATTTTATTAATAGTTTCATTATATTTAAATTAAAAATATAAGTAATATTGCTAATATTTCTTTAGAGCAGGTCTCTGAAGTTTATCTTAAATTTATGTATTTTTTTTTATTTATCTTGACATTTAAAAATAAATGTAGGCTTCATCAATTTTTATGATTTCAATTTTTTTCTTTTTGGTTGTATTTAAGGTGGTTTTAACTTCTTTTTTTATAAAAGCAAATATTATAAACAATTTTATAATATTTCAGTTTATTTCTCTGCTTAGGTTAACTTTTTATATGTTATTTAAGTGTACAGTAAGAAGTTAAACAAAGATGTGCAACTGATTTATTATTATGTATTAAAATTATCCATTTTATATTAATGATTTAATGGAATTCAGTAAAAATATGTTTATGATGTTAAAACAAGTGTAAAACGTATCTAACCTCATCCGGAGAATGATATTCCTTTGTAAATAACACCTTCTACTAAAAAAATGGACAATTCCTTCTAAATACATTGATAACTTGTGACTTTTAAAATGAAAGTCGTATAAATTCATTGATATGTTTTGTTTTTAGAGAATGATTTTTAATAAAAATTAAAATATTACTTGTAAAATTGAATTTGCTGCAATGTAAGCACTAATATATCAAAATTATTGAATAATAATATTAGTTATAATGCTGTTTCAAGATTTATATTTTTTTATTAATATAATGTTTTTGTAATTGTTATTTTTTAATATGATAGATATTTTTTTTAATGTAATTCTTACATAAAATTTTGTTTATCCTTATTATTTAGGATTGAAAGCACTCTGAAGAATATTATTTTATGACTGTTACAGTAAACAGTCATATCAACATCAGTTTATATATTTAAAAAAAAATACATGTATAATTAATTTATTTCATATCATTTACGTTTTTTCATTAAAATTTAATTTTTTATTTTTATTTTAATTTTGAAAAAGTTTTCAAAAAATAACTTTACATTTATAAGTGTTAATCTCTAATTAGAAATATCAAAAGCTATTTAAATTTAAACATATTGTGTCTTTTGTTTCTACAACCTAAATAGTAATGGGTGTTTCAAAAAGGACGCAACCCCTTTGTTTCACAACGTGAATTGATTAGAAAAATATTAATAATGTTAATAAAATATTTATATAAAAGTATTCAAATTACCTTTAATAACTTTACAATAGATGTTAAAAATGAATTCCTGTGATTCTGATGCGGTTCATACACATTTTATAACATTTGCAGCCGCTTTTAGTAATGTTTGCTCAGTAATATTTGAAATCTCACTATTAGTGTTAGCCTTCAGTTTGTCAAGTGTATGAGATGAGGATTGTTTTTAAAAACTGCACTTTTTAAATACCCCCAAAAGAAAAGTCTGCTGGTGTAAGATAACAGGGATCTTGGAGGCCACAACCCTTTTGATATCAAACAATGGCCAAAGAATTCCTATAACATATCTAGCATTTCATTAGCAATATGACACGTTATGTTATCCTGCTGGAACCGACATTCTCATTCATGTAAATCTAACACGGCAATAAACTGTTTAAGTTGTGATAAACCACACCATCTATGGATTTGTCAAAAAATAAAGGCTGTATTACATAGTGCCAGGAGTTCGCACACCAAATACCAATTTGTGTGTTTTAATGGTCATTAATGAAATGCATGAGGATTTTCAGCTCTCCATATTTGGCAGTTTTGGCTGTTAATGTAGCCATCCAAGTGAAAGCATGCCTTGTCACTGAAATAAACACGATCCAAAATGTCAATACTGTTGACATCAAGAGAATGAAAATGATGACAATACTGTAAACACCATTCGTATTTCGTTCAGTTCTTGAACAACACCAATGCAATTGCAATTTTTTAGTAGTCCTGAAAGATGTAGATAGTGAAAGCCTGGCCTGTAAAAATAACTTTTCAGGAGATTTTCTGGGCGAGCGAGTCAGAAGTTACTTCACATCCTCTGGAACTTATACTGTTAACAGTGATGGTCGACCTGTGCTTTTCCGATCATGTGTACTCCCAGTCTCACGAAATTTATTAATCGAACGCGATATTGTCGACTTACTAGGAACTGAAGAATTGGAAAATTTTATCTGAAACTTGCTTTTCACTCATTCGTAAGATTTATATGTACAATAATTCTCAACAATAAATACACGTTCGTCTTTGGAAAAAGACATAGTTATCACAATAGGGACGAATTTATACAGGTATAACACTAGTGCATAAAAAGGAAATTTCAACTGTTGCAAGCTGCTAACCTTGAGTACAATGTTGGCAACTGACATGTAGGGAGAAATAAAATTTACCTATGCGTGACTTCTACTGCCTTAATCTTATGGTTGCGTCCTTTTTCAAACACCCGTTGTAATTTATGGACATATTTAAATAATTTTTACCTTATTTTTGTATCGATTATGAAATGAAAGAAAGAGAACTTTTTCATTATGTTAATCCTTCAATGACTGCTTGTTTAAACAGATTTGCTTCCTGAATTTTTCTCTTTTAACAGATAAAAACTGATCAAGATAAACAAAATTTTTTGTACTGTGTTATAATGAAATATATTATTTAATTATAATTATTATGTATAATCAAATTAAGTATATTTAAAATTATACACAATTTTGTTTATTCACTATTATATTTTTAATACTACATAGTAAAATGATTTAGTCATTACGTTATATAATTTATGATGTTTATTATTTTATTGTATAGATATTTATGCTTATATGTGCGTGTAATATATATATATATATATATATACTTATTATTATATAATTCTGTATTTAAAAAAAATCCTTATTTATATTTTGTATTGTTTATAAATAAATTTTATATATTATATTATTATTATTACACAGTAGAGTTTTTATATTTGTATATGCAAATACTTTTCTTTTTTGAAATATTTTTGTAGAAAACAATTATATTTCTGTATATTTACATTAAAATTATAAAAGTAATTTAAAATAGATTGAATAATGTATTAAAAAAAAAATTATTTTATAATTTTTACTCATACAAGTTTTGTTTATTATTTTTCTCTTTTAGGCACTGTTCTATTTCATAATGTTACTCTAATTAATATAATACAATTTAAATGTCTGGTCTGCTAGGTTTTTTCATGTTTGTATTCTTAATAATTATTATAATAAATATATATATATATATATAAAATACATAGTGGATATATATGTGTGTGTGTATATATATATATGATATGATATCTATGTGAAATACTAAGCACTATATATTATCAGAAAAATCTTGACTTATAGAAAGTCAAACGGCACCTCATATATAGTTTTAGTATAAGAGTAAATAAAATAAAAATAAATACATTATGTTTTTTAAACACATTATCATGCATATATGTATAATATTTTTAATATTTCAGTTAACATGTATTATTTTTATTATAAATGTAACTGATTAATTAATTATTGACATTTTTAACCATTTGTGATTTGATTTTTATTGCATTATTCTTTTTTGTTTAATTTTTTAATACATAATTTTTTATTTCTTTTTGTATTTTTTTATAGAACAAAGTTTTGTGAATATAATAAATTAAAAAAATTATTGAATACAGTAAAACCTCTTGTAAGTAGCTTTATTGAATACCTGGGTTGATTCAATCAGGATTTTCTTTCAGAGTTGTTAATAGTTTTAATTTGTTTTTTGCAATATTTTTCCGAGCATATAATTTGTTAATTTCATCTATATTGAAATTAATTTGTCGGTTACAAATTAAAATGACAAAAAACTTGAATCTGTTACACTGTTACACTTCTTTTATTTAATGAACAGCAAAAAAAATTAATCACCATTTGGTTAAATTTTTTTATTATAAAACTATTTATATACTGATAATTTATTTTTATTTGTTTGTTTATTTACTTTTCTTACATTAATGAAGTATGTTACTGATTTTATATGTAAAAATGCATATAATCTTACAACTAAATTTGGGATATTAATGTTATTTCAGTTTTTAACTTTTAAAGGTAGCACGTTGCAGTTATCTACAAAAAGCATGCATGTTAATCAACATAGCATGTTTTAGGTATCTGTTACAGATCCTTACCTATATTTTGATTATAATTAAATTAAGATTTTATGTCTTGTTATAATATATTCTGTTTAATATAACTATTTTAAACCCAAAAGAGGAAATAATAAAATTAGTTTTATTTTTTATTGCACAGTATAATATGCTCGTGTATGTAAAATGGAACCTCTTTTTTTAAGCAACCTGTTATTGGTTAAATACTAATGAACAATAAATTTTGATTAAAAGAATGTGTTACTTTTTCAAATTGTATGGCTAGATCACATATTAGAATACCAATCTCTTCCAGTTTGGTACCAGTAAGAAAATAAAAGAATCCCAGAATGCCAACCATATAATGGAGAAAAAGAGGTATACCAAAGAGAAGGTAGGTGGATGATATCAAATGTGTATAAGTAACTATAATTAATATATATTCTGCTAGATATGCTTTATATATGGCTGATGAAGACGTTTTTAAACAACAAACATAAATATCGTGACAGATTAAGATCACTTTTGTTTAACCAAACAATTACTAGATAGTGCAACTTGTCTACAACAATTTCTAAAGAACTCTTGTACTGTCCATATAAAGGTTTATATTCATTTATTCTCAAGTTATGAGCTGAAAAACAAACAAATAAAATAAAAAACAATTTTTTAAAAGGATTTATGGATTCATGTGTGAATATTTTTACCTTTTAGTAAAGCAGAAAATTAAATAATGTTAATTTTAGATTCACAGTGAAATGTTGTAATATACATTCTATTTTAATATGTTTACACACTTGTGCATGCACGCACACACACACACACACACACACACACAATGTGTGTGCGCATATACACTGCAGTTACATAATGTTTATTTTACTTTGTAGTTGTTTTGCAGTAGAAGATGTCCCTTGAGTACTAGCTGGACTGTCAAATAAAGTTGCAGTTGAGCAGATGTAATAAAAAATGAAAACTTAAAAATTATTTGAATTTTATGTTTTAATAGTTTATATGTGCTTAAATGTAGAGGATTTAAGTATACTTGTTTATTAATATCTGTACAGTACAATTTAATTTTGTCAAACACATATCCAAGTTGAGGGGTTTTACTGTATATGAATTTGTTACCGTATTGCATCACATGTTTTATAATTTTTTTTACAATTTTTTTTGTTTTTTTTTTTTTGTAAAAGTAGTAACAGCTGTTGTTAACATTGCTTTATTTTGTTGTGTTGATTTTAAACGTAGATTAAACAAAATTTTTTTTAGTGTGTATATTTTATTATATTATGTTTAAGAATTTATTTAGCTGTAAAACCACTTTAATTTATGATAAAGACTCACTTAAGGGTAAAATAGAAATAGATTTTTATTAACAAAAGTTAAATAAATAAAAATAATAATTATATATATATATAAACATGTGTAATCATTTCTTATTTTTAATATATAAGTATAATGTGTTCTTTTATAATATGGTTTTTCTTATTGTTTTTTATAATGATAATAAAATAAACAAATTTTTTCCCTTGCTTGTCATTGTAATTGACACACTGGACTAGTATGTCGATCCTCTCAAAGTTTTGTAATATTTTATAATTGTACTAATGTGGTAATACTGCGGTCAATTTTTTTATATATTATATATTTATAAAAACATATATGTATATATTTACATATATACATGGTGTGTATGATACTTTGTAAATATAAAAATTTTATTGTTTGTTTATAATTTTATTTTTATACATTTTTAATATTGCATCATATATTAACAAAATAAATAAATGAAAATGAGTGATTGGTACATAATTTTTAAAAGTTTTTTTTTTTTAAGTAAGATTTTAATGTCAGACACTTATTCACAATGAGAGAATTTACTTTTGGTATTTTTATTGTAAGTTAAATAATAAAATAATCGATATTAATGTTTCTAAAATTGTTAAAATTTTATGGTATTGGGAAGATGTAATGAGGTTATCCTTGCATTAACTGTGCAATATGTTGATTGTATAAGTGCTCCTGGCCGAAGTTAAATATTTAAACTATTTTATATTTTTTTATTTATCAGTTTTCAGGGAATTTAAAAATTACTTTATACTATATAAGCAAAGTAATATGCCTTATTTACTGAGCAGATCGGCTGTAACATTCTTATTTAAGATTTAAGTAGGTGAAAGTTTTTAAGGTCTTTCATAGCTTTGCAAGGTAAAGTCACTACTATTTAATGTAATTTTTATGTTTTATTTATTAGCCGTTTTATTATAATTTTTAGGTAAAAACTTATTTGAACTTATTATCTGTTTAATGAATGACAAGATCACATGATAATAACAAAGAATTATAAAAGATGATAAAATATTACTTATTACTTGTAAATTGTAATTTTTTCACATAATAGGTTTATAATATAAACTAGAAAAAAGGTGGGCCTTCGGATCCGTTTGTATCAAGAATATAACTCGAACGAACGAATGAGTTGTTGAGAAGTGTAAATTGTTTGTACTAATGAATCATTCATGCGCTGTGCCCAGTGCATCTCCATTGGTCTGATCTGCTCTGCGCCAATAGCAGCTAAAATAAAAATGTGAGCATATATAACAAACCCACGCACCATGCTTTTTATGGGAAAGATTTGTTATTACAGTAACTAAAATTGTTTTTATATATAATTATACTTAAAATTTACAAACTTAATAACTTTGCCAGTAAAACGTATAGACTTAATTGCAGTTGGAGAAAAAAAGTTTAAGTACTCATTATATTGCCTAGTCTGAATAATTTAAATCAAGCTCTAAAAGGATTACCTCTTTCAACCGATTTTAGATTGTCGGAACAGTGGTTGATGTTAGTACTGCCGGCTTTTTATATATATATATATATGTAACTTATATATATAATATATATATATATATTTATATATGTACGTTATTTTTATGTATCATTAAAATTTATTGAAATTGTTGTGAATCTGTGTACTGAAAAATAATATTAAAAAAGTATTAGATATTGTATTAATGTTTTTTATGCACTACTTTCTATTGGAATGATTTATTGCTGGTGCAGATGTTTGTAAATTTAATAAATATTTGGATTACATAAAGTACTTTCCATACTTAAGTAAAGGATACATAATATGTGAAGTTACATGTCTTAAATATACTTTATGCATAAGGTTTTACATATTATTTTATTGCAGAATATGTATGGTGTATGTTTAATACCCTTGTATTGATAATGTATTCTTCTTTGCCCATCAGTATTTTATCTAATCTTTTTATTATTTATGTATTTTTTCTTTTTTTTTATTTAATTTTTTATTTTTATAAATTAATTTTTTAAGGGAAAAAACCTTTTTAACTTTGATGTTTTGCTTATAAAGAATTGATGTCATATAATTTTTATGAAGTATATATATATATATATAGTATTTCTATGAAAGTATGTGTAGCTCACAAAACATGTAAATGGTTTTAAAGTCATTCATTGTTAATAGTAGTAATTAATAATGATGATAATAATAATAATAATAATAATAATAATAATAACTGTATAAAATATATATATTAAAAATATTTATTTTTCAAAATTTCTTTAGGGAACGTATTTTGTTAATTTATTCACATTTTAATAAAAACTTAAAAGGTTTATGATTTTCAGATTTTTTTTCAGTATTTAAATTGATTAATATCCATTCATATCCATTTATTAATATCAACTCATTCTTTATATATATATATATATATATATATATATATATATATTTTTTTTAATAGAGGAAATTTTTTTAAAATACATTAGAGTCCTAATCATCTGATCTAATCAAGACTATGAGGAGATTGGATAAACATAACATTCAGTTAATGAAATTGAAACAGTTAATGAAACTGGTGGCAGTTGAATAAATAAATGTAATGTATAAATATTTAGCCGTTTAAATAAGATCTTATAGTTTTTAATTAAGAAATAATTAAGACAAAAATCACATTATTTTTAAAAACATATTCTTAAATTAGTTTCTTAATACATAAAATTTCATAATTTATAGAACTCTGGGTATGTTATAATTTGCTATTAATAAAAATTGAATTGATGTTTTCTTTTTTGTGGTATTTTTATGTTAATCTGTAAGGAATGTAATGTTCAAAGTGGCTACATTCACTCACTTCAATCACACATACAATACATTCAATCTCACTTCAAAAGTTTTTTACCTTATATGACTTTTTTCTAGCTAATTTCCTTGTTTTCATTTGTACCTTTCTTTAATATATTTGTCACCAACATGTATATTCTGATCGTTGTTATGTCTGGTCCTCGGTTTTTGTGTTTTTTGTAATTAGTAAACAAAGAATAAATTTTTAAATGAAAGCAATGTTTTGCTAAAGTTGGAATTAAATTAATTATTCACAATAACATTTTATAAACAGAATATTATATAATTACAGGTTGGATATTTAGACTCTACTGTATTTGGCCTGTTTAAAAAGTAATGCAATTTGTCTAATTTTTTTATATTATATTCATATAATTATATTATATATATAGTCATATAGATTTTTTATTACACCAGAATAAACATATTTAAAGTATACATTCTTAACCGTTTGCAAGTTCTTTAACTTTAATTAGTAGCTACACATCTATTTTTCTTGTATAAAGCTAATGATTCTGTTTTCTGGTAAAACTGCACTAAATAAATTGATTTTGTCTTTTTTTATATATAATTTTGCTTTAAATCCATTTAAAATTAATTGTTTGGAAATGGATTAACGTGACTAATTTGGTCACTGGAATTCAGTTAATGACACTCAACTGAGACTAGATGACTAGACAAGCTCAACTTCTGAGGTGTAATTAAACTACTGTTCAGTTTTATGATCTCAAAAATAAATTATATATACATTTATAATCGGATGACCTGCAATGGTGTTCTTATTTATTAAAATTTGTTGGCAAGCATTACACTATTTATTTTGTTGTAGTATTTAAGACGATTTCTAAACTTTGTTTTCTTAGTATATGACAAAATTATTTTTTCATACTGTAAACCATACCTTTTTTGCACTAAATGAAGAAAAATTGTATTTCTAAATAACTACAATCATTAAGAATGTATTAAAAGTAGAATTTTATAATTTCTTTGTAGCTGTTTCTTTACCAGAAAATAGTTAGAAAAACAATAGGTAATAGATAGGAGATCTTCATTATGCAACTTTGATTAATAACTGCTGTAAAATTAATTGCACTGCTCTTTTTAACAGGCCCTATTTAAAAAAGATAATTCTTAATTAAATGTCATTAAATATTATTAATTATTGTTATTACTATGTTAGCTCATACTTTTTTCATAATTTTGTAAATTTATTTAGATTATTTTTGTGATTTTTAATTAATTAATTTTTTTTTTAATTTTTATATTTTGTTTGTATTAAAATAAAAATTTCCAGTAATTTTTTTTTATAAAAAGATGATAATAATAATAAAAGTAATATTAGATGTTTACTTTTATTATGTTTTAATTGCTCATTGTGTCTGCAAAAAGTGTTAAAAAAACAATGTCAGCTTTTAAAGACAACAATGAACTATTTTTGAAACCCTTACCAATTAACTCGTGGAAATGCAGTTAGCATACTATTTTATTTTTATATGAATTAAATTTTTTTTATAAATAAATTAAATTTTAATGCTGTAAATTTTAAGAAAAGTCTCTGACATCAGCTTTGGTCTCAGTCCCATGCTTTAACGAAAGAGTTCATTAATCAAGAAATTACCATTAAATATATGTCAAAATATATGTCATATTTCAAAAGCTCTTAACTATTATATATTCATATTATGTATTCATATCACTAATCTGCCGGGTTAGCCAGTGGTTAAACTTGTCATCGCAAAACTTGTCAGCGAATTTTTGAAGTCAAGTGTTGTAAGGTTTGATGTGGCTTTTATATGGATTTGAATACCAGATTGTGGATACCGGTGTTCTTTGGTGGTTGGCTTTCAATTAACCACATGTCTCAGGAGTGGTTGGCCTACATACCAGACTGCGCACAGATGCCTTGGCATCTCTGCAGAGTAATGTTGACATCATGTCATTGTGTTGTTACTCTGTAACCTGGTATACATAAATAAATAAAAATTTCATATTCTGAAAAGCATTATGCTACAGTCGTGGAAATCAGAAGACAAACTTTCAGCCCTGTGTGTAATCTGTTCCCAGTTTGCCATTTTCCCATTACTGCCTTTTTCTTATTTCATATTAGTCTAAACAGTTTTTTTTTAATGCTTCCGAGTTATTCTTGCACCATATCAGTGCAACAATATAATATATATATATATATATATATATATATATATATATATATATATATATATATATATATTGTTTTTGTTTTGTAATGATGATTCATTTTTTAGATTATTTTTAATTCTTGACATTTTTAATTATATGATTACATCATCATGTTTTGAAAATATATGCTAGCTGCATGTTAATATTAGTAGTAGCTGAAATAATTGATCCAACCATTTACTTAGTTTATAATTTTTTTTCTATTTATTTATTATTTTCTTTTATAGAAAATGGTTTAATATTATTTTTATACATGATAGTTATGTATTAAATTTTTATATGAATTGAGTATTTTTCATACTTTACTTTTTTTAAAATGCTAATTAGGATTTAAAAATAACCTTTTTTAATGAAAATTTTATACTTTTTCGATTTTGTTTTTTAAGTAATTGTATATTTGGGTATTTGTTATGATTTTTTATTACTTTTTTTATAATTATTTGTATACTATATTATTATAATTATTATTTTTATTATTGATATTTAGATATATATTTTATTATTAGAGAATTGATTAAACAAATTTAATTTTAGATGAAAAAAACGAAATGAAGTGTTACATAGTTATTAAAAAATTATTAGAAAAAATATATTTATGAAATATATATTTTTTATTATATTATTTCATGTATATCTGTAGTATATTTTTTATTATTATAATTTTTGTGTGATTTTTATTTTATTGCAGTGCTTATAATTTTGTTTGTTGGTTTATTGTTTTTTTTTTTTCTAATTAATGCTGGATATTGTTACCAATATATTATACAATTACACTGACAAGCAATTTTTTTGACTGACATATTCATGGCCATTTTATAAACTACTACTCTATTGTATGATGAATAATTGCCTAAAAAAATTATAGAACCGAGAAATGGTGTTGTTTTTACAGTACTCTAAAGAAGTAAGAAATTTTTTTATTATTATTGTTTATTAAATAATAATAAATAATTAACATCTTTGTAGAAGAAATAATGTAAGAAAAATATTGTTGGCAATTTTAAAGAGGTAGATATTTTTTTGGATTGTTTTTGGGTTTGTATTTTTTGTTTCAATTTGAAAAAAATGTGTGTGAAAATTTGATCACTACTTGTTCAAGTTGCAATTTTATATAATACTATAATGTAAATTTAATGGATTGCTGTTTTGTTTTGGTCTTAAAGGTTGCTAGTATTATTTATATTATTATTAAAATATTTTTTAAGTATCTACTAATTAATAAATGTATATCATTTATCAATTTCAGTGTTACCACATAAAATTTTATTAATTTTTTTTTTAATAATATTATTATTATTAAATAATTTGTATGTTTATATGTACTTGGATGTTACTATTATTATCTATTTGTTATTACTCGGGTATATAAATATGTAGGTATAGTAAAATTTATTTTTTTAGTATTAGTAGTATATGAAATATTTTAAAAATGCATAATTATAATAATTGGATCCTGTTCTTTCATCAACGTAAACTTGCGTAAAGAATTAAATAATCTAGTATAAATTACTTAGCGTAATAGATTTAAAAAACTTTTATAGATGGTTATTTGTAAATATATACATATATATATATATATATATATATATAAATATAAATATATAATATATATTTAATAAATAAATATAGGATAATATATATATATATATATATATATACTTAGTCACATGTATAGAGGAGCTGTTTTCTGTTGGTGCCACCTAAAATAGTTTGGTGTCAATTTGTACGTACTTAAGGTAATTATTTATGATATTTTGTTTTTATAAAAAAAAAAACCGCTTATAGTATCTAAAGTGTTTATAAAATAAAATAATTTATACATTTTTACAGCACTAATAAATTAATAAATATTTATAATAGAATTTTATAATCTGATGTTAATTTTTTAAGCTGAAATTTTTTTAGTTTTGTTTTAATTTTATATAAATTACTTTTGTTAGTAAATTATTTACCGTTACCTTCTTGTAATAATCTTTGTAGAGTTTACAAGGCTTTACGTCCACATTCTGCTTATTATTTGATGCAGAATAAGAATATTAATTGTTTATAATTCAACTTATGTTAGTCGTGTGTATGTATGTATGCATGCAAATGCGTGTAACCGAGTGACCAAAGCAAAACAGTTCATCGTTCTCTGAGCAGTGATATGTTCGGGCTAGGAAGGATTAGTACTGGCTTTAATTAATAACTTTTAACATAATTATATTATAATATATATATTTTAGTCATAGTGTTCTAGATTTTAGGGGATTTCATCATTTGTGTGCATTTCAATCACTCCTATTTTTTATGAATTTTGTACATTTTCTAATTTTTGTACGATACAAACTGGATAGCCTGCTGTACCATTTACCTATTTGGCTGTCTAGTTATTTAATTTGTACCCAGAGTATGCCCTGGTTATTTTTGTTAAACATTGAACTTTTTATGTTTTGTATAAATAATTATATAAAATGTCAACTGTGTTTATTTGATAAATATTGCTGTTAATTCTTCAGTTGTGATTTCTTAAACTTTTTCAATTCCTATTCCTTAGAATTAATCAAAAGAAACACTTACTATTATCTGCATGTCTTATGATTTATAATTTTTTTTTTAAATTGTAGTTTTGCTAAAATCCAAGAATTTTTTGAGTTGTAAATTAATACTTTTACTTTATTTAATAACACCTTCAAACCATCAATAAACATTATACTCTGGCCTTTTGTTACAGAATGCAAAATACAGGTCTCCACGAGGGAAGTACTCCTACTCCCTCATGAAATTGCACACAAGTCCTGTTGAAGCTTCTGCTTCAAATTGTCTGGCAAAGGCAGTTGCTGTAGCCGTGCAGGAAGGGCAAAGTTGTGATCGGCCCTGAACCTGAGATCTTCGAGGCAAAGCCCTCCTTAGAGGTCTGAAGGTTTGGGGTGGATTGAGACGATGCAGTCCACATGGGCCAAAATCACTTCAAAGAAAGAGTCAAGGGTGTCAGTTGAGTTCTGCCAGTTGGTGGACTCATATCTTTCTGAATGTAGTATGATTGTCACCGAGCTGGTTTTAAAGTTTGAAAACCTCCAGGCCGCAAACCATGCTCTAGATAAGGTCGTGACTCGGCATCATGCAGGGTTTTTGACCATATAGAAAGTCGCCCAATGCTACAAGTATCAAGGCTTTCGACACACCTATCTCCACTGCAGAGCAGTCAGAGATGTGTGGCCACTGCACCCTAGCTAGGCTTAAGGCAACTGCCCCAACAAGACTGCGCTTACAAAGTGTGCTACCTGTGTTTTGGTGAAAGGCTTCGATGCTGGACTCTGGGTCAGGTCACTGACACTGGGGTAAGCAATGCAGGTCACATGATGTAGCTCAGGCTAGAGCTGTGAAGAATGGCGACACCTGAACTGGAGGAAGCTTTTGATGGTGGCCGCCGCCATGAAAAACGCGTGCGGGACAGTTGAATCTTCATCATTTCCAGGAGGCCACCATTGAAGCTATGAGGATTCTCAAGAGTCCTTGAGGTCCTTTTAGTCCAGGAGCCATACACGAAGATAGGGTGGTCGGCTTCCACGGGGTGAACGTTAAACATTCTCATGGGGGACCGCCGCGATTGTAGTCGGTTCAGATTCATTGGGTGTCTTCTGGATGCCTCATTTGTGTAATGAGCAAGTGAATTTATGCTCGTTGCTGTACTAGGTTGGGATACTTTCAGCTTGGATGAAGTATCGATTTGCTGGTGAAGTTGGGGAGAATTCTGGACAGTCTCCCAGGCACCAGAGTGCTGGTTGCTCTGGGTGCTAATGCCAAAGTCTTCCGCCTAGGGATCACCACTCACTGACCCCTGAGGCGCTGGTCTTGAACAGTTCTTAGAAACCAGGAACCTCTATTTGGTCAATGAGGGAGAACAACCGCCGACTTTCCCTTCCGTACTGAGAGAAAATTACATCGACATCACTTTGGTGATGAGCAATCTGTTCAGGAGTACCAGTAGTTGGACTGTCTGGCCCAAGGTCAGTGTGAGTGATCATAGGCTCATAACGTATGAAATCACTTATGGAGGTGATCTCAGAGCTCCAGATTCAGGTGGCTATAACCTAAGGAACCTGGGTCAGAGCAGGCTGCAGCGTGAGTGCGAAAGCTGCATTGCAAAGGTTGGAGTTGGAATGGCACATGGAGCACAGCGAGCAGGTGGAATTTGTGGCTGAACAGTTGACCAGGGCATTGTGACAAGAATCCTACAGCAGCCTAGGGCAATGGATGGAGTCTTGTGCAGTGGCCAGTCTGTTGATCAAAGAGAGCCTCTGGAGCAGTCATGACCCTGCTTTTTGGGGACCGTCTGTTAATCGCAGGTGGAAACTCGGGAAAAGATGGTGGTCTGCTGATCTTAGTTTGTTGTGCACAACAGTTAAATCTGTTAGGAAACTGTATCAGCGTTGAGTAGCATCGATGATGCGCACCATATATTTCCAGATCTACCACTGCGCATTCATGAAAAATATGTTCATGCCATCAAGGAAGCCAAGCTCAAATGCAGGTAGGATTCTATGCACGGGATGCAGGGAAACACCTGGCAGCTTGCAAAATCATTACCGCCCAAAGCCATTGCACGATGCGGGTTTGGTGGTTGAGACCACACCTTAACAATTGTGCTGACTTACCAGGTATTCCTTGATATTCTATTTCCAGATATTTCAGAGGGTAAAGCAGTATGTTGCCATTCAGGCGAGGGTAACACCCTTCCCTGGCATGTGGGCTGTGGATCCGATAGACGTTGATCGTGTGGTTTCTCGAATGGCACCGAAAAAGGCACTGGGAATTGACCAACTTGACCTGGATAGTTTTCACCATCTGCTGCCCAGCATAAGAGAGCCACTTGGCAGACCTTTCTCGGAGTGCCTTAGCTGGGGTTGCTTTCCAATTTGTTGGAAGGTGGCTTTGGTGAGGGTGCTCATAAAACCTGGAAAGGATCCTAGTGAGGTTGGCAGTTATTGACCCATCAGCCTCTTGCCAGTTCTTGACAAGTTGCTTGAAAGGCTGGTTGTAGAATGGCTCCAGGTAAATGTGAACGGTTTTCTAAATCGAGGCCAATATAGCTTTGTGGAAGGGGTTGGCACTAAGGATTGCATCTTAATGCTATTGCTGAGGTGGAAATTGGCGACTGCCAATATGTTTTGGCAATTCTTATTGATGTAGAGGCAGCATTTCCTTGTATTGGAGTTCTGTCTACTATGAGGTGGAATGCTGCAACATTTCCAAAGCCTAACAGGCCATTGTACGTGACTGTTTGTCTAATTGCACAGCTCTGTTTAAGGATGCACACCTAGTTGTGGAAAAGTCTGTGATCAGAAGAAGCCCGCAGGGTTCTGCTCTCAGTCCTCTGCTCTGGAACCTGGTTTTTGACGGATTTGTGGGATTGACATTCCCAGAAGGGGTGACGGCCCAGGCTTTCGCGGATGACGTTTATTAGTTTGTGGTAATTCATGACTACAGCTAGAAGAAAGAGCACAACTTTGTCAGTTGCTGAGGGCTGGATTGACAGTCAAAATTTACAAATTTCTCTGCCCAAGAAAAGTATTTCTGATGCTGTCTCTGTGATGTATAAGCTTAGGAGAATTGCTTGGAAGGACTATGGGCTGTTGGGCCACCAATTGTACATGGTGTAGCGAAGAGTCTTCGAAAGTATAATCACTTACATGGCACCTGTATCAGCACATAAGTTGAAAAGAAATAGAGCACTTATTCTAAATTTAAGAAGTGCCCTCCTTAAATTTAATAATGAGAGCTCTCCTCTTTAAGGAGAAGTTGCAAAGAGGTTGGGAGGCTGAGATATTGAGGGAGATTTTGGGCATGTACCAGAGTGGAACAGTGATCACAACACTCCAGGTATAAATTTTGTACAGTTGCCCATCTCCCACTTGCAGAAGAGGCTTCAGAGCTCTGCGATGGAAGCCTAGCATGAATGAACACCATGATCAAGAAAGGTCTTTGTATAATTTTATACAAGACTTGGGGGGATGGTATGCCTCAAAATAATTTTTATGGGCAATGGGCTCACCAACCACAGAAATTTGAAACAATATCTGTTCAGGTTCTGCTTGGCAACTGATTAGCAGTGTGTCTGCAGGGAGGTCCAGTTGAATATACATATGATGTACAACTGCCCTGCTCTTGCAGGGGCCAGAGTTCAAGCCACCCTAGAACTAGAGGTCAAGTAAAAAATTGACCACTCATAAGCAGCAAGTCAGTTTGGCATGAGCCACACTGTCGGACAGTGTGCAGTTGCATTGTTCAACTGGCATCAATAGTTTGCTTAAGGGAGGACTCTTTAACTGCATTGCTTACCCTTGAGTAATGATCGACCATTGATATATAACTTCAGGCAGGTATAAAGGATGGACAGGTACTTCCTGGCAAACAGTGACTAAAGCGCGGCAGTGAATTGCTACCCGTATTTAATTAAATTGAGATAACTTTTTAATTTATGATGCTCATATATTTTATGAGACACAGAAGCAACTGGTGTAATAAACCACACTTATACCATTCACGCTCCAGGAGCTATTAGGAACTAGGTCGCTTAAACTGTTTCAAGGTACAGTAGCCCTTTGAGGCACGGACATTCAGTCTTATGCTTTATGGCAACCAAATGAGGTGGTGAAGAGAGAAATGCCAGTAAATGCAAATCCAACTCTGACACAGGATGCTTGTTAATTTTAATGATGACGATTACTTTTCAGGAGTGACTTATGAGTCACATTGCTATCATTTCTGTTTGACACTAAACTACATGTCCTGCATAATAATGCGTGCGACAGTAAATCGGGTGATTTGGCAATATCAGATACAATCAACAAGCAGTTAGTAAGGAGAATGAAAGTTTCACTATGTTCTAGCTGTTGTTTTGTCATTTGGCCCCAATGGAGTAGTGGGACTGTGCTTTGTGTGATATGCTTGTTGAAACATACCCTTATGTTGTTTAGTACTTCTCCCGGGAAGAAAAAAATTAAGTGGTGTAATATTGTTAATTGTTTCTGGGGGGGGGGGGGGTTCCCGGTTTGAATTGGAAGAAATCTGGCAACCCCACTTACACCAAGTGTTTGAAATGTACACCACTTTATGCAGGTCTGAACCTTTTAAAACGTATTTTTGACACCCTTTGTAGGACATCTGGGCTGACGGAATTCATCCCTGCTGTAATGACTCGCTCCTGGTCTTTAAAGTATGTGGGTTTGCCTTTTGAGTTCGTGCGATCACAAAACATTTCTTCTAAAAATAACCAACGTGTTTTTGGATGTTTCCCTATCTTTGTGAATGTAACAGTAGTGTTCATCAGCCTGGAAAATAGCTACAAATTGCATAATTACATCCTGGTATGCCGGACTGCCGGGTTTGTGAAAAGAATCAGGCCCGCTATTAATCATAAAGAAATCACACACCAAACCCCTACCTTCTGAGAATGCAGTGGCTTTTCATGTAAGATGTGTGGATTTTGTGTAGATCAATATCTGTTGTTCTGACTACTGATGTAACCACTAAGGTGAAAATACGCCTCATCACTAAAAAACACATATCCGGTATTCCAACCCATAACTTTTTACCAGTAAATAGCAAACAATAGAACATTTCTAATGCCACGTGTTGGGTGATTAATACTTATTTTATTCGGTAACTTAAACAATCATCGCTATTTAAATATATAACATAATTATAACAATGACATTGAAATGACCCATGCAAATGGACTTTTTGCTCTAAAATAAATAACTAGGCTTGATGAGACTAGTTTATCACGAATTAATGTTAAATACTGGTTAGAAGATCACCTAATTAACATTTAATCTTTAGACGCGTTTAGTCGTACTATTATGGCAGTGAAAATTCAGTCCCACAGCGTTTTGCCGTAATAGTACTCTTCATGTATTGCTATCAGCCACTGCTGTGTAAAATGACTCAATTTATTTAGTATTATAGGGAAATATTATCATTAGTCTATAAAATGTTATTCATAGGCCTAATCTCTATAACAATTGCCAAGAGAAACAACCATTTTGAACGATACTTTACTGTAGCTTGCTAAGAGCAAGGACGATAGATGGTTGGCACAGAAATGTAATGAAGTAGAGAAAAGTATTATATGATTACTGGAAAGATATAAGAATAAAAAATAGATAAAGCATATAGAAAGATGAGAGTAAACTTTAAAGAAATGAAGAAATATACACAGAGATGCACTTTGAAAACCACTGTTAGAAAAAGAAAAAAACAACTAACAGTTGCAGCAATATAACCATAAAGTAAGAAAAATTATCGTACAAGGTTTTGGAGACAAAGAAAATTGATGATATACAATAGATTTTTAAGGTATAAGTTTTTTAAAATAACAAAAAGAAACTTTTATTTGTCACTCTAACCTTTGTAATTGAAACGTTTCAGAATACCTCCATTTCAGAACTATTTTTAGAAATTTAAAATTCAATGTTTGAAATTCACATTTGAAGTAGATAATAATAGAATGTTAAATTATTTAGATGTTGTTATTGAAATAAACAAGTGCAAACAAACTGAAACATTAGTAAATAGAAAACCTACAGCGAATGTTATAACTCAGAAAAATCATATTACCCTTGGTCTCATAGAATTTACACTTACACAAATTTGATTAACAGAGGAATCAATACACACATAATAACAAAGCAAAGTTAAATAATGAAATAAAAACATCAAAACACAATAATAAAATATTTAAAAAACAAAAATAATAAAATAATCTCTGTGGAATTTATAAAATAAATTTAATAATTTTAATGGTATTTGTATTATATAGGAAAAACAAATAGATTTTTTAAAACTAGATTTCTTTAACATCATATAAATTACAAAAATAATAGATTAGTTTTATCTGATATGACAGACCCATCTACATAATAACATTAAACATTCTATTTCTGATATTAACACAAATTTAGATATTAATAAATATGATATAAATTAAATAAATTACAAAAATATTATATATTTAAATACAAATAAAATTTCAATCTGATAAACCATCAGTGTTTGAGGGAGACAGTCTTATGAGAACTGTAATAGATTTTCATTATTTTAGTATTTTTATTTTAAAATGTTTATTATAAAATAACAAAATTATTTCAATTATGACCATGGATCATGAAAAATTAAGGTTAGATACGTCTTATCTCAGTATTCTGTATTGGTGGTTTATTTAATAGAATCTAAATATAAACATGTATATTATTTAATATACACATACTCATACAGTTTATAGGGTCTACCTTAAATTAATATTACTATTATTATTGTTATTAATTCATTCAGATAATGTCAAAATTATCTTATATTTGTTATTAATATCAGAGTATTTGATTCTCATAGAATTAATGATAGTACAATGTGATTAACGTGTCATTATTTAACTCTAAACATGGTGCAAAAAATTTTTACATTATATATTTATTGCAGTAATTTATTACTATTTATTCATGGTGATTTTTATTCTGTACATGATAATAGTGCCTCCATATCAAATACTGATGAAATTCAGTCACTGATCCCTAATCACACTGAAATATTTAATCATCACCTTATACCTTATGTTATTGATGAAATGCCATATCAGACTTGTGGGTAAGTTTATTATTATATTACTGAAAATTAATTAGTATTATAAGCTATTTTTTGACACTGTATTTTTCTTTTTGGATATGATTGTTTTTAAGGTGCCATCATAACATTATAAAATGCACAATTACATATTATGTTTCTATCACTGCAAACGTGCATTGGATATTTCAAGCACTCCTCAGACAGAAAAAGGTAGTAAAACTGGATTTATATATAGGTGAGTAGAGGATAAATTATCTGACAGATAATTTGTTATTTTTGGCAAGAAAATGAAATAAGGCATGTGTAAAAAAACATTGAAATAGGATAATTTTGGTTTTTGTTGTGTAAATTATGGCCAGAAATTGAAGCTAGTCAACAAACACTCAGGACTAATCATACTGTAAACAGAAGTTGAAACTTGTTCAAATAGTAGTTCATGCTGTTGTAGTTCATAATAAAATTGAAAATAAAAAGAATTAAGAAAGTCTGAAAAATTGTAATTATTTAATGCCATGCTATCACTGTATCAATACTGACAAAGTATCTTTTCATACTAAGAAAATGGCTTTGTTAAGTTTTTATTATCAACTGCTGTTATATAAAATGTTTTATTTTTTTAATTTGGGTCTGTTGTATTTTTTAACAGCTCTCTAATGATTACATATTTCACTGAAAACAGGTTCAATAAACTTAATCTTTTAATAATTAATAAGTAAAAATGCTCATAAAATTTGTGGTGGAAAATTAAGATTTTGGCTATCTCAGTGGTGTAGTTCTTGCTTCCTTATGCTTATATTATTATTTTCTTATGTAAAGTTATGATAAGGACAAAAAGCTCTGGTTTTATGCATTTGTCCTTACTTTTGGTTTAATTTACTTCAGACAGGTTAAAATTTGTAATCTTATGTTACTGCTATATTTCAGTTACAACTGATTACTTCATTTTCACTGATGTGAGTATTTTGGCAATTGGACGTAGTGTTTGTGTCCTTCAGCCACAAAATGAGATTTACATAATTTTTCATTTTCTTTCTCTCTTTGAATACTATGTAATTTTCAATCTCTGTTTAGTGAAGATAAATTTTGTTTTGACAAGAAATTATTATAAAAACGTTCTGTCCAAGAATTTCTAATTATTGCATTATATTTCATATATACTAAGTTTTAAATCATAAATCAACTGAGGCATTATTTTAATTTAATTTGAAATAAATAACACTTACCTTTTATAATTAAAGGGACACCTTTCCCTTTCTGTATCACATCTGATCAGCTATCGTGTAAGTCATTTTTATTAAAAACATTTCTTAGATGAAATAAAAGCATCTACTAAAAGTAAAATATACTTACTCCTATAAATAGATGAAAGAATTTATTATTTTTCAAACATATTCTCTTTGTAATAATCAGAAATTATTCCATTTTATCAAAAAATAAAAAATAAAAATTGATTAGAGAAAAACATTTTTAAGACCATCTAAAGTGTACTTTGTATTTAATTATTTTAAATTCTTTAATTATTTCATTTTCAGGTACTATAAAATGTAACAGAAACTATTTTTAAATACCTCAAAAATAAAAGACTTTTCCTCTCCTTGTACAAGGACTGTTTTAAAGAATGATCACATAACATATAAAATTATCAAAGTGAGAACTCAAACAAAATCTAAATGGTAAGTAGTTTTTTTTTTTATGAAGTTTTAATTTTGTTTCACAAGAAGATGTACAGAAGAAGTATATGGAGCCATGTAACAGAGTATGTACATTAAAAATGTAAGTAATGTAAAATCATGAAGAAAAATGATAAACTTCTATATGTTGAAAGTTATAAGGACTGACCATATTATGGATACATGGATAACTCATGTTTAAGAAACTGTAAAATAACACCTCCCTTTATGAATCATGAGACCTTGCCGTTGGTGAGGGGGCTTGAGTGCTCAGTGATACAGAATAGCTGGACCGAAGGTGCAACCATATTTGAGCGGTATCTGTTAAGAGTGATCAACATCACTCAATCCTCTGAGTACTACGCAGCTGAAAGCAATGGAAAACTACAGCTGCTTCTTTTCCAAGAAAATGTAGCTCTCTTCATTTTCATATAAAAATAATGCCTTCCTTGGTAAAATATTCCGGAGGTAACTAGTCCCCCGTTTGGATCTCTGGATGGAGACTACTAAGGAAAAGGTCACCAGAAAATCAAAAAATAACATTCTACGAGTCTTAGCATGGAATCTTAGAAGTCTAAAAAAGGTTGGTAGGTTAGAAAATTTAAAGAGGGAAATGGATAGGATAAATGTAGATGTAGTAGGAATTAGCAAGGTTCAGTGGGAAGAGGAAAACGACATAGCGATAGTTCAAAATGCATAGCGATAGAATCATTGTAATAAGGATAAAATCGAAACCTAACCAACAACGACTGTTAACTTCTATATGTGCTTACAAGCGCACATGACTATGATGAGGAAAAGTGTGTATACAAAGAAATTGACAAAGCAATTAAACACGTAAAAGGAGATGAAAATTTAATAATAGTTGGAGATTGGAATGCAAGCATTGCAAAAGGCAAGGAAGGAAATATAGTGGGTGAATACGAGCTGGGCAAAAGGAATGAAAGAGACTTATAGAGTTTTGCACGAAGTATAATTTAGTAATTGCCAACACCCAATTTAAAAATCATAATAGAAGAATATACAGTTGGAAAAAGCCAGGCGATACTGCAAGGTATCAGATAGATCATATCATGGTTAAGCAAAGATTTAGAAATCAACTCGTTGACTGCAAAACTTACCCTGGAGCAGACACTGATAGCGACCATAATTTGGTGATAATGAAATGTAGATTGGGGTTTATAAACCTCAAGAAAAGGTGTCAGATGAATCGGTGGAATTTAGAGAAGCTTGAGGAAGAGGAGGTAAAGAAGATTTTTGAGCAGGACATCGCAAGAGGTCTGAGTAAAAAAGATAAGGTAGAAAATGTAGAAGAAGAATGGGAGAATTTTAAGAAGGAGATTCTTAAATCAGCAGAAGCAAACTTGGGCGGAATAAAGAGAACTGGTAGAAAACCTTGGGTTTCAGACTATATATTGCAGCTGATGGATGAACGTAGAAAATATAAGAATGCTAGTGATGAAGAAAGTAAAAGGAACTATCATCAATTAAGAAATACTATAAACAGGAAGTGCAAACTAGCGAAAGAAGAGTGAATTAAAGAAAAGTGTTCAGAAGTGGAAAGAGAAATGAACATTGATAAAACAGATGGATCATGCAGGGAAGTAAAGGAAAATTTTGGGGTACATAAATTAAAATCT
Source organism: Lycorma delicatula (assembly GCF_047948215.1). Classification (NCBI taxonomy): domain Eukaryota; kingdom Metazoa; phylum Arthropoda; class Insecta; order Hemiptera; family Fulgoridae; genus Lycorma; species Lycorma delicatula. The sequence goes on from NC_134459.1 coordinate 45,445,337, forward strand.
AATAATGTGTTAAATAATATATACTACGAAAGGCAAAGTCGATAGGTGGATGATATATATTGAAGAGTTATATGGAGGAAATGAATTAGAAAATGGTGTTATTGAGGAAGAAGAAGAAGTCGAAGAGGATAAAAAAGGATTTGAATGGCAGAAAGGCTCCTGAAATAGACGGAACACCTGTAGAATTATTGTGCAGTGCAGGTGAGGAAGCGATTGATAGATTACACAATCTGCTTTGTAATACTTATAAAAAAGGGGAAGTTCCGTCAGACTTCAAAAAGAGTGTTATAGTCATGACACCAAACAAAGCAGGAGCAGATAAATGTGAAAAATACAGAACAGTTAGCTTAACTAGCCATGTATCAAAAATCTTAACTAGAATTCTGTACAGAAGAATTGAGAGGAGAGTGGAAGAAGTGTTAGGAGAAGACCAATTTGGTTTCAGGAAAAGTACATTGACAAGGGAAGCAATTTTAGTGCTCAAATTAATAGTAGAAGGAAGATTAAAGAAAAGTATACCAACATACTTGGCATTTATAGACCTAGAAAAGGCATTCGATAATGTAGAATGGAAAAAAATGTTCAGCATTTAAAAAAAATTAGGGCTTAAATACAGAGATAGAAGATGGCTGCTAATATTTACAGGAACCAAACAGCAACAGTAATAATTGAAGAACAAGAAAAAAGCTGTAATAAGAAAGGGAGTCCGACAATGATGTTCCCTATCCCCGTTACTTTTTAATTTTTACATAGAACTAGCAGTGAATGATGTTAAAGAAGAATTTAGATCCTGAGTAACAGTACAAGGTAAAAAGATAAAGATATTACGATTTGCTGATGATATAGTAATTCTAGCTGAGAGTAATAAGGATTTAGATGGAACAATGAACGGCATGGATGAAGTCCTGTGCAAGAACTACTGCATGAAAATAAACAAGAACAAAACGAAAGTAATGAAATGTAGTAAAAATAACGAAGATAAACGATAGAATGTAATAATAGGAAGAGAAAAAATTATTGCCTTCTTTCAGGAATCATTCCTTAGTCTGCCTCTCAACAGATACCTCTCCGATATGGTTGCACCTTCGGTCCAGCTACTCTGTATCCCTGAGCACTCAAGCCCCCTCACCAACGGCAGGGTCTCATGATTCATAGAGGAGGAGGAACTACCATTAAAAGTATATTAAAAAGTTCTGCATTAGCTGTCCAAAATGGATGGACAGATCGATTGCAAATGTCTTACTTTAATTATGGGAATAATCAGTGCAATATACTTATGTACTGTTGTGAATCTTGTAAATAATATTTCTGCTTTAAACAGCATAAAAGTTTTGGATTTCTTGTTAAATGAAAAATGAAAGAATGTTTCACATTGATCTTGACATTTAATCTAATGTTAAGCTTGACATCATTGTTTTATATGTTTCTGAATGACCTTTGCTTAGAAAAATAATATCCACTTCTATAAAACCAGGTAACAAAACATTCTTCAAGAAAGAACTTCATATACTTTCATACCCACTTAATTAATAGTAGTAACAATCTAAGAACTGCCAACCAATTTTATTTAAAAATAGATTTTAATGTTGTTTTTTTTACAAGAATGAATACTCTTGGTGAGTTGTTAAAAAAAGTAGATAAATTTCTACTTTATTTAATAAACTTTACTTACTGTAGTAATATTTTTTAATTTAAGCCTTCAAATTATTTTCTTCTGTCCTAAATTTATTAATTTCACTTAATTTCTCTGTAAGCTTCTGTGGTGATTTATTTCGTCAAGCAAAAAAAAAAAAATAAAAAAATAGCATTTTTCTATTTCATAAAATTTTTATTTACGTACAATAATCCCTTAGTTTGATTTTCACTATTTTGAATTTACACGGTTGATTTCATAACACTGTCCCTGTCCCTTGACTTAATGCAGTAAGAATTACTGTATATAAAATAAAATAATATTTGTGAAAGAATTCTTAAAATACACATCGACTTATATACATGTATAATGCAATAAACAATGAAGCAGGTTTTCCCTTTCAATAATGGCATACTGAAGTGTGTTAGGTTGGTAATACTGTAGTGTTTGGTTTACAAACATTTTAATGATCACAGTCAACCAGCCATTAGCTGTTCAGGGAATATATTGTGTTCTGATTTTTCTATCTTACGTTATATTACTGTGCAGTATATAATTCTGATCGGTTTGTGTTCAAGGCATGATACAAAGTCCATACAGAGTACTGTAAATATGCGATGTGGACAACACATGACTACCATGTACATATTTTTTTTTTACAATCGGAGTTTAACAATTATTAATAAATCAATAAATTTAAATTAAAAAAAAAAGTTAAAAAAATATATGTATATGAAGTTGGATTTGAACCAATGTGTGCATGGTTGCTGATCCAACACATTTAGACTACGTAACTACTTGAGCAATGTGAAACAAAATTACTATATAAACTAATAAAAAATGCTGATACAGACATCACAAAAATATGTGATGCAATGTGGTGTCCACCACAATGTAATTGTGTAACTGTCCTCTTCATTAAAGAATTGAAGGATTGTATCTCACTTTCAAATGAAAAAAGTTTAAATGAAGTGCAGCAAAAAATAAGTATATGTAATTTAATAGGTGTACAAGGAAGTCATGTAGTGTCCACATCAGTTTTTTTAGGTTTTCAAGTACAATAACCTTGTTAAATGACTAGTAAATGCATATAGATTCTGTTATAAAAATTGTACAGTATTTAATCCTGAGAAAATTGATGTAAAAAAAGTATATGAAAAAGAAAAAAAATCAACTTTATATCATTTCAAACAAAACAGAAGTAACTTAACAGAAAAATGTTATGAATTTGCTAAAACTAAAAGCAGCGGATTTTAGATAGCTGAATTTGCTCTATAAGCAAAGTATTTAGCTCTAGACAGCTGATTTTACATTGCGCTTCTCAGGAAGACAACATCGCTAATCATGTGGATAGAATTTCCATAAAACAAAATTTCTGGGTTTTTTATTACATGACAATATTTTTTTTAGGTTGATCAAATTACTTTCATTAACAACAAGATCAAATTACTTCATTTCATTTTGAATCATATTAATATAACATCATTAATAAAGATTTTCATCTTTATTAAATATTTATTCTGATAATGTTTATTAGAGTTTATGTACCTATTATTGAAGCTCCCTCAAAAAAAAAAAAAATGTAAATATATATTTAATATACATATTATATGTTTTTTTAAATATATAATATAAATTGCAGAGTGCAGTTTATTCCCTTAGGAAGGCTATATTTTCATATTATGTATTATTCTCAGAAACTGTTGGCTGACTTCTAAAGTAAGTACTATAAGCTTTCATTATTGGATACTTTATGATTTGTTTTTTTCCATGTTTGTTAAATGATACTCTACTTTACTGGCTGATCAGCATTATGAAGTTTGTACTGCTATTTTTGCAGTGTAATCATCTTTAATCTAATGTAGATTTATGTATCTAGTTTTGACATAATTCTAACTTATGTACTAATCACAAAAAATTACTTTTGTTGTAAATATAATAAGATAAATGTGAATAAAATTAGTTAGATATGCCAAATTTATCTTATCATAGTTATGTAAAAAAGTTAACTTTATTGTTTGTGGAGCTTTGTTGTCATACTTGGATCACATTGGAGGAAATCACATACAGTCACTTCATTGAAATGACCTGCACAGCTATATTTTTATGCTGAGATAATTTTGATAAATTTTACTTTTTATTAATCAAAGTATCTGTGATAAATTAAAAAATTTAAAGCTATTAAAACCTTTATCGCATGTATGTACATAAATGAACTTACATGTTTTTTATTCTGAATGGCAGAAACTACCAATTAAATTAATTTGTTTGTTTGATAACCAAGTCTAGAGAATCAGATGTCAATCATAATCAAAATGACAGTGTATAAATACACATCTTGATTTATTGGAAATCTTTGTTTTGAAGTCATAAATTTTAACAGATAGTGACTGTATAAATATACAAGCAATTCCCTACCATATGTATTGACTGGTTTAGGAATGGAAAAAATACTCTTAGACCTGAAATCTGTCAATTGAGAGAAGACAGATGGGTGTGTGGGTAAAGGCCACACACCTTAATGAAAAATATCTTGGAGCGGTTCACCGCAAGAAAGGAGCAATTTCCTGCTCCTAATTACCAAAAGAACAACTCTGGTATTATTTTATTGAACATCAAGATTTGTTAAGTTGTGTGGGTGTGTGTGTTATGTACTGTGTTTCACTGCACTCCATGGTGAAACAATTTTATTAAGTATTTTAAGTATTTATAAATTAAACTTAAATACTTTTATAATTAAGTATTTCTGTAATATTTCAGTTTACTTTCATTCATTAAAAAATTTTGAATTTTATAATGAATGAAGATTGGGCTTTCAATAACAATTCTCCAAATATCTTTTGTTATGTTTGCAGAAAATTCACTACAAAAAGTCAATGAAAACCAGTATCAGTATCTGCTGAACACTGCTTACATACATTATTTTGACTGTGCTTTGAGAGACCAAGATAAATCCTAGGCTCCACATGTAGAATGTTAAACTAACCCAATGGTTAAAAGGGAAAAAACAGCATTTGCCTTTTGACATATGATTTGGTGAGAGCCTACCAACCATTATGTTGATTGCTATTTTTGCTTAACAAATGCTACTGGTTTCAATTCAAACAATAAAAGCATTATTGCATACTCAAATGTTTGTTTGATCAGTTATGAGACCAGTATTTCATGGTGTTGATTTATAGATTCTGATTGCTCCAACTTCTTGGATAGAAATTTTTGATTCCACAGAAGGCTCGATCGATGAATCCTCAACTTCAGTAGTTATTAATTACAATCCAGAAAAATCAAATACTGAACCTCACCTCATCACACAAGCAGAACTGAGCGACCTAACTGGTGAATTGTATTTATCAAAACAACATGCAGAACTCTTAGGTTCATATCTTAAAGAATGGAATTCATTAAACAAGGATTTTAAAAGTTCAGTATATAGAAATCAAAACGAAAATTTACTGAAACACTTTAGAAGAAATGGTTTAATTTGTTCCTGCCGTGATGTTAGCTGGCTAATGTCTTAACTGACGTTGAATATGTTATTCATGATTGGCATTTATTTATAGACTCATCAAAAAGAAGGTTAGACACTGTAAAGCTTATTTTAGCTTTACAGTGTTGTTGCATAACTCGAAGAAGTTTTCTTCTATACTGGTAGCACATGCTTAGAAGTGAAAGAAACATATGAAAGTATGTCAAAAATTTTAAAAGTTATTAAATATGATGGAACACTTATGGTGAATCATTCCTGACCTGAAAGTGATCGGGCTTATTCTCAGTCTTCAAAGAGGCTCTACAAAATATATGTGTTTGTGGGATATTCAGGCTAGAGATAAGCACTATATTGTTAGACTGGCCAAAAAGAAATCAGTTTACCCTAGAAAAAGAAAATGTTGTCAATATTTCCATTGTCAAAGCAGATCGTATTATTTTACCACCTCTACACATAAAATTAGGACTATGATGAATTTTGTAAAAGCATTAGATAAAGATGGAGACAGCTTTAGATATTTACCTGAGGTTTTTCAAAATTAAGTGAAGCCAAATTAAAAGAAGGTATATTCACTGGGCCACAAAAAAGAAAATTAATTCATGAAAATATACCTGACAGCAAACTGGATCCTAAAGGAGATTCCTGAGGGTGATCAAGAAAAACTGATTTCATTTTAAATTTCAGGATAAAAAATACATTCTAATTCACCTACTTTTATCTCAGTTCCAAATTATTTTTTTGTTCAACTGTATAATTAACAGATTTCGGTAGCGTATGCTCTCGTGATTAAGTAGACTGAACTGAAAAAATTGTTGCGTGACGCGCGCCACAATCTGACTGCCGCCTAGCAAAGAGTCAACACCCGTTTGTATTTCAATGCAAATACCCCATATTTTTTTTTGAAAACTGATTGCGAAGATATACCAACATTTTCGAAGAAACGTTATCTGTTAGATCGAGAATGTATCTAATGCATGCAAAAATTAGCCTTCGATCTACTAAGAAATACCAGTTTTGAATTTTGAAAATCGGACGATTGTTTGCAGAGATAAGCACCACATTGCGCATCCCAAAACAGTGTCCGTTCGTTACCAGTTGATGCTAATAATTTGTATACCCCCTCACGAGGCACACATACATTACCACTCTAACCTTACACGCAATCCCCACGGGAAGCCCATTATTGTTAGACATAAATTGTTTAAATTTATTTAATATTATTTAACGTAAATTTAATTCTATTATTTTTGTAATATTATTCATTCGATTGATTTGAACCATTCAGTTCAGATCTAGTTCACACAGTGATAGAGACCACTGAAATATAGAAATACTGGATGGGCACTGCTTATGTCCAACGTGAGCGGAAAACGAACGTGAGACAGATAGATTTAGACGTTACTTTCATCATGGATTTAGAGGTATAGTTTTCATTGTCGCACAGTGCAGCGCATGCGCATTGTACCTAACGTACCGTCCCTTCAGAAAGTGGATCCATAAAACTTAATTGTAGTTAATAGTAAGTGATAAAATCTCATAATTCTATTTAATTAATATAAAAATTTCAATGCTTAGGAATATTAAATAAATGTTGAGTTAATCATTGTATCATATAAATGTTTAATAAAAACTTTCTATAATAACTTGAATTATGAAAGATAACTTGTGATTAGAGAGATCGTCACAAACGTTTTGAACGGGCTGTTGACAAAGAGAGGTATACCTCTAAATCAGCCATCTTTGTTGGCACGGATTTCTAACGCTAGTGCCCATTCCAGTATTTCTATATTTCAGTGATAGAGACTCACAGTTCATAAATGAATTCATTATAGTTTGTGTTTCAACGTGTAAATCTCCGCTACTACATACATTTTTTTCCGAGATGAAATATACCTAAAAACCTTCCCAGTTATGCCAAGCAACATGGGTAAAAATTTGGTTGCGATTGATCGAACATATTTTTGTTTATCCCGAACAAACAAAAACTATCTTCCTCTAATTATAAGTATTTTTTAGTCCTATTACCCAATTTTAAATGTAATTTAAGGAAGGGAAATTTAGGTGGAATAAAAAAATATATTTGTTACTTACAAAAGAGATTTAATAAAAAGCTATTACTAACATAATTGTTAAAGAATATGCTCAAAATGCCCACCCCTTGCGGTTATACACGCACGGACTCTTTTCTGCGTATTAGCAGAAACCTTTTTAAGAGTTGCATTGGAAATATTTGTGATTAAGTCTGTAATATTGACTTTAAGTTCATCAATAGTGTGAGGATTGTTTTTGAAGGCCTCGGACTTAATATAACTCCACAAGAAGTATTCAGGAGATGTGAGGTCTGGAAACCTTGGAGACCATAAGCCCTTGCTTATTATTCGATCATCAAATAACTCTTGCAGAAAATCCATGGTTTCTCGAGATGTGTGGCATGTAGCGCCGTCTTGCTGAAACCAGAAATACCGTTCTTGAGGTTCCAGGAGGGACACAATTTGGCGTACAATATTCCTGTATACACCATTTACTGTCTGTTCTAAGAATATGGGTCCAACAATACGATAACGAGATATCACACACCACACCAATTTTTTTCAGGATGCAAAGATTTGTCTTGTAAAGCGTTAGGATTTCAACCGCCCAAATTCGACAGTTTTGAAAGTTCACATAACCGTCGAGATGGATCCAAGCTTCATCACTAAAGAACACTGTGTTTAAAAATTCGATTCCGTTATCATTTACAAGACATCTAAACCAACAGCAACATTGCAATCGCTTATTTAAATCTGGAGGCTGAAGCTCTTGGACTAATCATACGCCGCACGGATACAATTTCAATTTTTTAGCAGCTTTCTGAACACTCGAATATGACAAACCAAATTATGTGAAAAGTTTTCGTAAACTTTTCCGCGGAGAATTGAGCAATTCTCAATTTTCAAATTCTGTCAAGCGAGTTGGTCGACCACTACGTTTTCTGTCGCAAACACTACCTGTCTCTCGAAATCGGTTTGCTAGCCTAGAAATTGACATTTTTTCTGGCGGGGAAACACCAACAAATTTAATTTGAAATGATTCTTTTACACTCGCGTACGATTTCGTAGCAAAATTTTGTTCAAGAATGAAAACTCGTTTTTCTATGGTAAAAGACATTCTGTTCGTAACACGACCGGAAACGGCACAAACGTTTACACAGCTCAAGACGAATCAACTCACACTGCCGTATCTATACCGGTTGAGTAGCGCAACCAACTTCGTGTCACAAAACAAAATTTCCCTTTCTTAGAAAATTGACCAGACATTAACAAATGGGTAACAGGACTAAAAAATCACTCTGTAGTATAGATATATATTTGATGCAAAATTTTAGGTTGAACTTCGTCATAAGGCCAACAGACAAATACTACGTCTGCTATCTGCTACAAACACATCTGAGTTTTGTAAGTCTCCACTAGATGGCATTAGTCGTCTAGTAACGAAACGCTGTGCTATTCGTTAGTTGACAGCAAATTATCATTTTCACGATTTATTATTGTAAATCAAGTTTAAGATATGATTACAGGTTAAGGTTAGGTAACAAATGATTCTGTCTACTGAGCTTCATACTTTCTTTCTTTTTCCTGTTTAGCCTCCAGGAATTATCGTTCAGGTATTACTTCAGAGGATGATGATATGTATGAGTGTAGTTTCAGTTTGACTATTACTGAGATGTAATCAACACAAATGATGTCCATGATATGGGTATCACACAACATGATATCCATGTTGTTATCCATGCTATCCATGTTGTGTGGTTAATTGAAACCCAACCACCTAAGAACAATGGTATCCATGATCTAATATTCAAATCCATATGAAAGTACTTAACTAGTACTTGAATGCAGAAACTCTTGACTTCCAAATAAGTTGATTTGGGAAGAGGCATTCACCACTATACCAACCCATTGAGCTGCTGAGCTTCATACTATATCAATATAACCTAACACTTGCTCGCTAATATTTAGGATGTAATTAACCTTATGAACAAGAAGATAGGGAGGAGTATTTCAAGACGCATAGCGATAGAATCATTGTAATAAGGATAAAATCTAAACCTAAACCTACAACGATTGTTAACGTCTATATGCCTACAAGCACCCATGATGATGATGAGGTAGAGTGTGTATACGAAGTGATTGATGAAGCAATTAAACATGTAAAAGGAGATGAAAATTTAATAATAGTTGGAGATTGAAATGCAAGCATTGGAAAAGGCAAGGAAGGAAATATAGTGGGTGAATACGGGCTGGGCAAAAGGAATGAAAGAGGGGACCGACTTATAGAGTTTTGCATGAAGTATAATTTAGTAATTGCCAACACCCAATTTAAAAATCATAATAGAAGAATGTACACTTGGAAAAAGCCAGGCGATACTGCAAGATATCAGATAGATTATATCATGGTTAAGCAAAGATTTAGAAATCAACTCGTTGACTGCAAAACTTACCGTGGAGCAGACATTGATAGCGACCATAATTTGGTGATAATGAAATGTAGATTGGGGTTTAAAAACCTGAAGAAAAGGTGTCAGATGAATCGGTGGAATTTAGAGAAGCTTGAGGAAGAGGAGGTAAAGAAGATTTTTGAGGAGGACATCGCAAGAGGTCTGATTAAAAAAGCTAAGGTAGAAAATGTAGAAGAAGAATGGGAGAATGTTAAAAAGGAAATTCTTAAATCAGCAGAAGCAAACTTAGGTGGAATAAAGAGAACTGGTAGAAAACCTTGGGTTTCAGACGATATATTGCAGCTGATGGATGAACGTAGAAAATATAAGAATGCTAATGATGAAGAAAGTAAAAGGAACTATCGGCAATTAAGAAATGCTATAAACAGGAAGTGCAAACTGGCGAAAGAAGAGTGGATTAAAGAAAAGTGTTGAGAAGTGGAAAGAGAAATGAACATTGGTAAAATTGACGGAGCATACAGGAAAGTTAAGGAAAATTTTGGGGTACATTATTTAAAATTTAATAATGTGTTAAACAAAGATGGTACACTAATATATAATACGAAAGGTAAAGTCGATAGATGGGTGGAATATATTGAAGAGTTATATGGAGGAAATGAATTAAAAAATGGTGTTATAGAGGAAGAAGAGGAAGTTGAGGAGGGTGAAATGGGAGAAACAATACTGAGATCTGAATTTAAGAGAGCATTAAAAGATTTAAATGGCAGAAAGGCTCCTGGAATAGACAGAATACCTGAAGAATTACTGCGCAGTGCAGGTGAGGAAGCGATTGATAGATTATACAAACTGGTGTGTAATATTTATGAAAAAGGGGAATTTCCGTCAGACTTCAAAAAAAGTGTTATAGTAATGATACCAAAGAAAGCAGGGGCAGATAAATGTGAAGAATACAGAACAATTAGTTTAACTAGTCATGCATCAAAAATCTTAACTAGAATTCTATACAGAAGAATTGAGAGGAGAGTGGAGGAAGTGTTAGGAGAAGACCAATTTGGTTTCAGGAAAAGTATAAGGACAAGGGAAGCAATTTTAGGCTTCAGTTTAATAGTAGAAGGAAGATTAAAGAAAAAACCAACATACTTGGCGTTTATAGACCTAGAAAAGGCATTCGATAACGTAGACTGGAATAAAATGTTCAGCATTTTAAAAAAATTAGGGTTCAAATACAGAGATAGAAGAACAATTGCTAACATGTACAGGAACCAAACAGCAACAGTAACAATTGAAGAACATAAGAAAGAAGCCGTAATAAGAAAGGGAGTTCGACAAGGATGTTCCCTATCTCCGTTACGTTTTAATCTTTACATGGAACTAGCAGTTAATGATGTTAAAGAACAATTTAGATTCGGAGTAATAGTACAAGGTGATAAGATAAAGATGCTACGATTTGCTGATGATATAGTAATTCTAGCCGAAAGTAAAAAGGATTTAGAAGAAACAATGAACGGCATAGATGAAGTCCTACGCAAGAACTATCGCATGAAAATAAACAAGAACAAAACAAAAGTAATGAAATGTAGTAGAAATAACAAAGATGGACCACTGAATGTGAAAATAGGAGGAGAAAAGATTATGGAGGTAGAAGAATTTTGTTATTTGGGAAGTAGAATTACTAAAGATGGACGAAGCAGGAGCGATATAAAATGCCGAATAGCACAAGCTAAACGAGCCTTCAGTAAGAAATATAATTTGTTTACATCAAAAATTAATTTAAATGTCAGGAAAAGATTTTTGAAAGTGTATGTTTGCAGTATTGCTTTATATGGAAGTGAAACGTGGACAATCGGAGTATCTGAGAAGAAAAGATTAGAAGCTTTAGAAATGTGGTGCAATAGGAGAATGTTAAAAATCAGATGGGTGGATAAAGTGACAAATGAAGAGGTATTGCGGCAAATAGATGAAGAAAGAAGCATTTGTAAAAATATAGTTAAAAGAAGAGACAGACTTATAGGCCACATACTAAGGCATCATTGAATAGTCGCGCTAATATTGGAAGGACAGGTAGAAGGGAAAAATTGTGTAGGCAGGCCACGTTTGGAATATGTAAAACAAATTGTTAGGGATGTAGGATGTAGAGAGTATACTGAAATGAAACGACTAGCACTAGATAGGGAATCTTGGAGAGCTGCATCAAACCAGTCAAATGACTAAAGACAAAAAAAAAATTAACCTTAAATATTAAATGACAGAGGCTAACGAATGTTTTATTTGAATGTTATTTTTTATAATATTAGGAAAATAAACTCCGTTACACACCCCGTGATCATAATATAACTATATAAAATACTAATGTCATCTAGCATATTCTGAGGAATTTATATTTCGTCTATAATGTCTTATGGGCGTTATAACAGATTTTAATATGATATAGGATTTTTTTTTGCTAGTTTATTTGAAGAAGTCTGTATTGATTATGTAAAATTATGCAAATGTAAGTTGGTACTGCAATTAAAACATTCTATAATCTCATTGAAGATTATATAAAAATTTGTTTTTTTTTTTGTTTTCAATAAAGTTAGCAATTTGTTTTCTCTAAAAAATGTGATTGATATGTTTAGTTTTATTCACTTATTAAGATTCTTTAAAGTCTTTTGAAATATATGGTCTACAGAGGATTGGGCAGGAAAGAAAGCGAGATAAAGTAGGATTATTGTAAATATCTCAAAAACTGTTGATTTTAGAAAAAAAAATCATCAGACTTTTTTAAAATTATAAAATTTACTGCTCTTAGGGTTTTTTTTATATAATAAAAGATGACCAAGAAATGGTGTTTTTAAGTTTTTAAATTTTTGACTAAGACCATAGTTTTTTATTTGAAAACTATGGTTAAAAAAAGCAATAACACTACATTCCTGATTATTCACTACCTGTTATCTTAACTATTTTATCTGGAATTTAATTGTAAATGATTCATTTCTTCGTCAATTTAAAGCAATGTTCATGTTTCTATTCTCATGTTGAGAATGTACATAACCACAGATATATTTGGTAGTTAGCATGGTAGAGATGTTTGTTTAACATCTCTACCATGTTAGGTAACCTTTTCATCACCTGCTCCACTGCTAACTTATCAATTAAAATTTTTTTAATATAACTTTATTTTGTTGATTGTTCCATCAAGTCCTCTTTAGAATTCTTCTCAGTATATTGATTGGACCAAACACATCTGTTATGCAAAACATTTGGCCTTCAAGCTTGGCGTTATATGTATCCATTCATTAATATCGGCATTTTCTTTTATGTTAACTAACAGACACCCTAGCTTTTTCTCTGCAACTGTTCACTACCCCACTATGAAAGTAATTACTCTTTATGTCATTTCTACTCCCCTTTCCATTGTTAAGTAGAAAATCATAAGTATTTTGATTCAGGACATCAACTACTTTACCAAAAGTAAAAATTCCTTGAATCCACAAGTCAGAAATCAAAACATCTGCTTCTATCTGAATCATCTGTTTTCACTATTAAAATGGCTTAATTAAACTACTAAAAATGTACATAACCACTCAATGGTAAACAAATTATGGCAACAATTATTTGGTAAACTGGTTCATCAACAGCAAAATTCCCACCAAGGAATACAATGAAACTTTTAAGTTTGTATGTAAAGTTCCAATCCAATTTCGACGTACGCAATAAATTTACTCTGTATAATATAAAAGTAATTACATATTCTTTAGTGCTTCTCTACTAACAGTACAGTCAGGAGATTTTAAAAATTGATTCTTTGTTTCATAACTTCATTATTTTTAAATTTCGTTGTAAAAGGAAGTATTGCCAATTGTTAAAAAACATCTTCGTTAAAAATATAATTGTATTTTTATTGAAGGGTAAAGAAAGTAAGTAACTTACAGTCTTTCTTACATTATTTTGAGAAGAATTTTTTTTGTAAATTGTGAACTAGAACTCATCTACGAATAAAAAAGTATTTGAACTAAAAAGTTTAAAAACACATGTATGACGTAGAAAATTGCTTCTTCACTTAGTTTCAGACATTTGTAATTGTTAACAGCTGTTATTTCCACGAAAATCGTTATCAGGTTACTATTTTCTTATTTATTATTTAATGATTGAAGTGTTATTACAACTTGCTTGGATAATTGAATTTTGCGCAAGTGTGAACGCAGAAACTTGGGTTTAAAGCTGTGAGCGAAATACATTGTGATTTTCTTTTAACAATTCATCTGTTATTAGTTTTTATTTTGTTCTTGTTAAAAGATATTTATGGATAAATTATAATGAAACTCGATGGAAGTGAGTTGATTGCTGTTAGATTCCCATTTAGTATTCTGCAGTTCCTTGATAGCTTTGAGGTCCATTTCTGTGTTTGCGAATAAAAATATTGATTGTTGCAGTGTAATAATAATTATGGGCTTATTTGGAAAATCTACTCAAACAGATCCGAAAGAACAGGTAATTTTGTATAATGATATATTTTTTATTTGTTACTTCGTCTAGTAAACATAACCTTTTAAGGTTATTGATCAATTTATTGTTCCCACCTACTCTTTTTATACCCTACTTATTTATTATATGGTTTTTTTTATGTAATCTCTCCTTATTAGCATTTATATCACAGGTTTTAGTTAGTTACTGATTATCATTAATTTATTATGTTGGTAGATGTCACTTTAATTTTTAAGAAACTATTTACTGTTATAAACGCTCTAACTGAAACAGGATTGATGTAATGCAGAATAAATGCACAGTAAAAATAAAATTATGTAAAAACTTAATTAAAAGTTAAAAAATAAATAAACAAACAATCATTCAGTTTAATTCTGCCTGTTAGCAAAATGTATTTGTTTAGATAGATGTTCATCTAAACAAATGTGTCTAATCAACATAGATTGTGAATGTTTCTGCCTTTATTGGCTGTGTATATTATATATATTTTGTTACTGCCATGAATGTGCTTTAGTAATTCTAAGCAATTACTTTTATCACCTTCAATATTTTTTTTATACTTTAATATACCATAGTAAATGTGCTTAGGATTAGGAAAACACAAGATCTAAATGTTGGAAAGCAGGTGTTTACAGCAGGTAAAAAGTCCACACTGTTTTATCTGTGCTCTAGTCAATTAGCAATCAGTTTTGTGAGATGTGATGTGCTGTTCAGATCCTAATCCATTATGTGGAGAGAGATTAGTGTTAGAGATAAAGTTAAGGTTAGAGTTTTGAGGAGAAGGTTGCCTACGAAATAGTGTTAAATATTGCCATATTTGGTAATTTAGCTGGCTTACTTTGGATGGTGTATCATCAATTCTTGGTATGTTATTCTTGTTTAAATCATTAATGCGAAACTCACAAAACTGATAGCTAATTTACTAGAGTACTTGATCTTGCACAGGTCACCCACTGTACTAATCTGCTTTCTAACATTTAGATCTTGAGTTTTCCTGAACCTTAGCATATCTACTACAGTATATTAAAGTATGAACAAAATTAGTTGATCAACTATTTTCTCATAATTATCGATTTTTATTTTTTTTGCCATCATTCAAATCACAATGCATATTCCATTACTGTCTTCTACGCTAACCATTTACTATATTTACTTCAACCCATTAACGTGATCATCACTATTATTTCACCCTTTGTCTTTCGGTGGTTTTTACCTTCTATGTTCTCCCTATTACCAAATTGGTAATTAGTTATCTAAGTTTGGTTTAGATGTCTAAATGAATAGCCTGCCAACCTAGTTTATTTCTTTTACAGGATTCTGCTACATAGTTCTCTCCTTGCCTACTTTTCTTAAGCCCTCTTCTTTTCAAATTTTATTGAAGATATTCAGCGTCATTTTCAATACAGTTTTCAAAGGTGTCTAGTGTTTTCCTTTCTATTGTCTGTTTTCACAAATGTAAAGTACTACATTCCACACAAATTTTTCAAAAATCTGTTTCTAATTCTTACATTTATGTTTGATAATCTTTTTTCCTTGAAAGTTCTGATGTTTCATCCATTCTTTGTGATTTTACTATTTCATTAATATAATTCTCCCACTTGTGTATTGTATTACTCTATCTCAGCACTCATTTAATTCATTTTCCTCCTTTCTGATATATTTCATCACTTTTGTTTTAATCTTATTTATTTTCGAAGTAAATTTCTCATCAAGCAATAAATTTGTGTAATTTCTATTTCCTCCAATTCATTCTTGATTTGTGTAAAAAAACAACAAAAAACATTATGTATGTTGTTAACTTTCAAACATTATATACTACCATAGAAAATAATTAACAAATAAATATTAAACTTTTCCCTCCATTTTTTATAAAATTGTTTTTAATATTTATTTAGTTGAGGTGCCTCACCCCAAAATCACAACAACAAAAAACGTATATCAAATTAATTCAAAATTAATATTTATTCATTTAATGATGTATTTTGGGTGTTGGAAAATAGAAAATTAGTAAAAATTTACATAACCTAACCTAACGTAACGGTGGCTAACCATGTATCGATGTATTGCAAAATGGCTATGTTACACTGTTTACTTCCATATTTCTTATGTTTTTTAATTACATGAAGGCGTTTTCTACAACCTAAAATGTGTCAATCTTCATTCAGCATCATTTTGTTATTACATGATGGACATTGTCTGTGTTTCGACAAAATGCTATGATTGTAAAAAAATTATTATCAACCGACTGAAAGAATTCAATAAGTGTAATAAATGTAAATTCAAAATTTTTACATATAAATTTCAGGTCCAGCAGATTTTTTTTTCTTCCGTTGTAGCTTACATTTACTTACTGAACACTGTAAATTCTATAAATAAAACTCAGAAAACTTAGATGCTGTGTGAGAATAGCAGAAAACAATGTAATGTAATGAATAAGTTATAAATAATAAAAGTAGTGTAGTGAATAAGAAAGAGTTCTACATTATCCGGAGATGAGAATCTGCATTATCAAGTATATCAATATTCAAATATCTACTTTTCCGCCACATCATTTCCATCATAAAATACATTTCAAAAGATTTTACAGTGATTTGATATGTTTTTTTGTGATTTCGGGATGAGGCACCTAAACTAAATAAATTACCCTTTTTTTCTTTTTTCCAAAAGTTGAAAAGCAATGAGGGTAGACTAAACTTTGTCTCGGTCCCTTCTAAATCATAACTTTCTTATCACTGTAACTCAGTCTAATACAGATTGTAAATAACTTGTCTTTCCCAATATTTGTTAAATTATAAAATTATGTTTGTTAATTAAAAATGATGTATGTATGAATGTTGTAATTAAAAAACTGATTGATTTAATTTAATTTTCTATTTGATTCAGACCACTTAGTGCAGGTTGTTCATGGAACTAATTTTTTTTTTTTTATTAAAAAAAGGCTAGTCCTGATGTGTTATTTACTGCAATGGTTATGTTTAATTATCGCCATGTTAATTAACTCTTAGCTACAGGTGAGAGTCAGCATCCATTAAGTATTATGCATTTGCTTATAAATGCATTACATGCTTACATTACTTATTTTACATGTATTACATGATTGCTATTGTTCTAAACTAGGCAAGATCAGTAGGTTATGTTACAGTTTTAGTTTAGAATAACTAATTCTTCTTTCGCAGAAGCATACTCTTCCTTTAATGATTGATAAAATACCAGGTGGATATGACGGAATTTATACTTTCATTAATCGATTCGTATGGCCCAAGAATACTTTGTAGTTAGATGTTTATTGATCAAAGGAAATTATACAGACCTGTTGATAGATTGAAAGTAAAATATTGTTTAATGTTATAAAAATGATAAAACTGATTTTTTATAGTGAAATGCAGCTTTGATACAATTACTATAAAAAAATTGACATTCTATAACGAATCCTACTGGTTACCAAAGGGTTACTGAAAATTGCAGTCATATCTTATTTGAGTAAAGTTTTAAAATGTAAGAAATACAAAAAAAAACTTAATACTTTTGGTGGGTAGTTGCTGTAAGTAAGTTGTTTGCCATAACTATTTTGCTACAGCTTTTTTTTTCAGGTGAATGATTGGTGTCATAAGATAAGGAAGGAAAGCAATCAACTTGATAGGCAGATTAGAGGTGAGTTTTGAGAAAGTAAATGTAATTTCATAAGTAAAACAGTGCTAGCTTTATTAATTGTAGCTTTATTTTTTGTTCTCATTCTGCTGCCTCTAGTCTGATGGCACACTGTAATAGATTATTTTATATTTGTATTTCACTATTTGTCATAAAATGTAAATGTTTAACTCATATATTTGTATAAAATTATTGAATGGATTCCAGCCATTCAGCGAGAAGAAGAAAAAGTTAAGCGTTCATTAAAAGAAGCAGCCAAGAAAGGTGATAAAGATGTTTGTACTATTCTTGCAAAAGAGGTCATTCGAGCTCGAAAAACTGTTAACAAAATCCATACATCAAAGGCTCACTTGAATTCAGTGCAGATGCAGATGAAAAATCAGCTATGTAAGTAATTGATTTTATGCATAAAACAATTTTCTTTTCAATTACTCCTTGAAAATTTTGTTTGCTAAATTTGAAGGGAATTCTTTGTTTACATGTACTATGTTTTTTCTAATTAGCAAGGTATAATAAATCTTTCTGTGTTTAAGAAATTTGTATATCACATTGATGTTGCTTTCTTGTAATGGCCGAAAGATCAGTGATATAAGGTTATAAAAAAGTAATGTGAGCTAAGAAAAATGAGATGAATAAATTAATTTTTTGTGATAGTCTTTCTAATGAATGAATATTTAGTGTTTAAAAATTATGACAAATGTGATATATAATATTACATATATATATATTGTTGCCGAATGGCTTCGATGGCATGTGGCACTTATTAACCTTATGATGGCTCTGAAAAGGGCCGTTTTTGTTGTTGATTGGCTTCAACTCAAAACCTTTAATTGCTAACCTTGCGGTAGCGCTGAGAAGGGCTGTTGTCATCGAATGGCTTTGATGATTTGTAATTCATTACTTTGTGGTGGCCCTGAAAAGGACCATTTTTTGCGTTAGCTGTGAGAAGAGCTGTTGGGTCCGGAAGCTGATCTCCAGTGAAGTCAGGGAGTTGCAGCTCGTCCTTTGAAGTCTGACCAGGCTTTCCCTCAGCGGCAGTTGGGTCCCCACTACAGCGTGGCAATGGTGGCCCCCAGAGCCCTGCAGTGTCAGGTCGGTGCCAGTTGACCTTTGCTGGCGCAGCTGAGGCAATTCTCCCTGGGTGATCCCATGCTGGGCTGGCTTCTGCTGCTGGTAAGCTGGAGCTGGAGTGGGAAGGTATCATTCGCATCCAGCGGCTCCCTTGGTGGGTCAGCCAGGCCTGCTGCTTTGGTGGGAATGTTGGCATCCGCCAGGAGGTTCCACATTGAGCCGGCCAGGGAACTTCTGTCTTCTTCCATCTTCTTCTTGGTCTTCTCCAGGTGGTGGTCAACGATGAATTGAATTCACTCTCGTGGTGCACGCTTTTTTATTAGAGCCGAGAGTGATGGGACTGCAGCACTGCTATTGTGGGAGTACTGCACGGCAGTAGTGATGCTTGTATCAGCGCGTCCATTATGCGCTCACATTGTTGCTACCATTATTGCCTGCCAATATTAAATTAGGCATATATGTGGTAACAATATATATATTGCTTATATATATTATAACATCACTCATTGTGAATGAATAGCATAATTAACTATTTTTCTAAAATTCCTATTTTAACATAACATTTTTATTTGTAATTTTTCTCTAAAGACTTTCTTTCGAATGAATAATTGGCATATTCTGTCTGATTTTATTGTTGTTTGTTGGTTTTAATTAGATTTCTTAAAACATTTTTAAGTTCGTTGGTATAAAAATATTTAAAAAAAATAATATTTACGATTAATTTGTTATCCATTTAATAATTTATATTGTAAATAACAATTAATAAGAACTATTAATAAAGAAAATTATTTTATATTCATTATTTTTATATTAAAATAAATTATTTTATATGTAAAATTGAAAGGTCTGAAAATTAAATTGGGACAAGTGTTTGTAAAATTTCTTGATATAATTGTATTGTTGTGAATAGTAATTCAAATTCTGTTGGACTCAAGATAAACATTATTAAATAATGATTAACAGAGCTTTTATGTATTATAGAGTGTCTAAATAAGGAATTAAAAAAGTAATAAAATTGTAGCAAAAAGAATGGATATAATAAATATTTTATTGACAGTACAAATAAAAAAGTATTTATCAAAAAAATAAATAAATCTGCATATAAAATTAGCCCAAGAAAAACAATTAAAGGATAATAACAATAAAAAATAACCAAAACTTTTGTTTTTATAAATACATAAATAGTAATGTATATAAAGTAGTTATTGTATAAGAGCATTACACTAGCTTATGTACCTATTATCATTATAAGATATGTATAGCATCATAATAATAAACAAAATATGAGTTGATTTAACTGTTGATAAATGTATGTTTCATTGGACAATTATATGCAAACATAGACAGGGAAAACATAAAAGCAATTACCAATTCAAGTGAAAATTAGCTATATAAAATAAGTTTTTTTAAGTAAAAAATGTTTTTTAAAAAACTTTTCCATCTAAGACACTTGTAATAATTATAATCATATTTGAATATTTTTTTTAGTAGGATGCACAAGGGTCCATAAAATCACAAAAAGGGTAAACAGAAAGGCAACACATATCCTTGAATAAGTTTACTTTTATATTAAAAAAATAACTTTTAAACAAAGAATAATGGAAAATTTATATTTTACTAAAAGGTATCAATATAAAAACACTTACACATGACATAAAAAAAATAGAAAAATATTTAAAAGTAAATTATAATGAGAAATTGCAATTTAAAGGGTAACAAAACAAAATAGTTTTTGTTTCTGTATTTAAACAGTCGTAGATCTAAGTCATCCAATTATCACAAATGTTAATCTTTAAAACATGGATCCTAGCGTAATTCAGGGTATCTGCGACAGCAACACAATGATATATAATGCCTTTCCTTTTTCCCAAGATTTTGCACATCCTGCATTTTCCGGAGAGTTTGTCATTGAAACTGAAACCAACCGCATACTTTATCAGGGAATGTTCTGTATTTTTTACAGATTCCACAGCGGTTCTTTCTGGTTAGCATTTATTTGTCGGTGTCTGATAATTTATAAACTTTTCTATGCGAGTATATATATTGATATGCAAGAATGAATTTAGAACTATAGTTCGTACATATTGAAAAAAAATTTCTTGTGCAAACGAAGGTTTTCCTTTTGCACAGGTAATATGCTAACATTTGTTTTGTCTTGTCACAGACCAAGACACATCGGTTCTGTTGAACAATAGTTAAAAGTTTTTTTTAAGTCAGTTCTTCTGTTGGTCTAAGTGAGATAATTTGTTTTTATGTTACATAGAAATGTATAAAACATCTTACTTATAGTGTCGTTAGCCAATCATCACACCATATTAAAATATAATTTCTCCTTTGCAATAGGTGTCTCTTTCCAGTAATTGAAGTTCATATGAACTATGAAGATTATCTTTGTATTCAGCCAAACTGAATAAATTTGGCTAAATATAATAATAGTCTGTATAATTGAAAAAGTTGGCCCAGTGCCCTACTTTTTATTTATTATGTTGAATACTACGGCTCATTCCATGAAATTCATATTTCCAGTAATACTTAATTATTTTTAATAAAAATCCATTTGGTTTGCAGAGTATAAATTTTTATCCCATACTTTTCTAGTTTTTTTTATACATTGCTGAAAAATTAAGCAGCCTCTCCAAAAACTATGGCCTCATCTATTGAAACTTCATGATGTAGGTAATGGTATATTATCATCTTATTGTCAAAATTAATCCTGAATTGTTATTTCATTAGACCCTCCTCACATTTGACCTCATTAATCTGGCTCCTTGGCACAACCAACTATTGGCTGATGAATCATTAATTGAGATCATCACTAATCATTCTACTGATTTCGTTAGGTATTTTCATTATATAACAAACTTTCTGTAGTGAACTTTTGGTTGAAATAAGATCGTTGCTAATACATTAATATGTTTTGTTGAAAACATTGCTGTTCTATGCAAGTTTTTATGTGTCATATCTAGCAAAGCCAATTCAGAGTGTTGTAACTAATATTGTGTAAATATAGTATATTATATTGTATGTTTATTTTTGTTTTTTTAAAAATAAAGCGTATTCTCAAAAGGAAAGCAAAAACATGTTCTGTGCTTATTATATCAAAAACGGTAATGCTCCAAAGATTTGATAAAAGTGAGTCTGTTTAAAAATTATCTTCAGAATTAGGAGTAGGTTTTACGACAATTAAAGACTGGAGCAGAAATAGGAAGAATATTAATTGTAGTTCAATGACAGTGGAAGGGGAAAGGTTTTAAAAGACCGAAAAATGCTATTAAAATCAAAATCCGAACTGTTAAGACAGTGCTGTTAAGACAGCCTTATCTTATGTTACTGGCATCTTAACTCTTTTAATTATCTTTTTACTACTGAAAATTTTTTGATTCTGTAAAAAATAAATTTTCTTCTTTTATACAACTGAATTGGCTTCATTAATACTTAAAAAAACATGCAATAATACTTGTTTAATTTACAATCAAAGTCTGTATACCCAGTGAAAACTTTTCTTTTGCAAAAAATGTATCATCTTAGGTAATAAAAGATGATGTCCTCTATTGTTATTACCAACTCATGTATATTTTTTGGAGATTTACAAAAAACAGTTATAGAATCAACTCTGGTTGTCATGTGGTGTTAGTTATAAATATAGATTATTTGTGTAACAAATCATTTCCATACATAACCGACACAGTTTAGTGCATTAAAATGCGCTTTGATACATAACAAGTCTTAAATTATCTTTAACAATATATGTAGTTCCAAGCTCTTGACTTCAGATGTTACGTTTCAGTAATATTTCATTTAACATGCTTATTTTAAGTCACACTTTTGTAGTTGGATATTAATATATCTTTATTTTTTTTTTGCAGAGTATGGATGCATAAACTAACGATTCAGTTTTGGAAGAAAATCCATTATCCTTGCCCATTAAAAAAGAAGACATGCATGAAACAGGGCAACAAGAATATTTGTTTGTACATCTTGCCAAGACTGATGCTGAACAGACAATTTTTAAACAAGTAACCTATTTTTTCTTCTTTATTTTTGTTCAAGTTAAAAACATAAAAGCTAGTTATTGTAAGAATTTTCAATTTTTCTGTTCGTGAAGATATTTTTATTTACTGTTTATAGCCCGCATATTATTGAGCATTCATGTCTGACACAAGGTATATTCATTTATAGATATAAATTTTGTACAACAATACGTGACAAATAAAATACAGTGAGCAGATGCCTCATGCCTTAAACAATGGTGACTAACATATTCATTTTATACCCACATTTAACATTGTTTATATAAATGTTTTAAAAGAGTACAAAGTTATCCTTGCCTTTATGAAGCATGTTCAGTTACAAGAAACTTTGTTATTGGTTTCAATAATCCTTATTCTATGTCACTGCAATTTTGTTTCCAAACAAGGGTGATGTATTTCTTTATATTTGCACCAGCAACCTGCTTCTTTTACCAAACAATTTAGATTGTGCTTAAGCAGATTGTGCAAACATTTTTCTATTGATCTATTAATTTACTGCCAATGCTTACAATATATCCCTTTTCTGGCACTATCATGTGTGATTATATACTGAAAGGTTCCAGTTGAATATTATTATAGAAGTACTCACACGGATGAGTTATTTATATGAAAATCAATTTATTTTATCATTGTAAGAAAAATAGATATATTTTTAATAGCTGTTAATTATATAATGATAATAAATTATTATTATTACTTTATGTTTTGTTGCAGAGTATGGATGCACAAACTGATAGTTCATTTTTTGATGAAGATCCATTATCTTTAATTATTAAAAAAGAAATCAAGCATGAAACAGAGCGAACAGAACATTTGATTGCTCCTGTTACTATGACAGATGATAAACCGACAACATCTAGACAAGTAAGATATTTTCATTTACTTTTTGATGGTTTACCTAATATTTAGCATTCTAGTTTAACACTAGATATTTTGATTAAAAGCTTAAAAAAGTGATACCAAACTGTATGTGAAATGATAAAACAGTATGTGTAGGATTGTACGATTGACAAGTCACTCCTGAAAACTCGTGGCTTTTGATAAAGAATAAACATTCCGAGCGAGGTTTTATATAATGTCTCTTGTTTCTTTCTTCGTAGTGCCAAAATATACTGTTCCTCATCACACAACAAACCTACTGAAATGCAGCTGATATATTCTTGCAAGTAAATTTATAATCTATTCACAGAAACCAGTTTTATGAAGAACATTGTTGTCCTCAGAGAAACTACTTCATTGTGTCTCTTATGGTACTGTAAATGTGGCACAGCCATAACAAATTCTGTAACATATCAAACTGCTTGCCTCCCAACAGACAGCATGTTGTATTATTGCTGTTAAAACATCCATAAAACATAGAAATGAATAAACATAAGAAATATTGTACTTCTTAATACCATTTTTATTGATCTTTGATAACAGCCATGAGGCTACTCTTCCAGGATCTATAATTCATGCATAGTTTTTAGTATGGTATTTATGAGGGTTCCTTGTGATTTTTAATGTGGTTTTATGCCATTTCTCTAGGATTTTTCAGTATTCCTTGATTAGAATCTTTTTTTCATGTGTTTTAAATTATAATCGGTAATTATAATAAAATGATTATACAATAGTAATAATAGTACTGCATGATATAAATCTCTCTCTTTTTCCTGTTTAGCCTCTGGTAACTACCGTTTTAGATAATTCTTCAGAGGATGAATGAGGATGATATATATGAGGTTAAATGAAGTGTGGTCTTGTACATTCTCAGTTCGACCGTTCCTGAGATGTGTGGTTAATTGAAACCCAACCACAAAAGAACACCGGTATCCACGATCTAGTTATCAAATCCATGTAAAAATATCTGGCTTTACTAGGACTTAAACGCTGTAACTCTCGACTTTCAAATCAGCTGATTTGGGAAGACGCGTTAACCACTAGACCAACCCGGTGGGTTATGATATAAATCTGAAAATTAGTAGAATATATTGAAATGCCACTATTTTTTAACCAATAAAATTGCTTTTTTGAAGCCATGGAGGACATCAGCTTTCTCTAAAAAATTTCTTTGTTTTTTTTCACAGATAATTTTAGAAAACTTCTGTTTTAAGTATATGAACCAGGAGTATTGTCCATGTCCTTGACGAAATTTTTAATTAATCCTAGTTTGATATGTAACAATGGTAGATACACATTTTTAGGCCATGGGTTTAGGCTGTTCATTTCTAATAAAATGTTTTTTTTTCTGCCTGTTCAGTAGAAGCCTTGTGAGTCCACGGTGGTTGGAATTCGCCAACTTCTTTCAGTATTTTTACATATATTGATGATGATTTTTACTGTGATATATGATTACGAACACCCCAAGTCAGGCATTACCAGAAACAGTGTAATAAATTTAGATGTTTAGTTAATTGTATGCTTCTCATGAAATTTTCATCCAAAAAATCAGTAATGTGTTAATTAATGGTGCATAAGGGCTTATGAGAGGTTGCAGTTTTACAAGTTTTCATGTCAGATGTTACTATGGCAGATTAATTAAGAGGAAAAGAAGCTTGTCAATTACAGTAGCCAAGCCAAATAGTATGCTTGTGTTAAAAACACAGTATAACATTGAAATGTCATGTCATATTATGCTAATCGATAGGTATTAACCGAGGCATTTGCCAGTCTAAGATTCTTGTGTGATGGAGTTACAAATAGGGTCAGGTTGGGACACTTCCTTTATTCTTCGCGTTACTCTAATAGCTCGTGGAATACAACAAATTTTTGCTTTTTTTTGGTTATTATGTGGAAAGCTTAAACATTGTTTATCGTCTATTATTATGAATATTTAAAGAAAATTCTAAATTAATAACGGATATTCATAATAGAAATGTAGTAATGCGTTACCTTTTTCGATATCACTATCGTTTTGTTGAAAACTGTTTTATTTATATTACACAAATTTTGGTTTTTAAGATGAATGATTTATACCTTGTTTGAAAATGTCATGCTTAACCGGGATTCGAACCCGGGACCTCCGGATGAAAGGCCGAGACGCTACCGTTCGCGCCGTGGAGGCCGGCGATAAATCATATCTTCCGTTTTCCTGTTTAGCCTCCGGGAATCATCGTCAGGTATTACTTCGGGGTATGATATGTTACGGTCAGGTCGACCGTTCCTGAGATATGCGGTTAATTGAAAAAAAAGACTTTACTAAGACTTGAACCCTGGAACTCACGATTTCCAAATCAACCGGATTTGAGAAGAAGCGTTTACCGCTATACCGACCCTATTCTCTACTAAATCTAGTACTACACACTCGTATATGCGTATATATATTCTCGCTCTATGCCTTTTCCTCTTTCATATATATTATTGATAAATTTAACGGATGTTTTTAATTTATAATTATATTAATAAATATATAATTAATAATAATAAAATTTAGTATATTAACTATAAGTAAATTATCGGGGATTGTAATGTAAAAAAATAAGTTTTATTCTTTTGAATATCTCGAATGGCGTATAAAATATACGCCTTATCTAACGCGTTGCGTGTACTATGCCGATATATATACAGGGTTATCGTAAAAGAACGGTGCGGTTTTGAACACGGTTTAAATTAAAACAGAATTACTTACGGTTTATGTTTTTTATTTTTCAAATTTGTCGTCTCAAACATTTTTTTACATAATTAATAAATTTCAATATCTGCGCCCTTAGTCGCTCGACAAATGTCCAAACGATACTCGACTTCTCTCCAAACATCAGTTAACGTTTCTTCGTTAACGGTTGTCATCGCTTCGTTAATCCTGTTTTTTAAGCGGTTTAGGTCGCGAATTTTTTGCGTATAAACAACGCTTTTGATGTACCCCTACAAGAAAAAACCGCAAGGTGTCGGTCGGGTCTGGACTCCTCGGAGGCCAAAGTACGGGTCCTTGCCGGCCTATTCATCGATCTCCAAATTTTTCGTTCAAAGCGTCCGTGACCGACGCATTGAAGTGCGGGGGAGCACCGTCTTGTTGGAAATGAAGTCGATGAATGCTTTTGAGTTCGTCCGACTGAGGAAAGCAATAATCGGTTAACACGTCGAGATACACGACTCCATTGTTTTTTCAGCAAAGAAGAAAGGCCCTACTACACGATTTTTCATCGCACCACACCCCGAACATTAACTTTAGGGGAATCGCGTTGCTTCTCGATAATTGCGTGTGGGGTTTCAAAGCTCCGTATTCCTGAATTGTGTCTGTTAACACATCCATTTACATGGAATGTAGCTTCGTCTGTAAAAATTATATAGTCTAAAAATGTTTCGTTTTCACTTATTCTGTTCGACGTTTCAACGGCGAAATTGTAACGTTTTACACCATCATCGGGTTTCAATGCCTGCAGTATCTGGATTTTATAAGCGTGTAATTTCAGTTTTTTACGTAACCGTTGATTTTGGAATACCTAATTCGACGCTTCGACGGGGGATGGACTTCCCAGGACTTCTAATTGCCGATCGTCTAATTAGTTAACCGTTTCGTCCGGTACACTTGGTCTGCCGGTTGATTTCTATTTCTTAACCGATCCGGTTTCTTCGAATCGTTTGAACGAACGTGTTATGATATTTTTGTGTGGCGGATCTCTTCCGAATTCACGTCGAAACGCACGTTGAACTAAAATTACGGATTTTAATTCGGCCATCGATAAAACACACTTTGCTTTGTCTTTATCCGAGAACATAGTAACTCGCTAAACTCACCGCAACAACAATTTAAATACTGACGTTGCGGTTACAACTGCTGATAAACAAACTCTAGAAATTTACCTACAATCTGCCTATGAATTACTGAAACCACACCGTTCTTTTATGATAACTCTGTATAATAATTTGTGGAAGTATAATTATTGCATTCTTTTTAGAATGTACAATATTCTGCAATAGTGCTGGTCTTGGATAGTTCTCTTAAAATGCAAGAGATGGCGTTAATTGACGTTACATTATTTGAATAGAGTTAAAAATTATTAAGCAAGTTTTTATTTGACCCACCGGGTTGGTCTACTGGTGAACGCGTCTTCCCAAATCAGCTGATTTGGAAGTCGAGAGTTCCAGCGTTCAAGTCCTAGTAAAGCCAGTTATTTTTACACGGATTTGAATACTAGATCGTGGATACCGCCGGTGTTCTTTGGTGGTTGGGTTTCAATTAACCACACATCTCAGGAACGGTCGAACTGAGAATGTACAAGACTACACTTCATTTACACCGTACATATCATCCTCATTCATCCTCTGAAGAATTATCTAAACGGTAGTTACCGGAGGCTAAACAGTAAAGAAAGAAGCAAGTATCTATTTAATTAAAATGTATTGTTAATGCTAAAAATAAATATTTTAGCGATTCAAACAAATTTTTAATCGTTAAAAAGTATTTCATCTCTAAATTAGCTAAAACCAACAATTTCAAAAAAAAAAAACTTATATTAAACTATTTTAAAAGTACGCGATCACACATCAGCGCCATCTGTTGTATTTTGTGAGAACTAACATATTTATAACATATGTAGCTCTATCGTCTCGTGATAATTTTGGTTACGAGTCGGCTCTTTTTTTCCCGTTGAAAGTCTATCCCAAAATCTCCCTACAACGCGCCTAAAAAATTTTCATTTCAAAATCTTTCTTAGTTTGCAGTGACAAGAACGTAAGAAGAATTTTTAACAGAAATTTTCAGTAGTTTTGATTTGGCGTTACGTATAATTCGTGATATGTCGTCTTCAATTTCAATAATGAGAAATGCAGCACCGTACGAATTATTTATTATTTGCACGGTTAAATAAATAATCTTTCATTTTTCGATAACATTTCCGATTAACCGTTATCTGTTAGATCGAGAGTTTACGTGATGCATGCCAAAGTTATCCTTCAATCGTCTAACAAATACCCGAATCTTGAAAATCTGACGATTATTTAGAGAGATATGAAAGCATCCCGTTGCACCTCCCACTGGACAAACTGGCGGCCATTCGTAGGTGGTGAAAATCAGTTTTCCAATTTTGTAGGACCAGGTAAACTTCATAGAACCCAGCGGGCTGGTCTAGTGGTGAACGCGTCTTTCCAAATCAGCTGATTTCGAAGTCGAGTGTTTCAGCGTTCAAGTCCTAGTAAAGTCAGATATTTTCACACGGATTTGAATACTAGATCGTGGATGTTCTTTGGCGGTCGGGTTTCAATTAACCGCACATCTCAGGAACGGTCGACCTGAGACTGTAGAAGACTACACTCCATTTACAATCATATATATCATCCTTTGAAATAATATCTGAAAGGTTAATTACCGTAGGCTAAACAGGAAAAAGAGAAGGTAAACTTCCAAGGCCAAAAATTTTTAAAGTATCTATAATTTAAGCTCTTAAAAACTGAATTCTTCGATTAGTTACAGCTAAAAAACCCAAAAACGAGGCCGTTTTTTGCGAAGCCAATATTTATTGTAAAAATAACTTTTTCGTTATTAGATGGATTTTATAAGAAAGCTACCTATTGTAATGGGTATCATGATTCGACTTGCAGAAAATTTCGATATATCTTCGCGTTTCATAACCTCCAGACCCCAAAACCACGTCAGGTTAAAAGTTGATATATATTTCACTTTTTTGTGGACGTAACTGCCGTAATTTTGAGCCGATCACTTTCAAATTGATAAATAAAATATACCGACCCAAACTCTCGGTCGAGTTCGTTAATGGGAAAAATCGGACCGTGGGAGTGGAAATCGGGGGCTTTTTCAAAAAAACAAAATATCACGGTAACTTTCTTGACTGCAGTGTCGTTGATCCTTGATCCTTGCATATCGGGTAATTTCTGTCCAAAAGAGCCCAGTCCGCTCTTGTCCAGTATTTACTAGTACAGTCCAAACTAGATCGGGCAGTAGAAATCCAGCACAAACTTGTTACTGTATTATATTTATTTAGTTATTCTTGTGTCCACGGTTACGCAACAATAAGTAAAAATAAAATTCTATAATAATCAAATAATATAAAATTACATTTTACAAAATAGCCAATTTGGTAACTACCCCCTAGTAATTACCTCTTAAGTAAGGGATGAATAAAATACCGAATTTACCGTTAACAGGTATTAATAAAAGGAAGGATTAACACCGTTTAATTTCATTTCATTAGATTATAATATAAAATTAATTATCTAGGAAAACAAATATCTTTTTAGAAACACCTTAAATAAATAATTATATAATACAATTTACATATCGGTCTTACGTAAAAGTTATAAAAATTCCTCAAATAAAAATTTTTTAAATATTAGGCATAGAGAATTTAGATTGTCAAAATGTCTCTGCTACAAAACGGTCTAATTATTACTTCCTTGTACGAAGTAAAGGAAGTATTGTAATCGCGAAAAGTGTCGGTTTTCAGATTTCAACGGAAATATCCATTTTCATCAACCCCGATTTCATTTTGACTAGTTTCGGCGTGACTTCTGTCCGTCTCGTATAACCCAAAAACGATTAGCCGTAGGATGTTGAAATTTTGGATTTAGAACAGTTGTAACATCTAATTGCGGACCAAAAAATGTACAAAACAGCCCGAAATCCAATTTTTGTTCGGATTTTTGAGGTTTCTTAACTGCAGTAATAAGTCCTCATCGAGAGCTTGTCAACGTTATATCATAAGCAGTATTTATTTTCATCGGTTTCATAGTTATAGCTCAATAAAATTTTAATTAATGAAATTTTTGGATCTTACAAAGGGAAGACACATCGGTTCAAATCTGATTTCATATACATATTTTTTATTTATTCAAATATATTGATTTATTAATTATTATTAACCTCTGATTGTAATAATAATTTTACAATAAATAATAACAATTCAATAATAACAAAATATATATATATGAAAAAATCGGAAGTTATTAATGAAGTAAGATTTTATGTAATTTTAATTTAAAAAAAATTATGTATATGTAATATAATAGGCGTACAAAGAAGTCATGTGGTGTCCAGATCAGATATTTCCTGTATGACACAAGTACATCAGGGAGGCTTCATGGAGAAAATCTGAAGTTTTTAATCGAAAGAGTACCATAACTTAGAGGAATACAAAAAAATATTTTCAAGTTAAAAAAAATTAATTAAATCTTTGAACGGGTGGGGGGTGGATTGTTTCTTTACCTTCTGTTCACTAAGGATCACGTTTCCAAAATTTTGATTTCTTTTGCTTTCCAAAATGTCACATTTCTTCGGTCCATCTATTCAGGTTTATACCTTCTTTTTTCTTTTTCACCGGAAACGTAGATTTTCAAATGAATTTTCTAAATTTATCTCTGTCTTTACACAGATCATTATAATGTTTATTATTTTTAGATCTGTTTATTTTTCTTTAAACCGAGTGGTGTTTGAGGCTCGTTTATGTAGAGATTAAATAGGGTTTAGTCATGCATCGATTCCGGTGACGGCTCGTACTTAAAATTACTGGGGGTGGTGCTCCAGAAAACCCTTTTCTGGACCTTTTCAAGGCCGCGGTCAAATTTTTATGAAAATTAAAAGAACCGACAAAAATGAATCGAATTCGGTTTAACCGAATAAATAATAAAATATCGATACGGATAATATTTTTCAGTATTATTAGATAATAACTTAATAAAATGTCGGTTTAAAAACACTATAATCCAACGGTGGTTAATTTAAATTTCTATTACACAGAAACAAATACGTAATTATTTTTTACTAATTACCTTCTCTTTTGCCCTTCCAGCGTATTTTTGGACGGTTGTGGCGATCAAAGAGTTCTTGCTTTACACACCATCTTCTGATCGCTACTGAAAAACAACTAAACCGCTTTCGTATTTCTTCCGTCGACTAAACTAGAAAAGGGAACGAACGAGGAACGTTCTACACACGCGCGGAGTAAAAACAAAACTACCCTCTACCGGCACGTAAGGGTCAGAACTGCGGGAGCGGCAGTGCTTTCTCTCCCTCAAAGCATCGTTCAGCGTTCTTTACGCGCAGGCGAAGAATAGCCGAACAGCACGCCGCTGTAACTGTGAAGCTCACAATAAGCTCCATATAAAGATTTTCGTATGTTTTCATACACGCGCAGTTTGTTTACTTGAATTTTGTATAAGCTAACCGAATAAGATATACATGAAAAATTGATGATTTGTGACATCGAAGTAACTTAACTAGGAAGATTTCCTTCAATTTTAACGCGATTCAATATAATCGTGTCAAGAATGCGTAACTCTTGAAAAGATTTAAATAAAACCTCTTTCTGCAATTCTAAATTATTTTATCAGAGCAAAGGTA